>NC_046357.1:25460375-26660375 GCF_000738735.6 Corvus cornix cornix | reverse complement strand
AGGTATGTTTACACCTGAATTATGCGGATTTGTACAGCTGTCGAATGTTTCTGATAAATCCTTCCACCTTTAATCCTTGAGTACCAAGTTCCTTATTAATATGGAAGCCTTTTACATGTAGCTTTGTGAAACTACTTTTGTTAATAGTTTTTTTAATGCCAACTGCTCCAATTTGATCAGTCTCAAGTACTATCAAGCATTTAGCAGCAAAAATGTAACAATTTATAATGGTTAACTTTGATACACTGAATAGTTCTGGTTTTGTTATACCAGTTTCTAAACAGCCAAGTACAGCACTGCTTGCAGGTTCCTTAGCAGTCATCATCTATCTACTTTTCCACCAAACCTTATTTTTCTTGTTTTCTCCTCATCCAGTTCATGATACTATTTATTCCATGCATTTCATTCTGTCTGGAGTTGTTGCCTGCTTGGAGCTGCAGTGACAAATCTCTGTTTATGGTAAATAGTGCCTATTTCAGCTACTTCATTACATTGACAACACACTCATATTTCCTGGGGAAAACAGTCTCACTCATACCAGTTGGGTCCATATTACAGCCCTCACTTGGATTTGACATGCTCCTGCCGCTGTTAAGGAAATCACTAACTTGCCTTCTCTGGGCATTCCTCCAATGCTGGATGAAAGAGTAATACATGTTCTGATGTGTCAGAGATTCTCATTGTCAATACCTCACTGAAAAATCATCATATTTGAACATATGCTGATCCTTTTTTAAACTAGTCACTCCAAATGCCAAACACTTATGGTTTCACTGTTTTCTATTGAAAAATGCTATATTCTTTCTCCTTCGAAACAGCAATTGAACGCTCTCTGAGATGGTGTAACAAGATGTACAATCTCATCAGAAGGAAAGAATGGAACTGCACCAATCATTAATAGGATTTTTTTCAGTGCAAATCCTCCAAATTATTAAATTTTTATGATTCTTTAATTCTTTGATTTAAAATCATGCTTCTTTCTCTAGTGAAAATCATCTCCCATTGCAGTGCATCGAAAACATTATGATTTATCCATGCTCACCAGATCATCCCTTAGGGTTTTTTACAGAGCCAGAGGAAGACTCACATTTACAGCTTCTAAAAACCTAATAGATGAGTCTAATATGCCTTTATTCTGGTTATTTAAAAGTAAAGCGCAAATTGGCACTCTGTCATGGGACTTTTTTCTTTGTACCATCTTTCATGAAGACAATTTCACTCTGGAAAACTTACAGGGTCTAACTTCTTCATTACTCAAATTTTCCCTAATTACAGCTGGGAAGTTTAAATCTAGTCATCGCTCTATGAGGAAAATTCAATTACAATATCACCAAGCAAAGGCACTGCAGGTAAAGAACATGTCTTTTGTTCTGCCACTGAGAAAAGTCCCCATAAAGCTACCTGCTGGTTTTCAGAGTGTCACCATCTCCATCCATGTTCAGAGATGAAGAAAAGCAATTTCACACAGAGCTGCCCTTTTTCTGCTTGTACTTTGTATGCCTTTTGCTAAATCTGATCTTCTAATTAGGCTCTGCGTGACAATGAGATAACTTTTGTAGACTGTAACTGCTGCTTTTTTATGTTGTCTCTGATACAATCTTGTCTGGAATTCTCAGCTGTCAAAACCATCGGAATTAACCAGGAAGATTAAATCCTTAAAATGTATTGCTATGGGATAGAGAAGTTAAAGGTCACTGATTGTAGTAGTTTGGCCTAAAATACTCATTACTGTTTACCTTCTATAAGAATTAGGAGAAAAGCAAAGCAGGCACAAAACTTGAAAGAATATGAAGAAGTTTATTAACAGACCTAAAAGAAGGAAGGAAAAAAACAAAATAAAATCATACCACACCTTCAGAACACTTCTCCTCCCCCCACCTTTCTCCCTTCTCCCACTGACAAAGTAAAAAGATGACCCTTGAGATGCTCAGTCTGTTTACCACTTCTATAATAAACTTGTTCAGTCCATTTAGGAAGAGGAGTCTCTCTTGCTCATACCATGGAGATATTATCACAATGAGACAGCCGCCCGGGTTGGTTCTCTGCTCTCATGTGAGTCCTTTCCCACGACTTGCAGCTTTTCCCACAACTGCTTTCGAAGGTCCAATCTTGAGCCACTGGGGTACAATTTTAAGGCTGAGCCATTCAGAAACAAAAGTTCTCTTCACCCATCTCTGGGAGCATTTTATCTCTAAGAATAGAGGCCCTTCCCCTTCCTGGGGAGGAAAAGGGTCCTCCTCATCTTCATCTCTAGGACTATCTCTGGGAGCATCTCTAGGAACTGAGGTCTTCTCCTTTTCCATTTGGAGCAAAGGTCCTCCTCGCTTCCACCTCTCCCTGTTCAAACGTCTCATTAAATTACAGCTGCTTCAGCATCTGCCTATCTCAGCACAGGTGCTTTGGCTCACAAGTACAAGTTGAACGCTCCACCCCCCATGCCTTCATGAAATTACAACGGGTACTCTGATGCATCATAGCTTTACAACAGAATTTCAGCTTTAAGCATCTCCTCTTTCTTCTCCCTCAGGTTTTCAGCTCTTCACAGCACTAAAAGGGTTAATCTCACCTAGGCCTTGCAGCTGGAATTTTGCTTATCGCTGTTGGTCACATGATCTTTTGCCGGACAGCAGGGCAGCTGCAGCTGAATCTTGGCCGCACTGGAGAGGGGGAGCCGGGCCACTCTGGCTGCCCACAGCAGGGTTATGGGGGGGGTGGAGGGGGTGGGGGGGCCGCAGGTGGAACAGGGCCCATTGGTTCCAGGATGGCTGTGACCCGGCCCGGCCCAGCCTGAGCAGGTCCCGGCAGGGCCGCTGGGCCCCACACGGGCCCAGCCCAGTTACCAGTCCTCCAGCCAGAAGCAAGAGAGGGAGCTTCCCGGGGTTTGTCCATTCTTAAATGTGGACCACAGAGGTGGTCAAAATTCTAAGTGGCTTAAAAAATTGTCCATATTCAAACTAGCCAGGTGATAGGTCCTGACAGATCATAGAGGAAGCTGTAAGCACCTCTTTGCAAGAAAATCACTTCCAGGACTATGCTTGCTAACCCATGACATTCTCCACCCCTCACCTCTGTGAAGACACATGTAAGAATTATTATCAAAATTACATTAAACTTCTGCACTAAATTGGTGTTTCTGCCCAGTTATTGAACTGAACCCACTACACTGATGCTTCTTCTGTGTTTCTTCTCATTTTGAGACAGAATCTCTGAGACACCATAAATGACCAGAGCTGTGAACTCCACAGAGAGTGTTTGATCCTGTGCAAGCATCAAACATATGCAATAATCTACCTTTTCCTGTTTACCAAATAAGTTTCTTTTTCCAATTATTCTCAACTCCAGAACATTTCTTGAATTCTAAAAAAACTCTGACATTTCCATCTGATTCACTGAAAAATTCATGTATCTCCTAATGATTTATGATTTAATATTATGCAATGCTATGAAAGTTAACATGACAAAACAGATATATTTCAGAATTATAATATAGTCCTTTCTAATTTCTTAATTCCATTTAGAATTATTTCAAGAAACAAACAATTACCACAGGTTTCAAAGGATTTTTCAGGAGTTTTGTGCACTCTAAGTATATTGAAATATTGCTTAATATAGATACATGGCTCAAAGCGGGTCAAGCATTTTTGTAGATACACAAACTAGATAAAAAACCCCAAATCTCTAAATTTTCAAGATTTTGCAATTCTGACCACCACAGAATTGAGATGGGAAAGGAAAGGAAAAAAAAAAAAAGAAGAGAAAAGGATGGGAATGGAGCAGGGAAAGATATTTATGAAAGAAATTGCTTTAGACCTCCAAGATCTATAAAAAGATATAATTATGCAAGCAAGTAGGAAATAATTTTATTTTTGCAAAACCCCATTTTTGCAAAACATCAAAAAATCTAATCAACTGCAAGGAAAGTAGAACTTTTTCTTCTGTTAATATTATTCACAACTCCAATAGCAGCATTTGCCTGAGAAGTAAGCAGTTGTGTTTGTCTTAGAGTTAATAAGTAGTCTGTTTCATTTACTGTATTTTAGGGAACCAGCTAACCAAGATTCAAAAAGCTACCTCAGTGTTCCACTAATATAAATATTTTTACAGCAGCACAGTTTGCCGAGTTTCTCCTACTTTTCTGGTAAACATGTTATTGGCCATGTCCTACATTTATTATTGCCAAAAAGACAGCTAATTCAAATAATTTATTATAAACGAAACCAAAAAATTCTGTTAAAACATATTTTTCTTGCATAAACGATACTACCACCTTCTCTTAATACTATTTCATTTGCTTCTTGTTGCTTCCACAACATGCGTCTCTTTTCTGCTCTAGAGATAGAGTACAGTGATGAGTAAATTAGAAAATGTCAATGGCTTGCTAGACTAAAAGGGTTACAGTAACTAAGTTAAGTAATGTATTAGAAGTACAAAATATCTTCTGTGCTACAGATAAGTTTATGAAAATTCACTGGATTTAACCTAAAGCTGCCAAAGATTCTCCTAGTTAAGTACAAAAAGTTAACATTTAGTGGTGTACTAAGTAATTACAACTTGATTGAGTTTACTGAAACAAGTCCTTTTATTGTCTTTATGCCAGTGTTTACTTAGTTTAGCAGTATTTCACTGCAAAGATTCTGTTACTTGTGAAATTCTAGTCTATTTTAATTTCATTTTAACCTTTGTACTGTACTGCATGGCCCCTGTAACAGCAGCAAACCTGATAATAAATACTTCCATGAGCAGAGGTAGTTATCTACTCTCTTTAGTATGGAAAGCTGACATGCAGAGACCACCCTAAGTTTGCATGTATGAGGTGTATGAAAGAGTAGAAAAGGAGGAGTGCTTTGAGTCAGAAGCAAACTGAGCTACTTTGTGTTCAATGTATTATCAGGAGCTAATTGTGTCCTAATTTACTAATTTAACATTTTTTCATTTCCTGACACTGATTTCTAAAACTGAGGAACATCTGGAAGTACACAGGTGTTTGTGAAGCCTCATTGCCCAAACTAGATTTTGCCAAGGCTCAACCAGTGCACAGGAAAAAAGGAGAAAAGTGACATGTGAGGGATGTCTTCAAGCTTCCACCACTCTCTGGCACAGGCTATTGTCACCTGGGGTTCTCTTCTAATTGGAGCTTTCCTCCAGAGTGCATGTACTAGACATGATGTAATGGAAGCATGGGCTCATTTCTTCTTGCCTCTGCCTGCTGGAGACAGGGGTGAAAACTTTCCATGCTCAGAGAATTCTCTGCTGATCTCTCTAAATATCAGTGTGTTGCTAGAGACACTCATAGCAGGGAACTTAAAAGGAGATTGTTTTTTGTTATTTTTTAATTTGTATCAGCAAGAAACTGATGAGTAAAAGGATTAAGAGATTTAGGATTCAGTGGAAAGATGCATAGCTTATGATTATACAGGAACTTAAAAAGTATGTTTGCTGTTAGGGACCTGATTAATTATCTCGCCATGGAAGAAAATTTCTACATCATAAACAGTCAAGGAAGAGTGCTAGAGGCTTTTACAGAAGAACAGAATGGGTCACGATGGAAGGGACCACAGTGACCTCCCTCCTCAAGCAGAGTCATCCCAGAGCACATGGCACAAGATTTCATCCAGAGAATTTTTGAATACCTCCAGTGAGGAAGCTTTGACAACTTCTCTGGGCAACCTGTTCCATTACATGGTCACTTGCACATTAAAGAATTTCTTCCACATGTTCAGGTGGAGCTTCCTGTGCATGTGTCTGCCCATTGCCTCTTGTTCTATTGCTTAGCACCCAGAGCCTGGCTCCACCCTCTTGGCACTTCTCCATCAGATACCTGTAGACTTTGATGAGGTCCCTTGTCAGTTGTCTCTTTTTGAATGAACCAGTCCTGATACTTTGGTAATTTTTGGTTAATTGTGAACATAAGCTAAAGGAAAATGGGTCTAGAATGATGTCCCCATCCTGTACCTTTTACACTTTGCTGGAAGCCTCTAAAAATATCTACTAATGCCTATTCTAAAAAGTTTTCCTTATGCTTCAGTAGTCTGTCTTTGTAAACAAATTTCTGTTGCTCTCTTTGATGTATACACATATATTGTTTAAAGAATAATCATCTGTAAATATATTGAGGTATTTTTCCTGCATCAGAGTTACTGTTGGTGTAGTATTTTTAGTATGACTCTCTGCTTACCCCTTTGTAGCAAAACCTCTTTTTTGCACTCTGTACAATACAGGTCTAGCCCAAGCTTTCCAAAGTGAAAGTAAAAGGCCTTGTTCATATGAAAAACATAATTGAAAAATTTATATTTTTTTCAAAACTTATTTTTTCTGTCAAAATATGAGGATTTGTTTACCTTTTTAAAACTAGTCCATGGCCAGCTCAGAAGATCAGTTACTTCCTTTAGGTAATATGTTTGTTTTTCGACAAAAATTTCTTTCCATGGAATTTTTTGTAAGATCTGAACTCATCCTGCTTTTCAGCAGTCTTTTTCAACAAGACGACAGAAATAATACAATAAAACTTAACATTTACAGTGAGACAAATATAGAAGAAGAATTATATTTAAAGGCAAAGCTCATTTTATAAAGATTTTTTTTAACAGAAAGGGCTTCCTGGCAGATAGTTTCACACATCTGATGTGGGCTTTTTTGCACACTCTTGCACTGTGATTTGAGATAATACATAACAACTAGAGACTGGACTGTGAGTTACAGTGTAAGTTTAGGTAGAACTAAGAGCAGTTACTCTGTGTTGTATTACAAGAAGAGTTCCCCTGAAGTAGGCTGGCTTTGTTCTAAAGACTTTAGTTACTAAGGCATTTACTTCTAACATGCTGTTGTATTGATTACGCAAGATGAGAAAGCAGGCAAATAGTATTCCTTCCATTTCTATTTCACAATAATAGTTTATTTTTATATATTGCATGTGCATGTATAGGGAGGATTTTTCATTTTTTCCTGATGTGTCTCTGAAGCTGGATCTTCAATACTGTTTCAGAGCCTTCTGGAGGCTTGCAGTAAGGTTTGAAGTAAGGTCCCCGATAAAAGATACATTGCAGTCCAGGGACCACTGCTGCTGTTAAATGGCTTTCTAGTGTTAATTCCTTTTCCTTAAAGGAATACCTGAAGCTCTTCGTATAGAAGGGACTGTATATTTTCAAAAGTATCTGCGAAAAAGAGGAATAAAGCTTTCTGCCTCTTTCCTACAGAAAGAAGAACAGCAATTGCTGATGATAAAAGAATACCAAATAATGGACAAATTTACAAATAGCTTAGAGTTAATAACTGCAATAGTTACAGAGAACACAGATTAGTGGAAGAAGCTGTTCCTGAGCCCATTTAAGATGTTTTATTGTTTTGAAACAAAGTTCTTACGCTCAGAAAGTCCAAGGTCACTGTTTTGTCTAATGTGCTTTCTTATATACTTGTATATGTACCTACAATATTGTATTTTTTATACTCCTGTGCTTAGAGTAATAGTGATACAGAATAGGACCTCTGAGTGAATGCAGACCAAGCATCTCTCTTGTCCTGTGTTGTGCTTTCAGCTGTGAAGGGGTACTCCAAGATCAGGATTGCAATTTTCCCTGGTAAAGTTCAATCCTCACTTTTAAATATGCTGGCCCCTGAAGTTTTCTTAAATGCAGAAATCTTGGTTGTATCATTGCACAGGACTTCTTTGGCATGGCTGTCAGAAGTCCCATCTCAAAAATAAGAGGTTGTCCTTACTCTTCCAACTTGTGTCCAAATCCTTCTTTGAAATTATGGACCTTTCAGAAGGAAATTTTGTATCTGATGAGATAGATACTTCACATCCAGGAAGTCATGTTTACCAGGCTCAATGTCAATTGCAGGATTCATGGAAGGAGGGAATATTTGAATTTCTGGGAATTGCTGATGGAGAATGTAAAACAGTACACAGGATCAGATACCTACACCTGTATAAAACCAAAAAAAGGGTATTCTTCCAAGTTCTACTATTCCTAGCTCAGTTGAGTAGCTTAATATGTTAGCAGTAATTACAATAACTTCTAAGTAACTTTTGTTCTATTTCCTTTTGAATGTACAAATAATTTGTACCCCAAACATACTCCAACAAAGAGATGCATGCCTCTACTGCTCACTGGATGAGAATAAACTTTTTGTCTTTATTGTCTTAAATTTCAGAATTTTCAAGGGTTAGTGCTACAGTAGTATAAAAATTTCATCCCTTGCTTACTGGCTGTTGCTTATTATTTGTTTATTTTAGGCTACACCTGAAAGCCATTACCTTTTTAAATCTCTGCATTGTTAATATTGTTACTATAGAGTAAGTTTAGTTGTCAGTACACCAAGTCACTAGTAGCAACACAGGACTGATTATGAAATGTTGGGAATGTGATTATTTTTTAGTATCATCACTCTATCGGATTTTTAAATCACAAAATCCAAGTTTCTGACCACAGGAGTCTTGTTTATTTGTATGAACTACTTTTCAGAATCATCTTCTTCATTTAGACAGGAAGATGTGCTTTTTGTGATATTTTGATAATTTTCTAAAATAAGACTATCCTTTGCAAGATAACTCCCTACTAAACTGCATGGAAATCATGCCCAACTTTAATCTGTATATCAACACAGCAGGCAAATATAATATTCAATCTTACTGTCACAGCAGCTTTAAGTAGATAGTACATTTAACAAGACCATTGCGTAAAAGTAAAAGCTTGTATAAATCCTGCTATTTTATGGAGACAGCGTAAGTATGGCTTCTTAAATTATCATACTGGGATCTAAAATACACTTTCTTTTATGCTTTTCTTTGTTTGTGTTTCATTTGTCTATGAGAAATAGACAGAAACAGTTTTTGCAGCTAAGAGAGGATTTCCGTTGTACTTCTGCAGCAATTTGCCCCCTGTGGGAGAATGTGTTTTATTCTCACTATGGATCCTCCTCTTGAGCCAAAGCCCTAGAGGAAAACTGGCATACAAGGAGTGAGATCAGAAACATTCCTGAGTTTAAATGATACACTTCTGTGAACTCTTAATCCATTCACAGTCATTACTCTCTTTTGCCTAGAAGGGCTGGCTGGGAAAAAATGTGTTGCATGGTGCTTTGCTGAAGCTGCCCTTCTCACCACAGTCAGGATCTCATTCTGGTTTCATTTAGAGCATTGGTAGCCAGCAGCTTTGCTGAAACAGCTGTAAATAAGGGCGTTTATGATTTCTTTGTGCAGGCTGGTTTGTTTAATTTAACTTCTCCTTTTGACTATTCCCTTTTGCAAACTATGATGATGTTAGTCTATATTTTTTAAGATTCTTTCCTGTTACACCCTAAAAACCTGCCAATTATTGCTTTCTTCTGTCATTATTAGTTGCAGCATCAGCTGTACTTTCTGCCATGCTTAATTAAGCAGGAGAAGGAAATACAGGTATTTGCAAATGGAGGGAAAAGAGAAAAGCTAAAAACAAAGATATAAAAGTGAGGAAGAAATTGCATCTCAAAATGTCCCTTGCTGTGAATATTTTAATAGATTTCCTAGTGACTTTTCCTCTACAACTATTTAAATGGATATTATATCTTTAAGATTCAGAAGTGCAGAAAAAACCTTTTAGTTGTTAGCTAAATGTAAAAGCTTTTTATTTTTTTTGTAAATGGGCACATAAAATTAATTAAATATTATTAATGTACCTATTTTTACATTCTTATGTAATTAACACTTATAATTATTTATAAAGTCAATGAAGGCAGCAGTACAACTCAACTGTAAGTTCAGATCGACTAGTTAAACAGTTGTGTAATCCAAAAACTCTTCCATCATCAAGTAACTGGAGTAGCTTTGAATATGGAACTGAGTGTCATTTTATGACTATTAATTGCTCTCCAGTGTAGACAGTATCTGAAGAGATGTATCTGAAGAGAGAGTATGCTTAACCATCAATACCACCTCTCTTAAAAATTCATTAGATTTATCTCTACTATGCAGGAGTGGTGGAGGGGAACACTTTCCCTACGATATCTTGTAGAGGAACATATTCAGTGCAGGCAGCTCAGGGTGCAGCTGCAGTGGGAGCTGCAGGTTCAGTTCTGAGTGGGAGCCCAAGGCAAGATGCCAGGAGCTGCCAACCCTTGCCCCCACAAAGGGCACGGGGACCTGTGGTGCCAGCCAGGGGACCAGACACTGAGACACAGCAGGAGCTGATGGCTCAGGAGAAACAGCGATAGTTTTGCCCTTGGACTCTGAGGGAATAAAAGCCCAGGGGTTCCTTTGTTGGGGGCCCCTCCTCAGAGGCACCAGCTCCAGCTGTTTCTCTGTTACTGCACTGTGAATAAATTGCTTTATGGAATAAGACATCTGCAGCTCTTCTAAGGGAAACCTGGCATCGAGCTGGTAAGGAAACCTGGTCTGACCATGTGAGAGTGGGGTGTGTAGGGAGTTGAGGGACGTACTCTCTGGCTCATTGGAGCTGCCCACAGTGAAGGGGCTTCGGTCCCAGCAGGGACAGTCTCTGGTGGTAGGAGTATAGCTGCTAGGAAGTCCTGTGAGTGGTCCAGCTGAGAAGTTTTCTTAACAGCCTCTTTCAAGCACCATGCTTTGTACCAGGTCTCACAGTTGAAATCTATAAAGCATAGCAACACCTGTATTATCTTGGAAAACCTTTTACTTCACAGATGTTTAAGCGTAATTAGGGACTTTACTTCTGAGACCTATAATGGAATGCTTACTGTACATATTCCTTTTAAATTCTCTGTTGAATTGTCCTGCTGAGAGTATAAAATGTTTGCTTTCTTATTGCCATCTACCCCTCTCACAGGCCACACATATGCACTTCAAGTCAACCTCACCACTTTTGCTTTCTCTATTCACTTTCTTTCATACACTTCAAGACCAGGTGCTCTTCATTAACATGAAGTAATAAAAAATAATAATAATAATGATGTTTACAGTGAGTTTGAAGAGCTCAATATCTTTGTCTGAGGCTGCAGGTTGGTCATGGTCTTTTTCCAATATTTCTCTACAAAAGTTTTTAGTATAGTACAAAAAACTCCAAAAAACCATAGCTACCATTTTTTATGGTATCATAGTCTTTCAGCCTAAATATCTTTGCTCCTCTTACTCACTTTTTTGTTATACTCCTATAAAAATCCATTGTGTCATGAGTATCTCCCTCTGTAGGACCCTTCATAGGTGTGCTCCCAGAGTTCAGCTTTGCCTGCTTTTCTCACTTTAACTTCCAACTATTTACATAGATCATTTTTTGAAAACTTTTTACCCCACAATGGCTGATTTATTTAAATAAGGAACATCTATACATATTACTTAAAATATTTCAATATTTCATTTATAAAATTGCCATCTCAACAAGTAACCCATAAAGGGACAACAATTCCCATGTCAAGTCTATCTCTTGGATTTGTCTCTATGTAATTTTGCAATCATATTCCCCAGAATTAATGTCATAAAAGTTTAGTTATTTCAGTAGTATTTATGAGTTTTTACATTTATCTACCTTTAGTTTTAATATTGCAAAGCTTATCTAATTGAAGACAAACATCTTCTGAGAGTTAAAAATCGTCTATCAATTCTAGCAATTGCTATGCTCTCTTAGGCTTGCACTATGAATTAGAAATGATTACCATTAACGCACTTTTAATTGCAGTATCTTCTGAAACTAGATTGTGTATTAAATATGAATCAGAACAAATGTTTTCTGTAAGTATTCTTTATTGAAAAAGAGTTCTTTGGGTTTTTGTTTAGGCGTAGTTTCCTGTCAGGATATTTTTTTTTTTTTTGCTAACTACTCAGCAACAGTGGGAAGGGTTCTTTGGTTTAATCAGAGATAAAACATTGGAGATGCTCAAGACATTTGCTTTTTAGGTCCCCTTTTCAGAGATTTAAAATAATATTTATCTCTCTAAGAGATAGAATAATTTAAAAAAATCTGCTGACTATGTGAAGCAACATTTGGAAAATCACTGGACTTTTGCCTTTTTCACTGTAAGAATAAAGAAGAGAAAATTTTGATACTGTTAATTTTACTCATTGTTTCACTGTCTTTTTTCTGACACTTTCAACAATTTTACCAATAATTTTTTTTTTACCGTTCAGAGCCGTATCTTCAGAAAATATTGTTATAGAAATTCTCAGTGAATTTGTAGCGAAAATGTACAAAAACAGTTTTGGTTTTTTTTTCTAAAGAAAGGAAGGCAGCCCATCTGCAGTGCTGGCCTGAATTTGGTGAGAGGAAGAGAGAGTTATACAGCTGCAAAAAATTTCTACCTTTTCCCTTATCACAGGCAAGTTTATATTTGGATTTCATAACTCACACATTACCAGATAAACGTAAGACTCAAAACTTCAGTGAACACTGTTGAATCATGTTTAGAGAAGCACACATCAACAAAAGTGAATTATAAAGGTTTGTCTGCAAATGAGCAAATGGGAAACTAAACCTGAGTTCCTCATCAGTTCCCAGAATCACGCTGGAATTTATTTGCCAATATCAACAAAAAAACCCATGCTGAAATGCATTTAAAAAGTGTGAGAAAATGGAAAGTGACAGGTAACACAGTGTTGCAAAGAACACATTGCAGAAGATGAGTCTGATTTTTTTTCTGTGACAAAATAATATATTTTGTGGATAGAGGAGAAGCAGGAGATGTGGTATCTTGATTTATGTCAGGGTTTTACCAGTTTCAGATTTTACATTTTGACAGCTGACCTTGGAGAACACAGTGCAAAATACATTATGGATTACACTTGGCTAGAACCTGTTTGCAGAGACTAATTATCAGTGGTTCATAATCAAAACAGAAGTGTGTGGTGAGTGCTGATATTCAATATTTTTCATTAGTACTCTGAAATTTGAAATGCGGGATGTTCATTACATTCACAGATCAAGCTACACTGTGGAAGGTTACCAGCCCAGGCAAAATTTCAAGCTCTATAACCAATTACAAAGTGTTGCTTACTTAAGGGAATACAGACATGGGAGGGGGAAAAAGTCTATAATAGCCATTTTACAGAGGCTATCTAAGGGATTTAAAGAAAATGTAATACCAACATGAACCAGAGGTGATACACTCTTGCAGAGTACCTGGCTGCACTTAGAGATTCGTATGTAGAATCTCTAAAACAGAGCAAGCTATTTTTTCACCTTTTACTTTGATGTGGTGCAAGCTGAAGTACTGTGTGAAGTTTTAGATTTTGCAATTTAAGAAGCATGCTAAATAAAGGTAGGGAATCTGAAGGAAATACTGAAAGTTAGCTAAACACTGAGCTTGCTTAACGAAGCCTGGTGATTACACAATTGTCAAAAATATTATGGATGGCTGCAAAAAAAAAAGCAGACCACGGTAATTTGGGATTTCAGTTGTAAAAGTGAAAATACCTTTCTACCAGCTTACCTGGATGATGCAAGAATTAAAGAACTAGGCAAGATTCAAACCTTTATCTGACTTATTCACTGAACAGGAAGAACCATGTTGCTTAAACATGAGTTATTTTAGAGCTGTGTAGCTTTGCAAGAGAAATAGATATTGTTAAATTAATTAACATGAAATTATATTGTTATTTTTATATTTCTACACATGAAAATAGAACTAGGAATGATTTATTTTCTCTCAGTTTGGTCAATGGAAGCTTTCCTCAGACTTACTTTTTCTCTGGGAGCATTTAAGAGAGCACAGACTATGTTTGGCTTCCCAGAAATACAGTATATTTTTATAGATGTTTAGAGTGTTGTTAACTGTGTGCAATTTGGATTCATAGCAATTTTCTAGCAGGAAAAAGGTATATTCCACCCATTCTGAATGACAAGCATCCTAACCTATGCACATGAAATAAAGCTGTGTGACGGAAATGATCCTCCACAGTGTCACATGGAACAAGTATGTGTGGCCCTTTGGGGGACAACAGATAGACTATAAATCTAAAGGGCAGTTGAAGGTTGTGGTTACATGTAAGGATAAAATAACCTGCCTAAACTTGCCACCATTTGTTTGTCATTGCCACTATTTTCTTAAGAGACAGAACAATGCTGTCCTTTCCAATAACCTGTTCCAAGTTCCTTCATAATTTGTGTGATCCAGTTTGAGACATACTTCACCACTGATTGGATAAATAAGTAGCAGGGAGAGGGCTTTCATATTTTACCTCCTTTTTGTGTGGAAATTGCAGCTGAACTCAGACTTCAGCCTGCTGTAAATTTGCTGAGTATAAAAAAAGAAAAAGTTTTTCCTGCAATAGAAATATCTTCTGTTGTTGAACTTTCATTTTATATTTTTCCTAACAGCCATAAAGAAAATAATTTGGTTTGTGATAAGAATATGAGGTTATTTTAAATTAATAGATATGCAGACAGTCTGTGAAATCGAGCAGATATTTTTGGTTCTGATTTCAGTTTATGTTCAGTTTGCACATGGTTTATGTTTTCTACATTGATGAAATAAGTCAATAGACTCATTACTATAACAAATCCCAGTGTCTGTATCACTGATGAAGACAGTACCGGTCTCAATACAGACCCCTGAGGGACACCTCTCATCACAGAACTCCATCCACACATTAAACCACTTGGTCAACTTGTCCAGATGCGACCATCCCAACAATTCCGCATCCATCAAATACTCTGTCCACCAAATCCATCTCTCTCCAATTTAGGGAGAAGGATGTTGTATGGAATTGTGTCAAAAGCCAGGTGTTGAGATCGATGACATTCCTTCCCTTGCCCATTGTTAGAGTCACTCTTTACAGAAGGCCATTAGGTTGGTCAGGCAGGATATGCCCTTGGTGAAGCCCTGCTTGCTGTCTCAAAACACCTCCCCTTCCACCACATGCCTAAGTAGAGCTTCTAGGATTTCTTCAATGGTCTTCCCAGGCAGACGGAACACTGACAGGTTGGTAGTTCCCAGGGTCCTCTTTTCCACCCTTTTCAAAACTGGAGACAATTCTTCCCTTTTTCCAGTCATCTGGGAGTTGACCTGACTCTTCAAATCTCAGGGAGAGTGGCTTGGCAACTACATCAGCCAAATCCTCCAGACTCTGGGATGCGTCTCATTGGGTCCCACAGGCTTGTGTAAATTCATGTTCCTCAGATGGTCTCAGTCTTGATCTTCTACAGTGGAAGGGACTTTGGTCCTCCAGTCCACCCACTCAGGAGGTGTGGGAAAAGAGAAAAAGAGACTGACAGTCTGAGACAAAAATGCTGCTGAGTACCTCAACCTTTTCCTCATTTGTTGTTACCAATTTGTCAGTCCAATTCATCAGGGAGGGAAAATTATTTCTCTAACCTCTTTCTGGCTGACATACCTAAAGAATCTCTTCTTATTTTGTCTCTCACCAGTTCAGCTCCAGCCAGATCTCATCTCTACCCAGCTGGGCAGTGTCTTGCCTGGACACCTGTCCCTGTTTCCCAGGCCACTGGAGTGCTATAGATGCCCTGTATGTCTTGTTAAAGTCAAGGGAAGCAAAATCCACTTCTTTCACTACATCCACTGAGCAGGTGATCTCACTTCTATATTATATCAGCTTCCTCAGGTACAATTTTCTCTTTATAAATTCATAGTGGGTGTTCCGTAACACTGCCTAGTCCATAAAAAGCCTAGATGTGGATTCCAGGAGGATTTCCTCAGTGGTCAACCCAGGTGCTGAGACAAAGTTGACTGGCCAGTAGTTCCCCAGTTACTCCTTCTTGAAAATGAGTGTTACATTTGCTGTTTTCTGGTCATTGGGATAATCTTCCAGTTGCCATTCTATTAAAAAAATGATAATTTGGCCTTGCACTATTATCAGTCATTTCCTTTGGCACTTTTTCATTGCTTGTGTATGTGCTTAATTATGTGGTCCCTATGTCAACCTTTCTGCAACCTGGATAATGCCTTGCTAGCTGTCAAAGTTGTGATATAGTCTGAAACAGTGAACTTTGAGAGGTGGCAGAAAGTCAGGGGTGAGGAGAATAATAGGCAATGAATATCTGAAATACAGATTTTGAACTCTCCAAGCAGAAGCCTTGCTAGCTACAACCAGTATAAAGTGCTGGTAAATTTTGGCAATAACTGGACTAAGCAAAACTGGCACATCCAGATTAAGAGACATGAGACAGAACCATGGTTGGGAGATTGATCATGAGCTTCACGCAACTTCAGCAAAATGAGTACTTAGATTGAGAGATCCAGGCTCTGCAAATAAGAGTTCCCACAAAAGAAGTTTAGTCTGGAAAGAGAAAGTGATCTTAGAAAGAAGGAGTCTCAGAGAGAGAGAGGTAAACATCCTGTCTGGAGAAAAGAAGTCTGCAGTAGGGAAGATCCCAGAAAAGAGAGAGCTGCATGAGGACAAGCTCCAGGGATGTCTAGGGTCAGTGAACAGTTACCCTTGAACTGATGCCTGTGGGCAGCTGTACAGCACAAGCCCCCGTGTCTTTCTGCCAAGCCTCCTTGTGCTAGCAATGATTTCTGAGGGGATGGGCACTAAGGGTCTTGTTGATGCAAAAATGATCTTCGCTTTTATATATTATTAATATATATTTGTAGCTCTGTAGACTAGTATTGTATAGTTATATAGCTTCCTAACTGCAGTCCTGTTATGGATTGAGCAAGCATTAGACAAGCCCTACCAAGTGTTAGCCTGTTAACCCACTGCTTCCGTGATGCCACGTTCCTCTTCCTGCTCCTCCCTGCCCTTAGCCTTGGCCACTCCCTCAGGCTCTCTCTATTGGTTCCTGTACCCTAACCCCAGCCAGGGACTGCCCCTGGATCCCTGACAAAAATCCCCCGCACCCAGACCACGAAGTGTCTTGTCTCTCTGCCTCTGGAGATCGTGGGGACAAGATGTGATTAAAGCCATCTCAACCCTCATGAGAGACCCTTCTCGCCTCCTCTGTCATCACTGGTTGTAACGCTGATAGCTGGCCAGAGCAAGATCGCAGGGCTGTCCGATATGGACTGCAGGATGTGACTGGGTGACATTGCCCTAGGTAACCCCCTCTGAGCTCTCAGGGAGCTACAGCCTGCTAAGCAAAATCTTGCGGTTACAACAAAGCCCTCCCTTAGGTTCAGATTTTTGGCAGCAGCTTAAATTCAGGTGACTTACTCCTAAACTGCTCTGGCTTGCAAGTTCTTAAAAATGGCAAATCAGGTCTATTATAAAAGGAGTTATTTATTGAATAGACAGAACATTAACAGACAAAAGACCTTACTTACTACACAAGTTAAAGAACTATTAGTAGATCTGCATAAAACAGTGCACAGCGTAAAGGTATGTGTATTATAGCTAGCAAAGAAATTGTACAGATTAGGAGCCAATGTAACTTACCACCGAATTGGTGATGGGGTACACACAGAGTCCTTTCACTCAACCTCTGGAAGAGTAACCACAAAGTAGGCATCCCAGCTTCAGGGAAAAGTCCTACAAGTTTTCCAGGGAATGTGCAGAAGACTTCTGCTTGTGAAAATTTTCTGCAGCTTTTATAGTTTGTAAAGTGAAGTGTCTGTCAGAAATTCAAGGCTTATCTTTCTTCAATTTGCTCTCAAGGCAGAATGTTTATTGTCAGCTGGGAATTCCACCTCTACGGTGCCAGAGATAACTCACTACCCAACAGATGTCCAGCTTGGGTTATCTCACCAATTAGCAGATTCATGTGAGGGTGTAGATGCCCTGAGTTATCGCACCAGCTGATAGAACAGATAAGCTCTTTTGTGGGAGAGGTGAACATCCTGCCACAACTGCTTTTCCTATTAGACAAACAAAATTCCTGAAGGCCTGGTATAATCTTGCTTCTTATGGGAATCAAGGACAAGACACCTTCCCAAGACATTTTCCCGATGTATAAGACATAAACAACTAGCAAGGAGGGAGGCTTCGGACGAGGTTGAGCCAAGAGGGGGAATATCTTGAGGTGACTTTATGATGTGTATCCCTTATTGCTGCTCTATGCCCAGAAATTAACTTTGTACCTTTCTGTGCCTTTAAACTGAGCCTGAGAGGGGGGAGAGGAAAAAAACCAAGCAAACATCTCGAAGCGGTTGCTCAAGGACACAGATACACATTCCTCTGCTTCTAACAGCAGCAAAAGAGGAGGAAACACCCTGCTTGCTTTTCAGCCAGCTTTTGGCCCTTTTTCTCCAGAGAGAGATGGAGAGTTGAACTTTGTTTTTCATTGGACTATGTTTTTTCCCTTTTTCTTTTTTGGACTGTTTCAACATCAGAACACATCGGGAGAATTTTTCATCACGGCCCTGGAGGTGGGCCCACCACAACCCAGCTCCAAGGAGGGGGAGAGAGAGTAAGGAAGGAGTCTGAAATTTTCCCAGGTTTCTCTCCACAGTGAGAGATTTTATGATTTAGCATCATTATCCTTTTCCTGTGTGTTTGTTAAATAAATAGTTTTTAATCTCTTTCACTTTCCTTCAAGGAAAATTTCTTTTTTCTTGAACCTGGTGGGGGAGGGATGGTTGTAACCTGCCTTCTATGAGAGGATATTTTTCCTCCAAATTTGTCCAAATCGGCACAGGGAATTACTTCATTGTGTTTCTAACTGGGGATTCTTGTCAATGATGCTAATTTGCTAAGCTTTTAAAACTGTACATACCCTGTGTCACATGTGCATCTTTGGCACATTTTTGGCATGCACGTCGGCGTGTTGTGCACCTGGAGGGACCCTTCATTAAACAGTAACCGCATTTTATCACCTAGCCTTGTTTGCTCTTGATTTTAGGGCTCAAAAGGCAACACTGTGACTAAGTAAGGCTGCTGGAGACAGCGAGCAAGTGGGGAAAACTGGCAGGTGGGGTGCAAGCTTAATTCTTGCTGGTATTTAAATAGTCCCAAATCTACTACAGGCTGGGCTGTGCTCGTCTCTTCTGTGACATTACCATTGGCTGCAGGAACCTGGGCATCCTGAGGGCAGTCTTCTACGAAAGAAACTGGAGTAAAACCACAAATTATTTTAGAATTTTCCAGCCTGGTCACAGTTTCCTGTCTCACTAAACAGTGTTTTCCACTTACTTCAGACCTTCTTTTGTAACTAGGGTTCTTATGTACGTCCTTGTCTTTGCCCTTCACATCCCGCACTAGTTTCAGCTCCAGCTGTGCTTTGGATTTCCTAATTCCAGCCTTGAAAACACAAATAATGTGTGTTCCCCTGAGTCAGCTCTTTGTTTTCACCTCTTTGTAAATCTTGAAATACAGTTCATCCATGACAATTACCTGCCATGAATGCTCATCTTTCCATATATGTGGTTTGGAGGAGCATCTCTGTGAAGATGACCAGCTATCCTGTGCCTTTTTGTCATCCAGGCCCTTGTTCCATGAGAAACTGCAAACTATATTGCTCAGCAAGAAGAAATCTGTTCTGGCATTCTCAACAGGGATTTTACTCTGCTTTGCTTATTTCCTCTGGGATCTTAAACTGTTGTCTCATGGTCACTACTGCCAAGACCACCCTACATATTCACATCTTCAACCACTTCTTCCTTTTCTGTGAAGGAGCAAGCCAGCTGGCTCTTTGATCACATATATCAAGAAATTTTCTTCAACACATCCACACACTTCTGGAGAGCTTGCAGCTATCCCTATGCCCTTCGAGGACATTTCAAGAGGTCAAAATTCCCGTAACTACCAGGGAGGACATGAGACTATGGGCTTTCTTTCATCTAACTAGAGAATGCTTAATTTCTTTCCCTTTGGCATCAACTAATCTGTAACAGATACCTGTCTTTTGACTTTTCTCCATAAGCTCTTGACTGGCTTGCCACACCTTTTAAGACAAAGCTCCATGAACTTAAGTCTCTCCTTTCTTTCCTGGTCTTTCTCTTCTAAAAAGCCTTCACGCACCATTGGCAGAATTTCAGTCATATGGACAATACCACTGAATCTCTGCAGTTTCAATGAGACTGTACCTGTGCAAATGTGTCAACAAACTCATTCTTCCAAGGTGCTTTCTATGTTATGTGAGCTCATGCACAAGCACTTGAGGTGAACTCCGTCACCACACCATGATACCACTTTCACAAAAAAGTACAAGAGCTTTCTCAGTCTGAAGGCTTCCTCAGTGTCCTTAGGGCCTCCATTTTTCCTCTGTATTTGGCTTCTGTCTCCTGAGAAACCAGTTTGAAGGTTTCAGCAGGTTGGTAAAAGTGTTCTTGCCCTGCTTTTGTATACGGATCAAAGAATGAATGCTTATCATAGTTCAGATGAACTAATCTGAAGTACCTATCCATGTGGAAAACTAATTTTTTTTTCATCTGAAGTTTTAAAACACAAATTAATGCATTAGATCAGAATTTGGTAGCATACATGTCAATGAACTTGATGTAGGAATGGATGACTAAAGTTCTGTAGTCAGACAGACTAATAGTCTGTAGTTAAAATATCTCTCCTAACATCTACACACTTGTTCACTAGGATTGCACAGAAAGCTTGGTGCTCTCTTGTAGCTAAAAAATTTTTCATGAAAACATATATGTGTTTTCTGAAAACTTGTAACATATCTGTATTCTGTACTTAATGGAATTAAGTTGAATTCTTTTTATCACATCAGTATTGGAATCTTTAGCAGGAGAGTGACAGGCACTGTAGGAAAAAAATCAACCATTAACATGAGAAAATATTCTTCCTCCATTATTTCTATAGGTCTTTACAGTGCAAGCTCTTTGGAGCATCTGTATTTTAAATCTCACATGTTCAGATGGAATTACATTTGACCTGTTGCAGAAAAGACTTTTCTAGTCACCAGGTATTGTGCTGAAATTATTTTTTTTCAGGAAGATATAAATTGGACTTGAATATAGGGCTTTATATCTTGCTGGAAAAAGTAAGGAAAACAAAGATAAACTTTTCTTTAGTATTTCTTGATATCATGAGTCATGTCCTGTTACAATCAGTATTTGGAACGCATAGTTCTAAGGGAAGAATAAAGGGACTCTAAATATGCTAAAAAAATTAGTTTCAATTACCTTGAGACAACTGTGTGTAAATATATTAGGAAACTCACCGAATAGCACATTGCTGAGGGGTATAGTTAACTTATGATATGAAAGATTAGGGCTTTTTTCAAAGTTTCTTATTCAAACAAAAACCATTTACTTATTTCAGAATCAGGACACTGTGAAGTGAATATAGTTTTAACACATTTTAGTACATACTACACATTTTAAATCATCCCAAAAGAGTTTTGAGGTGATTTCAAAGGGAACGTCAAACAGAGATATGGCAAATAAAGAGCCTCAAAATGTCTCTTTCACATTTTCCAGCACACCATGTTTTTGTGCATATGTCTGTGCCTTGTGTATGTTAAAAAATGAGAGGGTGAGGGGTGCATTTTTTTTATTACAGTGGTATGTTCCACTCACTTAAACTTCTTCTTACTTATTTTCCAGACAGCTGCTTGTGACTTAATAATTTCTTTTCCTATTTTTCAAAACTTTTATGAATATTTTCAATTGAAGTTATTTGAAACCTTTCCCTAGTGCTAGCTAATATGAAGTCAGAACAGGAAGTCAGAGAACTGTGAAGGAGAAATGATGGCCCTTGAAAGGAAATTCCTCTTAAGGAGGTTTTTGTAATATAAAATCACTATCAAATTTCTACAATACATTTTGAAAAGGCCTACAGATACGGGAGATATTGGTCTGCAAGTGAACCAATTTACAGCTGAACTGATAACAGATATCACAGTTCATATTTTTAAAAGTCAGTGTACCATCCTTCATGTGAAACGTTAACATTTCTCTCTAGATTAATATTGTCATAGTTTAAAACACATTAATACAGTAGTTCATGACTGCATAATACAATGTGTAATGCTGAGGACATTATTGAATGGCATTTTTAACTTTATGGGTACTTGCATTGTACTAACATTATTAACAATTTCTGATGAAAAGTATGAATAGTGGTCAGTGTTTCAGCAAGATGTAGCAGGAGAGAATGCTCAGTGGAGACTCAGTGTGAAAAGATACTCTTTAGAATGGAAAAAACAGATTGGCAGGGAAGAAGTACATTTTCCTCTAGTTAATCATTTTTAGAAAACTTACCTTGATAAAATTATTCTGTGAGATGCAGTCATGTGAAATTTTTAAAAATAATGTGTTCCATCAGTCTGTGTTATAGCCTAAAACAGTTCTCTTTGTGTCTAACATCTGATACTTTCTTTGATATTTTTTGACAGGATAAGCTAAATTTTTCAGTTGATTGTAATTATATTAAAATGTAATTGACTAAAAAAATTACGTATTTTCACGGTTTTCCTTTTGCTTTCCCCTTCTTGCTCTACTGATGCTGCTATGCTTTAATCAGGCAATTCCGGAGCCAAGTACAGAGAGATTAACTTATCCTTGGAACACAAGTAGAGGTTCTCTGTTCAGTGAACTCACTCTTTTCTTTGTATTACACTTATTGACAAAATTACTCAGTGGATACTCAGATGTGAGCTCATAATTATTTATAGCATTTGGAAAGCAAGTCTGCAGTCCACATGTTGACATACTGTCCCATAAAAAGATGAACTTGAACTGCGGTGTGTTTTGTGAAGGAGTGCCTGTTTAGTATCTGGTTTCTACATTAGAAGTAGAAATTAGAAAGTATAAATGAGAAGCAAACTTTATGTATTTTCCAACTATGAAGATCAGACAAAAGTGTCAAGTGTCTATGTGCACTGTTATTCCCAGATGCCTTTCAGAACTTCTTTGCAGAAATTATTTCCTTAGATAATTTTCATCCAACCTACTTGCTTCTACTGGAAATTACAGTGGTATTTTGCCTTTTCCCCCTGTAAATCCATTTGATGGTGTAAAATTAGATTTCAAAGACAAAACACTAACATGACAAAAATGTTGAATTTATCAGTGGGTCTATGTAAAAGTCCCCCTACATCTGAGTCAGCTGCACTGGGCTTTTGATCAGGTACTGGTCAAATAATTATGTGCAAATACTGTTAACTGGGAATAATTCTAACTATAAAACTTATAATTGGTAGTAAGCTATAGTAAGTAAGGACCCTATTCTAATATATTCCAATCAACTTAATAATACCTATGGGGGTAACTGACCACATGTTAAGGGATAATTATGATCCTTTAAAGCCTTTGTTAGAGATGTACACTGTGTTCCTTCACATTCATATGGCTTTGTAATTTTCCTTCTGTGTTTATCTCATGCAATTTTTACGTGCATATTTAGCAAATTCTGAAGAGTAACAAAAAACGCTTTCCATACTCTGGTGATAATATTTAGAAGATCAAACAAAAACTTTACAACGATTAAAAATACAGGACTCACACAAACCCTTCTGAGTGAATAAGGAGGCTGGGGATTTGTTTTCAAACACTTCCTATTCATATCTCTTTATAAAATAAATTAAAATTTTAAAAAATTATTTAAGAAAATTTATAATCATCCAAATTCTAAAGTCTGTTTAAATCAAGAAACTTTTTCAAATATATTACTCTCTAAGATTTTATTTTGCTATCACTGTAAAATTATATTGAAAATAGAAGTATATTCTTCAGAGTGACTTTAAAGAAATCTTGTCAGCTACTTCCCTAGTTGCTATCTTTAATTCTATTGAAACTTTAGAACATTATTGGGACATTTATTTATGTGATAAAGGTCACTGTAGGTTCATATTCAGGTGACTCAAAGTTTGCAACCACAAAAAATGGCATCTTTCAGTCTGAACTTTTCCCTTCATTGAGTAGCTACTTTATTCTTTAGCAAATTTAGGTAAACATTCCTCCCCCCCCCCCTTTCCTCTGAGAACTGAGCCTTTTCACCTGGTGGTAACTGTATTTCTCTCTTCCCTTTTTAAATACCATCTGTAGTTTCCTTTTTCAAACCTTGTTACTAATTTTCTTTCAGGAAATGTAGAGAATTCATATTTTCTGTTTCATTCTTTCAGGGGCTGCTGGAGAGGGCTTATATATGCACAGAAAACACAAACATCTTTCTGAAAAGTTCAAATCATACTGTTCTTTTTTATTTAAGATAGTTCACTGTATATTTCCACTGAGATTACTTTTGAATGGTGAAAGAACTGAAGTTTTATTTTGAAATGACTTATGTTAAAATCATTATGCTGAGAGTTAGCTAAAGGGACCCATAGAGCAAACTGAAGTTTCTGTCAGAAAGGTCCAGGGAGCAGCAGGGGAGAGCAACAAAAACCCCAAACACAGTAAAGTGTAGCTATGTAATTAAGCTTCAGACTGAAATATCTGTGCAGTGCATTTCTTTGCTCATGTATAAGTTATCTCCATAACAGTCAAACTCTTTTATATGGAGACTGTGCAAAGTTTTAAAGAATGGAAGAAATGTAAACAATATTTTTAGCATGGAGATCAGAAGGGAAATACTAGACAATTCAGGAATTATGTATAAATTCTAGTCTACATTATGATTATATGTTAAAGGAAAATAAAAAACAAAACCAAAACAACCTAGACAACTAGATGATGTGGCCTGTCCTTTAGAATGTTAAAATAATGAGTTTATTTTAACCTTTTTTGTAGTGATTCTGTTGTAGTTTATGTTCTGAAGATATGAGAGTGATTTTTGTCTTTGTGCTATTCTAAACAGAGCTAAAGTTTCTGGTCTTTGATGTAGTACCCTTTATATTAAAATCCTTAATACTGATGTTATATTAATGTATTTATAATTAAAAAAAAAAAACCTAATTTCATGACTTATTTTCAGGAAATTGATCATTTAGTATCACTTTCTGAAAATGTGGGGTTTTTAGTCATTGAATTTTCAAACCAGCTGTCTGCAAAAGGTTAATACATACCATGCACAATTCCTGGGAAAAAATTAACATACATGCAGAGCAAATGAATCATATAAATATTGGTTGAAAATGACCCTGAAGGTCATTTATCCCAGCTCACCAATCCAAGCTGCTATTGTTCTAAGTCAGTCATGAATTCATACAACAAATACCTAAAAACTTTTCAAGGGGATCAGAACCTCTTTGGCAACCTCATTGCACTGTAATGCAATACATTCATAATCACAGAATGGCTGGGGTTGGGGGAAACTTCTGGAGATTACCTAGTCCAACTCCCTTGATAAAGTGGGCTCACATAGAGCAGGTTGCACAGGATCACATCTAGGTGGGTTTTGAATATCTCCAGAGAAGAAAACTCCAAAACCTCAATCATCAGCTTTTCCAGGGCTTGCTTCTGTGAAGAATTTTTTCCTCATGGTGAGGTGGAACTTCCCATCTTTCAGTTGTGCTCATTGCCCCTTGTTGCTGAGCAACAATAAAAAGAATCTGACTCTATCCCCTTGACACCTATCCTTAAGTTATTTTTATTTATTTAATTACAAATTGTCCTTTAGTTATTTTTGTATTTTTATATAAAATCTTATATTTATAAGAGTTCCTCTCCTTCCTCTCTTCTTCAGGCTAAGCAGGCCCAGCTCATTCAGCCTTATCTCATAGGATAAATGCTCCAGTTTTCTTTTCCTCTTCATAGTCATCCATGGATCCCTCTTCAGAACTTCCTTGTCTTTCATGTACTGAGGAGCCCAGACCTGGACACAGTGCTCCACAGACAGTGTCACCAGGCCTGAGTAGAAGGGCAGGATCACCTCCCTTGACCTCCTGTTCTCCTTCTTCTTAATGCATCCCAGGACACCATTTGTCTTCTTGGCCTCAAGGACACACTGCTGGCTCATGGACTGCTCATTGTCAATCAGGATCCCGAGGTCCTTCTCTGTAGAACTGCTTTCCAGCAGGTTGGTGAGAGAGACTGAAATGGTAATGGTTAATGACAATCGGCCATATGTGACAGCTGAGGCCAGGTTTCCAGCCCTCAACCAAAGGGGGGGAGGAGGAGAGGTTTTGGGTGTGTGATGGTGAAGCCTCTGATCTGCATAAGAACAGTTCATGTGCAGAGGGTGCGTGCACCCACCACTGGAAGATGACCATGATAAACCAACCTTTGTTAAGCAACAACCTGGAGTTTGAGCCAGGTAAAGCAAAAGGTTCAGAAGAATCAGAACCCTCAAGGTGGGATAAGGCTCTTACTTATCCCTCTTAAAGGCAATTTACTCCCTTGAACAACTGTTGTGTAAAAATCCTCCAGACACACACACACACCCCCTGGACAGACACACCCCACTTCCCAAAGGCGTGAAGCATGGGGTTACTCTTCCCCAGGTGCAGCATCCTGCATTTACCTGTGTTGAACTTAATTACGTTCCTCCCTGTACAGCTCTTCAGCCTCTCCAGGTCTCGCTGAATGGCAGCACACACATGGAATGATCTTTTCTAGCATTCAACCTGAGCTTCCTGAGATGCAGTGTTTTGGTATTGCTTCCTGTTGTGTCTGGAACTAGCAAGAACATTTTACCTCCATTGTCTTCATAGCTGGTTTATAAACACAGTTGTGGAGTCAAATACTGTGGAGAGGAACCTGTGTACCTAGTTGTATTGCAGACAGTCTCTAACTTGGGACTGAGTAAGTCTGAAGACAATTCCCTAAAGGAGAGCTCCAAAGTTGGATTCTCAAGCTACTGATGCTTACAAAAGGTGAAATACTGTGTTCAGGTAGCATATACTCTATTTCATTCTTTTCTTAGGCAGCAAGAAATGTACTCTCAGCTTGAGACTGTATTTTTCACTGGTATCCTTAAAACACTTGCAAAACAAATGTTATTGCAGAAATCTTAATTGCACATGACAGACTTACTTCAGATTCTGTGTCAAATCACTATGAAAGAAGAACCACTCAAGTAAACAAATCTTGAGAATGTTGTGTGTATTGCACTTTTTTCCACCAACCTAGCATTTTTAGCACTCAGTGATTACTCTATTGTCAAGGCAGACCAAATTGATTCATCTCCTTGGGATCCCAGGCTAAAAGCTGTGAAAACTTTCACCTAATATTACTCTTCCCTAGTTTCCCACTCATTTCCTTCAATTGAGTATTTCTAGGATATTCTGCGTTCTGTTAAAAGAAGTGTTAGTCTCAGGGCAATAATAAATGCCATGCAGAGCAAACATGATTTAACACTCAGCTTACTTTGACTTGATTTAATTTCCCTGACTCACTTTGTCTCACTCATGAGTCATCATGCCTGGGGGTATTTAGAACATATAGATGTGGCACTTAGGAACATGGTTTCATGGCAGACTTGGCTGTGCTGGGTCAACAGTAGAACTCAATGATTTTGTTGTACTATTACTCAGCCGCTTAAATACTTAATGAAGCTGAAAAATATTGTATCTTGGAGCGTGAAGGAGCAACTGTGAGGGAAAGGATGGCAGTACCTCATGATGGATTAATGGATTTACAAAATCATGAGTTCATTTCAGTCTCTTTTATTTGTTAAAAATGTGCCTAGAAGGGGCAAAGTTCAAGAACACCACATAATATAGTATCTAAATTTGTTTTCTCCCACCACGCAGAAGTTAAAGGTACATTCATAAGAACATTCAAAAAAAACCCAGCAGGTGTGACCTCTCTGGAGCCTTTTGATTCATTCCTACTCCCATGAAAAGGAATTAATCTGAGAGTATTATAAATGCAACTTGCAAAAAAAAGTAATTCTTACATATTTTGTACATGTATGTGTTCATATGTCAAGAAAACTGAAAATTCAGTTAAGCAATTTTTGATTTTATTTATGGTTTTGAGGAGTTTGTTAAAACATCTTTAAAATATTTCACGTTTTAAAGGTCTCTTGCTTCCCTTTCTAACATATGTGGTTTGACTGTTGATGCTGTTCTACACCCTCCATGTCTGTTTCTAGTAGGTCTTTATATGAAAATGAAACAAATTGAAAAGAAACTAACTGAAGCCTGACACAGATATTTACTTCCTAAATCACCTACTTTTCATTTATCTCTGATTCTCAAAAGAGGCTCCATGCAGAAGAGTTAGAGCTTTGATCACCCCCACCACCTTTTTTCCTTTTTACTGCTGCTTATCTTGGAGAACATCAACACTTTGTTCATATAGGAACCAGTCAACTACATCTTTTGAGAGGAAGAATTTTCAGCAAAAGCTGCTATTTTCCAAAGCAGATAAACATCTCTTCTGTGCATGAAAAGAGTATGATAACAGAAGAATGTCCACAACTCTTTGGGCTTTGGGCTTTTTTGAGCAATGTGCTTGCAAATCCCTGAAATACCTGGCTTTGCAAAACCAAATGAGAAAACTAGTACAAGGGTCTATACCTCATGCATCAAATATTAGCGGATACATCTCTTTAAATCCAGGGTTACAACAGAAACAAAATTGTTAAATATTTGCCTGACTTACATTCTTTTTTCCTTCTGCAAGTCATGAAATTTTATGTGAACAGGCTTGTTCTTAAGATAAGGCAAACTATTTAGAGTATGGAAACTTACACAGTAAGAGTTTGCTTGAACATCCTAGAACAAAAAGAGCAATTTCTGCCTCAGATAAAATAAAACAGGGTAAAAATATATGGTGCATTTAGGCAATAATTTGCAGATAAACTCTAAAGAAACTTTTGACAAATTGTATTTACTCATTAAGTATTCATAAAGGAAATAATCTCTGATTTCTGACTTCACTTTAATTGCACAACTGATATCTCTGCTTTCCAATATGTTCTATTACCTGCTAAATTGTCATCATGCATATGTGTATGACTTGAACTTTTGAACAGTTCTACTGGTTTTCATGGTCAGCATCAGTAAGATTATCCTTTTGATCTTAACTGATGCTCTGAACATTAACCTTTCTGTCTGATAGCACTGTAAAAAGAAAATTATACTCATCAACACTATATAAATGTAAGGTGTAATGATCCAGGTTTTTAGTGTAATTTTGTTGCTATAATCTGTTGTTTATCTCAGTGACAAAAATCAGTGTAATCATCCCTATAGAGATAACAGGTTTTCTGTTTGGTTTTACAGTTCAGGCAGAAACAGAAAGCAAAAAGCACTTCTGTAGAAAGATGCCTGGAAAGGTTAAGAAGAAAGGGGTTTTTTTGTCAGGAGTGTTTGCAGAAGGGGATCATCAGTCAGTTGTGATGCACTAAGATTGCTCCTGTGGAAAAGTTTAGGAGTGTAAATATAAGTCATACTGAATGAGATCAAATGCTCTATTTCCTCTAGTAGATCACAGTGAATATTTAGAGAAAAATTATAAAAGTTGGCAGACATATAGAGTGATTTTGTCTTTGCCATTCCCTACCAATTTTTGGAGACATAAGGTTTACTGACTCACTCTTTCTAACTCTCTCCAGACTGTTTTGCCTAATTATTGTATCCTCCATGAACTTGCCTAATCTGTTTTCTGAAACCCTTATATACGTTTGGTTTCCATGACATTGTATGACAAATAGTTTTGGAGTGTATTTATACAGTATGGCAAAATATACTCCTCGGTGTTTTCTCTAACTGATAGTTTCACAGACTGTCTCCTATTTCTTCTTTTGACTTCTGATGAGCAGGAGTACAAGAAATTTTTATCAGGAGTAGTCAAAAACAAATAAGATAAACTAGTAAGGGTATTTTTTATACCCTACTTCCACAATGTCCAAAAACAGAGCACTCAAACCACTGGTATTGTAAAAGTGGACTAACAAAACTGAGGTAGGAGTTTGTCATGGCATGGGTTTTTTAAATTCTACAGCATTCTTCACTCTAAGTAAACCCTGTGGAAGCGGTGCCATGCAACATCCAGTTAATAAGGTTGAAAGCATGAATATCTCTCTCAACACCTCTTTTAACTCACTGGATATATAAAACCACTATCCAAAATACTTGGTGCACAGCCATGTGTTTACTTTTGCTGTAAAAGTAGTGGTTGTGTGATCAAGGAGGAATCCTGTCCCACCCATATGCAGTGTCTCCAGATAAACCTACCCATTTCAGATATCTGTGGGCATTCTGACAGCAGAACCTACAGTGCATCTTCAACTACTCCGAGAAGACCAGTGATTTCACTACAGAAAACGATCTGATGCCTAATATGTTGTCAGCTAAAAATGATGTTTGGTCTACTCTGACTACTTTTTAACAGATGCCAGTCAAAACCAGCACACTTATCTTCAGGCAAAGAGAGCCTATGTTTTTCATTAACACAACTCATTCATTTTCCAGACTAAGCATTTAGTACTTGAGAAGAAATGTAAATATCAGGGCATAAATATGGAAGAATATTTTACACGGCATGCAATACTTATGATTCACGATAGAACAATTGTTGAGTTAATCTGTAGCCACTTCAACTGAAATTCAGGGTTCAGTGAGGTCTGTCTGTCGTATTTTTCTCATTAATTGGCACTGTCAAGCATCATACCAAACTGTTGCACTGCCAAGCTTGCTACTAGGTAGAAGAAGCACTGGCACAAATGTCTTGTTTTCTTCTCTCTTTCCATCTATACAGATATTTAACTTCACAGGCCATGACAAAGAAATTGCCAGACCTATGAAATCAGTTAGTGAAATTAATCAGTGGAGTTTTCCACTTTTCTTTTTTACTTACACATACTTGTTCTTCTGTTCTATGAAAAATTAGTGAATATTTGTTTTCATTTCAAATTTTTAGTTTCCAGCAACTCACACGTTACTGAGTTGCATGAAACAGCTTGTTCAAGGAGGTTTCCTATCTACAAATATTTGAAAGGAAAACCTGTTCCAATTAGACTGCCAAAAGAAAACCGCTGAACAATTCCATCTGCAATAAATCATCATGAAATCACTAGAAGATGAAAATTACTGAAAATGTTATTTCAATTAAAATGCAATCTATTTGTTTTGCTCTATTACTTAGACAAAACCATCAGAAGCTTGATCAGCAACATCCTTCATACACAAAGCAATGTAGTAGCATGTTGTAACTGCTGGACTCTGCCTAGCAGGCTGCTGTGGCCTGAAAGCTCAGCGAGGGTTTCCTAGGGCCGTGTGATCAGTCGCATCCCGGAGTCCATTTCGGACGGCCCTGCGATCTGGCTCCGGCAGCTGGCAGCGTTACAACGCAGTGGTGGTAAAGAAGGTAGAGAAGGGTCTCTCATGAGGGTTTGAGATGGCTTTAATCACATCTCGTCCCCGCGATGTTCAGAGGTAGAGAGACAGCGTGGTCCGAGTGCGGGGTGGTTTTGTCAGGGGCCCAAGGGCGGTCCCTGGGTGATGTTGGGATACAGGAGCAAATACGGAGAAACCGAGGGAGTGGCCAGAGCTAGGGAGTGAACAGGGGAAAGATACAGAATCAGGGGGTTAACAGGCCACCACATCTCACCCTTTTCAATTTTAAAATGAAAAGGGAAGGGCTTCATTTTAATAATGCAAAATAATTGAATTAAAAATGATAATACAGCTGGTTGTTGTCGTTGGTGCTGGCTGAGTTTTCACACAGCAGTGGCTTTCATGGCTTCTTCTGCTGAGGCTGCTAGGATAGCATCTTTTGGTTTCTGCTTTCTACGCTTCTCGTCAAGGTGGCACGGCGAACAGGGAAAGGGAGTGCTGCACTGCTCTTTTTGCATTGTCCGTAGCTGCCAATTGGGTCAGACTGGGTCACGATCCCCGGCCCGGGTCCACTCCGCGGGTTCAATCTGGGGCTGGGGCTCCCCCCAGGCACAGGCACCGCTCCCACTGCCGACACTGCCCGGGGCTGGGCAAGCCCCCCTGCAGTCCCAGGGCCAGGGAGCCTCACCACTTTTTGCCTTTCTTTTTTTTCGCTTGGGTGCTGCTGTCGCTCCACAGTCCAAGCTGGCTGGCAGGGAAGGATCGGGGCAGGACCGCAGCGTGCCGCAGCGTGCCGCGCTGCCCCGGCAGGGCGAGGGGGGGTGGCTGAGACAGGGACGGGACGGGCTCGCCAGTGAATGGGGGCATGCCAGGAAGGGAGAAGCCACCGCAGCAGTCCGCAGGGCACGGGGGAGGGGGGCGCGCGGCTGGAATGGACCATGCGAGGACGGGGCGGGGAGGAGCTGCTAGGGACACAGGCATGGATGCATGGACAGGGACTCGCACAAAGGCACTCCGCGATTCAGCACGGGGGAAGGGGACCGACACAGCACAGCGGCCGACGCAGGGGGCAGGGTTAGGGACTAGCCAAAGGTTTTCACGCACGCGGGAAGATACAAGAAGAAGGCAACCTGGCGGGGCCGAACCACGCGGCCACGGCCATCTTGGGTTTTGGGGTTGGGATAGGGGTTTAGGGGAGCTCCCGAGCCGGGGTGATCAGCCCTAGCGCGGTAAGGGGACAGGGGAGACACGTAAGGGTCGGAACATTTTCCGAACTCTCCTGAGGGTCAGAGGGACAGAAGCGGAGTTTTCTGTTTCCAGATGACTGAGTGAAAGAAAACAAAGGTTAGTTCTCTTGCACGCAAGGACCCCCCATGCACTGCTAAAATAAACTTCCAAAACTGGGGGCACTAAACTTGTATCTTCTCTTGTTAGGGATGGGGTTATATTTTTTTCCAAGGTTTCCAGGAGGCGCGACCTCCTTCACCTAGACAAGAACCCACCCCCAACCCTCCACCCAAACCGAGGCAAAAGGATTAAACTAAGAAGAAAAACGACCCTCCGAACCAGGCCTTTCCCGGCTCCCTTCGGAGGCTTATTAGCAACAAGGAGTCTCCCACTCTTTTTACCAGGCCCACCAGGCTCCTCTTGAGGGCTTTCCAGAACGGGGAATCAACTAAAAGCACTTGATTTAGTCCATCACTGCCAGCTGAGCTCTATCAAAAGCACCACTCTTCTCAGGAGGCTACTGGCTGTCCCTTCAGTCAGGGAAATGGCTTCCCAAAGGCGACTAGGCTCTCCAGGGCACATATTGCCTGACGTTGGTGCACCATTTGTTGTAACCTCTGGACTCTGCCTAGCAGGCTGCTGTGGCCTGAAAGCTCAGCGAGGGTTTCCTAGGGCCATGCGATTAATCGCATCCCCGAGTCCAATTCGGACAGCCCTACGATCTGGCTCCGGCAGCTGGCAGCGTTACAACGCAGTGGTGGTAAAGAAGGTAGAGAAGGGTCTCTCATGAGGGTTTGAGATGGCTTTAATCACATCTCGTCCCTGCGATGTTCAGAGGCAGAGAGACAGCGTGGTCCGAGTGCGAGGTGGTTTTGTCAGGGGCCCAAGGGCGGTCCCTGGGTGATGTTGGGGTACAGGAGCAAATACGGAGAAACTGAGGGAGTGGCCAAGGCTAGGGAGGGAACAGGGGGAACATACAGAATCAGGGGGTTAACAGGCCACCACAGTAGCATGGTGATATTTGTTATAAAAAATGTATAAGAAAACAACTTTAAGCAATAAATATTTATCAAGAACTGTGAAAACTGTGTAAACCACACATTTGAGGTATGCTTAGTCATCCATTTAGCAGGGCCAGCCTTATCTTTCCTTTAATCCTTAAGACTTTGTAAAGGAACATAGAAATCAATTCCATCTCTGACTGTGGGAAGTAAACAAAATGTTTATTTTCATCTATCTGAACATGACCTGTATTTCTTGGCAGATATGAAAGAAACCTTTATAGGTGTGAATTGGACAGTACAAAGTTATTGGGAAATGTATGGTGAGTGCCAATTTCTTTCTGTATCCACTTGTGGTAATTGAAAGTGATGCCTTGGTAAATGCAGTGTGAATGGGCATCAGTTGGGAAGGAGAGTGAAAGGAAATTAAACTTATTTTCCTCCATGGGAATTGAAACAATACAGGCTGTAAATAGCTGCTTGTTTCAAATGTGTCTTTTAATGAACCCATGTAATTAGAAACACTAAATCATTGTTACTTGACAAAGTTAGGTGTTAAGGGACCATGTGCGGTGAGGCTTGCTTTAAACAAATATATGTGATTCAAAAGTGGAACAGATACATAGATTTCAGACTGGGTATTGACATGCTTTATCATATTTCTCAGATTTACCTTGTTGTATGACTACTCACAGTTTCCAGAAGAGGCTGTGGTTGTAAGTTGATTGTAAAATCCTCCTCTTTCTTCATTTACCCTTATACTTAATTACACAGTATTTCAATTGGTCAACTATTTATGTACTATTGTTTAATTTGTGCTAATATACAGAAATTTTTTGGATGTCACATACTACTTGGGTTGCTAGTGACATTTTAGATTAAAAATTGCAATTACTTAGAGAAATATTTATTGTAATTATTGACACTCTTTCACTGAGCTGTGGCTCCTTTATTTTAGATGGTGAAGCTGTGTGAATCATTGTCATGAACTCTTAAAACATCAGTGCTCAAGCACTTCAATCAACAAGCCCTACATACATCTGCCATCACAAAACTTAGTGTGTGTCCACATAAGCCTGGCATACACATCATTATGAGGTCCTTATGAAGTTTAGGAACAGACTTTTACAATGGATAAATGGAATCACTACTTTTTCAGCAACATAATCTCATTTTTATTTTAATATAAAAAGCCCTTTACATTCTAAATTGGATTTCTTGGCAGTACTCATTTCAAATTTTAATAAAAATATGTGATAATTTTAATGAATTAAGATTGAGGTGTGATTGCAATGTCACTACAGTTACAGAATAGTGTTTGAGAAGACAAACTGTGCAGATTTGCATACATTGTGCTCAACAAAAGCAGCAAGTACCATTCAGAATATTAGATTTACCATCTATTTGTTTAAACAGAAAGCTAATAGATAATTTTAAATATCAAAGAGTGGTGGTGAGATGGTGAGGAAAGAAACTGCATCTAGTGAGAAAAATAAGGAGAAAAATACCCATGATCATGGTTTTTTCTATTAAAAAACCCCCATTATAGTTAAATAATGAAGACTTTTACCATGCATTTCACTGTACCTTTCACTCTACCTTAAAGAATACAATAAATTTCTCACAGACCAGCCAAAAGAGAAATATCACAGCTTTCTTTTGTCATGGGCCTTATCATTCATTACAAAATACTTCAAAATGCTTTTCTCTGAGTGAATATTTAATATAGATTTTTAAACCTTGTTACAAATAAAGTCAATGTTTTCTCTGCCCCAAACTATTGTTGGTGATCCCTATTCCAAAGAAATTAACCAGCTATCATAGAAGATTGCAGGTAGTATAATAGAAGATGGAATGTAATAGTTCTGCATGTACCTTGGTCATTGAAGATTTTCATCTTCCATAATATCCTCAAATTGGAAGATTTAAGCTTTCTGGCGAAAAAGCAGATAAATGGGGCCTGGAGCAGAAATAAAGGCTCGACAACTTCAAACTTGGAGTTGAAATTAAATCAAAGTTAATAACTATATTAAATAAGACACTTTTTCATGAAGAAGTAACATTTGGATAAACAAAGAGTGGTTTTCCTATAGTTATATAATTAGCTATTTTTGCCTTTATTTCTCTGCATAAAATGCCTTCCAAGAACAAATAATGTGGCTTGTGACTGTTTAACATTAATCCAGTCAGAGTCACTTGGTTTTCAGCATCTGATGTGAGTAATCTTTTTTGCATTGTGCCAAAAACCACTGGGAATGGATGAAATATTTAATGACAGTTGACAGCAAAGTCTACAGTTATGTCCTGGATATACATTCTGGAAGATCATATTCCCTTTACCTGTGGATGTAGCATCTGATAATGTAATTTACCAGCATTCCAGACCTACTTTATGTGACTCTTTAATGTGGTGTTTAAGACCTGACACTGAGTACTCCAGGCAAAGACAAAATAATTTGTATCTTAAGTTTATAAGTGATTGCAGGTGCAATCACTATTCTCCTGAAGCACCCATCTGAAAATTGGCAACATCCTTTGTGTAATCTGAACATTAGCTTAAAAATCAGGCTGGATCAGGAGCGTTTTTTTAAATAAACCTCTTGGTCATCCCAGCTACTCTTGTGTCGGCCATGTCATGGAGTGATGCTGGTGTGTAGACACTGGAGGAGTTTAATTACACTGGAAGAGTTCATCTTATTCACTCCAGCTGCTCTTGGACATTCAGTACAGAAGACCACTTCTGAAGCCTGAAGCCTGCCTTATTGCTTACAAATGTAAAATTAGCCTTGGTTTGGTTTTTTTTGTTTCCAAATAAAGTACAATATATGTTAAAGAAGAGTGAATCTACGGCTCTATTGGTATGCTTTGTTGAGAATTTAAAAACAATCATATGTTAAAGGCACAGTGATTAATGTCTCCATCCTGAGCAATAATTAGGAATTATGCAGTTATTCCTCATTAAACTTTCTCTTTTTCATCTGATGTCCTTGTTTGTACAACCTGAATTTTACCTCAGAACCATACTAAACATAACTTCATCTCAGTAAGAGAATTTCATACTTGGAAAACAACAAAATCTCTTTCTTCCCTTCTTTTACTTCCTTCCCCTCTGTCCTCCCCATTCTTCTTCATATTTAGCTACTCTGTCAGTGAAAAAAGCTAATTTCTTACTTAAAATACAAATATTTTTAAAGAACTTTGTAAAACGTGTAAACAAAAACTGGCCAGCACATCCTGGAAATGAACACTTGATATATTTTGATGCATAAAGTTAATTTATATAGTGGAAGATTTTCTCCATTTGGCTAGAATATGAAAGTTATGCAAGAATGTGTTACGCACTAGTGTACCAGTAAGGCCATTAACATTATGCTCACTCAATAAAAGCTTACATATAAGTAAACAATTAAGATTGAAAGAATGGAATCTTTCTGGGCTTCATCCAAGGAGTAAGGAATGTTCTATAAAAGCAAACATCAAAAATGGAAACATGGTATTTCAAGCAGAAAAAAGTAATGTGGAAATGTTTCAAATATGCTGCTAAATCTTAACAGTTCAGAGATCTGGAATATGAAATAATACGAATAATAACACTGAAAATGTTACTGAACTACTAATAGGAATTGTTTCTCTTTTCTCACTCCTTAGCTATTGACTTCCAATAGCAGTGGGACATTTTTCTAAGAAGTCGGAATTTTTGGAAACTGATATTCCTGCGTTTTCTCCTTTGCTTTAGTGTTGAGGGTTTATGTGATATGTACTTCAGTATCTCTGTGCTTATTGTGAGATACAGTTAATATCTGTGCAAAATTTCAAACATTTCTGAGCTAGAATTAAACTGCTTATATAGAACTAGACAACAGTACACAAATGGTTTTAGAGAATGTCATCCTGAGTACATGTGCTTTTGCTATCTAGAAAACTCCAGGAACACCAAAATTAGAGTGAACTTCCAAGTTAATATTTACAGTCCATTTCTTGTTGAAACAGGAATAACATTTTAATGAATTTATCATGTTTCTGTAAAAGTACTCTTGGTTTACATAATCCATACACCCCTGTGGTGACTGCTATTATATTATCCCTTATTTATGGTATATGTCTCAGCTTGCATCTTGTTAAAGTCTAAATGATAATATTTCCTTTTGCTTTGATGTTTTCAAGTATAAAGGAGAATTTTGCACTCTCATGAGTGTCACTCAGTTGCCAATAAAGAATTTCACAGCTAGTGGTAGTGTTAATTTGGGCCAATTATGAGATCATTGACCTGCCTTGGCACTAATTTACCTCACATAATTTCAATCATGAAAATCTAGCTCTACTGAACATCTCATTTAGGAATGTCATTCTTGAATAAATCTTCATACAGTGGTGAATCAGTTTTGATGATATACTAAGAAGCATAAGGAAAGATGACTTTTTCCAATCAATCTCTTTAACATAATCTCATTATGCTACTTTGATTTATTTTCTGAGAAAAGAAAAAAAAACCCCAAAAAACAACAAATGCAACATCAGGAACAATTAATATTGAAAGCAGAAAATTATAAATGAAAATTCTAAAATGTAAGATTGTCATCCCTGCACCTGTTTTGAAAGAACAATCAATTTCTGCTGCTTATATGCATGACTGTCAAATGCAGCAAAATATAATAGAGGGCAAAGACCAGGAGAAGATTGGAACAGTAAGGACAGGCAGATCAAAGACTTTGGTTTTACTGTTCCTATAACAAATATTTGGGAGTGGAGGGGTTATTGTCAGAAAGGAGAAAAATTCCTTAATGCATTAATAATTTGCTATTCTCTTTATGCCCATTTAATAGGATCCTGCACACATATGAGACAGATCTAAGACCTTAGAAGACCTGTTGGTTAGGATGACTCAATTTGAATTGCATAAACTACTAGTTTACTAGTTCTTCTTCAGACTAGATTCTTTATTTACTGTTTACTTATGCAAGAGCTTGTATTCTGTATATAATTTCTCCTTAAGTATGCTACCTACAACCATCCTACTGTGACCTTGTAAAAAATACAAGGAAATGAAGAGATAGTGAAATTAAGAATTTTGTTAACAAAATTTGATTTTATTTAGTGTAAACAAATATGTAATATATATCAGAGTTAAATGTTAAGGTTCTTTTAAGAATACAAATAGAAGAGGTTTGATTAGATTTAATGCAAGGCTTTTAACTGGAGATTTTATTCTGGAGGGTGAAGTCTCATTCTTCATTCCATAGAATAGCTTGAAGAATACCTTGAAATTTCAGACTCTGAAATATTTCACTTTACTTAAAATGTATGCTTCAAATTTGTTTGGATACAAGTTATATTTTTTTAGCAGATTTGTGCTCCTCTTTTTTTCCACACCTAAAGTTTCCCACTCCATAAAGCATTTATTTCTTTGACTTCTTTTTCTATGTTTTCTCTGGGAACATGAAGATAAATCCTGCAGTTTTCAAAATGCATTTACTTTTACTTCAAACTCTGCACATGGATTTAAGGAGTTCTCAATTCCAGTTTTAAAAAACAAACAGCTAAAGTCTAGGTTCTGATAAAATGACATTATATCTTTAAAAAGAGCATTTATATGACAGGGTTCTATTTAGCAGATTGCACAACATACAACCTTCCTAACAGGTCAAATGACAAAAGATTAAAAAATGGCTCTAGAGAACGTTGTAGAGAAAAAAGTGTACCACAGTGTATTCCATTAAGGATTGATGCTCAAGTATGCTTCCAGTGGGAAACTCAGAAACTCAAAGCATTACTGAAATATTCGGTCCATGACTTTTACACCATTTTTCCTTGGATTTAACAGCAAAGGGTTCTTCTTACTCAGAACTCACAATTTTGACAGGACAGAACACAGAAAATCCTTTCTGAATATTGAAGACTATCTCCTTCATCTCTACTGATGGAACTGTGGTTCTTTGAAAAATCTGGTGAAAAAATAGATGAAAACCCCTTTAAATTATAACTTTACAATCTGTTTTTAAATTTTTTTGAGTTTCAGATGACTATGAAACTTATTTCTCACCTGATTTAGAAAATGGATTATAAAGATGTAAGAAATAATCTGTTGAAATAACCATTGAGAGAAAAATGCAACTTCATTGTCTCAACTACATCAAGGTAATGACCTGTACTGTGAATTAGCTCAGAGGTATATAAACTGGTATAAAGAGCAAGCAGGGAAGAGGAACACCCATGTATTTTTTTTTTTTTTTAAGTACAAAAAAATAAAGCAAAGTTACTGTTATAATTTTAAAAATGCATGTTTCCTTACTTTTTCGAGTCTGAGATGTTGTTCCAGGACTGCCTAGAGCATATCTTTGAAATGTAAGACCTAACATTCACTGTTATGATGAAAAGAGACTTAGTTGTTACTCTACCTCTAAAAGTGGTTCACAACATACAAAAAATCTGAAAGGTAAATAGTGTTGTGAAAAAGGAAAGCTTAAATATGGGTGCACAAACTAGGTGCAGAGTCTGGATATGAAGGGCAACAAGAAAGGCTTATTTAAGTATACCAACAACTTTGCAAAGTGACGGAAAACATGGATCTGCTGCTGCATAGTTCAGGGGCACCACTGGAAAAGGACACAAGAGTCCTTGATTGGTCTGTCCTGGTAAGGCCATTCCTCAGGAATGCCCGATGCCTGAGACCAGAGGGGAAATCTGGAGTGAAAAAGACTTGTCTTTGGTGAAGGAGGATCAAACTGGTAACATTTGCTTGAAGGGACAAAACCAGATCCATGGGAACTGGTAGATTGCACCCATGAGTGCCAGCTAATGTCATTTCAAGGTCACTCTCAATTATTTTTGAGAAGTTGTAGTTGCTGGGGAAAGTTCTTGAAGACTGGAAGAACTTGATATCCCTACAGTCTTCAAGAAGGGCAAGGAGACAGGATCCCTGGAATAAAGATAGATCAGATTTACTTTATTCACATGAATTTTGAATAGTTCTCTAAACGATTTCTGGTTTCCACTCCTATAGTGGTTTATCAGGGAAGGGGAAAGGGAAAGCGAAGTGAAATCCCAAGACTTTAGAAGTTCAACAGAATTAGAGATCCAACGAACTTTAGAAAGTAAGATTTGAAAGACCAGTGTATCCATTTGTTGCATAATTAATAGACAACTTGCAATTGCATGCAGAGTTGTTTTGCTGACTTAAATGATTTTGTTTATCAATTAATAATAAAAAAAAGAACCCGCCCCTTTCAGTTGTCTTTCTATCTACAAGCTCTTCATTTACTTGGCCTCTCACACAGCCAAGTTCACATTAAAATGAATTTTGTCACCTTTTAAATTTTCTTGCTATTACTTGCTACTGAGTTTTTGCATTTTTGCAGAAGTTCCAAATCGACTGGGCCATAATCCCTGAAATAGGCAAGGAATTTATTAAATATGAGGTCACTCACTCAAAATATACACAGATTTTATATAATTAGATGTTCAAAGAAACACATATATTTTTCCTCAGAAAAGCATGATTTTATGCCGAAGAAAAGTTAACATTACTTCAAAATCTCATTAATAATCAATTTGGTCTGATGAGATATATTCCACTGTTACTAGAGCGCTGAAAGAAAATAATTGTCCTGTGCACTTGAATTGTTTTCTAGAGGAAGGTGTAGTCAGCTCAGAATAGGACATTCTGCATTTGGTGAATGTGCCATTCCTCCTATGTGTCTGATAGCACCTACCTTTGCAGTGCTGTTTCTGATTAGTTTCCTCCCTCTGCCCTCTGAACAAAACTAAGCAAGATATTTCCTCCTAATTTTTAAAGTACATACAATTTTTAATACTTCTACTTTATAGGACTCCACAATTTAAAACTTTGCATTTAAACGTATCAGCATTTTTTCCATCTTGCTACCCAGCCCTGTAATGATTTCTCATGTCCTGATTTGACTAAATTACTCTAAACTTGTTTCTTCCACAGTTCTTTCCTCTGCCTTAAAATATTTGTTCATAATGTTGGCCTTAAGATGCTCTTTTCCTCCTTCTCTGTTCACTTAACTCATATGATGATTCAAACAGTTTTTTCTTGATTTACAGCATCAAACTGCTGATTTTGATCTCACAGCTCTACATGTTTTCTATGAGACATATCAAAGATCTTCTTTTATCCCTCTTCCCTTCATTCTCATTTTTCACACACTTTTTATCTCTCTTTCCTCATCTGTTTGCTTTTTATTTTCTGGTTTCAGTTTGACTGGTGTGCATTATCTTTGCCTTGGAACATTGTCTGTATATATTGTTTACAGTAATTTTGTTTTCCATTTCAAAACAAGTTTTTTTGATAATCTATGCAAGTGGTTTATTCATCCTTTGTATTTGAGGTGTCTGTAACCTAAGGCTGTAGAGAGTGAATTATATTTTATGTGTCTAAAAAGATTTAATTTACCACCTTATGGTAAACCAAGTATATCTTCCTTTGATGAGGATGATTTCAAAAATACAGTGTTAACGTTTCCCCTTGACATGTCCTCTCAGGTAGTTTTAAGCTTATTTGTGAAAAGAGATTATTTACAACTTTAATGTTTGCTACGTAAACAGCTGCTGCCATTTTAGACATCTTTGAATTTTATTTTGGTCTTTAATAACCCACAAAACCCATCAACTTCCTTTTATAGATGGATGACCTAATCTAGTATTTTACCTTTGCAATAGTTCTTAGAAGCAAGAGAATCTTTTAAATATGTGGAAATGTAATTTTGTTTCAGACAGCAACATTTTTCTAATACCTAAAAATACATCAAAAAGCTTGTTGCAAACAGAAAGGTGGAATAAAAATCACTGTAAAATGTTCCATAAAATTAGACAAAGATTCTATAGTTAAGGCATTACAAAAAAGAGGGAAAATTACTATTAAAATTTGGGGGTCCATGACAACTGCCAAACAAAATCACATTACATAGCATCAGTGGTAAAATCAAGAGATCTTGCTGAGCATAAATACTTGGTCTGCCAACAAGAGCCTTCGATGGTGACATTTTTTTAATATCTGACTGAAATATTTATTTCTTCTTAGAGCCCTTTGGATTTTTAAAAAGTATTTTAATTGCAAATGGAACAGAAATTCAAAGCCTGTTTTATGTTTTGAGTAAAAATGGAAAAGAAATACTCTACAAGTGATAATATTTAAGCAAAATTATGCTTCAGAGCTTAAAGTGTTCTCACTGCCTGCAGCACCATTTTTGTTCCATGCACAGGTCCCCTAACAAGCCATACTGAATCTTAGAGCTCATATTTTCTCCTCTGAGCAGTGTTTCTGAAATATTGTAATATTTTTAAGATGTGTATCCTTGTTTTTATGAATTATCTGAAATTCTAGTTGAATCTTTTCCTTTCTCAGATCTTTAATTTTTACTCTGCCTTATGTGTCTGTATCATATAACATAAAATCATATAATCCATACAATCATTTAACATATAGTCATCAACATCAGTGAGACAAATGGCAGTCTTTTCTGTAAGTGAGAAATCTTCCTCATTCTAACAGAATTTGATGAGTTTATGTTTGCACATTATATTTATTGTATATTATATATGTACATTTATGCATCTTTATACAGAACTTATATTCAGCTAATATTATTTAGATATTATATCATCTGTATTTCTATCAAGACATAAAAGCATTCCTCAGTGTCTGGGGAATGAGGACACTAGATTTTCCATCTTGAGGCCAAGAAAATCTGCCTATGCAATATGTTTCCTTGTAATGATGGTGTGGCAAAAACACTTCCTTTGAGACCTACCAGTCTGTTAGCATTTGTCTGAATTTTTTCCCAGGACTCCTATTATACATATGTTGGCAAGAGAGCCTGTTAAGCATGATTTGAGAGCTGGAGAAATAGAATAGATTAAAGAATGTAGTTAGTAACCACATCATTTCTGAAGATTATCTCCTTCTGCAGGATCTTGGGGAATACCTGAATTTAGCAGAATGCTGATCCAAGCTTCCTGCCTTTTAGTAGGAAATCCAAGCCCACATCATAGCTGTGCATCTCTTTGAAAAAAATGAGAAGTCTTCAACAAGGGCTTAGTTTTTAAGTACAAATATAAAAATTTGTCACTTCATCCTTCATGATACTAAATACTTGAAAAGTTTGAAAGAAAGATGTTTCAGTTTTTCCTTAAGGTCATGATTTCTGCAGGCTTATATATAAGTATACCTTCTCCTTCAGTCTCAAAATGTATAATTTTTAAAATGGAAAGAGGTAAGATTATTAAATTTTATAAACTAGCTCTTATATTTAAACTTCCTTGTAGTATTTTTTAAAAGTGAAAGAGTTCAGTATTTTGGCAGAACCTTGAAATCTGTGACCGTAACTGGTTTAGTATTTTAGTTATTTTTTGGATGAGACACTTTGAGCATGGACAGGTTTGTAGAATGGCAAGACCCCAGAACAATTCAAGACTTTTGGACACCACCCAGTCCCTCCTCCTGCCCAAAGCAGGATCAGCTATGAAGTTGCAACAGTTTGCCCAGTCTTGTACTCACTGATTACTCACTTTATGTTTTCATCTATGTTCTCTGAATCCACTTCAATAGATATCTCTAGGTGTAGTGCTTGTTTATGGTTTTATGTTGTCATGACGATGATCTTCTTACATAAGAAGCCATAGGTACTTCCAAACCTTTCAGATTTCCAAGTTACTTCCTGATTCTTTGAAACAAATCCTGTATTAATTATGATATTTTGAAAAGAATTGTACATTAGAAATTGTTTTCAGCTGGTGATCTTGGCCTGCTTTTGGATGTTTAAATACAATACTGTTAAATATTCTCTGGGTTGGTTTTTTTGGTGTTTTTTTGTTTGGTTGTTAGTTTGGTTTGGGTTTTTTGTTGTTGGGTTTCTTTTTGGTTTTTTTGTTTTTTGTTTTTTTTTTAACAGTGAACTTACTGACCTGGAGTCCCCTGTGAAGATGAAGGAATAATAATTGACCAGCATTCGAATAAAGGGATTAAGAACTAAGAAGGACCAGATTGTGAGAAGTGATGAAGGTGAGGATGAAGATAAGGACAAACAGGTGTTTTAATGTCAGTACTGACAAGTACATGCGTGGGAACAGGAGTGAAAGAAATTATTTTAGCTACAACTTCTGTGGTTTCTTAAAGGAAGAAGGCAAGAATGGCACATGGAGGTGGGATAAAAAAGATATGATGAATAAAACTGTGTTTGAAACAAGTTTGATATGTGTAATCGTAAATGTTGAGATACCATCCACTGTTGTTAATTGCTGTTGACATGTGAAGATGAGTATTACTGAAAATTTAAATGACAACCCACCCCTGCCATACATTTTTAAATACTTGTACATAAAAGGAGACAATAAAATCAGATGAGGGGTGCTAGAACTATGGTAGAAAGTGACAAGAATGTTTCCTGAAAAAGAGTGGTTACTGAGGAGTAATTTAGGTTACTGTTTTATTATATTATCTTTTATGATATTATTTTACTATATTATACTGATAACTAGGAGGTTAAGTATTAGTAAATGAAAGACTTTCAAAGCTGAAATTGTTTGTGCATTTACAGAAAAGAATGAACACAGCCTTATTCCATAGCCTGGAGTAAATGGAGATTTGATGTTTACGAATAAATAGTAGAAAATAATTTTTTAAATGGGTTTGGATACTTATGCATAGCCAGTACATAAAAAGCACAACCAAAGGACTCTTTCAGACAGTTGAACTGTTGGGCATTTCAGTGTGATGTGTTTCTATACAGGCATATCTTGCATATTGGGCTTCTTTGTCATTTTGAACACCTCCTCTGCCACCCTAAAGAGCCTTGGCAATGCTGTGTATTGGTGTGATCAGTTAGTTATTTCATAAAGTAACTTCATAAGATGTGCACCTTTTGTATGGGCACACATTTTTTTACAGGCATCTGCATTTATGATCTCCCGTTTTCCATGGGTGTTTCATTATGGTGTATGACCTAAACCACATAACACTGTGAAAGAAAATGCTGGCATAATGGAATGTTTTTGAAAAATCAGTTAAACAGATGTACCTTTAAAATGATTTTTTTTGTCCATTAAACTTGCAAAAGACTCCTTTGAACCCATACCAAAGGGGTTTTTTCTCTTTCCCACAGCAATCTTAGTGAGCCCGTATTTAATGTCCTTATAAAAATTTAAATGTAATATCCTTCCTTTGTTATTTATACGAAACTGAAAAAAAAATAGTTTCCAACTAGCTGGGTTATCTTAGATACAAATTAAATTTGGATGGCTGACAAAATATCCTCGGAGAGCTCAGACACTTGCCAATAGGATTAAAGAAAATCTGCTTTCCTCAGAAATTTAGTGAAGAAGATAGTGGGAAACTAAAAGTCTGGAAATCAAAAATAGACTCTGTTGTGGAAAAAAAAAAAGTCTGTTAGCTTCCATTACTTCACCTACATATTACATTAATAGTCATTTATTTCAAGAAAATCAAATAGTTTAACATTGTGAAAGACATGAGTTATTAAAAACATCATGGCTCTAAGTGAAAAAGGCTCAGACTACATTTCGTAACCTAACCATCTTCATCTAAAGGCAGTTTGTTTTGAAGTCTAGATCCTGGCTACTCATGTATTGAGTTATTAATGATGACTTTTTTCCCTTCTGTCCATGATACGTGAAATAAGTGGTTGAACTGCACATTTTTTCCTCTTCTTAGAATTAATTGCTAGAGTTAATCAGGAAATTATTCAACTTGAATGATGCTATTTCTGAAATATGTTACTTTAATTAAGTAATTAAGTAAACCTTAATAATATCATTGTTTTCAGCATTACTTGAGAATCAAAAGCAATGACAGCCATCTCAGTCATATCTTGAGAATAGACAGATCTGTTTCTGTGTCTGTGAAGAACACCGTCCTCGGTTTTCACTTTGTTGTGTTACTGTTAGGAACACCATATGCTTGAAAGCCTAAATGAAATATCAGGAGAACAAAAATCTGCTGTATAGAGCCATCCTCTGTTTTCTCTCCATTCATTGAATCTTCCTGAGGACAAGTGATAAATCCACTTTTTTGGTGGATGCATACACTGGATGATTCAAACAGCACCATGAAAAAAGGGGAACTTGAGTGCTGTAGGAGGCCAGATTGATTTCCTCAGGTTTTGCAGATTGCACAGTGAGCACTTCAAAGAGTAGGTGGAAAAACATGCTTTTGCTTTACACAGAATGAAGAAACAGGTGAATCCTCCCTTCATCATTCTGCCCTGACGATTGCTTATAAAGAGACATCTGCATACCTTTTTCTCCAGAAACATGTGATTTCTATATTGACTCAGAACACACAATGCAGTTTAAAGTATATTTAAGATTAAGAGAAATGCTACATCATTAATAGGTGTAAATAGCAAATCAGTCTCTTGACAAAAAATTGGGAAAAATTATGATTTTGTTTTTGGTAAAGTTATACCTCTGATCAATACAGTAGCTTTTTTCACATTAATTCTTGAGAGGTTGGTGGGTATTTTTTTTAGATAAATGTCTTGAAATTACTGATGAGCTTAAAATCAGTGTGACATAAACTTTCTTTAAGTGCTGTTTCTAGTAATAGAAAAGAACATACATAAAAGGAAAAGGTGTAAAAACAGGTTTGATATTTTTCCCAGTGATGTTCTAATTAAAAATTTAGCCACCAAATAAAATTCTGGAACAATTTAAACCATACTGGCCTCAGTGAGTCCTAGGGGTTTTTTGTAGAGGAAACTGATGTGTACAAAACTTTATTTCAAGAAGATTTATAACTTCATTTTCAACAATGCGAAGTTAAAATAACCTCCTGAGTATAAGAAAATGCAGCTGTGTAAGATGAATACAAGTCCAAAATTCTTATGTATCTTACTAAACACTTCCACAGATAATCACTTAGAAGTCAGAAATACAAAAAAGTAATATTTGAACTGTTAAATATTATAAATAATTTTAGCACAATCATTCTCTGTCTAGTCAGTGTTCACTGATTCCCTTGACCAGGGACAGTGGCAATGGTTACATTCATAACTTGAGTGACAGCCACAGGGAATAGCTACAATAAACAGAAAAAACCCACAAACTTCCCTAATAATAGGATTTCTCTTACTTCATTGCTACTTAAAGACAGATTATAGTGAGGGTATGGAGCAGGTTATTTCCACACTAAGTATGTAAGAATAGGTATTCAAGGTCAGGAAACCTAATATCCTCTGTCTATAAATGTACATAATGAAAAGTGTAAGATCAAGAAAATGTATCTAATACTTCCTCACAGTGCCCTCCAAGCTTTAATGACAAGGGTTTTCTAAGCAAAGTCACTTCCTGTAGAGACTTTTGCTCCAGTGTCCCAAACTTTATGAGAATGAGTTCCACAGATTAAAATATTGCAAGGACGTATTCCTAATTTTTTTTCAGATATTTCACCTCCAGACTTTACAAGATACATGTCTAGTTCTCACATGGAAATCCTTTTCTGATTATTTTCTGAATGCTTTGCTCTGTTTTGTAGAGCAATATATTATTCTCTGATCATTTTTTCAAGGCAGAAGAGATTTAGTCTATTTAAATGTTTCCTTGCCTGGATGGTCTTCCATACTTCTTTCTAGTTTACTTCTATTCTTTTCCCAAATGCATTTTGGAATTTGCAAATGCGATACTTAAGACATAACTATGTGAATCAGTTTAAATTAATTCACATTGCATTTCATCTGTGTTTTACTGAACTGCGATGATTTTCCAAAATTCTTCCTTTATTCTTCACAGCAAATCTCAATCTTCATTTATCTGAATAGTATGATGAATTCAGTAAAATCCGTACCTTTATATTCTTGCCCTCTTTTCTATATAATTTATGAATGATTCTAATACTTAGATCCATGCACAGATTTCTATGAGATTTAGCTCTTCTTTGCTGTCTTTTCTAAACTGCACAAAGGTTAACAACCAGGAAGGACAAGTAAAAAAAAACTGTTATTTAAAAGGAGATTGAAGGTAGTCATAGATATACTATTGCCCAAGAATGTGATGAAAGTATATAGTCAATTTTACTGATGGATTTAAGAATGGACAAAGTAATATGCTTAGGTTTTTATAAAATAATTTATTAGAGTAGAATATTATGTTTATAAATACCAATATTTTATAGTGTAAATGTATTACAGCAGAAGATGTAAAATGCATACTTCAGTATAATGTAATTACTGTAGGGATCAGTGCTTAATCTTGGTTTATTGTAGTTTTCTTATCAGTGGTCTAGGAGTAAATGTGAGTCTAAAAATATTTACAGGGATGCAAAACGTGACAGAATAATAAATATTTTTCTCACATCCTGCAGTCTATATAGTAAAACAGCAATAGAGAAGATATCCTGGTTTCATCTAGGACAGAGTTAATTTTCCTCTCAGTAGCAGGCACAGTTCTGTGGTTTGGGTTTAACATGAAAATAATGGTAAGACACTGACGTTTTTGCAGCTGCTGAGCAGTGCTGTTCAATGTCTCACGCTCTGCCAGTGAGTAGGTGCAAAAGAATCTGCTAAGGCGCACAGCTGAGACAGCTGGTATGAGCTGGTCAAAGGGATGCTCCACACTGTGGTGTGGAACATCACACACAGTAATAAACTGGGGGGAGTTGGCCAGGACAGGTGGATCACTTCTAGGGGATGGGCTGGGCACCAATCAACAGGGGCATGAACAACTGTATTGTGCATCACTTGGTTTTTTTCGGCTTGATCTCTTTCTCACTCTCCATTATTATTATTACTAGTAGTAGTAGTAGTAGCTATAGTAGTAGTGGTAGTATTACTATTGCTATTCTTTTTACTATTATTATTATTGTCTTTAACTTCTTTCAATTAATAAACTGTTCCTAGCTAAACCCATGAGTTTTACCATTTTTTTTCCTTTACGCTCCTTCCCTACCAGAGGTGGGGGAAGAGTAGTGACTATGTCGTACTTAGTTGCCAGCTGGTGTTGAGACACAAAAGAGGAACATGAGGTCCTTTGCAAGTCTGATTAGAGATGCTGGAAGCATGGAGGAAACTGTAGCTGTCTAGCAGTTTAAAGAGTACTCACCTCTGGCATCCACTGCTTGAAAAGCACATGGAAAATTAAGGTGACTCTAATTAAAAGTTACAAAATCACTTGAAAGCTAGAAAAACTATAACATAAAGTAAGATGCTTGATGTTTGACTGCCATGTGTCTCTGTCCCTGCTGTAGAGAGACAGAGATTTGTTTAGTTGGTATTCCAAATGCAGGAACAACAGGTGATTATTTGGATGATTAGCTAATAAGCACTGCTGAATAAAAAAAATATTGCCTAGCACTCAATGTCATATTAATGCATCCATGTATTTGTGGGTGTTAAATTTTATTTCCCTATATTTTATTTACAGTACTATAAATAGCAAAAGAGCAGCTTAGAAATCAGATGTTCTGAACATGTCTCAAGGTGTGCATCCAGTATTCTGCTTGCTTTCTGAAACCTTGCCATAAAGGTTGATAGGCCAGCCCAGTCTACAAATAGGTAGCTGATGAGAACTTCATAGAAAATGTTTAATCTAAATGTGAGAGCCAACGTTTGCTGAAGAATTATATAAGTAACTTGCAGAGAATGAGATAGCACTCTTCTGAAGAATCCTGGTTTTTAGGATGAGTCGGTTAGTGAGGTACATAGTGACAGCAGTAATATCAGTGACAACCATAGTAAATTCTGGGGCGAAACACCTGAAGGAGTTAGGCAGGGAGTTTCTACAATCAGGGAAGCCCAGGAGAGACCTGGCAGGATCCAGCAGCTCTAATGAACAAGGCTCATATGATGAGGGCCTTGCCAGAGCAACTGTGGGAAACAGTACAAGATTTTCTGGCTGATTCAACCATCTGATTATTGTCCACGCAGATCAGCAGAGATGAGCTTGAGGAGAGAAATTCCAGGGCAAGCAAAAAGGACTCAGGACACTAGGAGGACTGGTTGAAGGGACAGGAGCACAGATGGTGGTTTTTTCTCAATTCCTTTGGTAGCAGGGACGAATGCTAAAAGAAACAGGAGAACCCACATGATCTTCATGGTTTAAAGACTGGTACCATGACTAAAATCCTGGCTTTTTCAATTATGAGGTGATTTATATGGTACCAGGTCTGCTGGAGACAGATGAGGTTTGCCTGTCTAAAAGGGGGGAAAGGTTTCCAGCCCGTGAGTAGGCAGACCTGATTAAGAGGGCTTTAAACTGGGTTAGAAGGGGGAAGAGGATAAAGCCAGGCTCACTAGAGATGAGCCTGGGGGTGGCAAGCCAGAGCTGTGGGTGTCAATGGACAACCCAGCAGAAGCACACCTACACCAATGCACACAGTATGGATAACAAACAGGAGGAGCTGGAAACTGCTGTGCAGCAGGAAAGAAATTATGTATTTGCCATTATGGAAATGTGATGGGATAACTCCCATGATTGAAGTGTTCCCATGATGGCTATAAGCTCTTCAGAAGGAATGGGCGGGGAAGCAGAGGCGGTGGGGTGTGTGTGAGGAGCCAATTCAGTTTTGTTACGCCTCAACAATGGCTGTCAGAGGCATGTGGAGGAGTGGCGCACATGTGCCAGGTGCAGGAGGCAGCTAGAAGAAGCCTTGTCTCTGGGGTGACTTCGCCTGGCAACACCTCCCATGAGGCAGGCAGTAGGAGACACTGTGGAGGGGCTTCTCCGATCAGGTTGCAAAGAGGTCTCCACCAATGGACGGCAAAGAAAGGTTGGACTGGGCCAATGGTTCCCTGTCCTCGAGCAGACTTTGGGAGGGGCCGGGGGTATAAAAACCGACTGTGTTGCTGCTCGCTGGGTGGGGGCTCGTTGCTGTTCAGTTGCTGGCCTGCTGCTCTCTCCTTTGCCCTGGCCTGATGCTCTCTCCTTTGCCCTGGCCTGCCTTCTGGCTCTCCTGCCCTCTCCGGCTCGCTCTCGCACCTGTCCTGCCTTCCGGTGCCCCTGACCGCCGCCTTGCTGCCTCCTTGCCCCACGTCCTTGCCTGGACTGCTTGCATTCAACCTGCTGCCCTGATCCAGCCGGTCGCCACGACCCTGTCCAGGTCCTGGTCCTCCCGTCCGAGCGCCCACTCACCGCGTGTCTGGTGCTGTCGCCGCGGAAGCCACGCCCGTGGAGCCGCACCCCTCTGGGAGCTGCGCAGGCTCGGTCAGAGCCAGCCTGGCCGCAGGCAGGCAGCGAGCACACCCCGCACTGCCTGGACACCGACAGCACTGCCTTGACTCGCTGGTCGTAACGCCCTCTTTTTCTCTCTGTCCCTTCTCTCTCCTCTCCCCCAGTCCTTTTCCATTTTCCTTTCTTTTCTGCCTCCTCTAGCCATCTTTTGCTTGGGCAACTCCTTTTCCTCCTCCTTTTGTTATCAATGAACGGTTCTCAGATATAATGTTTGCCTCGTTTGGCTTCATTCTGTTCCCAACCATCCATTTTTAAAAGAACTTCTCGCAGTTCCCCACAGTGGAACACGACAGTTAGGGAGGGTTTCAACTGTACAGAGCCCAAGAGCAGTGATGATAAGGTTGGGTGCCTGTGGGTAAAGATCAGGGAAAGGCCAACAAGGCAGACATCCCACAGGGAGTCTGCTACACGCCACCCAGCCAGTATAAAAACGCAACCTCTCTATAAGACATTGGCTGATATTTTACTGTTGCTATATTATTATGAGAGGCTTTACCCTGCTCTTGAGGCGGCTGAACCAACAGTTGAGTCAGTGGCTCTGATGGCCGAAAAGCCAAAGGGCTCCAACTTAGAAAAAGCCCCTTGATGGGCCAACTCCAAAGTCTAGGAACACCCCCAGAATTCGGGTGAGAAAGGAAAAGCCTTTCCCATCAGGCTTTGTGGTGCTATGCAGATTAGGTCTGTCTGGTTGGCTCGTTGCCCACTCCATCCTTCCCTTCTCCCCATTGTCTCCCATTCCCTAGTCCCACCTTTGTACCGCCCCCGTGCCCTCAGACAAATACAAAACCCATACAAAACCCTGGACCCTGCATTGTTTCTGCTCTTTGGTCACTGAACTCCATTCACGGTGCAGCTGCAATAAATCTTCGCCCATGGAATGCCATATGGAGACCCCTCCTGACTCTTTATCTCTGGTAACACTGAGCTATCCAGCTTAAGTGTGTGTGTGTTTCCATGCCTCCAGCTGCATGGGTGAGGAAGTTAGCCTGCTAGCATGCTACATGGCACCACCAGAGTGATCCCTTGCCAGAGGTGCTTTCGGAATAAAGCAGCAAACTCCTCACCAACACCGCCACAGTGTTACCTTGCAGGATGTTTGCTGGAAACTCAAAAATGCAGACAAGAGACACTCTAGGAGGTTCCTGGAGCGTGTGGAAGAGAACCTCCTGACACGGCAGGTAGGTGAGCTGTCTTGCACTGGTGTTCTGGTAGATCTGCTGTTTACAAACAGAGAAGGGCTGGTGGCAGATGTGGTGGTCAGAGGACATCTTGGGCATAGTGACAATGAAATTATAAGAGTTTTCAATCGTTGGTGAAATAAGGAAGGGGATCAGCCAAACTTTATCCCAGGATTTCCAGATGATGGACTTTGGCATATTCAAGAGACTGGTTCAAACAATCTCCTGGGAAACAGTCCTTAATAACAAAGAGGTTCAGGACAGCTAAGAAGGAAATCTTAAAGGTGCAGGAGCAGGCTGTCCCTATGTACCAAAAGGTAAATCACAGAAGACCAGTCTGGCTGAACAGGCAGTTTTCACTTAGAGTTTACAATCCTTGGAAGAAGGGAAAGCAACTTGGGGAGAGTACAAGGATGTCATTAGGTCATGAAGAGAGAAAATTAGAAATGCAAAAGCTCAGCTAAAAATCAATCTGGCCACTGCTATGAAATAATTTTTTTTAAATAGTGTTTTTATAAACATTAACAACAAAAGGGAGTCCAAAGAAAAACCTCCATCCTTTATTGGACATGGAGGGGAATATTGTCAACAAGGATGAGGAGAAGGCTGAGGTACTTAATGCCTTCTTTGTCTCAGTCTTTAACCAGTTATCCTTAGGGCAGCCAGACTCTGAGCTGGTACATGAGGAGAGGCAGCAGCATAGACTTCCTGTAATCCTGGAAGAAATAATTAGTGACCTCCTGTGCGACTTACAGCACACTTGACGCACACTTGTTCTGGGACTAGATGGGATTCACTCAAGGGCACTGAGAGAGCTGGTGGAAGAGCTCAAAAAGCCACTCTCCATCATTTATCATCAGTCCTGGACAACCAGGGAGGTCTGGGATGACTGGAGGTTGGCCAGCCTAACATCTATCCACAAGAAGGGTCAGAAGAGGGATCCTGGGAACTACAGGCCTGTCAGACTGACCTTGGTCCTTGGAAAGGTTATGGAACATTTCATCTTGAGTGTGATCACACAGCATGTACAAGACAACAAGGGAATCAAGTCCAGCCAGCATGCATTTGAGAAAAACAGGTCCTTCCTTCCCAACATGGTCTCCTTTTATGACCAGGTGACCTGTCTAGTGGATGGAGGAAGAGTTCTGGGTGTAGTCTACCTGGACTTCATCAAAGACTGCCTCTCATGGAACTTTCCTGGAAAAGCTCTCAGGTCATAGCCTGTATGGGTGCATTTTTGCTGGGTTAAGAACTGGCTGCACAGCCAGACCTAGAGAGTGAAGGTGAATGGTGCTGCATCCAGCTGGGGTCTGGCCACTAGTGGTGTCCCCCAGGGATCAGTGTTGGGACTGGTCCTGTTCCATATATTTATTTATTGGTGATGTGTACAACTGGATCAAGTGCATCCTCAGTAGGTTCACAGATGACACTAAATTGGGTAGAAATGTTGACGTGCTAGAGGACAGGAAGGGTTTTTTTTTTTTTTGGATTTCATATCAGGTTTTAAGTCAGTCTGTATGTTCTAATAAGTAATAAAACTCAGAAGAGTGTTAGTGATTAAAGGATTATGGTTTCATCATGCTAATTAATTTGATTCATAATCTATAATTTCTTCCTGAACTCACTTTCTTCCTTAATGGCTATGTTCATTAAAAAGGTTTATTAGTAAAAAGATTATCTTCAAATCCATCCATGCTTACTTTTCTAAGATTCAGAGAAGGTCCCTAAAGATACATGGATTATAAAACCGGGGAGAGAAATTCTGAAACAAGTTACCCATATGGCACAAATCTTCAGCTGCTCCGAGTAACTAGATGTTTCCTAGACCTCTTCATAGTAATTCTTTAACTGACAGATTAGAGTGATTTTTTTATTAACTGTTTTTCAGAAGCTTCCCCAGTTCTGAATTTGGAGTCAGTGACCTGCAAGAGACATTCTGAATTCTGAGTTTTACATTCTGAATTCATTCTATAAGCTTGGACTAGTTAAAGGGAAGATAAAAACAGGGGATTATGAAGAGAACACATCTTTCACATTCGTCCACATACTTCAGATACATGAGAAGAAGTAAAAATATAATCCTCTATACATCTTACTATTATGACAGATTTTTTTTTCTAGTATTGTAACGCATGCTTCTTCAAATAGCAAGCAGCTGGGACTTTTTGCATGAATGATTTCAGTCCTACCCCCAGTTACAGAAGTCAACCTTCTCAGGCAGTGTTGGCTTCTTTTGCTGCAAAAAGAGGCCCACAACAGAGGCTACAGAAACTTAGGGAGTCTCTGATAGGAAAGGTAAATTTTAAACTCCTTTGGCTGTTCTTTCTCTATGGGAAAGCATTTAATAGAAATGCATCATTACTTGCCTAAATCATTACTTTTTTTCTGTCTTTGTCCATTATTGAGACAGATGTCTGTGCACAGAATAGATTTTTTGGCATTTCACTTCCATTCTCCCATTCGCCAGTGGGAAATTTTAATTGAAGAAGTTTTGCTGTATCCCCAGACATCTTTCCTATCATCTTGTGGTGATGAGTTCATCCCAACATATCCTCAGGAGCAACAGTAACACCAGGTAAATAAATTTTTCTACCCTTTACACAGAATTCTCTAAAACACCTCAGTCTGTGAAGCTGTGGAAAGAAATAAAAACAAGAAGAAAGTAAGTACCCTATCATGTGCTAGTATATTACAAAAATAAAAGTAATGAAAGACATAGTAGCTCAGGGAGGGAGGGGATGAAATCCATATGAAGCTAGTTCCCACTGAAAGATATATTCAAATCCTAGTGTGGGACTGGGTATCAAATAAAATGACCTGATATAAAGTAGTACAAAAGAAAGTACCAAAAAGCAATGAATTTGCAGTCTCAGTCTGAAAGCAGTTGTATTTGTTGCAGGAGCATAGAAGAAACTGTGGGGAGAGATAAGATAGACTTGAGCTACAGGCTGTGGGACATGGCTGCAGAAGCACATGGCAGCACAAAGGAGCACCTGGTGGCACACAGAGGCTTGTCTCCACCAGACCCTGGGGGCAGGAGGTATCACAGGGCAGACCCTACAGAGAGGAGCCTGCTGGGAGCTGACGGACGGGTGAACAGAGAGTGATCACCTCACAGAAGGACATTTGGAAAGTGTGTTGCTGATGTGGCAACACGGGATAGGTCACGTAGTGAGGATTACCATGTAAGGCAATACTATGCCTTGAAAAAGTGTGTAAAACCAGCTCGTTTCTTTTGAATAAACGATTCAGATTTCCTACCAGTCTGGGTCTGTGCCCCGGTCACTTACACAAAACTATCTGAAGCATTTCTTTTTCATATGCTTCAGATGAAATGAAATGAAATATCACTTCATATTTCTCACTGCTATTCGTAATGCAAACATGATTAGTATGTGTTCATTTATTTGTCTGGATCTGGACATAGAGCTCATATCTCTGCAGTCTGTAAAGCAGCCTGGAACTATAAAATATCTTCTGGATTTGCGGGCTGGGGTTTTTTCATGTGTTGTGTAGTCGTAAACTCTCTATATCTAGGCAGGATGAGAGTCTTTGAGCAGGCACACAAGCTGTTCTGACATGGACTTTTGCTACAGCACACAACTTACACATTCACATAAATTTTAACTTCAGAATGTGTTACAAACTAAGCCAAATAATGTTCTGGAACAATTTCAGATGTCTTTGACTTTTAGGCATCTTGACTGGTTTGAAAATACTTATTTTTGCACAGTCTTCTGCTCTACTGGAAAAATGGCATGTGTTTGTGTAGGCAAAAGCTTCAAGAATGGAATAAAGAGCCCGGAAGATGCAAGGAGGATGATACATCTGTTGAAACTTAGGAGAGAAATTTGGATAAAGAATTATGTATACCAAACTGGGGCTTGTTTCAGCATGCAACCTGTATATTTAATATTTTACAAAAGGGCAAAACCAGAAGACAATACCTGATGTTAAGACTTCAGTGGTGCACAAATGCTGTAAAATTGTTCATAATGCATCTGACCCCTGAGAAAACTGTGTCGGCTTTTGAGTCATCCTGGACACAGTTTGTGGCACATGAAAATCTCCTAGTTTATTTAATTAACATCTATAAGATTCTGAAATTAATCAAATACATAATTAGGCAAAATGATACAAGGTTTTATAACTATTTCTCAGCAGCCTGTCATATCCTGGAACACTGCCTGTGCTTTAAAGTACTTAATGGCTGCATATTTTACTTTTTTGTAGATTCTGTACCTTTGCCTTTGGTCAGGTATGAGGAATTTTGCCTCACTGAAAATAAATCGGTCTCCTCCATGGAAATCTTAGTCATTAATGTGTAAAAGTTCTTATATAGTTTAGTAAAATATTATCAATTTCTATGTCATCTACGTTGATACTATTACTCCTTTCAGATTTAATAGACTGGATCATATATATATACATATATGTATGTATGTATATATATCCTCTTCTTATGATGATGTAGGAAGCTAGCCTTTCTTGTTTGAGATTTATAAAATAGAAATTTACTTTCATTATGGAAAAAAAAAAAATATATATATATTGATTTTTTGTATATATTGACTGTAATTTCACTGCATTTCCACACTTTGCAAGTAGATTTTTCTGTCATAACAGCATCGATGCTGCTTGAAACTGGTCTCTGTCTCTATTTTTTGAGGTCACATTGGGTAAATACGTTTCAGAGAGAAACTCTAAATTGAAAAATTACAACACGTATTTCAGAAGCATGATTAAAGCCAAAGCAGGGCATTCAGAAAGCTACAAACAGTATTCCAGTTCATACAAAATGTTTCTTCAGAAAGTTTTAACGTTATTAGAAACCTATTTCATGTGTGCATTCTCTAGACACAGACACGCTGACACAAATGTCATGTGCCTCAACTGTGATTGGCCCAACAGGTATTGTCTTTAAAACAACTGGGAAAAGACCACTTTTAGTATTTGCAGATTTGCAGAGTTTTCAAGCTTTACAAGTTTCAATTTCATTGTATATATTGCTGAAATTCTTGAAAAAGTGGTAATTTACAGTGTATTTGCCAGTTCACGTACATGCGGTAATGTAGAATGAAAACAATTCAAAACAAAACAAAAAAAAATAAAACCAACAGAAACACAAAACTGGCTAAAGGAGTGTACACAAAACAGTGTACTAGTTGTCACAGTATTAACCACACTTATCAAACTTTTCCATAATCATTTGAGGACAGAGAGATAAAGCAGAAAGAGGGATAGAATTGTAGAATATCCTGGGTTGGAAGGGACCTGCAAGAATTGTCAAGTCTAATTCCTGGTCCTGAGTAGGGCAAACCCAAGAATCACATCATGGGCCTAATAGTGTAGTAAGTTTGAGGAGTAGGGAAATCTTTATTTTTGTGACACAAATTCAGTTCTGTTATGAATAAAGGGTTTTCTCTATTCTGTTATGTGATTAGGAACCATAGTTCTTCCTTCTAGGACTTGTACAGTTATTAAAGTAATATATATATATGCAATATAGCTGTAGGCCAATGTAAGTAATTCCAAACAAAAAAACTCAAAACTTAGCATAACTGTTACTTGTAAGATGAGCTTATCTTGTAAATACAAATTCACACATGTTGTATTATTGTAACGTTCTTGTAAAAAAAAGAGGATTTAAATCAAGTAGTATTTCAATGAGACTTCTCTAAGAGTATGTTGGTGATTACAGGATTAATGGACATGAGTAATAAATTGAGATAAAATAGATTTTAATACATTAAGCTACATAGTTTAAAAATTAATTAATAATAATTTTTTTAAAAAATACTTATTTTATATTTTTGACTATGAGAAGACAAACACAAATCTCTTACCTTTCACAGGTTTATTAAAAATCTCCAGAGATAGGTGTTTAAAATGTTACACACAAGCAGTTACTATGAAAAATTATTTTCTTCTTCTTTAGTATTATTACAATAATTTTATAGGTGTATTTATGTTCTCCATGATGTTAGTTATCATTATTAGGTAGTAATTGATCAATATGCTCTTGTCAGCAACATAATTTGTTTTGTTCATTTAAGAACTGCATTTGTCAAGGGCACCATATTTCTCTGTCCCCTCTGACTAGATAGAGGGGGTTTTGCATTTCTAAGAGTTTTCAAAGACATGAGATCTGTAGGCAGGTGCAGAGAGCAATTTTGTCCTTCTAGGGAGAGTTTGCAAGACCTACATATGGTCTTGATAAAAAAAAACCAGGAGCAATATTTGGGAAGCCATAAACTCTGTTAATGGGTTTGTCACATACAAACTGTCAGAAGACTAGGGAGAAGGTTTGTTTTCATTGAAAAATTCTCACTTGAGATGAAATAAAGCTCAAGTTTAAGCAATCTTGTTCAGTCAATAGATTTTCCTACCCACAAATTATTTTATAAGAAAATTAAATTAAATACATCTATTTATACAGAATTTAGCTATGTGTTCTTTCTTTTCAAAAGATTTCTTAATAAGATTTTTGTGGGGTATGCCCAGCCCCTGCCCTGGAAGGATCTCTGCTGGGATAAGAGATTTCGCAATTGCCCAGCAGGATGCCCTGGAAAGGGAACCACTTCTTTAGTCACGGTGAGAAAAGACAGACCCACAATCCCTTAGGAGACCCTATGCAGATCCTTTGTAACCCACTGGTCTTCACCCATCCCCTGTATCCCTATAAAAGCAAGCCCTCTGGCCCCTGTGGCTCTCAGAGTGAGTTCTCGTCCCTGGCTTCCCTTCGCCAGAGGGGACCCACAATAAAGCTTCCTTCATGCAGAACCAGCCACACGAGCCTCTCGTCTCTCTCTGGTCTGGCTTGGCCTGGAGGCTGCCCTGCAGAGCTGAGCTGGAATCACGAGCTGATATCACTAAAGAGCTGACAGCCTCTGCAAGGGCCCTCCTGGCCAGCAGCTGAGGGAAGACACCGGACCTCGGGAAGGCGATTCCTTTTGGGACCATCTCCCTGGACCGGTCACCTCTTCCTGGGTCGGAGCCACTGACCCCATCACCAGCTGTAATAGATTTTGGGTTGGAAAAAAATGTTAATCATTATTTATTAAGAGTTCTAAATATCCTCAGTAATCCATTCAGTTTGCTTTCTTAAAAGGTCTTTGGTTTGTCTTCCTTAATTAAATAGTCCTGGATTGCTGGCCACTGTTCTCCTTCATTGTTTTCCAGGTAGGAATTTACCAAAGGAAATTATATTGCTGATCTTTGAGCTAGATAAGGCAAAACCAATCTTTGTTTCCATTCTGGGATACTCATGAAGTAAGTAAACAAACACATTTATTGGCTGAAAACAGTTGTTTCTCTGCCAGTGTTGCGTACTCTGAATCAGTGTACAAACAAAAAATTTCACTCTTAACTAAAAGTTCTGTGAGGCTCTTTTCTCCAGATCTTCAGTTGTTATGAAATGCTCATTTAGTTTTTTTTTAAACTCAGAAATTACCAAACTTGTCTCTGACTTGTACTTCATCTAGATTGTTAATCCAGAACAGGAGAACAAATAATAGCTTGAAATATTTGCTGCTGCTGAAGGATCTGGCATGTAATTTAGACATTTCTTTCCAGTAAAAATCAGATGTGTGCAACAAGATGAGAAAAAATGCAAGTCTATCTTGAGATAAAAAATTAATTCCAAGGTATACTTTAACCACATTCTGAAGTTTTCAACTGCATTTCCATCATAATTTTCATACTGGTTTTATATTGGCCCGAAGGGGCCACAAGAATGCAAACAAATCTCTGATAAATCATAGCTTTGTGCCCTAGATTTACTGAAGCCAAAATGTGTGTAATCTTAAAATCCAGTCTTATCACAAGAAGCATCTTTCCCTTTTGTTATCTTGCATAGCTGTACTAGTTTTGAGTTAATTTCTCCTGAGTTAATTTCTCTTGAGTTAATAGTAGTTATTATGGGTCTGTGTTTTGAATTTGTGCTGGAAACAGGGTTGATGACACAGGGATGGTTTTGTTACTGCTGAGCAGGGCTTACACAGAGCCAAGGCCTTTGCTGCTCCTTGTGCACCCCACCAGCGAGGAGGCTGAGGGTGCACAAGGAGCTGGGAGGGGATACAGCTGGGACAGCTGACCCCAACTAATCCAAGAGATTTCACACACTGTGTGGCATCATACTCAGCATAGAAAGCTGGTAGGGAAGAAGGAAGGGATGGACAGACAGATGGTGCTTGTCTGCCCAAATCTGTGTCCTGCTTTCCTGGGGATGGCTGAATACCTGATGCCTGCCCATGTTTTGGTTTGCTTGAGTAAGTAGGTTTTGTTTTACCTGTTAAACTGTCCTTATCTCAACCCATGAGTTTTGTCACTTTTCCATTTCTCTCCCCCATGTCACTGGGAGAGACTGAGACAGTGGGGTGCTTAATTGTTGGCTAGGGTTAAACCACAACTAAACTCATTTGTTCTTATTTCAGTTATATATTAAGAGTTACTGAAATATAACTTGACTGTGTTATTAAAAAAACCCCCGTATTTCTTTTTTATTTTATGTAACTCAATATAACAATCTCAAAGGTAAGATTTTACAGTGGTTCATTGAGCTGAGCTTTTGTATTCCTACAGACATGACATGTCAACAACAACCTCATGTTAAATATGCCAGAGGCTTTCCACTCCATACAAGCTAGGTTTTTTTTAACCTTCATGTAACAGAGGCAGATATTTTGTCTCACTCAGAAATTCTGAGCATCTAAGAAAACTACTGAAGCTCTTTAGATGCAAATTTTGTATCGTTAGGAAAAATGGAATGTGTGTTTTTCTTATTAGTGATGGTAATATATTTTAAAGTGCAGCTACTGTCAGAAAATTTTCCCTAACAATTAGCTTAGCACATGCAGGTCCCTGTGGTTTTTTTCCTCAATGACATCTAGGAAATGTACTCATAGTACTGATCAATGACTAACCTTTCCAGTCAGCAGCCCATCAAGTTTAACCTGGGATCTAAAAAATATACTGTTGTTCTCTGCATCTTAGGTAATCACTTGTGAGGAACATTCAGGATTCTAAAAAGGCAGCAATATAGTTTTATTTTAAAACAATTTATTTACTAGTGATTAAATTTAGTATGGTAGTTATTAGAAGTAGTGCATTTGAAATGGGTTCCAAAATTAAAACTTAGGTTTGCTTTCATTATCCTTCTCCCATTGTGATTTTATCAGAGAACGAAATAATGCAATGCTTCATGAGAAATGGAGGTCCTCTTACTGCCAGTTTTCCAACTGAAAGATTACAGAAAAGGGAACTCTGGATGTCATGGATTAGATTTATAAATGGATTTTAGGCTCTGAAAATAATCCAGGCATAAGTAGGTTTTATCCTCAACACTTAAGGCATTTGGTTATTTGCAGGAAGGATTCATTTTTGGTAAAAATATGTATGTGGAAGCACAAACATTCTGTTAGGCCAGAGATGATGGCTTAAAAGGCCAGCATTGTGATTTATGTCTCCCATCTTACTTATATGCAAAGTTTTTCTCATTGAAATGGCTACTGAAAAAGGATGGGGTATGTCTGACAAAGTTGTGCAAGGATGTATTTGCAATCAGAGTTACTGGTCTTGTCAAGAGGGATGGAAATGTGAGAGGGGAGTTTGCACAGACAAGAAGCGAGGACACACGGGTGTTAATGTGTCCAGGAGACAGCGTGATCAGAGGGGCTGTCATGCATCACCCGCAAAGGCTGCACAACCTGGGACCCATCTCAAATGTTTACACATGAGTAGAGGGGACTCTGGGGATGAGAGGAAGGCATCAGCAGTGCGTACAGAGCAAGTGAGCTGTGACTTCAGAGGGATGAGAGTGACACGATGGTAGCACTCACACCTGCAAAGATAACAGTGCAGAGGTACTGGTGCTGCAGGAATAGCAGGGTTGTCAAGGACAGAGAAAGGGTGATCTATGCAAAGGGGTAGCTCAGAAGCATGGAACTTCCCACCTGGGAAAGGTAAGCCTGTGGGTAAGGGTTAGGGGACAGAACTGCACTGGTGATGCAGGGGCAGACAAATGCAAGCAACTCGAGGACAAATTCTTGACCCAGATGACTGACAGATCTGCCAGGGAAGATGTTTTGTTGAAGCTGGTACTCACAAGAAAGGCAGCTGAATGCATGAAGGTTGAAGGCAGCCTTGACTGTGGTGACTGTAAGTCTGGAGCATTATAACCTGAGAGAAGTGACCAAGACAAACAGTAGAATTTCACAAAGGCAGCCACCCTGATTTTGAGAAGGGCAGTCTTTTGACCTGCACAAATACTTGCTTGGAAACTGCCCTTAGAGGAAAAAAACTGCCTTAGAGACAAAGGCACTGAAGAGAGCTCACCCCTGGAACAGGACAAGGTGAGGCTGATGATTCAGAGTAGCTCTCCAGAAAAGACCTGAGGAACCTGGGACCAGCATGTTATCAGGACACAGCAGTGAACCCAGGTAGTTAAACAGCCTCTGCACTTGGGGCTGCACCACCAAGGGGAAGGATCCTGACCCATTGTTAGGCATTGGTAAGACTGTCCTCATAGTCCAGGCTTGAGCTTCTGACACAGGATAGACCTTGACATGCAAGAGTGGGTCCAGTGGAGGGTTCCCATGGCAGTGTAAAGGACATGCAGGGGGACATGGAGGGCACTGGACTGGTTCAACCTGGGGAAGATGAGGGGCAGGGGAGACTTCACTACTTGTGCTGTGTACAGTGGTAGACATGTGGATACAGGGATAGGGTACAGAGGAAATGAAACCAAATTGGTTTTGGTGATAAAGAGCAATAGAACAAGTGTCAATATGCATAAATTGGAACTTAAGAAATGGTGAGGAGATAGAGTTTGGATTTGTTTCACTTTTTTTTCAGCAGAAGAGTGGTCAAGTACAGAAGTGGATCACTAGAGAAACTGTAGTGTCTCTGTGGTTTGAGGTGGACACAGCACTGAGCAATCTGGTCTAATTATATTTGCTTTGAGTAGAAATGTTTAGCAGTCCCTTACATATGAAATTACACAACCCTGTGGTTCTCTGGTAATGTTGAAAGACCAGTTAACAAGTTGAACAATTCATGCAAAAGTTACTGAAGGAGAGTTGTATTTCATAGCTGCCAATTATGTGTACTTCATGTTATGCTTTGAATTAATAATAGTTCTGTACATTATGCCCAAGTGAAAAAGTCCTTGAAAAAAATGGCTAAATTCTACTTTAGAAAAATGAAACAACACATCACCCTAAGAAGATATATTAAGAGTACATAAAAATATTTTTTTCTGCATTGTTCAATCTTTTCAACATAAATGTATCTACTGTATATGTTAACAATGTGTCTGTCTTCAGTAAGAAACTATAGGTACTATTAATCACTAGAGGCATTTCAGAGCTACAGTCACATTTTTTAAATCACAAAAAACAATGAAATCCTGAACAACATGAAGTTAGTGATAACTGTTTGGTCTCCTTTATGAGACATCTAAAACTGCCATGTTCATGGGTGTTTAGTAAAAGAAGCTTGCAAGACTGATGTCCTTCTGCATACACCACCACAAAACTCTGCTGGCCCAGAAGACCTTATGCCCTTGTTTTGATATTACATTTTTGCAGTCATTAACAGTCTGATGCTCCATTATAAGTCTGATGTAAAGGACAAGGCCCCATAATGGGGAAGCATCATTTGAACAAAATGTTAAGAGGATTGTCTGCCCCTTCTCCTCTCCTGTCTCTTATATGAAATAAAAGTTGCCTTGATTTCCCAGCTGGCAAATATTTTGTCACAGTTCTCATCTTAATGAATATCTTGCTCCAGTTCTGTGTGTGCATGTGCTCTGATCCCACATTCTCCCCTCCTCATACTCTGAATGTCAAGTCGGGCTGTTACAATGCCACAGATTGCCAGAGAAAGCTTTTCTCTTTCTGAGCTGTCTGTGTAGATACTCTGGAAGGAATAAACAGAAGACAGACTGGTTGCTCCCTATGTTGTTAACATCATAACTGATTATACAGTTCCATGACAGTTTGCATTAACACCTTGATAGTGTTATAACAAGGAATCCACTTTTAGTAGAGCTGTTACGGTATTTAAATGTGGTCAAACAATCAGATTTCATCATTATGTGGCAATGCCAGAATGCCTTCTTTTAGAGTATATTGCAAGCATGGATTGCAGCATTGCCAGGTTTGCAGCACATATGCTTCACCACAGTTCTAGCTGAGAAATTGTAAACTACCTATTAAGAGACAAATAAAATTAGTCTCTCATTATGAGATATTACTGCCTGTAACCCGGATTTTGTAAAACACTCCCTTAATTTTAATTTTTGGTCTTGGTTGAGGGGGAGAGATAAGTTGGTTTTGATTGTTTTGTTGGTTTTTTACATCAGAATGTTATTATATGAAAAGATAAGAAGATCGGACAGAAAATGCTTGCATTCTGACTAGCACTAAAAATCAGACAAATAACAGGATGGTATGATTTCCCATATCAACTGGAGTTAATAATTTCATACTTTCAGTTTGGAAAATGACAGTCTCAGTCTTCTTGTCAGTATTGTCCCAACGTTCGCTATTACAGTCCTGTTGATCAAGGAAACTTTGATGTAAAGTTGCATCTGGGAACTGCAGAGATGTTTCCACTGGAAAAATCAGTAGCAGAAGCAATTACTCTTCATCAAAACTGTCAAGTCTGAAAGAAATCTGTTACATCCAATCAAGTCTCACGGATTTGTATTAAAACCAGAACCTGAATATTTTTCAGTGCAACCCCTAGGTTCTGATAAAAAGTTTTAGTTTTTTATGTTTTTCTAAAAACAAAAAAAGATAATAGAATATGTTTTTTCAAAATATTAAGATTTTAGCAGAAGAGATTCTGCCAATTTTCCTCCCGAAAGGATAAAAAAACCAAATATGCATATATCTTATAAAGGCCATGCAAAATAAAAAATATACATAATTAAAAAAAAAAAAAGTGGGGAATTGTTGGTTTTTTTGTCCTTTTATTTAGAAGTTGCTTAATAGTCACTGCAATATGGCATCAACAGCACCCTTATCAACATGGCAGCATGGCATTCCAGGAAATAAAACCAAACCTATCTTCCCCTTTCCTGACTTGATGCAATTCTTAGAAGTTGTCTACATGATTTCCTCTTCAAGGACAAAAGCAGAGTCATTTTATGGAAGGACACATACTACTTTTTTAGCTGGTGTTACTGCTAATTCTGCTAAGTATGCTAAGAATTTTCTGCCCTATACTGTCTTACTGGGAATTTTGATTTATACACACACCTACCTTCCTCCATAACCAGTTTTGAGATGATTAAAATAAACTGTCATTATGGAAATAAGTAAATCAACCTTAATGAAAATATCAGAAGGTTTGAAAATTCCCTTTATGTTTTCAATAAGGTTATGGGAAGATAATGTGGAAATATTTTAAGTATTGAATTAAACTTTACTTAAGCATATCTTAAATTATTCTGGGTTCTCTCCAGGTGACAGCTGGAGAAATAGGTATTTGCAACTCTTTAAAACTGTATCAACATCAGCACTGAAATGAAAATGATAGCATCAAAAAGATTATCTAGAAGCCAAGTTCTCTCTCAAAAGCTTCTTTTTATGTTTCTCCAGTAGTTTTTATTGGTTTAGGGATTTTTTTTTCTGTGGGGAGAGAAGTTTATATTCAATATGTTCATAAAATAATTCACACGCTATTTATGAAATATTGTCTGAGTATTCAAGCCCATTCTTACTTCTAAAAGTGTTTCTTTTTTACAACTATTAAAAAATATTAAAAGAGGAAATTTTATGTTCCTATTTCTCTTTTGACTTCCTATTTGACAACAACTATTTCTATGTTAATTAATTTGAACAAAATAATATATTACAAGTGTATTTATGTCTCTTGTCTGGAAACTTTATAATGGTGGATATCCATTTGCAAGCAAAATCAAAACCTCATGCCATCTGTCGGCTCTTAATAGAACTGTCTGAATTCTCACAGTCCCCAAAATGTACCATAACCTAGTATTATCCTTTTAGACGTTTAAGTACTAAGAGATAGATGTCAGAGTGGATCCTATTCTATGAAATCTCTGTTTACAAATACTTGGTAGAAGAAGTCACAATTGCAATCCTATTTTGCTTTTACAGGCAGTTTTCAAGCAACATTCAGTGTTTAAAAGACTAACTGGAAAAAAAAATCTTTCAGATAATTCCACTCATTGCTTCTTGTTATTTCTTTTTTTACTAAGATTTATCATTCATATGAACTGCTTTTTTTCATGAGCAGCACGTTATCTATAACTCTTCTGTAGTTATATATGATTTTTCTCCAGTGTACTTTTCCTCAGAATCAGAAGTTACTTAGGGGTAGAAGATAAGACGAAAATTTCCTGGAAAGATTTCTACAGATTTTTAAATTTTTTAATCTTTTTTTTGTCATGGAGGGACCCTTCTCGCCTCCTTTGCCGTCACTGGGTTATAGAGCTGATAGCTACCGGAGCAAGAGAGCGGAGCTGTCCAAAAAGGACTACGGGAGGGCAAAATAGTTGCAGTGTCCTAAGCAGCTCCACTGAGCTCTCAGGGAAAGCTGCAGCTTGCTGAACCAAACCTAGCACTACAACAAATGATGTCCCAATGTGCAACATCTGAGAAGAGGTGCCCTGGAGAGCGTAGTCGCCTTTGGGAAGCCATTTCCCTGACGCAAAGGTCGCGTTTCAGCAAGACAACCGAAGGGACAGCTGGTAGCCTCTTGAGAAAGTAGCAGTTTTAAAAAGAGGTTGGCTGGACAGTGACGGACCACACTGAGTGCCTTAAGTTGATTCTCCGTTCTGGAAAGCCGTGAAGGGGAGCCTGCCTGGCCGGGTATGAGAGTGGGAGATTCTTTGTGCTGGTAAGCCTCAAAAGGGAGACAGAATGGCCTGGTTCAGGGGGTTGGTTTTTTTTAGTTTAATCATTTTGCCTCGGTTTGGGTGGAGGTTTGGGGGTGGGTTCTTGTCGAGGTGAAGGAGGTTGCGCCTCATGTGAATTCCTTGGCAAGAAAAAGCCCATCTCTAACAAGAGAAGATACAAGTTCAGTGCCCCCAGTTGGGGAGATTTTTAAGATTAACAGTGCATGGGATGTCCTTGCGTGTGAGAGATAAAAAGAACTAACCTTTGTTTTGTTTCACTCTGGCATCTGGAAACAAAAAATCCCAGTCCTCTCCCTCTCACTATCAGGAGAGATCAGAAAATGTTCTGAGCCTTCCATATCTCCACTGTCCCCTCACTGAGCTAGGGCTGATCACCCCGGCCTGGGAGCTCCCCCTAAACCCTTATCCCGACCCCCGCGAACTCCTGCCATGTTGGCTCTATGTAGCTGCCAAGATGGCAGCTACCACATGTTTGGCTCCACCATGTTGCCTTCTTGTACTCCATATCTTCCCATGCGCAAAAAAATCCTTGGCCCCTCCTTACCCTCACCCCCTGTGTTGCTCAGTGTTGTTGTGTCAGTCCCCTTCCCCACCCCGAGATACAGAGTGCCTTTGTGCTGAGTCCCTACTCCACAGCAGGGCGAGTGCCCCCAGCAGCCCCCCCGGAGCAGACCTGTAGGGCGAGCCCAGCCTGGGGACCATGTGACCCGACCTGCCCCAAAGTTATCTGTGTGGAGCTGTGGCTCAGCGTAGAAACAGTGGTGCAGCACCCCCTTCCCCGTTCGCCACGCCACCTAGATTGAAAGCGAGCGAGTAGCAACCAAAAAGATGTCGTCGCAGCAGCCCCAGCAGAAGAAAGAACGTAATAAGCTTCAAAAGCAGCTGCTGTGTGAGAGCTCAACCAGCAGCAATCTCCAAAGCCAACAACAACCAGCTGCCTCATCATTTTAAATTTAACTATTTTGCATTGTTTTACCATTTTTTTTGTTGTACAAAATTATGCCCTTCCCTTTCCAATTTAATATGAAAGGGGGAGATGTGGTGATCTGTTACCTATTGCTTTTCCTATCCCATATTGTTCCTCTCTGCTTCCCCTTGCCCCTAGCCCTGGCCACTCCCTCAGGTTCTCCCTGTTGGTTCCTGTACCCCAACTCCGCCCATGTACCTCCCCTGAGCCCCTGAGAAAATCCCCCTGCGCCAGGATCAGGAGGTCTCTCTGCCTCTGGGGGTCTCCGGGACAAGATGTAACTACTAAAAGTCCTCTGAAACTGTCATGGAGGGACCCTTCTCGCCTCCTTTGCCATCACTGGGCTGTAGAGCTGATAGCTACCAGACCACGAGAGCGGAGCTGTCCAAAAAGGACTATGGGAGGGTGAAAGTGGTCGCACTGCCCTAAGCAGCTCCACTGAGCTCTCAGGGAAAGCTGCAGCTTACTGAACCAAACCTAGCACTACAACAATTAGCCATTCTCAATACTAAAACACTGCTTTCTTTTTGTTCAATTCAGCTGAATGTAAAACTTCAGGCATTGATCCTTGAAGTTTTGCCTTCTAGTTTAAATTTTTTTTTAATAATATCGTTTTCTCTGTATGACTATCTTTAAATATTTTAATTTTCCTACCAGCTGGCAAAAAATAATAGAATAGCATTTTGTACTGAAACTGGAGGAAGTCAAAATGTAAAAGTGAAGGGGGGAGAAATATTTCACTTCTTTGAATTTTTCATAGTTTGACACATGTGAAGTCAAATGAAAAGAAATAATTAGCATTCTATGACACTTAAAATTTAAATTTTTTTCTCTTGGAGGATATAAATAATGTTTTAAAGCTTGATATTTCTCCAACCTGTTTCCCATTAAAACATTCTCTAATAAAACATTATTCATATTTCCAAGAATAAAACTTATTTTTATTCTCCACTAGATGTATTATCTTTTGGTTCCACGTATCTTTTTTTGATTAGAAGACAGAGTATAAAAGCTGATGAAAATTTAATCCCTTATTTCAAAGAGGCCAGATTTTGCCTTCTATGGGAATTTTTTTTTTTTTTTAATAAATGAATCTTGGGAAAAGAGCTCGAATAGAAAATTCACTTTTATTCTCTTGTGAAATTCTTGAGAAACTGCAGTATTTGCTATTTGAAACTATTTTTAAGGCTGATAGTCTAATATTTTGGCACCCTGTGACTGATGACTGTCATAACAATTCATCTTTCGATAAACTTTTAGAAAAAAGTAATTATGGGTATGTTTAATAAATTATTTCTGCAATCTCAATTATGCCACTCAAGATAGTTTAGCTCTGTATTATAAAGACTGACTTATCAATAGAGAGTTCAATACATGGATTATGTTACTCATTCGTAGAAACACAGAAATATTCACCATTGTGCTAATGTTGCTACTGAATGAGTGTATAAATATAATTTATGTGTATATGTGTAGATAAATATTAATATTGATATGTTTGTTCATAACATATCAGAGGATCAGAGCATAATGTGATGGGAGTGTTTAGGAGACTTAGAAATCTGTCCAGTTCTAAACTTTAAAACTAATTCATTCACAAAGCAGTTTATACTGTCTTATACAGTAAGAGCTGTTGAATCAAGTCAGAGCCAGAGCATATCTGTCCTCACTTTCTCTATCTTCCTCCACTGAGATCTGATGGGCTTATACAATTGCCTCCCCCAGAAAGATTCTGTCCTTGGCTAATACTTATTTTCTTATCTTTGGTCTTGCCAGTCACCGTTCTGGTGCATTCATCAGGATGTTCCATATGTTTGCAGTCCCCTCTGCATATCTTAACCCTCATCTGGCAACTTTTTCACTTGGTTGCATTTTAAGTGCAACTACCATCTTCATTTGCCGCTTTGGTGATCCCATTGCACAAAAGTTTATGTGAAATGCTTATACATGGTGTCTGACTATACTGTTATGGTGTTACAAAATACTTATTGCTTTTAGCTACCCTGTTTTAATCGGCTTGTGTTCATTTTCAAGACAAAGTAATATTAGTTATAGGCGTATATATAAGATATGCTTTTATAGTTTCTAGGTGTCACGAGTCTCTGCTTTGGTTGTAATATTTCTGAACCTGAGTTACACTTAGTACTGAGCATTTTTTATACTTAGAAATGCTAAGAATACTAAGTCCTCAGTGCCTTCAAGAGAGATTAAGCTCTAAAACTTTATAGCTCCTAGAAGTCTGAGCAAGATGATGTCCAAGTGTAAGCAGTGGAACACTGCTACACTCAGGTACTCAGTTGCTCTTCATAGAATTATAGAAAATGTTCAAAAAGACTTATCAACTGCTTAGTATGTTTGTAGCAGCTGCCTGTGATATGATGAGCCTCTCTGTGTCACATTCACTGACATCCTGGTTGCCAAAGCTTTGCGAGCATTGAGTTTCTACGTCAGGATGGAAAATAAACACTAAACATTTTGAATTATACTAGTTTGGTATTGAACTCTCCACTGATGAGCTTGGTACTTAGGATGAGTTAAAATTGACTATAAACTATATTTGATGCATAAATCAAAGAAGAAATGAAGGGATATAACTAACATGAGTTTTATTTATTCTCAGAACTTCACATGTAACCCCCATCCTAACTCTACTGCTGAGGTCAAAAGCAAACAGAAGTGGCCTCTGTGAGAAGCTGCTGGAAGCTTCTTCAATGTCTGCAAGAGCCAGTCCCTGGCAGCTCCAAGACAGACGTGTCCCTGGCCAAGGCAGGACCAATTAGAAATGGCAGTAGCGCCACTGTGATAACAGATTAAAGAAGAAGAAGGAAAAAGAAAGTTATTGCGCAGTTGTAATTACAACCAAAAAGCAGGATGAGAACATGTGAGAGGAACAATGTTGCAGACACCAGGGTGTCATGGGTTAGCAAGCATAGTCCCAGAAGTGATGTTTTTGCAAAGGGGTGCTTACAGCTTCCTCTGTGACCTGACAGAACCTATCAGCTGGCCAGTTTGAATATGGACAATTCTTTGAGCCACTTAAAGTTGTGACGGCCTCTGTGATCCACACTTAAAAGTAGACACACCCTGGGCAGAGCCCTCTCTCGTTTGCTGTGCTGGGACAGGTGCCTGTGGGCCCTGTGCGGGGCCCAGCGGGCCCGGCCCAGGCCCTGCTCGGGCCAGGCCGGGCCGGGCCACGGCCATCCTGGAGCCGATGGGCCCTGTTCCACCTGCAGAACCCCCCCCATAACCCTGCTGTGGGCAGCCAGAGTGGCCCGGCTCCCCCTCTCCAGTGCGGCCAAGATTCAGCTGCAGCTGCCCTGCTGTCCGGCAAAAGATCATGTGACCAACAGCGATAAGCAAAATTCCAGCTGCAAGGCCTAGGTGAGATTAAGCCTTTTAGTGGTGTGAAGAGCTGAAAACCTGAGGGAGAAGAAAGAGAAGATGCTTAAAGCTGAAATTCTGTTGTAAAGCTATGATGTATCAGAGTACCTGTTCTAATTTCATGAAGGCATGGGGGGTGGAGCGTTCAACTTGTACTTGTGAGCAAAAGCACCTGCGCTGAGATAGGCAGATGCTGAAGCAGCTGTAATTTAATGAGACGTTTGAACAGGGAGAGGTGGAAGCGATGAGGACCTTTGCTCCAAATGGAAAAGGAGAAGACCTCAGTTCCTAGAGATGCTCCCAGAGATAGTCCTAGAGATGAAGATGAGGAGGACCCTTTTCCTGCCAGGGAAGGAGAAGGGCCTCTGTTCTTAGAGATGAAATGCTCCCAGAGATGGGTGAAGAGAACTTTTGTTTCTGAATGGCTCAACCTTAAATTTATACCCCAATAATTCAAGAGTGAACCCTCGAAAGCAGTTGTGGGAAAAGCTGCAAGTCGTGGGAAAGGACTCACATGAGAGCAGAGAACCAACCCAGGCAGCTGTCTCATTGTGATAATGTTGTCATAGCATGGGCAAGAGAGACTCCTCTTCCTAAATGGACTGAACAAGGTTATTACGGAAGTGGTAAACAGACTGAACATCTCAAGGGTTGTCTTTCTACACTGTCAGTGGGAGAAGTATGATTTTTTTTTTCTTCTTGTAGGTCTGTTAATAAACTTCTTTATATTCTTTCAAGGTTGGTGCCTGCTTTGCGTTTCTCCTAATTCTTATCTCACAGAAGGTGAACAGTAATGAGTCTTTTAGACCAAACCACTACACAGGGTTAGTGGAGAAGGAGGAGCATGAGGTGCTCCAGGCACCAGAGAAGAGATTCCCCTGCAGACCATGGTGCAGACCGTGGTGAAGCAGCTGTGTCCATGCAGCCCATGGAGATCCATGGGGATCCAGAGATCCACCTGCAGCCCACGCAGGAGCCACACAGCAGAGCAGGTGGATGCCTGAGAGGAGGCTGTGACCCCATGGGAGGCTTATGCTGGAACAGGCTCCTGGTAGGGACCTGTAGATCCATGGAGAGAGGAGCTCATGCTGGAGCAGGTTTCCTGGTAGGACTTGTGACCCTGTGGGGGAGGCCCACATTGGAGCATCCTGTCCTTGAAGGACTATTAGGCCATAAGTTGGACTCTATTATCTCAAATATCTCTCCCATCTACTTAATTCTGGGAATTCTGTGGAAGAATGATCCACATTGCAGTGGTTTGTGGAGAACTGTAGCTCATGAAATGGACTCACACTGGAGAAAATCATGGAGAACTGTGTCTTGTGGGAGTGGTCCCATGCTGAAGCAGGGAAAGGAGTCATCTCCTTAAGCAGCAGCAGAAATAACATGTGAAGAACTGACCATAACCCCCATTCCCTCTCTCCCTGCACTGCTGGGGGAGGAGGTAGAGCTGGGAAGGAGAGAGAGGTGGGGGGAAACTGTTTTTAACGTCTGTTTTTACTTCTCATTATCCTGCTCTGATTTTGTTAGTAATAAATTCAGTTAATATCTCTAATTCTAGCCTGTTTCCCCTGTGGTGATATTTGGTGAGTGATCTTTCCCTGTTTTTATCTCAACTCATGAAACCTTTGTTATATTTTCTCTCCCCTGTCCAGCTGGGGAGGGCAGTGAGAGAGAGGCATTGGTGAGTGCCTGACATATAGCCAGGGTCAACCCATCACAGTATAAAATATGTATTTTATATATGACTTCACAAGTATAAAGTAAAATTATAAAATACTATTTTCTTAAGGTGTTCCTAAAGGCTTTGTTGAATAAGAAACTGAAAGTAAGAGGGATCAAATTTTGGTACAATATACAGCTATATGTCATTCATAAAAGATTTATGAGTCCACTTGTGAGTGAAATTGAACATCTCAGCTTCATTTACATTTGAGTTATTTCCTGAAACAAGTTGTCTGAGGAGTTTCTCTTTACAAATCAGGAAATCTGAAAATATAAGTGTTCTTATATTTTGCTACTGAATTAAGTGTGCAGAATTCAAGAGGCAGCTTTCCAGAACTCTGAGTTCCAGTGATATGAAATCAACTTATATACAAGCAGTAACACACACTAAAAACTTATATGTGCCTGTAAAACTGAGATAATCCAGCACAAAGAACCAGCACACTAGCTCACACTATCAAGTGTTTAAAATCACAGAATTAAAGAATGGTAAAGGTCAGAAGAGACTACTGGAGGTCATTTAGTTCAACCTCTCTGCTCAAGCAGACTCCTGTGGAGAACATGACTTAAGATTGTGTCCAGATGGTTCTTGAGATCTCCAGTGAGGGACCCTCCATAGCCTCTCTGGGCAACCTGTTCCAGTGTTCAGTCACCAACAATGTAAAGAAGTTCTTCTTCACACTCAGGTGGAACTTTCTGTGCATCAGTTTCTGCCTGTTGCCTCTTGTCTTATAACTTGGCACCACTGAGAAAAGCCTGATCCATCCTCTTGACATCCTCCCTTCTGTTACTTGTGTAGAGTAATAAGATCGCCTCTCAGCTGTCTCTTCTCCAGGCTAAACACGGTCAGTGCCCTCAGGCTTTCCTCATAAGTGAGGTGCTCCGGTCCCCTAATCATCATCATCATCATCATAGCCCTGTCTGGACTTGCTCCATGTCTCTCTTGTACTGAGGAGCCCAGAACTGGACACATGTATTATATGCAGATCTCTCTACACAATATTTCTTGCTTACAGCAGCTATGCCACTAGCAAAACAAGAACAGTCTTTTGGTGTATTTGTTTATTCATGATTTTTTGGGGTTGAGGTTTTGAAAACAAAAAAGTCATCGCAAACCCAAACAAAAATGTTTAGGATTATCACATGGGAAAATGCAAATTATTTTCATAAAAATATTTTTATGGCTTAATGCTATGCAATGGCTAAATTGTGCTTTTACTAAATTTGTACCTACACAGTACACTTCAGATCTCAAAAGTTTTTCAAAGAAGAAGCACTTCAATTCCTCATTAAAACAAACAATTTGCTTAGAACAGTACTATCATTCTGACATGTTCTTTCACTGTAATTTTTTTATTCTTTAGGGTAATAACTGCATTCTAATGCTCAGACTCTGCTTTCCAGAGGTTATGTTGTTGCTTAGAATAGTTATATATTTCTTCAGGAACTGGCAGACATGAAAATTATTTACATTCTTTAGATTCTTCTTTACGTTCTTTAGAGAAGATATTCTATGAAACAATGCCACCTATTTCTTTAATTGTATGATACTTTAACTTCAGCATAAATAGCCAGTTTCTGTTGATTATTTTAATAAAGTACGTGAAACAGGAGAGGGACAATTCCAAGACATTTCTTTTTATAAGTTTCTTTATTTTCTCTAAGAAGAAAATCTATAAAGCAGGACTGAACCTATAAAGCAGAGCTGAATGAACCAATTAAAGTTGCTAATTAAAGCACTTCACCTTTGTCAATGATAAAAATATAATAGGAAGAATAATAGTAATTTAACAACATTTAATTGAAGTCCATATTTTGTCTCTTGCAGAAAAAGTACCAGAGTACAGGCTGGAAAGTATGTCCATTTGGTGAAGTTCACAGACATAGTTTATTTACCAAACTAGCTTTATTTGCACATCCTTTGACACACACTCCTTCAATAATTTATTATTGCATAGCTCTCTTTATTTATAAATATATATGTATGTATGTATATACATCTGCATACATAGTTATTTGTTAAAAGTCTTTGGTGTACAATCTTAATAAAACCCCTCTTGTTTTTCTGCTTAAATGTGAAAGATCTTTATAATCAGCCCCATAATGGGTAGAGGTCAGAAGAAGTCAACTGTGCACAACACAAATCCCTTTGCTTGGAGCAGCTGCAAGAGGTGCAGGGCTTCACCTTTAGATAGCATCCTTTCCCACCTGCTTTTCAGAGTGCCCTCCACACGTTTCTCCCAGCTGTATGGGGTGACATCTGCCTTGGTGCCCTCTGGCCTCAGGTGTCTGACACATTGCTTCAGATAATATCAGTGGGGACAACATCTGGCCTCTTACCTTTCTGGGATTATAGCTCAGAGCACTCTCCAACCTTTCAGATGCCTTTTGTTGATGGATTATTTCTATGTTTTAGGTGATTGCAAGTTTGAACACCTGCCAAGTGGAGAGAATGAGTCAAAGATTTTTCTAGCTTAAAGTGCAAATGCTATGACATCTCTCATCTTCAAACAAAATTGTAATAAAGGTGTTGTGTGGTAAAGTTGTATATCCCTTTTTTTTTCACTTTGAGGGACATGGAGGAGCATACAAAATGTTTTGACCGACTCAGGAAAGCACAACCCCCCCCCAAAATTTACAAGATTTGTTACAAATGCCTTGTACTCATCTTTGCCTCTTTACCTTGTGCCTTTGCCTTTGCATATGTCTGGAGCATGCCTGGGAAGCAATTTGCCTACTGGATGGTTTTCTTAGTCATTTACTTGCAGAAGAATATACAACATTTGGTTATACTTTATCTTGTTTAAGATGTTTTCAATTTTTGCCATGGATCAGGAATGAAATGGAAAAAGCAAGAATTAGGAAATAATATAACTTTTAGCTTTGGTGGTAACAGAAAAAGACATGTATGGAAATTCTTTGGACCTTATTATTGTAGTGGGGTCACAAAGTGTGGCAAAATTTATTGTAGAAAATAAATTAGGATTTCTCATTTAGGCATGGGAGATTACATTTTCTTCTTCGTTCAGGTAGCTTGAAGTAAGTACGGGTATTTTTTCTATGTGATTCTAATCAGTCTTGAACCACACAAAAAAAAAATGTATATATACCCCCATTGACTTCTTAGAATTATAAAAAACATTATCTTTATTTGTGGACACCTGGAGACTAATGTTGGATATCACCATTTCTGAGCCTCCAATCTAAGATACCTTTTATACTGCCTTATTAATGGAAATGTAGCAGTTTGGATAAGTCAGACATAAAAAGGTCTTATATTGATCAAGTATAAGGACTACCTATCTACATTGACTTCTTATGTCATTACTAAGACTAAACTTATAAATGCAAGTCATGACCCAGACTGAGGGTAATAGTGTGATAGGGAGAAAAAGAGATCCTTCAGCTCCAGAAACATTTATGAATGAAGAGATTTTTTGGCAGAACAGATAAGGACTGCTAATAAGTGTTATTTCCTATGGTATGATGGAGTATTGCTATAATAATTTGATTCAGTGTTTCTGAGAATGTCTAAGGGACAAGTAACTAAATTTGAATTAATCCTCAAATAAACCCAACGTCTTTTCTAGATTTGTGTCATTTTGATGGTCTGAAAAGGTAAGCAGAGACTGGTAAAGAGGATGCCTGTAAACAAATTCTACAAACGTGATAGCTTAGTGTATCTTCTCTGAGTTTACATAATAGATTAATAGTGTAGAAATGTTTAAATTAATAATCAAGGATGACAAGTATTTGTTGGCATTCCCAGAAGCTGCAAAAGTTCTCTAAATTACATGATATGATTAACAAATCTGATTTGTTGAGGTTTTGTGCTTTTCAGCATCTTTTGTGACAAGAAAAGAACATAGGACGGCTGCATTTTGGAGGATGTTTTTGGATAGCCATAATATTACAAACATTGATGCCTGGAGCTACTGGAGTCTTCTTACACTTGGGTGCAACAGCTTTGCCAGTGAAAAATACTGAAAAGCTTGAAGATAATATCTAAATTACACATATACCTATAAGCAATTACATTGTCCCAGCTCCAAGTTGTATAGCTTATAGTCTTCCATAATTCTGGAACCTGATATGGTGACTGCTTAGACATGTGTTTGGAAGCCGTTATTTGATCTTATTGAAAAAAAATACCAAGAAAGTGATGAAGTCTTTCAAGTCAACCTCAGAGACTTTCTTAGGGTTTATTTTCTTTTGGTTTTATTTCTCTGTAGAAAAGAAACTTTCCATTGAGTTCTTTTTTAATTATTATTTGCAGAACTTTTTGTCATTATTTTTATGAACCTCAACTAGCTTTTGGCTGGTTTTTTTTCTTTTTTTGATTCAGAGGTAATAATCCAATCTTTTTTATTTTGAAAGTAATAGTGAAAATAAGTTATTTACTTTTTCTCCCATTTTCACTAACAGAAACAACAAGTGCTGTGGAAAAATAATTTGTTCAAACCAGTCTGCTCTATCATTTATAAAAGTCAATAAAATTAGTTCCCTTTGGATTCAGATCAGGTTTTTGTGGTACAGATTCCAGTTTAATAATCCTAGCATCTTTCAAAAGTCCCTTATGTCTTAAACTATCTACAGCTTATTATTAGTCTATTCTTTTTCTGTTGACATCTCCTATACCGAAACATGTATCTCCCATTAGTGTTACTATCCAAAGCACAAACTGGGTAAATCTGAGAATGTATTTATCCAATTAAAATTAAACATCATGGTAACACTTTCATTGCAGACTAGAAAGTTCTGAAAAGCAAGAATCTATTTCACATACCTGAGCACCATATCCAGATACCTTTTCTTCCAGATGAAACATGAAGGACAGGATTCAGAAGTATCTTCACTTTCCATGCAAGAATATATTGGCTTACATGAACACTCTATAAACATGAACACCAGCTACAGCTGGTCAAACTGGTGCCAGCCTTGAGAATAGATTTTCAAAGGACATAGTTTTTTGTTTTTCATTATTGTTAATGTTCTCTTACATTTTTCCTCCAGATAGAAGGTAATTGTATCAGTAATGCAGCAATTTCTGTTGTTTCCTAATATCTGATTCTTGATTGCAAATCTCTTATTTGTAATTCATAAACACAAAGATATCCTTCTGCCTAGGTTTTTTTAGGCCTTCTGTAATTCTACGATTACAGAAATTCTTTTTATAAATGTTGAACCACAATTAGCAACAATGTCATCTCTTTGGTATGTGTTTATCAGTTTAATATATTTGCTCATACCAATCGTACCTATTGGGGAAAACAAGCATTTTTTGCGAAGACATTGTATAGAAGATTTTTGTGACAAGAGCCCAAAACCTTGAGATGGAGCTACTTCAATTTTTCTTTGAAGCAAGAACATAAACACATAACAAAGTTTTCAGTCTCCAGACTATATTTCATTAGAGTAACAAAGTAATATTGCATTGGATGAGGAAAATCGTGACACAGAATTTAAGTCTTCAGGGCGAGTCAAAGCAAATCCATGCCTGAGAACAAAACCACCTTTTGTCTTCACTCTCACTGGATAGAGTAAAAAGAAAAAAGAGATTGACCTTTCTCCATTCTGCCTTCACAGCTCTCTATAGCTCTTGAATCATCGCCCTGTGGACAGCAGAAAAGTTTCCTTTTGACATGCATCTCTGGGACTTCATTGAGTTTGCTCTCTTCTGCAGGCAGATTTTTAGAAGCTTCCTGCGTTTCTTCGTTATTGCACTGCAATATGGACTTGCTTGGTCTCTGACCTTGTATATTCACTTCAAACTTTGTGAGGTTCTCCAATCTGAGTATTTTGGTTAATCTGGAAGAATGAAATAATTCTTTCTTCCAGATAGTTCCGTTTGTGTTATGTGTGCAAAGTTAGTAACATCTATAGGTGTGCAAAGTTAGTAACATCTATAGGTTCTTGTTTACCGAAACACCTTGAGATACTCACAATTTAACAGAAGGTAGAGTGCTCAGAAACTTCAGGATTAGAAAACCAGAGCTATTGTTTGTTAGACTGTGCAATTGCATGACACAGTAACATAGCACACTAAGCTTTTACATGAAATTATTATTGCCCAACTGCTACTGCAGCAACAAGTCTTAAAAAACTTTCAGTAAAAACAATAAAACCAGAAGAATAGAAATGGAGGTCCTTGTGAAGCTTGAAACTTTAAACTTACTAGACTGTTAATTGAAAAAAATCTCATTACTTCTAATGTGTAACAGAGGGAATGTAGATTTAAAAACAATCTTCAGTGTGCAGGCTCACTTGATCAAGTCATCACAGAATTTGGTACCAGTTCATCTGTGTGCAAAGTAAACAGTGAAGAAGAAAAGCAATCTCGTAATATTAAAACATTAACTACAAGTTTCATATACCTCTAAGCATGACCACTATTTAACCAGTAGCTCTGCCTTTATCTATTGCTAAACATTTTCTCTTTACTCATGTCTCCAGAATCTGGTGACCTAGAGGATACTAGATTTTTTTTAACTTTTACAGATAATTTGCAGCCTCAAACCTTGTATATTTCAAAGGACAGCTTTAAACTACAGACTCTGACATTTTAGGGGGTTGAAGTACAACACTCCACACGGCATTTTGAAAAGCGGACAGCAAATCCACCATAGACAGACCACAGACTCAGCAGCTGCTGTGCTGAAGTAATTTTTTTACAGAAGTGGAGACCTGAGTTCCTTCTCATAGGATAAAGGATGACAGCAGTTCACAGAAGAGACCACATGTTTCACAGTTTTTCTGGAGATTTTCACTCATCACTCCATCAATCATAATCTAAAAAGTAGGTACTCTCTCACTCTTGCTTTAGCAATACATGCCAGGTGAAATTAAAGCAATCCAAATCACATTGCAAGAGATCACACCTGAGCATAAATGGATAGGCAGGTGCAAGTTCTGGAGGTTTTAACTGTGTCATCCTGCTGTGCTGTGAAGGTCAGGGTAGCCCAACATGGGCTGAGGAAAACACTTAACTGCGCTTGTTATTCAAGAAGGATTTAACTGAATATATTCCTTACATGAAATGGACAACTAAAAGCAAGTCTTGAAAGCAAAATTGGATCCAGTGCCCTGGAGATAACTTCTAAAACAAAGTGATTATTTTAGGTTGCATTTAGGGTTTTAGAGACATAAGGTACCAACAATTTCCTGTCCTCATTTCTCCTGAGACTGCAAGTATTTGAAACCACGTGTAACTCAGCATGTTGAGAACAGCTCAGCTGATGTCAGCAGGGCTTCCTTGCAGTGTATGGAGACATCAGGTGCATAAGCCTTTGCAGGGTCAAAATGTGATGGTGTCTCAGCTGTAAATGCTCTCTCTACAACCCTAAAGAGAGCTAATCAGTGGCCTGAGTGCCAAAAAGTATTACCAAAATAGTGTTGGGCAATAAATGGTGATATTTGTATACAAAAAGTTCTAAAGAAAAACAGTGGTAAAATAGGACACTTTAAGCCAGTCAGTTGGGTTTCTTCAGTTTACTTGAAATGGATATGCTCAGGGAATTTCAGGATTACTAAAAAAGTAGTATTAATACTGGAAAACTACACTACTTTTAACTGCACAATTCAACATTTATATTTCATCAGCATTCATGATTTCAGATGAGGCTGAAAGTTTTTTGGATGGGTTTTCTTCTCATGCAATTGTGACATATTCAGAAATTTAAGCACATACTTATTTAAGGCAGCTGTCTACATAGGATACTGTAAAAATTGCAAGGAGAAAGAAAAAAAATATCAAATTGATATGACTTTTTTCCCCCTAATTCTAGTACATTTATTTTTTCTCTTTAGTTCCTTTTTTCCCCTCTGGCTATAGCTGTTTTTACTTTAAGCTTGAACTTTTCAGTCCAAAATAACTCATAATGCTACAATTTCAGGTCATGTCACAAAACTATTTTGGATACCTATATCAGTAAGTATCAGTAAAATATTTTGTCTTTGCTTTTTCTTTATTGGGGAAAGAGCGTGCAGTTAGAAATTTATATCCTCAACTGTATAACAAGTGCATTTCATTTAAAATTCTGACTGCATCATTGAAAAATATTTCTGAAGAGAAAAACAGTACAGCAAATTTTTTAATTTATCAACTATGAGACAAGCAATAAATCTGTCAGTTTATTTCTTTTCCACTTATTATCCTTCCACTGTTACAACAGGGTAATGTATTTCCTGACTTGAAATTAGTTCCTGTCCACAACTGACTGCTGTGCACTCTTCAACACTGTGAACCAATTTTAAAATAGAGCAGGCCAAATACAGAATGGCAAGCTCCTCCAGTGACCTAAATGCATCACAGCTCCTTTGTTTCTCTTCCTCCACTGATTTTTGCAATCAAAAATTTGGAAATTTCCTGACCATAGAAATCCATTTGTTTGAGCAGTCTCTGACTGTTGGCCTTCACACAGAAGGAAGAGGAATGAACATAGAAGGATTTCAAGGCCAGAAAAATCAAAGATTTTTCCTGGTTTGTTTTGTTTTGTTTTGTTTTTTTCCATGGCAGTACAAAGGTATTTTAGCCACTCTTGTGAGCTTACCTGTTTACTTCGATGAGAATATTGGAACTGCTCTAAGTTGTGGATCCTTGATTAGTTAAATCAGATGCAGCATACACTGCATTCCTTTAAACTAGGACATAAGTCATTTTATTTACCGCAATTGAGGTTCTGACCTTGTATATTTATAGATTCTTTCTGGTTTACGTCAGTAAGAGCTGTAACTTCTGTGGCTAAGAATCTGCATTGCAAATATATCTGAGTGTGCATGCGCACCTACGTACGTATTCCCTTACTAATGAGGAAACACTATCTCATATATAAGTCTACTTTGGGATGTACTTTTTGTCCCATCAATGTACAAGACTGATACAATAAGACAAATTATTTTTTGCTCTACATGTGTATACTATGGAAGTATTACTTGTGATCAAACTCAATGGAGGCAAAAGAATTGTTTGAACTAGGCTTATAGGAAAATTAGGTTTTAGCACATACTTTTGCACTGAAACAGCACTGTTTTTATTATACATGGACCTATTATTGTAAGGGCTACATATTCTGAATTAGAATTTTAAATTCTGATTGTATTTTTCTAATTGTTCAAGGTAAATTCTGTCCCAAGTGTAGTAGTTCTTGCACGTTAAAAAAATACAGCAGTGTCTGTGGTTGTGTTAAGCTTTTTCCCAAATATTTTACCACATTTGATAACATTAAATGTTTATTCCTAAATTTATTAGTGTATATACAAGTACTGTAATAACTTTATTTTCAGCAACAAAAGACAAATGTAAAGTAATGCTACATTCTTGCTGAGCTTTCTTTCTTTGTACTTACAGATATTGAATAAAGTCTTCCTGCTGAAGTATTAAACTGTGCAATATCACTATGTATGAATGGCATTACCAGATGAAAACGAAATGCATGAATTACGAAGCTGTGGATACAAAAACCCTCTTCAAAAAAACAATCCGTTTTTTAGGTTGCATCTCAGAAACTCTGGTATCAAGCTAAGTATTTTCTTATTGTTATCACAATAACATATACACTTAGGAAACTGTTCCAATTAGAGTAATTCCTTCCAAAATGCAGTGTCTTTTGTGATGGAAATATCCATGACCAACAAAGAACATTTTCCTTAAGATTAAACCATACATACAGTTAAACAAAATTTGTAGGACTTTTGATAATTGCACCATCTGGTGACTGGCAAGAGATTTCATTTGCCATTCATTTACTAATCCATCCAAGAGAAAGGAGTTACTTTTGCTTACTCTTTCTGTCTACATTGCATAAATGGCTAAAGGCCACAGTTAGTGTTATTATGCTAATTGTACTTCTCATGTTATGCTAAACATCCTTAGAAAAAGAAGTCTTAAAAATTTGGTCAGAAAAGAGTTAAGGACAAACACAAAAAATGACCTAACACTTTTAATTATTATTGAAATTTTTTGTTAATAAAATGTTTTCTTTTGTCATGCATGAGTTATTCAGTTTAAATAAGCAATACCTGAGCTTTAACCTCAATGTCAGATCACATAATATCTGAGTTCCTTTGCTCTATATGTACTGTTAGTGTCAGTCAGAGTCAGCTGTACTGGGAGATGTACATGCTGTGTTGAGGCTCAGCTTTTGCCTGGAGGGGTTTCCCATTTTAGTATTCAAAAGACTTGTTCAGATACAGTGGGAAAGAAATTCCAGTTTGCATGTGTGAAACACACAGAGTAAGAATTTTCTTTGTTGTGCTGGAAGCAGTCTGGCATAAAGAGAGTATTCCCCATAAAACTCATCCAATACGATAATCACAAAATAGACCTTGGAGTTTACTTTCTCTTGGACTTCTTTCAGAGACAGTCAGGGCTCTCTACCCTCACTGTCTTGGTATGCTGAGGAAAAATCCTCTAGCCTCCTGCACTCAATAAGATACTACAGAGAAGCTCCAAATAGATATTCCTGACTTCTAGCCAGCCACTTCCAAATTATTGTTTGGATAGAGGACAGAGTCTTCTGAGCCAAATCATACAGTTTTAGAGGTTCATCCACCACTATTTCTTGTTAATTTTTGCTTAACAGCAATCAGGACATAGGTTGGCTTTTTTTTTCTGAAAAATACCTGTGATAAGAGAGACAATCTTGAAAAAACCTGTCTAGATAGTAAAACAACTGATATGAATTTATTGTGGTCTGAACCTCTATGCACAGAATAACAAGTGTAGAATGAATAATAGCAGAACTGGGACCATTCATTTTAGATAATTTGAATGCAAGTGGGTTGGACTTATTCAGTCATGTGCAAAGTTATTCTCATAACTGGCAGTCCATTTAGTGATGGTGTCTCAGCTGTAAATGCATTTACTAGCATACAAACTAGAGATGTCTCTCCTGTGTGAAATTTTCAGCCAAGAAATTAAATGCTTGCTTATGGATGATAGGTTTTTTTCCCTGCTGTTTGCAATCTGGCCATGTACAGGAACAGACACAGCTGAAGACACCAAACAGCTTACACTGAAATATAAATCAGTTAAACAAAATGATGAACACATTCCAGAGCTGACAGATGACTCTATTGTTGGTGATACTGTAAGCAAGAATACGATGATATGTGGCCCCTGTAGTGACATCTCTAACACCAAGTGAAACAGTGTTAGGGAGTGCTTGCTGGCATTGAGCCCAACTGGTGCAAAAAGGCTGGAATCTGAATCACCCCTGAGTCATCAAACCCTCCTAGAACCGCAAAAAAGAGTCTGACCTGACCAGGATGGGTCTCAAATGCCATAATGGTGTCAAGGAATTGCTTGAGAGACTGATGGTTGACCCAGGCTGAGTACCTCTCAGGATTCTACCAACTGAATACCAACTGAAAAATACATGCAATTATGACATTATAACACTTGGAACATTTCCTATCACAGCTTAATTTACTAGGGCAGATAAAGCCTGCTTGCCTGCTTTTTTTTTTTTTTTTTTGGAATTTTAAGCAGCCCTTTGGCAAGGGACTGAAATCTGCTTCAGATATTCACATCAGAAATTAAGCGTCAGGCAATTATGAGTCAATTTGGAGCATTTTTTGTGAATGGTATTGCCCACACTAACTTTCATAATTGAGCATTTGTATTACAGGAAGACTCTGATGGCCCAGGAAGGTCAAGGCTTTGTTTTCCTCAGAGCTGAGCAAACATAATCAGAGACAGTTTCTCTGTTGACGATGTTGCAGTTTTATTATATAAGGTGAAAGCCATCATGTTTAACCTGAGAAGGTGTGATAATGGTTATCATTTACTATAGGAAATTCTGAACTTACAGGACTCAAATCCTGAGTGCACTGCCTCAGCAATATAGGATCCAACTGTTATTTTTCAAAAATAAGAAAATAAAAATTCATCTGGTAATGAAATTCCTATTGGAAACGTATTAACAAGAATCATAAATGCACTAGGTTGTTAGGTGTGCTAGATCTAATACAAGCTGCTGTAATGTCAACAAAACATTTTATAAACCAAAAAAAAAAAAAAAAGAAAAGAAGGGTAAGTATTTTCCACCTATCCTGTAGGTAACACTTATTTTCACGAAAAGCTTTTCTAAGATTTGGATTTCTATTATAATAGTATGAATGTCACAGGAAAGACAGTCCTCAAGAATGCCATCTTTACTTTTCCCACTTGTCATTGAATATTCTGCAGATGGAAGGACAGGGATTTGAGATTTGTGTATTTTCTCAAGGAGGACTTCCAGATTCAGAGTCATAAAGGAATAAACCTTCTTACACAATGTGAGGTTATAATTGCATTTTTAAACCCTCATCAAGCAGGAAAAGTAAATGATATCTTTGCTGGCACTGGCTTTGAGCATGTTATTGTCTGCCTGTGTAATATGGAGAAGAGACTGTTTAAGTTTTTTGTAGTAGTTTAGTGTCTGATCTCTTTCCCCCTGCTTTTATTTACAGGCCAAGTGAGGGGCAGACTGTCCAACAAAGGAGAACTTATGATATAAGTTAGATATAAGTAGACCACTTCTTCACAGGCGTAAGCCACCCTGTCTAATTTGGTATTACTGAAATAGGCAGGGATGCCTTCATCCTCAGGACATACAGGCTGCCTTTTTTGAGCCACATGCTGACAGTGCTCCCATGTAGGCTCCACTGCTTTATGCACGGCGGCTGCCAGCAGCTGCACCAGCTTTTATGCACCTTCATCTGTCTTTGGCAGGAATATGCCAAGGATATACGAACCACTGGGAGTGTAAATAAAGATCATTTTTGTTTCATAACAGATGCTTCATGGAACAATAAAAAGGAGAGATGTTGCCAGTTATAAACAGAAAACTTCAGGTGTGACAGTTTAGACAACACCATTTCCTGGCATGCAGTTTTGACTGAAGAGATAAAATAAAATTTTAAAAATATATATATAGAAATAAAAAGGAATGTAAGGTTGTAAAAAAATTAATTTACTAGATTGAAAGGTCATAATTTTAAATGTCATGAGATTACACAGTATTTTGTTTGAGAAGCAGATACAAAGTTTTATAAATTCAAGCTGAGATTCCATAATGGAAATTTATGAAAGGATTCAGTCATAACAACAAACAGAAGAAAACAATAGCACAGTATCTGGTCAAGGAAGGAAAAGTAGTAGTCTATTAATTCTCTAAATCACTGAATGATGTAGAACTAATATAACATTCTGGTTATCAATCATTGGAGGGACTTGATATGAAGTATTTTCTCTTTGGTGAAGAGAAACCTGATTGAAACCTAATTTCACTATGCTTGACTTTGATACCATTTTCCTGCCTGCTAAATGTTAAAACACTGATATCTTTTCCTACAGTAATGACTAGGAGAAAACCAGTGTGTCAGAAGTGGAAACAAACAAACACAAAGTGGTCTTGACCCTTTCTTCCATTTCAGGATCTGCTATATCAGAGTGCTCAAGTTTTCTAGAGGAAACTTGAGAATCTTATTTCATCTTATTCCTTAGCCTTCTCCATTGCAAATAGAAAGTATCATTTCTCATAAATATTTGCAAAGTTTCTGGAGCTGTGTGGGATGAAAATATTACGCAGTAGTATCAAATATAAGATTAAAAAAGAGTGAAAATTATGTGTCAATACAGTATAGCTAGGTGTTGAATGACTCAACAAAGAATACACGACAACACATCAATAAAAAAAAAGAGATTTCCTTTGACAGTATTTGATGTTTGTATAATGTGACAAAAGAAGCTAGTACTGTTTAAAAAAACTCTTGCTAAATTAGACTGCTCTATTCCCACACAGCAATTTCCAGAAGGTTTTTGTCCTCAAAAGGATTATGAAGTATTTTAAAAATATTTGGCAACTGGTTTTGTTTCTCATCTGATGGGTGATAATTTGGATTCCCTAAAGGAGAAAAACGCCCAATGAGGGGAAGAAACCTTCTACACTGTTGTTAGTGTATGCATTTTCATATGTCACCCTGTATGATACAAAGTAAGGAAAGGCACATCTGGATCTATATGAATCATTTTGATTCTATCAAATTCCTGGTTTAAAGATCTGTATGTGATACAGACTTCGACGTACTGTGAAGCTGAACCACATATTTGTGTGAAAGACAATTTATGAAATTAATGAAATCAAGAATGTAATGTGGGCTCACAAAAACTGCTAATAACGATTTGCTGTAATCATTATTTTTTGTAATTTTATTTTTCTTCTGATTTCATTGTTTTTAAAGACTTTTACGCAGCTGGGGGTCCAAAATGTTACAAGGTGATATTGAAGGCAAATACTATTTCCAAGGAGTGAATATGAAATGCTAAAAATGATCTCTCCTCATTTTGTTTCTTAGTAGCAAGTTAAACTACTTGATACCTTCCAAAACCTATGAAGATAAAGGCTGTTTTCAAGGTGTTACATAAGAAAAAAGTCACATTCACATGTCTAAAGGGCCCTGGATCTTCTTTGAGTCAAAGTATGCCTTTATATTTCTAAGACATATTTCTTTAGAGCAACTGATCTCAAAGTTCCTGAAGTAGTTAGAACGAAATGTCTCATGCTGTCAGACTGCTACAGCTTGGCAATAGAAATAAATGTTGCATATTCTTGCACGGCACTGTCACATGCTGAAATAATCTTTGAAGGACTGTTACAGGTAGTAAGAATCAAGCTGTTCTGATAAAGTTTTAAAATGAGCTGTGTCATAGTGCTTGAATTTGTACTTGCAGGTAGCTAGATGGCACAACTAATGCTGTGTGAGAGTTGAAGGGAAGGGGACTTGTCTTTATGAAACCAAAGTATTTTAGGGGTTTTTTTCCCCTGTAAACTAGTGGTATAGTGATCTAAAAAACACCCCCAAAACCAAAACCAGACAAAACAAAACAACCCCCACCAATCCTCTGTCCGAAGCAAAACCAGGAAGTCTGGTCCTTAAAACACTGCTTTTTTCCGTATATGTTTGAGCTACAATTTAACAAATTAATGCTCCAATAGATTTTGTGATGACCAAACCTCCCTGTGCAAAGAAACTGATGAGTTAAACTGTGGTCTATAAAAACATGTAACTATGCATAATTTTGCAGACATTTCATCCCAGTTTTCTCTAGATGTAATACATTTTCGCTTTGCTTTGCCTTTGAAAAGAGAAAAACAACAGCACATTCATCACTTTATTTAAAATAGACAGTTATAGGCATAACAGTTAATCACATTCCAGTGCTGCCTTAGCTGTTTTTGTTCAGTCAGTAATTAAGTAATTGCACATGTGATTAATAGACAAATCTATTTCTACAGTTGTCATTTTCTAAATATCACTACACTGCAATAGCCATTAGTTACCAGGTTCCTTCAACTTTAACAGAGTTACTTTTTCCATGTCCGTGATAGCAGTTAAAAATGCTGCTGTTTAGAGCCTTGTGGGTTTTACTTAGTGGCAGAAAAATTCAAAATTACCATTACTAATTAATGCTGCAATTAGGTTTATTTTGTGTAATTAAATAAAAGGTTAAGTTCTGAAAACAAACACAAAATTTTTAGAATTTTTTTCATTTGCAAGAATAAAGCTTTCAAACTTCTTATTGAAATCAAATATATGTTAATCAAACTAAAAATGCCCTTTTGATTTATTAAATTGATAAACAATTTCTTTTTATAGTACAAACACTGTTAAACTACCTTTCATGTAAAGAGTTCTATACTGAAAGAATTATAATTACATGATAGTCTGTGGTGGAAGTTGCTAGAACTACTTTTCCTATGATACAATGATACTGCAGTTCCGCTCGCAGCCGGCAGGGACGCTGGCAGCTCCCGGTGAGCAGGGCAGGTGCGATGGTTCCCCCGCGGCTGCAGGGGGCGCTCCGGAGCGAGCTCGGGAAGCACGCAGCAATGGCGGCCTGGCCAAGCCAGGAAGGGATGGAAGAAAAGGTTCACAAACCCCCTGGGCAGCCGATCCCAGTGCCCCAGCAGGGCCCGCGGGAGCAACAGGCTGGAATGGCAGGAATGAGCACCAAATCCCGGGTGGTAGATGAGATGTATTGAACTCTGGAGCTGCAGCGGGAAGCCCGGGATGTCTCGGCAGGCAGGGAGTGAGGAGCTGCAGTGTAGCGAAGGCTCGGGGCAGTGGCAAAGAAACAGCGGGGGTGGGGCAGCGGCAGCCCAGCTCCCAGCAGGGTAGGGAAAAGCTGGCTCCATATCCTGGGGTTTTTCCCCTGAGGCACCGGAGCAGACGGTAAAACATCCCTCTTTTAGTGAGGTAGGGTGTTAAATAGGGTCCCAGTGCAACGACTGCTCCAGCAAGCAGAGCTCCACTCACGGTAGAAGGAAGGCAGCAGAAGGCAGAACCCCGCAGTGGTGATGAATCCTCCCCACAGCGACGCAGCCTCTCTCCCCTCCGAACGCCGAGAGCACAAGAGAGCTAGGGGCTCCACCCAGCCCCTTTTTCCCAGCACGAACCTCATGGCATCTCTGCCCTACACAAGAAAACCCCAGGTAAGAGAGAGTAGCCAGCTGGACCCTTCCCCTGAACTGTGGCCAGGTCTTTTGTCTCTCTTAAGTATCCAGCTGTTATTGTCTCCTAGCAACACGTATTGGGAAAATTCTTTAAGAGGAAAAAAGCAAAAGGGGAACTCCTAAAACCTCAACAACATGTTAAGGTTGCAGCTGAGCCCTTGGAAGATGAAAATCCATCTTCCATGCAGTGGATGCTTTGAAATAACGCTAGATTTATTTAAAGTCAAATATTACATTAAGAAAACAATTGGACAACATTTATTCATGAAACTTAATTAATCTTGCCAAAAGGCAAGTGTTGGTGTTTAAGTCTACACTGATCTTCGGTTAACGAGGCCTTATTGATATGATATTCATTTAATACTGATATTAATATCTCATTTGAATTACTGTAGCAAAAGTTTGAGTTTTTAAGTTTGTAGTAAGAAAGGCTGTCATTATCTGCAATGTAGATTCCTTTCTATCTGATGTCTCTAAATCAATGTGGGAACATGTTTGGGTGAGCAAGATACTACTGTCTGGGAACATTAGCAGTATTAAAAAAAGCAATTTCTATATGCTTCTGCACATGAAAATGCAGGTAGGACAATTTTTGGTGGAATGGAAGATGTAGTTCAGCATATCTATAAATGGCCAGTAAAGAATGGTTAAAGAAAAGTATGAGAACAGCAAAGTCGGAGAAAATAAGAAAAAGAAAGTTGTGATCAATACAAAATTAAGGTACTTTTCAAAACTGAAGAACTGTCATTTCAGTAAAGAGAAAAGGAACATTTGATTTTAGAATGTCACTATATTTCACTCTGAATTTATGAAGTGTTTTAAAGTCACATGTTTGGGAAATTTTTGATATTCAAATAGCTTGGAAATTCATCTATTTTGCTTCCTTGTTCGGCTAGTACAGCCTGAAAGTTCCCAAGGTCACTTAGTTCCAGTAAATAATTGTACAGATGAAGACATCATCTGCTTCACACATTACCTGTTATTTTATGTTATCTACAAAATCTCTCAATCTATGAAATTGTATTTGAAAAAGTTTTCTGAAAGAAAAATGTTCAGTTGCTTTTATCTTTTACTCTGCCTTAAAGTTGCAAATGGAAAGGAATAAAAAACTTCAAGTGCAGCAGTGATTCATTCCACTACATGAAGGTGTTAATTTCCAGTGAGGTGTTAATTTCTAGGTTTCTTTAATTACAAGCTATAGGAGATTTGAAAGAGGAGTAGAAGGGTTTTGATGAGGTAAACATTACTGTCTCCACTTCTCCAAAATGGTGATTCCAGCTTATGTGTTCCTCTGCGCAGTATTTGCTGCAAAGGGACAGCCTGGGGTAAAGGAAAAACATCCTGGCCCTTGTTAGTCTTGTGTTTATGATTACTCTTCATCAACATCAACACCACGTAGGAAATCATGCTTTTAATTGACCATGCATCCACTGTACACTGGTTGACTGCAATGTGCTGATTTTAGGCTTCTGAGTATTTCTAGCTGGCATGGTAGACTTTCAGTGATTGCTAAAGACAAGCAAAGAACAGTTTACAGGACACATTACTGTGACCCACACCACAGCCTTGGTAGCTGCTCTTGGAAATAATACATGGTTTCAGAGGGAGAGAGGATCTTGAGGACTCTAAATATCACAGTTCTCTTGCAGTTTTCCATTATGGCATTTGAGCTGTCTAAGCTTTGCTCAAGGCTCAGAAACCTCAATTCAAGTACAAATAGTTCAAAGCTTACTAAATTCCAATTATGATAGCACACAACTGTAAACTTATTTAGCATGCATGATGCTAACACAGCTGCTTTAAAGGGAAGAACTATGATAAATTCCTCTATGCACTGTCCAAAAAGAAAAATCACTTAGTGATTATTTTTCGTTCTGCTCAGGAGAAAAAAACCCAAACAACTGAGAACCATCACTGATCTCAAACCACAGCTGTTACATACTGTGATGGCTACAAATCCTTTTGGTTCAGGTCTTCCTTGGCCCAGCAAAAACATTTCTAAAACAAAAAATTCTCAAATTACTGTTTAGATTAAAAATATTACAAAAAGAAGTGATATTATTTACATATATGACATAAAAATAGTAGTCAAATTACACAAAACCACATTATTTTACACTCAGGCATTTCATCAACACAGAACTATCAAAGTCCTTTTGGAGTAGTTTGGTCTTCATCTGTGATCCCAGATTTTGTGAAGATAACACAAACAATGGTCTGCTGGTAGAGGAGATGACAGGATGAAAGATAGGTTTTATAATTTAATTAGATGAATCTTGAATGATGATTTAATAACTTCGAACTAGTTTGGATCTGCTTCGAACTTCAAATTGATGAGGGCAAATAAGCATGACATATTCTTTTTTGATATTTGCAGATAGTCAGATAGGATCAAAACATGGCCTAGTATTTATGCCATTGAAGAGGAGGGATTGCCTGCTTCTATTTTGCATCTATATTTAATCCAAAGGCAGTCATATTTTACAGCTATTTCTTCTGTACAGTAATTGTGTCATCACTATTATTTGATATGTGATAATCCAAGCTTGAAGATTTTAAAAGACAATATTTGCTGGTCTCTGTACTCAGCATATGTACTTGTGCTCATGCTGCTGTGTCCAGAAAGTTCCACTTTTTCTTGCCTCATATCTGTGGAAATCACTTTCTGACCTAGAGGTTTTTTGAGGCTTTTTTGGTTTGTCCTTGTTTTAGAGCAGTTTTAGAAAGACATGTCTGGCTCCTCCATTTCTTAACAGATGTGTATGCAACATCCAGCTGCATTTCATCTTGTCTGTACTAAGTGTTTCAAAGACAAATTTCTACATCCAATATGCAAGCCGGTGTACCTCAGAATTTCTCTCTTAGATAATATTTTGTAGGAAATGGTGTGCAGCAGCGATTTTTGTCTGAGTTTAATCTTAATGCTTGTAACATTTCCCATTAGAACATGAACTGTGCATTAAAAAAAAAAAATAGCCTACTCTTAGGAATATGGAACATTTTTTGACATAGAAAAAAAACCCATATGGCAATAGTCAAGGTAAAATCAAAGCTGAATTTGGAATTGTTTGCAGGTAGTATTTATCATCAAAGTATTTGGGGTTATTTTTTCCTTGTGTTTTCCCTCCCTTCTATTTTTTTTAGTTATATTATTATTCATAATATAAAGTATTACCTTTGCTCATTGACTTTGTCATGCTCATGACCTTGTCACAGTTACAAGCAGAAAAAATCTGAAGTAGAGGCCAGTTTTTGGTCTATTACAACAAGTATATCACAGTAACAATAAAACTCATAACCTGATGTCTGCCAATATGGAACTTCAAGCTCGGCAGCATTGATTCAATTCAAATGCTGACTCTCACTGCAAGACTCACCCAGCCCATCCTGGCAGATGGAAGCCAAATCCCCATGCTGGGGTACACCTTGACGTGCACCTACACAGCAACATAAGGCCAGATAGGAATCAGCTCCCAACTCCCACCAGGAAACCAAACTCCCTCAGTACTCTGAGCTGAACCGATCAGATGGAAACAGACCCTGGGATCTCAAAACTTTCTTTTCTTTTTTTTGTCACATAAAATCTACCGGCAGCTGCTCACTCTTGAATTGGTAACATTTTATTTTTCCCTGTCTATTCGAGCGGCTTGTTTACTGTATTGCCAGAATGGTATGAATGAGACAGCATAGAAGAAAACGGTCACATTAGAATCATTTAACATTATTATCGATGCATCATTTCTCCCCTGTTGATTGTAACCTTCCAGTTATTGAACTTTATTTAACGTGTTTAGCAATAAATTTTAGAATGTGAACAGTTTGCTGAGGTTATCATAAAAAGAACAGAAAATGTCCATTTTAAATTATTCCTAAGTGGGGAACAATGGCAATAAAAAATAAAGCTTGCAATATGTGTGTTTAATAACGTGTGCAGGGAGGTGTTAACATCTTTCATGCCTCCACTGGATTTTTCCCAGTCCCCTTCAATTTTTTAAGCAAATGTGTAACAGGTTAGGGCTGTTTCATTGTATGTGAGGTGAGGGAACAGTAAGGGAACTAAGGCAAGGAAAGGCAAGGCAAAGCAAAGCAAGATGAGGACACTTCTTGACCAAAAGAAACAGCTAGAAAAAAAACCGAGAAAAAACATGTATATGATCTTCAGAACTGAAGGAATTAAAGCAGTAAGACTTAATATTGTAGTGACTTTTTTTTTGAATAGTTACTAAGAATTTTAGAGACCTTATCATTATGTCTAATTACTGAGAAAGTGGTAAATGTGTTTGTGACTTTGCAAATTAAATTGTATTTACCTGTACCAGTTTCATATCTATCTCAAGACCTCGTGCAATTTTTATTGAGTTTTTGATGAGGATTGTTTTGCTAGAATCCTTTTATGTCCATGGAAGCAATCAAATTTGTTGATAGCATCATATTATCTTCCAGTAATGAAGTTAGCTTGTGTCCATAAGTCACTTTTGCTTATAGGTGACCTCTATACTAACAGCAGTAACCCTCAGGATATCAGACTTCACACCTTACTGGTTGTGCTGGTGAGGGAAGAACATATAAGGAAGATATGTGTTCAGAAATAAACAGTTATGGTTGCCTGTATTAAAGTTTCGTCAACTGCAATTTGAATTTACAAGTTGCCAAATTTTCCAAATGGCAAGGCCTGACCCACTTCATATGTACGTCTGTTGCCTTCATGGGCCCCAGGTTAAAGCTGGGCTCAAAGTGTTACAGGGAATGGAGTTACATCAGGCTGGTGGCCTGGGTCCTTCAGGGCTTGAATTTAGGGCCAGTACTTTTCAGTGTGTTCATAAATTATCTGGACACAGGAGTCAAATACACAGTGAGTGAGTTTGGTGATGGTACGAAACTAGGAGGAGCTGTGGACTCCTTTGGGGGTCAAGAGGCCTTACAGAAAGATCTGGATAGACTAGAGAGCTGGATAATCACCAGTTGAAAGTCACGTATGGATGACATATGAAATTTAATGAGACCAAGTGCTGGATGTGCAGATGAAATAATCCTGATAATGCATGTAAACTGAGGAGGTGAGGTTAGAAAGCAGCCCTGCAGAAAGAGATCTAGGGATCAGTTTCAGTATCAGTCAGCAGTGCCCTGGCAGCTGGGAGACCCACTTGTGTCCTAGGGAGCCTCAGACACAGCATCGCCAGCCGGGCAAGGGATTGTCCCGCTCTGCTCTGCACTGGGGTGGCCTCACCTCGATTGCTGTTTTATAAGGAGGACAACAAACTTTTAGAGTGTGTCCAGAGGAGGGAGATCAAGATGGTGAAAGGTAAGACTCAGGAGGAGCAGCTGAGGTCACTTGGCTTGTTCAACTTGGAGAAGAGAAGGCTGAGGGGTGACCTCACTGCAGTCTTCACCTTCCTAAAGGGAGACAGCAGAGGGGGAAATGGTGATCTCTCTCTCTTGGTGACGAGTGATAGGACCCAAGAAACAGGCACGAAGACATGTCAGAGGAAGTTCAGATCAGACATTTGGAAAAGGGTCTTCAGTGAAAGGGTGGGTGGTTGCTGGAACAGAATGCAAAGAGAAGTGCTCATGGCCCGAAACCTGTTAAAGTTCAAGGAGCTTCTGGATGGTCCTTTTAGTCATATGGATTATTTTCAGGTAGTCCTGTGAGCAGCAGGAAGTTGGAATCAATTATATCAATGGGCCCCTTGCAACTTCAGATATTCTATGATTCTATGATTCTAAAGCTAAAGTTGAAACCAAAATTACCCTGAAGACAACCAAATTACCTGACTCTTTTATTAACTTATGTACAAAAAAACCCTTGATATTATAAATGGTGAAAAGAAGGATGTTTTCTTGGCTTCTTTTGTCTTTAAGAAAATGTATAGGTGAGAAAGATGTAGATCCTCCTTTTTCCTAGAAATATGGTATGTATTTTCTTTCTCAATATTTGCATTACTAGTTCTGTTTCCCATGTAAGGATATTTTGTGGATTTTTCAGTGTGACATATAAATATTGATTCTGTTTCACATGCCTCTGTTTGGGAAAGGCAATAATTGCACAAATGCTTTTGCTAAAAGATTTTCTGCAAACTACTTGCTAATAACAATAATAACAACAAAAGTAGCAGCTAAAAGCCCTCTGAAAATAGAAAAGTTTCAAGTGGTTTTTGGACTGCTAGAGAAATATGTTTGTTTTCTTATCTGTTTTTGCAATTTTAAACTGCATTGCAAAATATTCATTAAAGGAATTTTGTGTTCACATATTCTTAAAAACTGATAAAAACTCTTTCTACTATTTGATTCTCTAGCTTTCTGTGATACCAACTAGAATGAATGCCCAATATTAAAAAGACATATATTTTAAAGATATTGCAAAATACCAACAATCTGCTTTGATGAAGCCTAACCTCTCTGAAGCTAAAAATTCTGCCATAGTGAGGACAATATTTTTCATATTTTGAATTCTGATTTTACATTACCCTCTCAAAGTTTCTCTTGAAAAATATCATTAAGTAAAAAAAATAGTTTGAGATCTGGCTACACATTACACTTCAGCTTTTAAAAATACTTTTCACAAAACATTCTTCAATTTACATAGTACAATTATCATTATTATTGGATATATATATATATAATGTTATAAATAGAAAAGAAGATAAAATAGTTTGAGTGGATCAAAACCAATTGGGTTTAAAATTATATTTCTGTCATGATATAGTCCATGTTTCTAATGAGCAACGTCATTGTAACAGTTTCCTTCACAAATGAATACTGAGAAACCTAATAACCTTTTCCCTTAAAATTAAAATATTCCATTTAATTCTTTAAGCTACTTGTAGCTTTAAGATGAGAGGTTCTTATTAACACCACAGCTTTCTTCCTTTTCTATAGCAAAACCATGTTAATTTAGCAATGATAAATTCTAAGTAGAGATAGGACAGAGATGGATAAGTAAAAATAGATGATATAGATAGATGATATAGATTGTACAGATACATATAGATATAGGTAATAGATATAGATAGATATATATAATAGATAACAGATTATTTCAGCTGGAAGGGACCTATCCACAATCATTCAGTCCAAATGCCTGGCCAGTTTAGGCCTGACCAAAATTTAATATGTGCTATATTTTGTATATACATATATATATCAGAATGCCTCTTAAACACTTACAGGCTGGGAGCATGAATCACCACTCTAGTAAGCCTGTTCCATTGTTTGACCACCCTCCCAATAGAGAAATATTTCTTAATGTCAAGTCCAAACCTCCCCGATGCAGCTTTGATCCACTCCCTTGCATCCTGTCACTGTATTCGAGGGAGAAGAACTCAGTACCTCCCTCTCCATATACCCTCCTCAGAAAGCTGTAGAGCAATGAGGTCATCTCTCAGTGTCCTTTTCTCCAAACTAGACAAAACCAAAGACCTCATCTGCTCCTCTCAAGATGCTGTTAAGTCCTGTCACCAGTTTTGTTGCCCTTCATTGGACACACTGGAGCACCTTTATGACCTTTATAGATTGTGCAGCCCAGCACTGCACACAGCTCACAAGGTGAGGTGGCACCAATGCTGAATACAGCAGGATCATCGCCTCTTTTGACAGTCTGACTGCACTGTGTTTGATGCCCCCAAGATGCAGTTTGCCCTTTTGGCTCCCCCAGGCACACTGCTGGCTCACAGTGATCCTGCTGCCAACAGCACCACCAGATCCTGTTCTGCAGGGCTGATCTCCAGCTACTCCTCTCCCAGTTCATATTTGTGTTCAAATTACTCTGTCCTACATGCAGAATCCTGTGCCTGGACTTGTTAAATTCTGTGCCACTGATGATTGCCCAATGCTCCAATCGGTCTAGAGACCTCTGCAAAACCTGTTGTCTCTCAAAAGAGTCAGCAGCACCCCCCAGAGTGGTATCATCAGCATAAAAGTTAACCGTGTATCAACTCCTGCATCAGAAATAATGGCTAAATAGCAGAGACTGCACATATATCTGCAAGTGTCACAACACCAATCAATAGAAAGGTAAAATACACCTACCAGAAAACCATGATGCCTCTTACAGGACGTGGTTCATTTTGTGTATACTCTGCTGAGCTCCGTGTATGGCTTAAGAAATCCTTAAAATAAGCAGATGCCAAGCCATAATTGAATGTCAGGTTTTAATTCTGGTCTGTATTCCTTTTGCCCCAACTTGTTTAGCGGCATTTACTATAATGTGACTAAATTTTCTGGGACTCATTTTAATGTTATTGCTTAAATTTCATAAATAAGAGCATTTCAGTGTTGTCTAGTCAAAAGAAATAATAATTCATGGTTGACCTGTAACGACCATAGTCTGTGTGACATAGTCTGGAAATGATGATTTCTCCAAACTTTGTAAAGTAGCAGAACTAAAGCATTAAGACTGCAAATAGTCTTTATAATTTTTCCATTTTCTTTTCTTCAGTACATGTACTTATGCCTATCTACAAAACAAGAATTTTCTAAAGTTGGCAATTGCATGATTTTATATCAAAATACTAGTTCAGTAAATTGCAAATGAATTTTGAAAAAGTAATGTCAAGTCAATGTTAAATTTGATACATTTTAATCCTATGATCATTACCATGAGAATCTCCAAAAGATGTCACTGGAATCAATGGAGTTCTTTTGATCACTGTCTCAGGACTCGTTTGTCTTTTTACCCCCTTCAGAATTTTTTGTTCTCATTCTTCAGTACAGAAATGTTAGGTCTCCATCACACTGAATATCTCAGGAAGTCTTAGAAAGCCTTGAAATACGATGTTGTGGTTTCTTCCCAACAATACTCAGAAGTCTGATACTAGGTAGTTTTATCTTTATTTTTTATTATAAGAGTATTGATTACTCACCAAAGCATATTAATCTGAGTACTTCTCTTTTTGCTCTTAATATACTCCATTCAAAGTAAGTAATAAACCATCCATCTCTACTGCATTACCCTCTTGGAAGTATGTCTGAGGCATTTCCTTATTGTGTAAACTAGTAATCTGGAAAATTGCCATTCTTTTAGAAAAGAGCAATTTAAAAAAAAAAAAATAGGGATTACATGCTCTTATGGGTTCTTTTAAAATGATGGCTTTTAAAAAAAGTCTTAAAAGCATTTTCAGGAGTAAAGAATGAAAGGGGCAGTATGTGGAGTGTTTTCAGTAAGGAAAAAAATTCCCCTAGTTTGATCATCTTAACTAGATACCAACAATTTCTGTCTTTACAGTTTCTCTTGGTAACTAATATAATTTCTTGGTCATTTCATTTCCATTCCTGTAACTGCCCCTTTTGAGATAATTATATAGAATGTAATTTTGATAGCTCTAATCCAGCAGCTTGTAAGGATAGTCAGAAACAGAAAAGGAATGGAATAAGGAACAAAAAGAGAAAAGCGTATGTGAGAATATATGGCAGTATGAATGAGATTTGAATTCAAAGCTGGCTTTGATAATCTGTTGTGATCGAAACATTGCAACTGTATTACCCATGAAAACACCTATAAAATCTGAGAATAAAATAACTACATTGCAATGAGCTAACTGCTCCTGTGTGTAAACATGAATTGTTTTGCTTTCTCAGTAAGCCTTACTTCAGGCCAGGAAATCAGAACAAGCATAGTCACAATCAGGATATGTCATTATGGAAAAATAAAAATTAAATAGCTGTTCAGGTTCCTGTGAGTCCTACAGTATGACTGGACAAACCAAATGCTGGAAGAGATGAGTCTGATTTGCTTTTCTAAATTCTTTTCAATATCATATTATTATGACTCGACTCTCAGCACTGGACATATATGTGTTTGCTTGTTATTCCTGAGACTTTGTTGACTTAATGCAGATGGTAAGCTCTATTACTAAAATGGGAAATGTTAATTTATTTAATTTAAAAACATCCAAAGAGATATTTCAGAAACATTTTGTCCACTATTTTTATTGTACTGCCTTTGTTGCACAATTTTCACGTATCGCTCTTTATTATAGCAATTTAGTTCACTGTTGAAATGAAGTAAAATTATGATTAACCTATTTATTAAATGGAAAAATATATTTCCATATCCAGAGGGTAAATAGAAAAATAACCCTGAACAGAAAAGGGCTTTGGATAAGTTGTTTTCATCTCAGCTTGGTATTTTACAAATTGGAGAAGTCTGCCACTATAAATGCTTAAGCAGAAATCACTAATGTATTTTGAGATGAAGATATAAGAGCTTCATATCATTTTAGGTAATGTCTTCAAATGAGTGTCTGACATAAAATGATGAGTGCTGAGTACTTTTAAATTACTATTAAAATTGTCTGAGGGCTGATCAAATGTGTTTTTTGCCAGGAATGCTATGCCATCCAAAGCAGGTAATCACTTCTTTTTCAAAGTGTGTTGATTCAATCATAAATATTTAATTCAGTCTTACTAAATGCACATATCACTTGAGCTTTTGTTATTTTTCCTTTATCACAGGCAATTACTTCCTCTCTCCTCTCCCTCATTGTTTTGGTTTTTGTTTCTTTGCTTTTTAGGGGTCATTGGGGGTATTTTTTGCAGGAGGAAAAGGGAGTGAGGTATTTATTGATTTGGTTTGGCTTGGTTTGAGTTGTTTTGAATGGTTTTTTTACATAGTCTATGCACAGTTCAGGTAGTTATTTGCCCAGAGTAAATAAGTAAATATACCAATCATATTTGTGATAGAGTTCATAGAAATCTGTGAGAAATGACTGAAATCCAGTGGTCTCCTCTCAAGTTGATTTAACAACTTAACAAAACCCCCTTGAAGTCCCTTAAGCTTCTTTGAAAGTTCTAGGCGTAAGAGCCAATATAATTTTTTTTTAATATAATAAAAAAACATTGGTTTCAGGTGGCAATAGCAGATCAGATTTCTCAAATCTTTCCAGAATGAGTATTGTAAGATAAAGTAAAAAAGTTTATTAATTTATTCTTCTTTAATTAATTCCTTTTATTTCTTTGAACTGTCATCTTTTTTTCAACAGAAACTTTGAAATGGTACCAGATAAATATTCATTCAACCACAAAAATCAAGTAGTTTGAACTCTCTGAAAATCAATTGAAAAATATTATCATGCTAACCTGAGCAAAATATAAGCTTACGTTGATAAGGTCCAATAATTGTTATCATTATTTCTAAGTCAAGTGCAGGTTTCCTTTATCAAGAAAGTCTTACACTATGCACTTTGTCTGAGTGATTCAATGTAATTAAAGCTAGAATTAATTAATAGAATCATAGAATATCTGGGGTTGGGAGTGACCTCAAAGATCATCCAGTTCTCTGCCTGCCCCTTGCCATGGGCAGGGGCACCTTTCACTAGATGGGGTTGCTCAAAGTCTCCCCTTACCAGGCACTGAACACTTCCAGGGATGGGGCACCCACTTTGAGCAACCTGTTCCAGTGCCTCCCTACCCTCACAGTGAAGAATTTCTTCCTAATATGTTGGGGAAGATGAAACAGGAAAGCCTTATAAATATGATTGCCTGACAAAAGATTTTGGGAATATGAAAACTATAAGCGACATCGAAATGAAGGCCACCTTTGAGATACCAAGTCTTAGTTACTGAACAACTGGAAAACAATGGTATGGCCGACTGAAGGTAATCCCCTTTTGATTGAACAATACCCTCTGCTTGCAGGCAGGTCCAAGGGTCAGAGCAGACCCTACTAGCTCAGCAGAAGGGGTCCAAAGAGTAGTTTTTAGGAGTTAAGATGTAACAGTCTATGGTAATATAACAATTCTTATAGGCTGTATGTAAATGCTATAGGATTTGTATCTTGTATTAGATTGGTTAGTGACAATTAGAATATTCAGTACAGATGATTTATTGTATTGTAACCAGGACTTCACAATCCACTCTACTTACTCCCTTACCGGCTTACTCTCTTACTTACCTCCTCTTCACTCACTCTTACTCCACTCTTACCTACTTGCTCTTACTTTTACACTCTTGCTCTCTTGGGCCTGCTCTGAGCTGCGGCTGGCAGCTCTAAGCAGTGCCCCTGTACCCACGCCCTTTGCAATAAACCGCATGTTCCAAGATCTGACTTCAGAGATCTCTCGTCTCCGTCCGTCCCGACCGTCCAACCCACCCAAGCTCCTACACTAATATCTAACCTAAACCTACTCTCTTTCCATTTAAAGCCAGTGCTCCATGTCCTATCATTACATGCCCTTGTCAATAGTCTCTCTTCATCCAGTAGGCCCTGTTTAAGTAGGGAAAGGCCACAATAAGGTCTCCACAGAGTCTTCTCCTCTCCAAGCTTAACAGCCCCAACTCTCTCAGCCAGTCTTCATAGGAGAGGTGCTTCAATGCTCTAATCACCTTTATGATCCTTGTCTGAACTCATTCCAACAGTTTGATGTCCCTTCTGTGCTGAGGACCCCACAGATGGATGCAGCACTTCAGATGGGATCTCACAAGAACAGAGTAGAGGGGCAGAAACCCCTCCCTCACCCTGCTGGCTATATTGCTTTGGATGTAGCCCAGGATTCCATTGGTTTTCTGCGTTGTGAGCTCTCATTGACAGATGATGTCATCCACCAACACTCCCAAGTGCTTCTCCCCAGGGCTGCTCTCAACTCAGCCTGCATTTGTTCTTGGGTTGCCCGGACCCAGGTGCAGGACTTGCACTTCACTTTGTTGAGCTTCATGAGGTATGCCCAAGTCTCAAGCCTGTTGGGATCCTTCCGGATGGCATCCCTTCCTTCCAGCAAGTGGACTGAACCACAGAGCTTGATGTTGTTGGCAGACTTGATGAGAGGGTGGTCATTCCCTCTGTCCATGTTGCCAACAAAGATGTTTGACAATGTCAGTCCACTTCCAAGGAACACCACTCATCTCTGGTCTCCACGTGGACTATGAGCCACTGACTTCAACCCTTTGAGTGTGACCAGTCAGCCAGTTCCTTATCCACTGCATGGTCCACCTATCTGATCCATGTCTCTCCAGTTTGAAAACAAGGATATCATGAAATGCTTTGCACAACTACAGGCGGATGACATCAATCATCACATTCATTCATGTCAGTTCAGTCCATTAATTTCTCAAGGCATATTTCTATGAGGAAAGGTTTTGCATATAGTTGAAGGGAATCTAGATTCAGGTCTATTGCATTTGTGTTCTCTGTCAGACTGCAAAAAAATAAAAGTGTGGAAATTTTATTAATATTTAAAACTGCAATACTTTCAACACGTTAACAACAAAAGGAATGTAGTTTTTCCTGAAGAAATGGGTTTGATAACTTAGAGACTGACTTCGGATTTAAATGTAACACTTTTTCTGTTGTTCCCATGATAAGATGGAACATTTCTCTCAGCTAATGTTGTTGAAAATAAAATCTTGAGAAATACATTGCAGAATGTGGGTGTGTTAATCTCACTCTATCCAATATATAAATGGACGGAGTTAGGTTTGGAAGTGATAAAGTTTATAGGAGCTGGCGCTGGTGTTCACTTTGCTCTTCACTGAAGTTAAATCTTTAATTTGCTATTTCATTATGTATAGAAATGTATCAGTTGTAGTGCAGTATCGACTATATTGCAATTTCCATTCAGAACAGCTGAGACAGTATTTACTTAAAGAAAGACTAAGACTGCCCTGATGTGTACACGACACTGCTGCTGATCAGTTGTACCTTGGTTTCATCCCGGATCCAGCTATTTTGTAGCTTTATGGCCTCGCTGCTGAATTTCTGCTTCACAGTAAGACCCAGATTCAGTTCTACAGTATAGACACTTTTCTAGTTAGAAACCTTTCCATCTTTGTGCATGTTAGTGTTTCTTCCTAAGAGAAACACCTTAAATCTACTTATAAATGGGGTTTTCAGAGCACTTTCTCTATTTCTCTTATTGAGCCACTTTTGACTTCCACCTCGACCTGCTTCTGCATCTGTGTTCTTCCAGTTCATCTGTTCTTTGTGGCACTTGCAAATTTATTAGCACACACTATGTTCAGCCATCAAAATTATAAAGAAGCTATGAAGTGCTACAGGACATTTTCCAGATGGAAGACAAAGGTCTGAAGGACCCACTTGACATTCCTTCACTGTCTGCTGTTGAATTATTGAGACTTACTCTCTGGTAACAATCAGTTTTGTGTCAGTTTTCTAGGACTTTTACCAAGACTGTACGCTTTGCTCAATTTCATCTGCGACATAAGGTAAATAATACAATAAACATGCTTTGTGGCTTGAGTAAATAGTATGATAACATTAATAATTTTTAATGTAACATCATGACTTCAGTACATTTCAAGGACTATTGTCCATACCTCTCATGTTCTATGTCAAGGATTTATTTAATATCAATTTAACATTTCTCTTTCACTATTCTTTTCAAAGAAAATGAGGAATTGACATTCAGCTGTGACTATTGAGCAACAGGAAGATCATGCAGCCCTGAACAGTGTCCTAAAATGGAAAGAAATGCAAATGTTTTCTGAATGACCTGGGTGAAGTAGCATAATTTTAGGGTTCATATACACAGGCTAATATTCCCATTCTATTAACATGAAGACAAATTATTTGAAACTTTTTTGGCCTGGAGCACAATAATTTTTAGACCTCTTAAAAGAGGCTCACATCTATGTTTTCTTGAGTTTCCCATTCTTTATAAACTGTCCCAATCATTATATCTGCTTTATAATTGAATAGTTAAATAAATATATTTCCTGTAACAGCTGCAGATTTAATGATCACACAATTCATCACTGAATTTTTAAAGATCCAGAAGGTATTCTCACTCAGCAATGAAAGCTATTTATGTGACCAGTATTTTACCCTTTTTATGTCATTTTATGACAACACATCATATCCTACATATTCTGACTTATGAAATATGAGGATCAAATTTTCAACGAAAATTCAAGGATTAACATGCAAGAGGAAATCAGAAAATGAAACAAAACATGCTTAATTATGTGGCATCGGATGTGACAAAACAAGTTTCTGGGAGAGAAAGAATAGCCACAATAATGAACAAACCATGGCATGGATAAAGACATTCAATCTGCCCAGTAGCTGTCCCTGAACCTCAGTATTTTACTTTTAAACTAGCCCCTTTTATCGCTTTATCTCTCTATTTTTCTCTACCTGTTTATCCCTAGATGATCTAGGTCCCTCTCCTCCCCACCTCTGTCCCATCCACAAAACATCCCATAATAAGTCCTGTACAATCAAAAAATCCCTTCTCCCATGCATCTCAAAATGTGTCCCCTACCTCTTGTAGTGGCCTGCCACATATGACAAGCACATGCACAACCCAGTGAAGCTCTTGAGAACTTTTCTTCTGACTTGAATGTGTCTCTAAGCAATGATTTAAAAACGTAAAGAAGAAAATGCCTCATATTCTGAGACTATAGGGCATGGCAAGTTATGACCTAAAGGGAAATTTTGCATTCAGATAAGAGTGTAATAGAAACCCCAGCTATGCAAAACATCATAAATGTAATTGTGATGCTGGAGGGCCATTAACTGTGAGTGGCATGGCCTGCCTGCTGTAATCGGTGTGCTGGAGTGGGAGTATAACAGTATGCTAGAGTAATTGAATAAACCGAAGGTAATCAAATCACTGAGTTACAATGACAGGTTTCTACAATATTTGTGGTGTGTTTCAAAATATGATGCTTTCCATCATATTTTTCTTAATCCCCTAGCAAATTAGAATAAGACCTGTGAAAATACAAAATGTATTAAGATGGGAGAAACTGCTTTATAGTTTAAAAAAAGAAAAATACATTAAAATAAAAAAATGGTCCAGAAAAAGCAGCTGACACAACCTTTCTTTAAACTTCAGATATGATTATTTGACAAAACTGTTATAATCTAGAAAATATTCATATACTTTTGGATTTGGGGTTTTTTTGGGGGGTTTAAGCAAATTAACTTTGAAAGGTCATTCTCAATCATGCATACCAAAAGGAAAAAAAAAGGGAAAAAATGGAAATGTGAATGTAGAAAAGACCTGTCCTGAAATACATCTGTCTAGCAATGAAAAAAATAATTAATTATGAAATTCACATGTGCTACTGTACTGCCAAATCACACAGGATGACAGAACAGCATTCATGCCTTACATGAATAGGTGTAAACTAACCAATTGATATTGGCAAACCTACCATTACTCACCCAGCAATGCTTGTATTTTTTAGAAGCATTATTCAGGTGTCATGTAAAAAAAGTCTACTTACTTCAAGTCATGTAGCAAAAAGTCTTTGATTTTTTCACCTTTTAATGATGTAATCTGTCACTTCTTATGAATAGAAACAAAGCAGCAAAGACAAACAAGGTTTTCTTCAAGCTGTTGTCTTCTCTTTTTCAGTCCTTCAATAATGAACATATTTGTACATAGACAGAGGTAAATTTTGCTCATGAAGTATGACAGGAATACTTTTTTCCATATTTTTTTTCTGTATGTGTCTCAAAGTACTAAGTATTATTGTAGACTTCTGCTAGAAATAAGAGCACCAGGAATTTTAAGCAACCCTTTTTTGTGACAAGATATTCGTTTTGGTTTGGGCTAAAAAAATTCAGTAATGATAAACTATTTGAAATCTCTGTTCTAAGATTGTTTATACTCATTAAAAGTCATTTTAGCTTACCTGACTACCACTCTACCTCAAAAAGCTAAAAAGCCTCTACTTTTCATTCTTTCACTGAACAATATTCTCTTTTACAATTTCAAATGTGAAAGAATTTTTACTAAGAAGAGAAAAAACTGTCATCTTCTTCCATGAATCTTGATATGATTATTTGTTCACAGTGACAGTTTTGATTTGTTTGGTTTTTGTTTTTTGGGTTTCTTTTTCTCTTTTTACTGTCAGCATACAAAAATGAAGTATACGCTTTCTTCTTTAAGTGGATTTGAAGTTGGAACTTGCTTTTTGTTTTACAAGGAAATAGTACTAAAGATTGTTAGTAAATCTAAGGATGCTTGTTGAAAAGGGAAACTTATGTTCAACAATATAAATTAAATAATGCAGGGGAAGACTTTCCACATAAAGGTCTTACAAAATATTATTTAAGTTCATATTCAGTGATGTTCAGCTCTTCCACCAGGCAGACAGAAGAATTAGAAAAAGGATGTGAGAGTGAGTGATAACAACTCTTCTCTCAAAATCTGTCACTACCCAATCAATACTTAAGAACACGTATGCTCGCACTGTGGCTGTTAGTTTTGAATTATTGGGTACCTCAGCTGTCAGTGGAGCCAAATTGACTAGAACTTCAGAAATTCCAACTCACGCCGCAGCAAAAATCCAGCTCTATGCTACTCTAACAATACTGAAAGAGTGATGGCAAGCACAGCAGAGAGGGAGAATACTGCAGTCTCTGGATTCTTTTTAGGGTTTGGGCTAACATTCGAATGAAAGAATCACACACTGCTATTCAACAGACACCAGGTTTGATAGCTCAGATCATCAAAATCCAAACTGTTTTCATTGCGGTCTTTAATGGCAAGGTGAATAGCTGACTCTGCCTCTCACCCAGGAGCCATAAATTAACCTTATCAGCTTCAGAGTTGATAACACTTGCTCTGTTTACTCCAGTGATTTTAACTCTTTGCCATCATATGCCCAGCTTCTCGGCACCCTGCTGTATAAATACTGATTTCTGTGCTCCCCTTTCTGTTAGAAATGTTAATTGTTGACAAGAAGCAACTGAAATCCAAATGTATGGGCCATTTTTATGTCTGCATTGGTAGGATTCCACTTGCTGGATTTCAACGTCGCCTGATTTATGGCCATAATGCTTTTGCAAATCAGCCACATGAATCGGAATCTGTACCATTCTGGATGAACTGGCAGCTTTCCTAAGCTTTACCTCTACTTTTTTTTTTCTTTTTTTTTTTTCTCCTCTTCTTCTATAGCTATTTCTCCAGCTGCTCAATATTCAATAGCAGTAATAATTCAGCTTCCTTTTCAGACTTTATCCTTTCACTCCCCGAGAAAACATAAAAAGGTAGCAAAAGGCTTGTGTTAACATAAATCATAGTCTTTGACATTTGACTTCCTGTCAGAGGTTGCAGCAAAGAAAAATCCTTCAACATACAGAGACCTCTCTATATTACAGTCCAAAATTTTGACAGCATGATCACATTGGTAGTCCAGTATTCACTCTGCATCCTCCAAAATCTACAGTGTATTTTCCAGAAATGTTAAAGTTTAGCATTTTGTATTTTATTTTTCTTCTATGTAAGTAGCATTTTTCACTTGTCCTTGCTGTTTTATTATAGTGATTTCAAAGAGTTTTGGAAATTTATCAGGATCAGTTTCAATTGAAATAGTTCTTTCTAAATCCTTGCAACTGCTTCCAATACAAATTACCTAGATAGATAGACAGATAGATATAGATAGAGATAGAGATAGAGATAGAGATAGAGATAGAGATAGAGATAGATATGGAGTTGATACAGACGTAGATATAGATAGATGTAGATGCTTCCAATACAAATTACCTAGATAGACAGACAGATAGCTAGAGATATAGAGTTGATATAGACGTAGATATAGATAGATGTAGATATAGATGATATAGGTATAAATATAGATTTAGATAGAGATACAGGTATAGATAGAAATATATGTAGACATATAGAAATATAATATATAATATTATATATATTATAATAGGTAATAGACACATATTCTATTCTATCATCCAAATCACTGACCAGAACTACATACTGTGTGCATTTATATGAGACCAACGAATATTACTCAGTTGTTCATGGTACTGGGCTGAGTAGCGTGGAGGGTACGATGGGTACCTTTGTTCTGTGTTTCCCAAATTCCCTTCACACAAAGACTAATGTTTCCGTGTAAAGATTAATGTTTCTTTGTTTCTATAGAGACATGTCTTGAAATTGTTCAAGAAGCTGAAATTTTTCTATGCCAATCTCTGTCCCTTCAAAAAAGCCTAAACCAAATGAAAAAAAAAAAAAAGCCCACCAAACCAGACATAGCTATCAGGTGATGCCAGGTGATAGGTAGGTGAGCTACAATAGATACTCAGGTGAAAATATTGATGCAGGAAGAGGGTTAGGTCAGGGAAGACAACCAAAGTGGACATACCTAAGCCTATAGGCACTGATAGGATGCTCCCATAGGTGCTGTGAGAGCTGGAAGGTGCCATTTCAAGGCCCCTCTTGAGAATCTTTGATTGATCTCTGTGACCGCGAAAATGCTCAAAGCCTGGAGGAAACAAAATGTGAGCTCCCTTCAAGAAGGCTAAGATAGGTAACCCAAGGAACTAAAGACCAGTCAACCTCACCTTGGACTCTGTGAAGCTGACAGAGCAGCTAATTCTTAAAACCACTTTTAACAACATATCAGTTCCAAAGTGTCACCAAGGAGAAGCCATGCTTAATCTACTTGATAAATTCCTCTCTGTGTGGCATTAAGTGTCTATTGCAGTAACCATCTAACTGTTACTGTCTGCTTGGACTTTGCTGAGGTTTGTGAAACTGTCTCCCATAAGATTGTCACAGAGAAATTGTTGTTGTACAGGATGGATAAGCAAATGGTGGAAACTGGATGAATGACCAGGCCCAAAAGGTGGTGATCACTGGCAAAGAGTCTCACTGGAGAGCAGTGACTAGCTGTGTACCTTAGTGGAAAAATAGAATCCAGTCCTGTTAAATATATTTACTAGCAAACTGGATGAAAGAGTAGAGAGTATTCCCAGCAAGTCTGCAGGCAGCACCAACTTGGGAGGACTAACTGGCTGATAGGCCCAAGAGTTTTATTCCTGACATTCAAAGGAACTTTCACTGGAGAAATGGAGTGACATGAAGGGACCTCATAAAGTTCAGCAAATGGAAGTGCAAAGTCCATAACCTGGGGAAGACCAGCCCTATGTACCACTATATGCTGCAGGCTGGCCAGGTGGAAAGCAGCTGCAAAGAAAACTATCTGGGGTTCCAGAGAATATTGGGTTGAATATGAACCAGCAATGTGCTTTTGTCACAAAAAAGACAAATAGTATCCTCAGCTACAGTAGAAGAAGTGTTTTCAACAGGTCTGAGGGAGATCTGATACTTTCCCCTTATTCAGCGCCTGGAGTGCTGCGTCCAGCAGGTCTGGTCTCTTCCTATTGAACACACATAAGAAAGTTCAATAAAGAACCATAGGGATGATAAAGGGGCTATAACATCTTTCCTATGAGGATAGGCTGAAAGAGCTCTACTATTTAGCCTAGGGAACAGAAACCTCAGGGGTATATTGTTAATGTACATAAATACCTGAGAAGGGGTGCGTAAAGAGAACAAGGCCAGGCTCTTTACAGTGGTGGTCAGGGACAGGACAAGAGGCAATGGAAACACACGGAAACACAGATTCTGTCTGACCATCAGGAAACTCTCTTTTGCTGTGCGGGTGTCTGAACTGGAAGCTGCCAACACAGGTTGCAGAGTCTCCATCTTCAGCTGTACTAAAAAGCTTCCTACACGTGGTCGTGGGCAACAGAGTCTAGGTGTCCCTATTAGACAAAATGAACACACTTCCCAAAGGTCCCCTCCAACATTAACCATTCTATGTAATTCTGGGACATAGTTGCAGAGAAACAATTTTTTTGAATTAGAAAAGCAGATTTTTCCAGGAAATTTTAAAATTATCTGTCATGGATAATTGTGTGTATGTAAGCCTCTTAGTATACAAAGAATAATCCTGTCCCTTAAACGTGGGATGAACTTGTTTTCTGTTTTCTACATATAGGTAAAATATATGAATCCTCCAATTCCCATTGCCACATCAAGACTGTATTCTGGCTTTGAAGATTTTGATGTAACTGACTGGTTTCCCTACAGAAAAAATAAAACGATCAAAACAGAGAAAACTCCCAAACACCTCCCCACCAAAACCAGCCAAGCAGGAAACAAACAAACAAAAAAGAACAAAACCACAAAAACCGACAAAAAAACCCGAAACAAACAAGCAAACAAAACACACACACAGAAAACCCCCAAATCAACCAAACCCACAAGTAGAGCAATAGTGAATGTGTACAGGATTATCATAAATAGTATTTATAAGTGATAAGAAAAGTGTTATTTAATGGCATTGCTGTTGTGCATTTATATGCCTATTTCTTTTGTTCTGTTTCACTTTGTGCCTTGGGATAAGATTTATTATAAAGTTGCAGAGACCTATAGCTATATTCATGCAAAAAATTGCATCTTAAACTCTGTCTGACTATTGTATATATTTATTTAAAGCATGCTGTTGAGTTCTTCTGAGTTTTTCTCCTGGCCCTTTCCAGTTGTGATTTACAGTCTCAAGAGTCCTGATGTGTCTTTTTGCAATGCAAAATACTGTGTCAAGTCTTGAACAGGCTTCTGTTAATTTCAGATCTACCTTATTATTTTGGAACTAGATCAAATTTAGCTATTTCAAAGTTACTAAAAAAAAAGTCTACATATAAAGTATGTATACTCAAATATAATATGCATATGTACCAATCTTTTTTCCTCTTTTTTTCCTCTTCTACATGCTGCCATCCTGAAGCTTTGTAATGCTGTCAAATTTCATATATTCTAAATGTGAAATATTCTCAGAAGTAGATTACAGTGCTAAATTGTGTCAGTTTAATAAGATGAGGTTCAACTCAAGAGAGGAAAAATATAAAATTGTTTCAAATTGTTTGAAAACAAAACTCAAACTGTATATATGTCATGTTGACGTATTTTTAAATAGAGGATTAATGAAAAATGTATATATGGCACTATAAATGCGCATCCTTCTTTGCAGTGAGTAAAAGTAGGTATTTACTGCCCTCAACAGCTTGCCCTGTCAAAACCATATTTGAGATACACCTAAAGATTACAGGTATTACAAGAGAGAGCTATAAATACTGGACAGTATATATGAATATGTTGGCGGACCTAAATCTATTTCTGATGGGACAAATGTTATCTATTCACTGAGTGCCACTCACTGAATGGCACTAATGCATACCTTGATTATTTTTCAGGAAAAATAAGACTTTCAAATTCAAAGGTGCAAAGTCTTAAGACTCCAGGCAGTTTATTCATTTACATAATACAAGCATTTTAGTGAGCTAGCGTAGGCACTTGCTACTGTTAAGAAGGAAAATATTAAACCACAAAACAAAACTATTACACAACATGAAGCATGCAAAACGGGGTGTTAAACAAAGAAGACAATTTCAGTAGTACAATGTGGTAGTCAAATATGAAAATATTCTTGTAATCTTGAAGTGAAGACATACCAGTAACTATTAAAATAATAGATGAGTAATGTGAGAAAAGAGACAACGCTTAGTTAAATAAAGAATTAAAATAATTTATTGAAAACAGAAAAATTGAAAAATTACAGAAATTAGAAAAATATAAAAATTTGGGATCCTATGGCTTGATAGATGGTATGCCCCAGGAGTGCAGGGCTAAGGGGCTAAAAATAGCTGGTGGCTGTTACAAACTGGAGTTTTGAAGTTAGCAGCCCTTGGACTAAAGTGCAAAGTAAAAACACCTGAAAAAAAAAAATTAAAATACATCTAATACATCTTAAAACACTTGTAAAAGTAGACAATGAACATAGGAAAGATAACTCTTATCGTGGACAGGTGGTTTAAAGTTTGAGAAGGGGACATAAGTTGGGGATTTTTAACTGGGAAATTTCTAACTGGGAATGGTGCAACTCTCTTAATAAACTACTTTGAACAATTGAAAACAATGATAATGAAACTTGATTTTTGTACCTGGGCTGATGGGTTAATTTTAACATTTAAAATATTTAACTCAGAATTAATTAATTAAAGCACTTAATATGCAAAGACCAGGCACAATTAGGGATTTCATGTGTGACAGTAATACAAGGTTTTGGGGAACTTCTGAACTCTACTGCACCACTCTACTGGACTTGAATGATTATTCTTCCCTGGCAAAAGTTGCCATGAACAAAAGCACTCAAGGCAGGGCCTACTTTCAAGTATGCTTAATTAAGCAAGTATGCTTAATGTCCTCATTTTTTCTCAATTTATCATGTTTCATCACATGTGAAGCTACCATGACACCTTACTATTAGACACTGACAAGAAATGAGACTAACAGAGTACGTAAGTTGTCTTCTCTTTGGAGCTTCTGTATTGACCACAGCACTCAGGAGACATACAGCACCTGTAATGCAATCAATAACTGCCTTAAGAGTCTGAGAAAAGTAAAGGGTCACTGTAGGGCTTGCTTAACAGGGGAACTTTTAAAACTGTGTTGCAGCAGCATTGTCCTTCACACCTCAGGGCTCCAGAAGGCACTGAACCTACATGGGCTTCCTGCTGTTGTAGGCTGCTGTCAGTCTTCACCAACTTGGGTACAGAACTGAACCACAGAAAGGTTAAATAACAGAAAAAAGGTGCTGTCTGAAAAATCATTGTATATAATTCAAGGATTATAAAATCTCATGGAAGATGATGGTGAACAAGCAACAGAAGAAAAGTGAGGACTGACTGATATGCTAATAGAAAGAAAGAAATGCAATGCTCGTTTGAAAACAGTCTTTATCACCTCTCCATCTGAGTTTCAGTATTTAACTATCATTCCCACAGTGATTGTACCCATACAGCTAAATGTAGGTATACCTGCTACTGTCACAAACAGCCTTTGGAAACCCAATCAGTACAGAAATTGTTCCTTCATGTTTACTTCATGCTATCCTTTTTCAAGTCTTTGAAAGTGTGTTCAATCACCATGCATCTATGATCACTGATGTCATTCTCAGGAATACCAATGATTACTGTTTTTAAAGGATGTGAATATTTTTCTGTGAATTCTGGACAAAAAAACCCCAAACAAACAGAATAGAAAACTGGGAATTATATCAACAAATTAGTACTTTTAGTACTTTGAATCAGGTTCCTGGATGACCTAAATTCATTGGGGTTGTGTCTTTCTACAATATGACATTCCAGAAATTTCACTTTTAACTTGCAGCACGTTGACAAGAGCATTTGCAAGATATTTTAGCTCTCTTCAATATCTGTTTTATTGTAGCAATACTTCAGTACATTTGCTTAGGGCTAAAATTTTCCTATAGATCTCTGCAGCTGTATTCTTCTAACAGCACAGAGGAGCACTGAAGGAAGCAGAGTTTAATTTAGCCCTCAGAGTGCCTCTGTCTATAACTTCATGCAAAATCCCTCTACTTTTTCATTAAGATTTCCAATCCCAGCACAACTGTGTAGCTTCTTCTGGATTAGCTCCGGTTTAAGGTCAGAAGAAGACGGCATATTTCCCTATGCTATTGAATTGCAGTAGACGTATGTAACAATTTAATTTTTGGATATTATTTAGCTAACAGATGCAGAGGTCATAGATAGTTCATTGTGGGCTCTGTCTAATGAACTGGGTGACAGATACTGCAATTTTTTCAGACTGCTTTTTCTCTCAGTTTCACTGACTATATATATGGGACAAAGTACAGAAACCAAGAACCCAAAACATATCTAAGTTACTTACTTAATTAATAGCTTCTTATTTCTCTGATTCTGCTGCTGTTTCATTGCAGCCTTGGGACTTTATTTTTGTTCCAAACACTGAGAATCCAGGGAAGACACTGTATAGTGAACTACTATATAACATTAAATAATTTCCTTCACAGTGAACAGAAAAAACACTATGTACCAGGAATAGAGTTCAGGAACCTTATGCTACTTCCCTTATGCTACTACTAAGCCCAAGGTACAAGAAATGCGCAAGAATTCACCTAAAGACATGAGACCTGACTGTAAAAGAGCTGACTGAGTCCTGGAGTGCTGTCATTAAGTTTTTTTTCAAATTACCTTTAAGGATCTATTTTGATATGCTGATGATAAGCATTAGTCAGAATAGTATTGTAAAAACTGTTTCTTTGACACTGAAATATAATATTTAGATTTCTCATGGAGACAGAAAAATTTTCAAAGTCTGTCAATGATTTCTTAGTGGCTCCAGTCATATAATGGATGTTTAAATATCTGTAGTAGACAGAGGTTATTAAAAAAACTACATGGTTTAAGAGCATTTTATAGAAAAATGCAGCTTCCTCTATCACAGTGGATCTAAAGGCCTGTGTGGTAAATGATACAAACATGATCAGCATTGAATGCAAGCTATGTTACTGGCTTTATTTGAGATAATGGTAGTGTGTAATGAGCTGTAATGTGCACGCGGTTTCTCTGCTAAAAGCTCATTCATCAGTTTTCCCACACAGTTTAAGAGTAAAAAGCAGTCAAAGACAGTCCTATATCATTTAAAAAACATATTATTCAATTCACAGATTTTGTGTGCTACTGCAGGCCACAGTTCAGTTTGATTTTAAGATCAAAGGTTATGCTAGTGACTGATAGGCTACTACAACTTTTTTCTTTCCCAGAAGGGCAAGCAGGAACTTAATAGCCCTGACCTTTTGACTCAAACAGCTAAATTCAGATGAGAAGACATTGAAGTGACACAAGTACATTCTTGCTGCATTTATCCTCCTCCTCTTCCCAAAACTTCCTAGGGGGTCACATTCCCCAAATGCTGCAAAAGTGAACAAAGATGGTGCAAATCTCTTCTCCAGAAATCCTGACGTTTTCTTCTAGGGTGATTCAAGCCCAGGAAGAGCTTACTTCTTATTTCTAGTCCAGATTTTTCTTTTGTCTAGTTTAGAGGAGGCTGAGGGGTGACCTCATTACTCTCTACAGGTTCCTGAGGGGAGGACATAGAGAGAGAGCTGCCAAGGTGTTTTCCCTGAGATTCAGTGATAGGATGCATGGGAATGGGTCAAGGCTGCATCCAGAAAGGTTCTTGACATTAGGAAGCCTGTTTGTTTTAATGGCAGTGTGATCAAATGCTGAAACAGGTTTCCTAGAGAGGTGCTTGATGCCCCAAATTGGTCAGTGTTTAATAGGCATTTGGACAATGTCCTTGATAACATCCATTACCTTTTGGTCAGCCCTGAAATGGTCAGGCAGCTGGACTGGATGATGGTTGACACATCCCTTCCAACTGAAATATTCTGTTTTAATGTATTCTGTTCTAATCTGCTCTGTTCTGTTCTTTTCAGAATTATACTGAAAGTTTCTTTTCACACCTTTCCGCCGTAAATACATGCTGAGAGAAGTTCCCAGGTCTTAAAACCCATAGGTTTGTTCCTTTGCATAAACTCCATGTTCTAGTAACCTGTAGAACAAATATTTAAGGCTATCTAAGCCTTACAGACTTTGTAGTAAAATTAATTTTATTGGGCTGCTTGTTACAGCATCAATATTAATTCCCTATAATTTTAGGTGGAAAAGGACCTCTTCCAAATGCTTTTTTTAGGCCTTCTACATTTGCAAATTTAGCTGCTAATGTCAAATTCAGGCAGTGTAATTTGAAAATTAGTCTTTTACTTATACAGTCAGTAAAAATTTCTTGCAATTTCAAGCTCAATATATGTTAGATGTATAAGATTGTCTATTCTGTATATACACGCCCCCCTACAAAGATTTATACATTTGTGTGTGTATACAAGAAAAGATGAAACGTTTACAAAGAAACATATCGCGTGTCTATATATGAGTCAGGTCATCAGTACTTCACCAACTGACTGTGTTTATTTACTTTTTAAACTTTAGTAAAGTAAAAATTTAATCTGAAGCAATTTAATCTCAATAAGGTAATATGAGAGCTATGCCAATATGCTGAAGGACAGACACCAAGATTATGCATATATTTCAGAATTCAAAAGTATTAGGTGTTTTCTGTAATTTTATAGGAAGGATTTGTTTAGATCAACAGCCAGGCTCAGATTAAGAACTTCTCTGCCATGAATTAAATTTTGTGATCCTGTTTGGTGTTTAAATCACTGTAAGCCAGTGCACAGCTCAGGTATGGCCGATCAAGTCAGAAAGCATCCTTACTCAAGGAAGATCAGATTCTGGTGTCAAGCTTGGATCTTCAAATGCTTGCAGCAAGTTCTGGCTGATTTGGCTGTCTATAACCTCACCTCAGGGATAAAGTGAGACAGAAGTGCTGTCTAGGGAAACATGTAAAATCACATTAGAACTGGAAGACTTTGTCCCACAAAAGGTGTGATGGGACTGCCACCACTGTTGTCTTTTTGGCTTATGGGTCCATCCTGAAGCTCAAGAACGGATTTCGCCTTCCTGCATGAAGCAGCATCTTTTAATGTTAAATAACTGCTATTACCACAATCTTTTAAGCTGCCAGGCATACCTATTCTGGTGGCATACACAATCAGCATGAAATCAGAAAGATCTGAAATATGAAAGACCTGGAAGTCCTGGAGTTTCCAGAACACAGTCAAATCTTTAGAGATGAGACCGATATCACCTTCAGATCGGGCCTGCGTGATGCCCGCTTGCATGCTGAAGTGACCATTGTAGTGCAAGTACACTGATAAATCCTCATAGATCTTGCAAGTTACATGGCTATTTTAGAATTTAGGGCTTCAATTCAAATTCAGGCCAGTATCTGTTGTTTCAGTATGGTACTGCTTAATGTGTATACAGTATTAGAGACCAAAAAAATTGTAATCTCATCAAGCTCTTCACATGGAAACTACAGTGAGTGATATCCTCAAGATTTTCTTTATAATGTCCAGTGCTTCAACTAATCAGACAAGAACTTAGGAATGGTGACAAGAAGCTAACATTTTTTTAACATTCTCTGTCAGAACCACGTGGTCATGGATGAACATAAGTAGACAGAAACCCCAAAGCATTTTTAGAGACCTTAGCATTTATGTATATGTATTTAAGCATCAGCATTTTGAATGAAGAAAAATGCTTTTGCATCCAGGATTTCTTGTAGTCTAAGGTATAGCAAAATGTATAAATTCTTTGGCTGAATTCAGACTAAATAAGAGCAAGTCCTGTTCTCAAATCTTAAACCAATTAAAAAAAAAAAGCAAAACCAAAACCAGAAAAACCCCAAACACCATAACCAATACTTATCTGTAAAGACAACAGTCTTTGAAAGGTAAATATTTAAGCTTCAAAAACAGATAATCCGATTAAATGCTTGGGATCTGTGTAAGTACAACAACTTTCAGGTTCACTCTCAGCCAACTTAGAAACCAGAAATTTGGTAGCAACTCTCCAGCATGCAAAGACATTATCATAATCTGTTCTATAGCAACACTATTAGCTGTGTAGTCATTTTGTTCCTAGTAATGTATCTGCCCCCTCTGTTGAATGCAGGACACTATAGACAGTTACCAGGTACCTGTGCGATATCCTGGTTTAAACTGTGCTTTTGGACTAGGAGACCTGCAGCAGAATTATAACAAAAATAGCTGAATTGGTTGTTAGAAGCTTTTCCAACTGGAGCAGACCATACTACAGGGAACTTTAATTTGTAATGCATAAAATGAAATTCTTCAAGTATCAAAAGCCACAGTAAGGTTTCCCTGGAGCCATCTCTTCTCCAGGCTGAACAAATCCCACTTTCTCAGACTTTCCTCATAGGTGCACTCAATCCCACTGTCCACGTCATTGATGAAGTCATTAAAAAGCACTTGTCCCAGTATGGACCTCTGAGGAACACCACTCATCACTGACATATGTGGGGACATATTCTGTTGGGGTCCCTCCCCCTGCCATGGAGCCCTGGGAGAGGGGCCCTGGGGGGGAGGCACGGGGTTTCCCTGCCCCTGCTCAGCCTTGTTCCCCATCGGTTGGTTTGGGTTCCCTGATAACGCCAAGGACCCTCGGGTCCCGTGACTGCGGAGGTGCCTGCGCTGGGTGCGCCCGGCCCCCTCGGGAGCCCGCGCCTTATCACGGACCCCATCCCTGTCTCGGGGTCCCCGGCCACGCGGCCGCGAGTGAGGGAGCGATGCCGCAGGCACCGCGGGTGCCGTGGGCCACGAGCAGCCAGGAACCGGGCATCGGCGTGGCAGGCCGCTCTGAGCACACGGCTCGGAGAGCCCTGCAGAGGGAGAAGCGGCGGTTTCCACAGCGACACGAGAAGCCGCGCAGTGCCGAGCCGGAACGGGGCCGCTCTCAAAGCAGCGTGGAGTTTGCGGAGCGGAACCGCTCACAGGGCACGGGGCTGGCGGCGATGGCAACGCGGGGCCGCACAGAGCCCAGACACGCGCCGGAGCAGCACCGCTCGGAGAGCGCGGAGCAGCCGCAACGCGGGGGCCCGGCCGAGACGTCGGAGTCGGCGAGGCAGCGGCCACGCGGGACCAGCAGCCACGACGAACACGCAAGCACGTGATAGGAGTAGTTATAGCAATGAAAATCACAGGAACTGTGAAATGGTACAATGTAAAGAACAACTATGGATTTATAACACGAGATGATACAAGGGGAGATCTATTCATCCATAGAACTGCCATTAAAAGGAATAACCCTAAAAATTACCTGCAAAGTGTAGGAGATGGGGAAGTTGTACAATTTGATATAGTGCAAGGAAAGAAGGGTTTTCAAGCAGCGAATGTTACTGGGTCTGGAGGTATTCCCGTCAAAGACAGCCATTATGCACAAAATTATAAACAATATCCATCCCAGCAGCTTCCCTACCCACAGCCTACTTCCCCTTTTACCCTATACCCAATATGAACCCTTTCCTAAGTTTACCCTATCCCCAGTTTATTCCTAATCCGTTTTTCACCCCATGGCTTCCATATACAATTCCATTTCCCTACAATTCCTCTCCGATGCCGAGGGGGGGATGAAAAGGGGGAGGGAAGAAATTAAACCCTCTCCTGCCTCAGTTTCCCCACAAAGCATGCCCGGAGAGTTCTGTCTCCCTTGTGTCAGCCCTAAGATGTTCCACAGAATCTGTTTGGACATTTAAAAACTCAGGAGGGTGGCTTGTTTTGTCTTGAAACTGTTCTTGTTATGTTTATCCAGTTGTTTTCATTCTCCTTTTATTAAAATAAAACGGGTGAGATGTTGGGGTCCCTCCCCTGCCATGGAGCCCTGGGAGAGGGGCACTGGGGGGGAGACACGGGGTTTCCCTGCCCCTGGTCAGCCTCGTTCCCATTGGTTGGTTTGGGTTCCCTGATAACGCCAAGGACCCTGGGGTCCCGTGACTGCGGAGTTCCTGAGCTGAGCCCCGGCCATGCGGCTGGAGAAATAAACATCTCTGAAACATCTACCACGAATCTGTCCATATATACTTCGGTTTCCACGGGACTCCTGGTTTGAAATATACTTGTTGCAGTAATCCCCGCTGCGACAATATTCAGTCTACTTAAAAATTTAACACTCAAGAGAAAGAGCTTTCACTGAGAAAGATTTCTTCTCCTGGGACAGAAAACTATTATTGGAAGTTACAATAATTAAACCTTGCAAAGTCTTAGCCTTTTTTTTTTTTTCTACCAGACCTACTTTATATGTTCCTTCTTAAAGTCTTTATTTGTTCTATCCTTTGCAATAAAAAAGCTAAGATAAGAGAAGGATGTTTTTGCTTCCTCTATCAGAAGCTTTACATAAGAAGACTAGTGGTTTGCCTATAATACAATAAGAAATATAATAAGTGGTTTGTTTTGACTTTAAAACCTGCTCCTGAAGTAGATTAAACAGACCCAATGGGAGGTGGATGATATGGAAGGCTGGACAACCTGTGGAACATTTTTACTATAATAATGTAATGAATAAATAATAAGAAATGTGACACTCTGTTTCTGTGGTTTATTGCAACATATTATTCATGCAGCTAGAGAAAGGTACACTCTAGTATAAGCATTTATTCAATCACCAGGGTACTTCTCCCACTCCAGAGGTCCTGACCTTACCTTCAAAACCAGATAAAAGCAGGGGAAACATAACATCATGCAAGATTTATTTTTCAAGTTATCCTTAGCAGAATTCATTTTTTTGGGCATGGCGAGAAAGGCCGGGGAGAAGAGGCAAGAAAAAAATATGGCTTGGAAAATGAGAAATGGAATTCTCAGATGATGCATTTTAAGGGTTCATATGGCCACTATTAAGGACCTTCCAGGGGACCACAGGGAAAGAGGAACTTGTCAACTTATTCTCATAGAAAGATTCATTAAGCTATTTGATACTGTTTGATTTAAATCTGTGTTCATTCTTCTTCTCTGATTTCTTTTTAGTGACTGTCTTGTTGGCAATTTTCCATGAAAGCAGCTACAGTGGTGGAGTTCGCCCTTTTGGCCAGGTGTCTTCTGTCAGAGAATTTGGGCTTGTTTTCTTACTGACAGAAGATGCAATTTCTTTTTCTGTCTCCCACATTTGCTCAATAAATTTTTCCTTTGAAAATTATTTGTTAGCCACAACTCATTACTTCATCAGTAATTTCATTTATCTTCACTACAGATGCAATTCTGTACTGTATACCACTGAATGTCCTTTGTCCATGAAGCCCAATGAAGCAATCAGTGTGTCCTTTCATGTATTCTATATATCTTCCCTCTTCACGCCCTTTAGGAATCTTTTCATTAATGTTTGGAAGGTGGTAATGACCAAAGGAAAGAGGGAAGACCTCAATCTGTGCCTCTTATACAGTGAAAAACAAAATGCACTGCAATTGCTTTATTGGCAGAGTGTACCTGGAACTTTCAGTGTTTTCCAAAAACTTTTAAACTTCTCATACGTATCTTCATTTGTAGTAGGCAGAATTAAAATAGTAGTGCCTTTTCCTAATCACCACTACTAGAAAAAATATATATGACAGCGCTGTTATGTTAAAAAATAGTCAGTTATGTTCATATGTATATATTCAGGTGTTTATTTTTACTTTTGCCAGGCAAGTTCCTGGCCAGTTTCTGTTAGTGTCAGCAAACACAATTAAAATTTGTTGACAGACACAAAGTTTCCTTACTTCTGTTCATTTAGAAAAACAGAGTGCAATTAAATCATACTTAGTATAGGATATTTTAGAAAGTCAGATTTAGGGTATGATCTCAGTGTATACTATATATTAACAGGATGATTTGCCAAACGCATTATGTTCCAAGGTCTCATCAGCTGAATAAGAAAGAGCATCCATCCCTCACATTTTGTAAATGTGGTGGGATATTTAACCCTAATAACTGTCCCATTCTTGAGGTACCATTCCTCTTTTGCACTCCACAGAGTCTCATCAGAATATAAAACCTTGATTAGCTTTTGGATATCACAAATTAGACATAGAATATTAAGTAAGGTGAGGGTTTTTTTTTTCCTTTCAGTCACAATAAATTTCATGCCTATGAGCAGACAACAGGATAACATCTAACAGTCTGAAATGTGAGAGGAAGGCAACCAGGGTCATCCAGCATTTTTTGTAACAGAGTGAAAACAAAGGTTTCATTTAAAACAATTTTTGTGGGTTTGAACATTCAGATTTCAGAGCAATTTTACAGTTCCGGAGCTGATTATTTTATTTATTTGCTTTTGTGATTTACAAAATTTTAAGCAGCATTGGGGTGTTCTATGTATTAGAGTATTATTTCATTTTTCTCTAAATGTCCCCTTTTCTGTAAGTGATTTTCACAACTGGACAGTTCTTTGCAGAAAAGATTCTGCTAGATGTAATCACATCTGCTCTTAATATTCCACATGCCTCTGGGGGAAAATATTGATACCTCTAAATGAGGTTTGTTCTCTGAATGCATGTGGGTGTTCCACAGTATTAGTGAAATTTGGATGTAGCTTAAAAAAAAAAAAGCAGCTGTTTTGAAGACAAAATGTTTTCAGGAGGTGTTTTGTGAAAAAAAAAAGGTGTTCTTTAAAGAATGGAAAGATAAACAACCCACAGTTAAATCCGTGGTCATGCATTTTGGTCAAATTTCATTTTGGTCAAATGTTACTAGCATAATATTTTATTCTAAATATGATAACATAGATTTCTACCAGATACCTCTGGGTCCTATCCAGACATTCTCCTCCTCGATATGAACTGTAACCAAGAGAGAAAAGGCTCACTTTATTAAAAAAGGTTATAGAGTCAGGAAAAAAGTAATCACAGTACACCTGTACTATTTAGTAAGAAGGCATTCAGAAAAAAAAAAAGTAGTGCTTTCTCAGATTGTGTCAATTTAAGAAACATATTTGGGGAGGTCTTGTGCAAACTGTGGAAATACAATTTTTAGTTTTCTAAACTTACGTTTTTTTCTAACACAAAAGATAAGAATAAATACACATGAAAATTTAGGTGGCAATGTAAATGGGAGCATTTACACTGCTCAAGGGAACATTGAGGATTTAGGAACACATCTGAATTTTGTTCCTAACACACATCTGTTCACCGCTTTATGTAGTATGAGAATGAAACAGGATGAACTGGAAGCATTGGACAGTTCTCAGAGCTATGATGTCTTTGCTGTTAGGAAGACTTTGTGGAATAAGTCCCATGAATGGAGTGCTGTCATGGAGGCCTATAGGCTTTTCAGGAGTGATAGACAGGGAAGGCAAGATGAAGGTGAAGGAATTGCACTGAATGAAAAGGAGAGGTTTGACTGTACAGCCTCACCATTAGTGATGATGGGGTTGAGAGACTCTGGGTTAGGGGGATGGAAGAGGAGATATTATAGTGGGTGTCTCCTACCAACTGCCCAGCCCAGCTAATAGCACAGGTAAGCTATTCTACAGGCAATTAGAAGAAATCTCTAAATCAGTAGCCCTTGTATTGAGATTTCAACTTCCCAGACATCAACTTGGAATATGATACAGTTGTGACAAGAAAATCTGTGGAACAGTCTGTGAAAATCCTGAACATTCTGAAGATGATTTCTGGTCAATAGTACTCAGTGAGCCAATTAGAAAAGATTCACTTCTAGAGTTGTTATTGTGAATACAGAAGAATTTGTGACTCAATTCAAACTGTCTTTCCTAACATCTATCTCATATGCACCAAAGGGACTTTATCCCCTTCTACAGTACATGAAGGTTTTACTGGACAGGAGCAGTTTGATGGGTAGAGCTTCTGGTGTTAACCATACAGGTGGCCTATGCTAAATGTACATCCCAATGTTCGAAGGTCCCACTACCCATTGCTCTCAACATGGTTTTTAACAGTCCATTGTACTGTGGTGACATGGCACCCCTGAAAAGACTGAGTCAGACAGTGGGACTCATTTCAAACATATCATCATAGACACCTGGGCCAGAGAGCACAGGATTGAGTGGGTGTATCATATTCTCTATTGTGCACCAGCCTCTGGGAAGACTCTGCTCGGCACTGGGGCTCTGCACTGCAGGAGGGCATCAGGCACAGCACTGCCAGCTGAGCAAGGGAGGGGACTGTCCCATTCTGCTCTGCACTGGGATGGCCTCACCTCGAGTGCTGGGGGCAGGTCTGGGTGCCACAGTATAAAAAAGACATTGAGCTGTTAGAGAACATCCAAAGGAGGACAATGAAGATGATGAAGAGTGTTAAGGTGAAGCCATATGGGGAGTGGCTGGGGTCATTTTGTCTGTTCAGCCTGGAGAAGAGGAGACTGAGGGGAGACCTCATTGCAGTTGCAACTTCCTGGTGAGGGGAAGAGGAGGGGCAGGCACTGATCTCTTCTCTGTGGTGACAGTGACAGGACCCGAGGGAATGGTCTGAAGTTGTTTTCAGGGGAGGTTTAGCTCAGATATTAGAAAAAGATTCTTCACTCAGAGGGTGTTTGGGCACTGGAACAGGTTCCTTACCCTGCCATGCATTGTTTGGCTGGGAGATCATGTCCTTTTTCTCTGAAGCCAGAGTCCCTTACCCTTGCCCCTAGCAATTGACATGAGATAGTATAGAATAACAATCTAGACATGCCCACATGGCACTAGGCTCCAGCTCCTCAGGGCTACTGCAAAAATTAACTCTGTCCTGGAAGGAACCAGGACAAGAATTTTGTCTAGTCTGTTAACAGAAACCAGCAATGTTCCGCAAAGCTCAACTCAAAGGACCTGTTCTGTTCAATACCTTTGTAAATTATTTGCATGCAGGAATTGAACACACCATAAAGTTTTTGCTGATGACACAAAACTGGGAGGTGCTGTTGACTCTTGAGGTATGAGAGGTCTTGCAGAGGGATCTGTGTAGATTGGAGCATTGGGGAATCATCAGTGGCGTGAAATTTAACAAGATAAAGTGCCAGATTCTGCACCTAGGAAGGGGTAATTCTGGACATTAATATAATCTGGGAGAGGAGTGGCTGGAGATCAGCCCTGCAGAACAGGATCTGGGGGTGCTGGTTGGCAGCAGGATCACTGTGGGTTAGCATTGTGCGCCAGCAGCCGAGCCAACAAACTGCATCCTAGGGAGCAGTAGAAGCAGGCCGACAAAAGTGGGGATTATCTTTCAAGAAATTCCCCTTTCAACAAATTCATGTAGAATCTGATTCAAGAAAATAAATACTATCTGTTGTTTAGATGTAGATACTGGTGATGAATGGTGGTGAACCATTAATTTAAAAGGACAATATAGCAGTCATTTAGCAGTACACATAAATGGTGTCAGAAATGACAATCTCATAATCTTGTTAATTCTTGTAACTGTCTATAAATTATTAGATTTCCTGGAAATAGCCTTATTGAAGACAAAGACCTTTTAATCACAACACTGTGTTTCTACTGTTCTTCTGTTGCTGTTTATTTAGTGCCAATGTGTTAGGAGTGAATTAAAAGACACTGTGATATCTTGATGTTACTTGGTGGCATCTTTGAAAGAAATTGAGTGAGATGTGTTCTTTTATTAATTATATGATACAGAAATTCAGGTCTGACTTATTGGAACTTCACTTTACTGAAAGCAATAATGGGCACTGAGAAGAAGATCCTTAGGATGATATAGTGAAAGTGAAATTACTATTTTATAATCTACAAAGTGGGTCATTGATTTCTATTGAAATATATTTTTGATGAGAAGTTTCTCACGGGAGAATGAATACTGGTAAAGGAGAGAATAATTTGCTTATAGAAAATTGGTGCTAAAATTCATAAAATTTTAGATTGGTGCTAAAATTCATAAAATTATTAATTGACAAGGGATTGTAAGGGATTTTTTTCCATTTAGGTTTTTTAACTATGTTTTGCCATGTGTGTGGAATGCTGACTCTGAATTGTGGCTGTGCTAGCAAGATAATAGCATGAAAAATTACAAGGTGTAACAGATAGCTAAGAGGGGTACAAGATGTACAACTTAAAACAATGTTGATTAGTGGTTGGACCAACAACACAGCAACATGGTAAATGACAGAAACAAGAAACAGTGTAACAGTAGGAGAAATTAACATGAATTTCTGGTCGAGACAGAAGTTACAAGAACAGCTCTATTACAGATAGTAATTAAGGGTATAGATTAGCAAAATTAGGATCTATAGGGAAAGAAAACATATATCAGACCTGTTTCAAAGAAATAATTGTACAGATTGAGAAAAACTTGAAAGGTGGAAAAAAGGGACTGTAGAAATAGCAAAGTTTGGGTTTCCCCTGAAGTTGTTTTATTTCTTATCAGTGCTTCAGAAGAGGAGAATAATCCTGTTCTTGTGGCTATACCTCAGTTTGAATCACATCTGCAGTCAGGGGATTCCTGGAGTTTATGGAGTGCTAGGAAATGTTTTGATGGCAGTGATAGAGCATCCTAATATCACATGCATTCTATAAGCATTATTGTACCTTACTAGAACTACCTACAACAGCCTCCATCTTCTTCCTGTTGCATGAATGTTCTTAACATTCATGGAACAGGAGCATATAGGGTTTGTCTCCCCTGCTCTTCTGTGGGAATGGTAGCAAGGTTAGGAAGTACATAAACAAGTAGAAATACCAGTATTTTATTGTTATCATTTAACTGTGTTGCAGAGGAATAGCTATACCTACAGAATTTGAAGTAAAGCTTCAAATTGTTTGAGACTGCAATAATTTCTGTAAGAAATACATGGTTTGTGGAAAGAAAATAACTGCAGCAAAACCCCCCAAACAACCCACAGTTTTTCTGCAAAATATACTGACAGCACTGAATTTGAAAGCTACTTACACCAGACTAGACTGGTAAATCTTTTACCTTGATCTGTCTCAGATAGTCTCTGTATCAAAAAATCACAGAAGCATGGTAATTTGAGATCTTATAAATAAAATTTAGATAAAAATACTATTTGCAATAAAATTTTGAATTATGGTCTAGTTTAATTTGTCTTCTGGAAAATTTATTCAGAATACAACTAATTAAGTTACCTTTGGAAATTTCCCAGCTAAAAAGTTCTTTTAAAAGAAGATTTTGAACTATTGAATTCAGATGTCATTTACCCTCTGGAAGCCATTAGTCCAGTACACATGAACAAGTGTCAACTTGTTTCTTACAGTAAGTGTCGCTCTGTTAGAAAGGATATTTCTATCATATTTTTAATAAAAAAGAAATTGATAGAATATAGTGCTATATTCTGTATTTTCATTCTTTTTTTTATTCCCTGCAAGATACAGTGAAAAAAAGAAAGGTGGCAAAACCAGATCCATGCCATTTCTATTGCCTTCCAGAGGAAAAAAAAAAGGAAATGTGTAGTTTAAGGTTCTGTGAGTTTGTCTCCATTCCTTTTTTTCTTAATGTTTGACCATCTCTTTACTAGCCTGTGATTTGAGGGTATGCACGCAGAACTCCTATCTTTCCCTAGTAACTCCAAGACTACTGGGCAGACTAGATATAACTCTCTAGATCAGCTGCATTTGCAGAATTAAGCTTGTGGAGTTGTTTCAGGACACAGACTTGCCACCTCCACCCTTATCAGTGGCTTCCTTTGTTTTTTAAAGTAGTGAGGAGTAAGTAATCTTTCTCTGCTTCTATTTCTTTCCTGTGAACTAGAAGACTAACTCTTCTTAAATTTCTGTCGCTTTGTTTTCAGACCTTGCTTCAGAAAGCAGAAGACTTTGTTTCCGATAATTGTTTCAGAAAGCAGGTTTTTAGTGGGTTTCTTCTGGACCTGAAATAGTATCTGGGTTGTGTTTGCTGTAACAATGAAAAGTATGTCTTCAAAGTATGCCCCTCAGTGAATTATTAGTTTGGTCATGATGCATTGCAGTTAAGGGTCTCAGACCTTTTATCTGTGAAATCTTGATTTTTTGAATTTGTAGATTATTATAGATGAGTAAAGCATGTTTGAATGAGAAAATTATGAACAATTTTCAGGCAGATCATGGGCAATCTTCCGCATCTCTCTGAGTAACTTACCAGCTTGCTTTTGTTCAAAATTGCATCAATCCTTTACAATTGGATCATTTTGGCACCAATCTGTCTGTTCTCTAAGAGAACAGATAATTTTTTACTATTGTATCTTTAGTTCCTAACTTACTACTAAAGGTATATTGACTGAATTGAGGAAGGTCAGTCATATTGAAAGAATTAATTTTTCACATAAAATCACTTTGTACTCCAGTCTTATCAGATTAAACAGTTTCTGCTTTAAAAGAAAGGAAGTTTTAGTAAATGTTACTTTTCTTAAATCAATAGCAACAACACTGGTAGCACACCCAGTAATTGGAAATAAGGTCCAAATTTAGTAGTAAAATAATAGTCATTTGGACAGGGATATGTGCATTTTTGTATCTGAGGTAATACAAAAGTGTTAGCACAAAAGAGAAAGATAAAAAAAACCCCAACTTGTAGTATGCTGTTGCAAAATAAGGAGATACTTTTATAAAAAGAAAAAAAAAAAAAAAAAGTGACAATCACGAGTATATGAACCGTCCATGAGTTGTTTATATTCTTCAGTAGACATTATGTTTATCAAAGACTGATGAAAGATAACACAGGTGTATCAGAATAAGGAAAAAAATTTGCTTTTCCTTGTCATATAGTTAAATTAAAGTGAAAATTTTGGCACATTTTTTAACATTACTGTGACTGAGGCATATAAAATATAGGGAAATTTTCCCATATTATTTAATCTCTAAACAAGTCACAGCACAAACCCCCAGTGCAAACCCGGATTTGAGAGCTAAAGTTTTCATAAGTTGTCTACACTGTTTGGTTCTGATGTACTGCTTCGTGATTAAGAGAGTAGAAAACAGAATTGATTTTTCAATTGCTACCTAATTCAAATCAGAAATAAGCATAATCGTCTCTTTATTTTTCACTAGAGCAACTATTTAATGGTTCCTGCTCTTAGAACAAAGGTACCACAGCTCTTCCCCAATGTAATAGGTTGCTGTCTGCATTGCAACATAGAAAGAGTTATTGCTTACCTATTTTGTCTCAAGACAGAATATTGGTTTGAAAATGTATCATACGCTCTTGCCTTCTCCAATGACCCTCTCATCTTTATATTAAGAAATAGTAATTTTTGACTTATAAAAAAGAAAATAGCAATAAAAAAATATAGTCTTCTTTTTCCTATTTTTTTTGCATTTTTCCCTTTATCTCTAGGACTTACCAGTCTACATAGCACCGACAAGTATCTGCAGCCTTAATGTAACTGCTGAGTATTTAATTGGTGTCTTCATCTAATCAATAGCTTTAAATCCATGCATATTTTACATTAGGAAGCTTTTTCAACTACTTTTGGGCATATCCTACATGTGAACCTGCTGTGAAAAATTTATCTCTAAATTATCACTAGATATTAAAATTTTGTATTTGAGAAATACAATATATGGAAAAACTAAATTTTCAATAAAAGAATAACTATTAAACATTAATCAAATTAGTCATTCAGTGACTAACCTATGTTTGAAGAAATTAGCTCTTCCTGAGAACATTCCAGCAAGAGAATCATCAAAAATATAATCCAAAATGATTTCATCAATACCATATATTCTCAAATTACCTGAGAAAGACCAGTATTTTCCAACTGAATTATTTAATTTGTGAATCAATTTGAGCAGCTGTGATTAGAAGTGGATAAGGACGTTTGTTTTTTTCTGCTTGCAGTCAGAAAAGTAGATTGTAGGGCTCTACACATGAACATAAGAGGTGACAACAGGTGATGAGCTGTTTTATTAAGGAGGATGACCTTATTTGCCCTACTGTATAGATCAAATGTATCCTTATTTCTTCAATTAAACTTCCATTTTAGAGAACTTTTATAAATTTAGACCAGCATATAACTGATAATGGACACAAAGAATACAGAATTTACAGGCCGCAAGGAAAGCCAACTCATTAATTGTGTTGAAATCAGCTCTAACTGGGTGAAAGATAATTCCAACAGGGGGAGATTGTGACAAAAAGCCCACCTACCCAAGAAACATGCCAAATCAAAAGAAGAGAAGGACTAAGCATGTGGACTAATTACATCAGAAGCAAGGGAATCCTTCAGCTCCAGTGACCATGAGTTGGTAGAGTACAAGTTTCTGAGAGGAAGGAGCAGGGTGAAAAGCAAGATCACAATCCCAGACTGCAGAGGACAAGACTTAGGCAGGGAACCACTTAGAAGAATCCAGTGGGAAACATGAATGGAGTGGAGTGGTTCAGGAGATATTGTTTGATTTACAATGATCGTGTCCTCCAAGTTCAGTATTGATCTACTCTATTCTTGAGTTTGAATGGGGAAATTCAGGAAATCAAAAAAGGTAACAGGAGGCCTATGTGGATGATCAAGAATCTGCTGACAAAATTCCAGCAAAAAATGAGTCATATGAGAATGAGAAGCAGGGTGGGATGACCCAGGAGAAATATAGATGTTGCTTGAAGATGCAGAGAGGGAGATGAGAAAGACAAACTTCATCCAATTTAGGTTGGGTGAAGAATATAAAAGGCTACAAGATAGGCTGCTGTAGCTACATCAGCAGCGAAAGGAAGACCAATGCACAAAAAAGTGCTGTAGGCCAATTGGACAGTAAGGACCTGAGGTTTCTTTTGAGGCCAGGAAGATGAACAAGAGCAAGTAAGGTGCCCTTGCATCAAAGACAGCCAACAACCTCATGGGCTGCATTAGGAGCACCATTGCCAGAAGGTGGAGGTCATCCTTCCCCTCTGTTCAGCACTGGTGAGGCCACTCCCGGAGTGCTGTGTCCAGTTCCAGGCTTCCCAGTACAAGAAACATGAACATATTGAAATCAATCCAGCAGTCACAAACATGGTAAAGGGACAAGAACATCTCTGTTATGATGACAGGCTGAGAGGTCTGGAACTGTTCAGCTTGGTGAAAAGACGGCTCAGAGGGAGAACTTATCCATTTGTGTAAGTACTTGAAGAATGGGCATATATAAAGTAGTGCCAGGCTTTCCTCGGGATTTAGGGATTAGAGGCATTAGATAATTATTGAAATATAAGTAATTGCACTTAAATATGAAAATGTTTTTCCTGTGGGGATGTTTGAACACTGGTGCAGTTTGCCCAGAGAGATTGTGGAGCCTCCATCCTCAGGCATATTTAAAACCCAAACATTGTTCAAGAGAACTTAGTGTAGGTGGCCTTTCTTTGACCCAGGGCTTGACTAGATGATCTCCAGGTGCTTTGCCATCCTCAGTGATGGCAGCTCTGTGCAGCTGACACATCTCAATTCTGTGAGAATCAAAGACTTTCTAAAAGTGTTGAGGCAGTTGCATGCCTTGAAACTTCATTCTTTTCTTTAGATTGGTCTTTTTGTCCCCTGAGGTGTACATGTACATATTTGTTTATTTTTAATCTGTTTGTGTATACTTGAAATACAGGAAAGTAATTTGAATTCTTCAAGCAAGAATCACATCGTGGCAAGATAAAAGCCCAAAAGATAACTCTGGACTTGGTTGCTTTCCAATGCAACTTAGATTTTCACAGTTTATTTAAATATGCATGAAGATTAGCTAAAGCAGTATCTATACAGCGTTAATAGATAGAGATGACAAGGGAATAGAGGGCTGATAATATTGGAGGGCTACAGGGGTATTTGCTTTAAATTGACTTTAAAAACTTTCAGTGTAGCTCAAATTAATTCAGTGAAACTGCACTGATTTACTCCTGGAAGGGTTTGGTCTTAAATATTGAAGTGTTTGGGAATTCTGAAATTGTATCCATAGCTAGAAATTCTGCAAAATGTCATTATTCCCTTTATTTCCTCTTGAACATCCTCTTCTTGGTTGCTCCTTGATTCCTGCAGCTTCCTTAAACTCTCAGTTCTTCTGAAGCTAGCATAACTTTCTCTATCTTTAACCAGATTTTTAAAAAGGGAAGATTCTTAGTGTCTACCAAAGACAAACTGTGTATACCTGCTTCTCTATCTGATATTTTCTACACCAATATGCATTATTTTATAGGACATTGTGATCTCAGCCCATCAAGAATTTTGAGCTAATTATATGAGTAATTTAGAAGTTTTTAAACAAATGTGCAAATATTTTCAAGGCACAACTTTACAGTGGTATTTTAAGTAACATAAAACTATAAGACACGGCTATAAGATACTCTATCGCTTATGATGTCATTTATGGCCAGGCAAGATGAAACTTAAAAATTATACAATAAATAATTTGGAATGATGACCTAAATTCTACTATTAAGTAAAAAAGGTGACTGAAATGCTAAAACCCTAAAAAGGACATGAATGCACTCTCATCCAGTTGAGGAAACAACTACAGATAAAAGGCAGGAATATGAGATATAATAAACTTGTGCCAGACTCTGGCAGCAACATAATAGGAACATAAATTTTTTCCAAGTTTTTTGAATAAAATGAAAATTGATTTAAATTTTCTAATCTATGAAATAACAGGGATTCATTTTCATTTTATTAAGAGTGTTAGAAATGGGTCTCCTTTAAAAACAGAGAAAATAACAGAAAATAGGATTTGTTGATTCTGGAACAGATTATTGCAGTGCATGAACTAATGATGAGTGACTAGTGCTAGAATTAGTTAACACTACTTTTGATGAAGTTTCTGCATCATATTATCATATTAATACCACTCTAAAACTTTTTTTTCCAGAATAGTATTGCAGATAAGATTTTCTACCCATATAAATCACTGTAACCTCTATGGAGTGAGTTTGTAAATAACAGCTGAATGACCCACTCTTTTTATATTAAGTGTGTGTAGACTAGCTGTGAAAGGCCAGTCTTTTCTTAACAGGTAGGTATTATTTTTACTTCTACAAACTACAGATCAAAAATATGAATCTCCAAATCATTGAAAAATATTTCTAGTCATATCACATGGTATGAATTAACTAGATTGGTTTCCTTGCTGGTGTGTAATGTTACAAGGAGTATTTCTTACTCATTCCAATATGGATGTTACCATTTCTGGCAGTATTAATTCACAGAGCCACACTTTGGAGAATATTGAGCCATATTTTTTCAACTACCTAAATACATAAAATTCTCACACTGAAGTTTATGTCAGATTCTTAGTGTGTACTATCCCATTGGAGATCCACAGACCATGAATATTTTAGATGTAAACGTGGGTGATTTGAAGCAACTGAGCATGAAAAGCTTTGAAACTGCAACCTCTTAAAACTCTAATGAGCAGCATATCCTTTGGATTAATTCCTATAATTTTGTAGATTGCTTCCTTTCCAAATAAGCTACTCAGAATTTTTAAGTCTCAAACCTGTATTCTCAGGTGCCATGAACTGCATCAGAGAACAACCTTGAAAATCTTGTAAATTATTTGTGCACCTCATATGACTTTTTCTTTCTCAAGATAAAGGGCAAAGTTCCAAGTGTTGCTGGATAGCATAGAATAGTAATTGTTCCGATTTTTATTTATTTATTTAATCTGGGGTTTTAAAGCAGCATGAGATAACACTTAATTTATAAAACCATGGAGGAGGTATCTGTGAGATACGATGGTATCTCACTGTTCTGTGTAACTTCTCCAAGAAAACATGTAGGAGACTAAAATTTTATGAAATTTAACAAGAGATTTTAGCAGGCTGCTGTGATTGTTTTTATGATATTGTTCCTAAGTGACCAGACACTTTTGCTTATTGAACAATTACAAGCGAAAAGCACTGACAGAAGAACAGGACTCAAGGTATTTCTTAGGAACTCAGGATTTAGAAGTAATTAAATCCCCATTTTATTTATTTATTTATTTATTTATTTAGTCTAAATGAAAGGGAATTAATTGACTGAAATTTTAATGATGCCAAAAAAGACCTCCAAAGAGATCAGGTAAAAATCAGCTTTATTGCTCTAAGAGAAGTTAACATAAATGCAACCTTTTTTTGTGTGATGTCTTACATTGTTCTTAAACTGGTAAAAACTCTTCCTCACACTATCAGGAAAATAACATGTATTTATCAATCACTTCAAGACTAGTATGACTTATATTTGATAGCTTGATTATTATGTTCATGGTAGATCAGCAATTGGGTTTTCAGTGATCAAACAGAGCAGTCCCCTTCCAGGCAGGGTTTATCTCTGACACTTCCCATGTCCATGGGATCAAGCAATAAAATGGCTGCTCATTTGTTTGTCAGCAAGCAGCAGCAGTTCCTCTCCCTCATCTCCACAGACAGGTGTTTTTTCTATTTTGTTTCCAACCACTGACTTTTAGTTTGGGGGAGGAGGAGGAATATTGAGGAACCTGCCTCTTCATATCTGTGACGTTTAGTATCTGCTCTGTTTCATATCATTTTTGTTGTCCCTGTTTTCCTTCCTACATTGCATTGATGATCTCTGATAATTATAATTTCCAGGTTTGAAATGGATGAAAGAAGAAACAGCAGTTAGATGAGATTAATAACTATTCAGCTGTGTCAGGAAAGAATCTCTGGATTTTTTATGGCAGTGAAAAGATTTTAATAGTTGTCTGTTTAAATATTTCACTGTTGTCTTCAATAACCTTGTTTGCATTTCGAAGGAAAAAGCTAGGTATATCTTTTATGAAAGAGGCTATAACTTTTATAAGTAATAAGAGACTGGAAGCCTAATAAATCCTTCTATTTTAAGTGACATTATCAAATCTGTTTAACAAAAGTTTTGGTAATCCCCAAAGAGAGAGAAATCCTTTAAAATGTGGATGTGCTCTTTGATCTGTTGAAGACCACTGTAAGGATCTGCAAGGTTACTGGGCCACACCTTTCCTGCACAAGCAATCAACCAAGGAACAACTTTATCCTTGTGCAAATTTCTGTATACCCTGCATCTTACTGCAGCATGTTGCTATTCTGTTTACAGATTCTGCTGCTCAAAAGAACTGTGCAAACAAGAGAGACGGAGTAGCTCAAAGACTGGTTTCTCACGGAAAATTTTGCCTCCTCTTAGATTGGCTATCCAGTCTAATCATGAGCCATTTCCACTGTATTTCACACTCCCAACACTTCCCACAATCATTTTTTTTTTCTTTTACAGGGCTGGGAGATTGCCAGTATAGCTGAGATCAACCCCATCTATCCTCAGCTGGAGAAATACACAGCTGAAGTAATATCAGAGCTGCTCCAGTTTCACCACACTGATATTTCTTATTGACAGAGCACATCTTCACAGAGCCATCTACAAATAGTTTACAAAACTCTGTAGCCTTCAGATACATACTTTATCATAGGCTTTGGTAGGTGAAACTCTTTCAAAAAATAAACAAAATATATATTATCTAAAAACTTGCATCTAGCAATATTTCCATCAGCATAACTTTCTCTGGAAACACATATTCATGGAAAAGAAGGATAAGATTTCATGTAGCAGTACAGCAGGGTCTTGATAATCTGGGATCTGTCCCCAGTCCCAAAGTAATTTGACAAGTGACGCAGAGGCTGCTGGTGTCTCTATTTACTGACTTATATAATGTAAGTGATAGGGGAAATAAGTTCTCTACTATTGCTATATGGCATTGTAGAACTCATATTTTGCTGGGAGAATTTCCTAGTTAAGATTTGATGGGGAACCCAAAACATCCAGGGTGATCTGGAGAGCATGATAACATTGGCAGTTGAGTTGTTTGGCCTTCAACTCCATTTTCTTGAAGGTGAGTAAAAGTAAAAAAGCCTTGGTTTAATAAGGTCTGAATATTGTACCTTGTCTTGTACTCCAGTTTGAAATCCTGCAAGAAGCCTTTTCAGGTTAGCCTTGCTGTTTTCATTCTGGACAGCTCAAACCATTTGCGTTTATTTTCCATCACAATCTACGAATAGCAGATTATAGAAGGAGAAAAGTTACTGCACAACAGTATCTGCACACACAGGAAAGAGGAGTGAGATATAAAACAACCACGGGCTTCTGACAATCACTCCTAACATCAGTTTTATTCTTAAATTTTCCAGATCTTCCTTTTACAATGAAACAGAGCTATGAATACAGCAGTGTATTCATTCTTTGTGAGCTGGCAGGAGATTTACAAGTTTTTTGGTAAAGCAAATACAAATGTCATGACCTGAGGAAAAAAACAAAGGACAGAGTGAAACACTCAATATGACAAGTTTTTTACTAATTTTTATTTGAACTTGAACTTGTAAGAGCGGTTTTTGTATTAAATATGTTTTTTTCTGTAGTCACTACCAATTTATGTGTATATAAAAGTACTTTTGTGAAAGCATAAAGATGTCAAAAGAAAAATATGTTATTGTTTTAAGGAAAACAACAGCTTGAAGAAGAATGGTTTAGTGTTCAAGTAGTATATTACAGTAGAAATATAAATTTAATGGTTTTTTAACTATTCCCTTCGGATCGATTAACAGAGTGATTTTGGTTCATTTTTTTCTTTTTTTCTTTTTTCCCAATTATGTTCAATAAGAAATGCATTAAAATTTTAACTGTAAAAACATTGTTTTATAGACATCTTTGATGTTTTGGCATAATTGAAAATCTATGAAAAAAAAAACTCCTCTACTATTAGAAACCCTGTAGTATTATAAAATCTACACCATAAGTTCTTTAGACAATTAGAATAATCAGAATTTCTTTCCCCTATCACTTGGGGACATCCTTCAGTTAAATCATAAGAACTAGGTTATTCTTACTGGTTTATTATCTTATACAACGGTACCAGTATGAGGACAGACCTACAATAGAAACCATATATTTTCTTACACCATTTGTTTGTCTTGTTGGTTTCAACTGTAAATTACAGAAACTTTCAGACTGATATCCTACTTAAGAATAGGTGGATGAAATGCTATGCTCGCCAGAAATGATTGCTATTTTATCTTATGTTTCAGAAAAGCTGACCGTTACCTTCAGCACCTCTAGAAGCAGGAAGTCCTGAAATGCATTTCCAAAATAAGTCTCCTTTTCAGAGGTAAGCTCTGACAGTTCTCTGAAGATGACAAAGAATCTGATCACCTCAAAAATTAGGTTGGTATGCTGCTGGAATGTAGACTAGCTTTTAAGTGCATCCTTCAAAAGTATTTTCCAGACATGCATGCTGTCATGTGTCTATTTGATTTCACTACAGATTGGCACTTCTGAGCCTTCTCTTCTTCAGGAGGAGAATGCCCTCACTACAATTCTCTCTGCCCCTTTCATAAGAGATGTGCCCTTCATCAGCTTCATTGCTCTTCTTTGGACATGCATCAGCACCTCAATATCTCTTGAATGCAGCCATTCATTGCTTCTTATCTGGAGAGATGAAATTTTGATTTATCTCAAAAATTCATTTAACTAAGACATTTATTTCAACCCAGTTGGAAGAAATGAAAGGAGAACTCTCTGAACACTGCTTTAAGTACTAATTAAATATATAACTTGTTGTATAAAAATATTTCAGTAGAGTATATGTGGGTCTTCTCAGACAAAGTGTGCTATCAAAATTTAGCAACATTTATTATAATTACCTGTGCTTTAGTAAATGATACTTTATTTTCTGTGAATAGTGTTAATGCTCTTTTTTTGCCTGGTACATAGCAAAACAATGTTCCTGCACAACTCTTAGTCCTATGAAGGCAGTAAATTGCAATATGAACAAAGGGAACCAGGTGTGGCATCCATCTTATTTTTCTGTTCATTGGGAAAGAAAGAAAGATTTTTAAAACAAGAAAAATCCTCTTTAACAAAAGTGCAATGTGGAAATGCTTATATAGTCTACACTCATTAGTATGTTCTAGTTTCAGCCTTTTTTTTCTGCTTAACTTCTGAAGAGAAGCCATTAGTTCTACTTCAAGGCACCTCAATAATGAAAATTTGTAAACTTAAGCAGGGCAGAAAAGATGTAAAGTTTAAGATAAAAAATGTCAATGTTCAGAAAGTTCCTGCATTTCTCATGGAACAGATCATAGCCACCAATATTCACTGGAGGGGTAAATGCTACTTCAAACTTGTAGGCTCTCACCTAGAGAAATTCCAGAATTCAGTAAGGTGTGAATGTTAAACATGAATTGGAAAAGGAAAATGACCTTAATATTTCCAGCATACAGCCAGTCTAATGAAATGTAAAATCATGCAGTGCTGATGATCTAGTGTAGAAGGAAACCTATATCCTGTTATATGATTTAGTTTAACACATCTCATACCCTTTTATTCCTAAACAATCTGGAAAGTTTGGATAATGCCTTCAGATGTATTGACATAACCTTGTAAAAGACATCTAGTGCTTTTTAACAGCCTATCTTAACTGAATTAAAATAAAATAACAGAAGCACAAACTCACAGAAAACAGAAAAGAAACTTCTTATTCTTAATGTAACAATTGCTGCTCTTTTCTGTGTATTTTATTGGAGGTCAACATAGATGAAGATTGTTGGTACCTCTACCATTAAATCTGAGTCATGAAAGTTTACCTAGAGTTGCATCACTCACTGTAGATCACTTATGTAAAATATAAACCACAGAAGAGTAAGTCTTGCAGTAAGACAATATTTTTTTTCTCTCTGTGCTCCAGGAAGACCCCTCCTTTATTTAAAGATTCAAATGTGAGAAAGGAGGAATGTGTTTTTGTATTTAGTTTCAAATTTCAAGATTAAACATAAGTTTAGCCTAGATCAAGATAACTGTTCAGTCTTCCTTTAGAATCTAACGGTCTTGAAATTTTTCCCTAAAGTACGCATATCTGGCACAGGTCATTATAGATTATTAATATTTTACTCTTTATAACAGAAGAAAAGTAACTGGAAAACGGTAAAAAAAAACTAGAAAGGAGTCTGCTTTGTGAAAAACTTTAGCTTTTCTTCTGAGGAAGATTTTCAAGTGATTCAGAAAAGATTCACTGTTTTGATAATATGAATGAAGACCTGGAAAACAGGTCATGATGTTCACATCTTAAAAATTACAGCTATTACAGAAGAAAGCAAAAGTGAATGATTTGATTTATAACCACTCTCATAATCAGAGTAATCAGGGGATGCATTTTCCCACACAAATTGGAAATGACATCACCACATGGATTCATTAATCTACAACACAGAGAACAGGACAAACTATGTGTTAATTTTATAAAAAAGATGCCACTAGGAAAAAAAGTTTAAAAAGTTTCTCATGCATCAAGGAAAATATAGAATTAAGCTCAATATTTTTATTGCATTTTCATGAACAAAAACTTAGAGAAGAGTGAACACAAAGGAACTCTCCTGGAGAGAGTGCACACTGCATCTTTAATTACAGAAAAAAAAAGATAGATTTAACCTAAAGTGGAATCCAAATGCAATACATACATGTAAATTCTAGGTGAGGAGCAAGAGAAGAAAGCCAAGTGTTTTGCTGAGAGTAGATACCTTTCTGCATTCCTTGATATACATAGAGGTGCAGTGCTGAAGAAAAGGTGTTTGGCAGAACTGCTACCAAAATGTGGTAAAATGGTGTCGTTTGTGTCTGGTTCTCTAACAAGGTTGTTTTTTAACAAGGAAGAAAACATGAGACAGCAACTTTAATGAAAAAATATAGTCATAGAATCATAGAATATGCTGAGTTGGAAGGGTCCCTTAGGGTCACTGAGTCTAGCTTGTGCCATGATCAGTCCAATATGTCACCTCCAAGTCTAAACTGAATGTTTGCTCATTAAATATGTCATATGCTCATGTACCACACAGTCCTAGGAGGTAGGTTTTATTTCATTTTTATAGCAGTTGTGCAGTACAGGAGACCTGCACAGGTATGGATGACATTACTAAAACAAGTGTTTTGCTTTGGTTTAATTTCCAGAGTTCATAATCTGATTATATTGCCTCCACCTATTAGCTAAAACTAAACCTCTGTATTTTTGAAATTTAGGCTTTGGGTGCTAAAAGTCTAGGTGTCATCTGTGACCCGCTGAGTAAACTTGGACAATAGAAAGCACATCCTTTCCCTCAGTTTGCTGATTTGTATAACAGGAATAATGAATCTTACCATCTTCACATGTTCTCTTTCCAACACTTTATAAAAAATTGCTATTATTAATTTATCCCTTAAGAGTCCCCATTTGTTATTGGATTCAGAGAGTAATGCAGTGACAGAAGATGAGGAAAAGGCTGATGTAGTTAATGCCTGCTTTGCCTCTGTCTTTAGGAGCAAGACCAGTTGTCCTCAGGGCATCCAAGCCCCTAAGCTGGAAGACAGAGATGAGGAGAACGAAGCTCTCATAATGTGGGAGGGAATGGTCAGTGTACAGTGTAATGTTATGGCCCTTACATAAACCCAAGTTTATGGGACTGGATGGGATCCACCCGAGGGTACTGAGGGAGCTGACAGAAGAGCTTGTCCAGCTATTTTCAGTCATTTATCCAAGGTGAGATCAGCAAATGTGAAGCCTCATCTGTAAGAAGGATCAGAAGGAAGATCCAGTGAATTACAGCCTGACCTCAGTGCCGTAGAAGGTCATGGAGCAGATCATGTTGAGGATCATTTTGTGCAGGACAACCAGGGAACTAGGCCTAGGCAGCAGGTAGGTCCCACTTGATCAATCTCATGTCCTATAACCAGGTGATCTGTTTTTTTGGGTCACCCAGGGAAAGACTGTGGGTGTTACCTACCTAGACTTTAGTAAAGCCTTTGACCATTTCTCACAGCATTCTCCTGGAGCAACTTATGGCTGCTTATGGCTTGGACAGGTGCACTCTTTGCTGTATAAAAAACTGACTGGATGTCCTTCCCCAGAAAATGGTGGTGAGTGGTGTCACCTCCAGCTCAGTCATAAGGGAGGTTCCCCATGGCTCAGCACTGGGACCAGTTCTGTTTAATAATTTTATTGATGATCTGCACAAAGGAATTGAGTGCGCCCTCGGTTATTTTGTAGACATCACCAAGCTGGGAAAGAGTGAAGCTTCTTTCCATTACCTCTTTGTCACTGCATTTAGCCTATTTCTGCTGTGTGAAATGGGGGAAATGAATATAATATTTCATTGTCTTCTGTCAAGTAAAACTGATAATCTTTGAAATGAAACTTGGGGTGTGGACCCTTGTTTCATTTTAAATGTTCAGAATGTGACTTCTGCCTTAATAGCAACAATAATCAAAACAACGTAAAATCATTATTTTCTGAGCATGTCCCCAGGAATTAAATCAGTGACTGCAATTATTTTACTCCTTCTAAAATGAAAATATATTCCTTAACATTCTTTCTTCATTTGCTAAAAGAACTTTGAAAACAACAACAAAAAAAATTATCTTTATTGTTCATCATTAAAACAAACACAAAAGTACTTGGTACACTATTGTCATAGAAATTCATATTAATAGAATTGTATTCTTGGTTGATAACACATCAGTTCAGTAACCAAAACATCAGACAAATATCCACTGATTAAAAAAATTAAAAAGCCAGGGAAATTACATTGTACCCTTAAATTTTCCTGACTCTGCAGTGTCAAAGGAATGACTTTTGCAGTCCATTCATGCTAAGATCAAGGAACCAAGGGGTCAATTATATGAAATAATAGTCCATGGCTTTCTCAAAAGGGTAAATCACCTTTAATAGGTCATCTCTTGACAAATATAGGGAGAATAAATTGTATCTCAAGTAGGTATGATCTAGCCTAAGCCTTTGAAAATCTAAAAGCTGTCCAGTTTCTACCTTCAAGCAGGTTCAATGGTCTCAAGACTCCTACCGTAGCCATACTGATGGCTACACAAGCTCAGCTGTTTTACAGTTTGATGTGATGAAACAAACATTTTTTATCTTGCAGCAGTAAACAGGTGTGCAAGTGGAAATTGTCTCAGTGAATCCAAATGCTGGGCTGAAATTAAGCAGTTTAACTTCAGAATGTAAACTCATTTAAAGAAAATTTTAATAAAAATATATTTGCTATTTATGTTGTTGACTCAGTGATTTGTTCCACTTTTTGATTTCATATATTTTAAGGTTATTCCCAAAATAGTGAGAAAAAACCACAACAAATACCGTGAATTTTCATGAAGACTTTGCGTGTGGCAAAGAATGACAGACTGTAACAGCATTCACTAGGTTTTTCATGGATGCAGTCTGTAATGTACAACAGCTGTAATTCATTTTCTAAGATAATGAGGTAACTTAGGTTTCCAAAAACTGTATTTTTTTTTAATAATGCATCAAATCTTTAAAAAAGAACCTTCAGTTTTCCTGTGTGACATCTTTGTCCTGGAGTTTCTTTTTAAATGAAGATAAGTTGGACCTAAATTACTGCTTGCATGAAACTTCCTATGATCTCCTCTCTAATTTGTAAGACAATAACAAAAGTGATTAATTAGTGCTTTCTAACATATGAAAAGATGAAAAGCAGTTTTTTTCATATGCAGAACAAGGTGCATTAAGATTGCCATTTCAAAAGTCTTAGCAATCTTACAAATATAGGATAATGAAGAGGTTTGCTTACTATAGGGCTGGAAAAGACAAAGCTACCAAGCGGTGGCTCAGTTTTCCAAGTTCAAAGGAATTTAGCCATAATTCAAAGTCTCTTCTTCAATAAAACAAAATTACCATGAGAAAATTCTGCCTGTTCAATCTGCTAATACTGTACTTATCTCTCTTTTTGAGAATAAAGGGAATTGACAGGCATTTTCGTCATTTGTGAAATATTTACCCTTAATTTTGTATATACATGTGTTGGTGTTTGTCTTCCCCATGGTTAAGTCATAACCATCAGTGGGAGTTGTGATGGCCTTGTCCAGCTTACTCTAGACTTTGGGGGTTGAATGGCAATATGGTAGTCAAGCACTGTCTCTAAGGGTGCCCCACATGTCTTGCTAATAAGAAAATATGGCTGTAAGTCAATCATCTCACTTCCTACATAGTGGACATCCCAGGCCCCATTGTGCTCTCCTTACAGCTGTGGGCTCCCTCCAGTAGGGACAAGGTTATCTCCCAACATTGCATGTCAAGGTTGAAAGATTCCTTTCCACCAAAGGTTCTTGGTCGGTGATGACTAGCATGCTAAGCTTTGAAATCTTAGGTGACTGATATAAAGCACTGAATTTTTTATATATAATTCTTTTGACATAAACCATTGACCAAGTCTGGGATTAGGCATGGAGCCAACCACCACTAGACCACTATGTGAGAAAGATTTTAGAAAGTAGTCCTTTCAAAAAGCAGTCCTTTCTGAAGCTCATGAATCATTGGGAAGGTCTCCCTAACAGTTTAGCTGTCCCTGGCTTCTCTGCAGTAACTAAATGAACTTGATATTGAATCATGTTAAAACACTCTGGCATTTACCATTGAGCTTTTTTAACTCACTGTATTAGTAAAAGTTGCTTCTCTCTTACAAATGAAGCACATTCCTCCATCCATTATAGAATATCACAATTCCCTTTTTGCAATCCACATAAATTGTATCATTTTCTGATAGCTGACAAAGCTGACAGCACATGGGTCTTTAAAATATGGAGGAAGGTCCTCTTCTGGGCAAGTGTCTGTCAGGAAAGCATCCTTCCTCTCAAGGAGGATGCCTTGGGCCATCCTTGAGAGGGGTCAGGACAGACTGTAAATGAAGTTTCAGTTTTCTTACTGTGATGCCAGGGGACAAACATACAATTTCATCTCTGCCAACATTGTTTCATTGCATAAACTGCTCATGTTGCAGGATTTGACATGTGAGTGTATATTTAGAAAGGTAATGAAAGCATTGTCTGCATTAGCAGCAGAGTTGGCAGTGGTGACCATTCCCACAGACAGGGCAGAGTTCTCCAACATGGGTCATCTCTGCAGTAGCAAACACTAGGAAACATCTGTACAACCCATCAAAGAGGAGAGGAAAAATCAGCATGAGAACATCCTATCTTCTCATCCATTTCCGTGCTATTGGATTTGATATCTTTCAGAACTCATTTTTCTCTTCTGTGGACAGAATTCCCATTTGGTTTGTTATGAAAAAAATATGACTCTATAGCTAATTTTTTGCCTCTAAGTCTTTTCATCCCATAGATACCAACTTATCTTACCTCAGAAAAGAGCCTGAGACTATCAAAGACATTGGTGATACTGTTTGCCCTATCACAAATATAGAAGTAAAACTTTCACTGTTTTGGAGAAAGCTGAAAGTGGGTATAGAGGATTTTATTCCTCATTACCTCACGTTATTCCAAAAAAAGCTGTGTCCTAAGTGTGCAGTTAACTGATATTTTCAGAATAAATAAAGAAAATAAAATACAATAGAAAAAATTTTAAAAATCATACTAGTATTTTTAAACTCCATCATTAGTATAGCAAAGCAATTACCTGTTTTACTTTGCTTACATGCAAGGAAGAGAATGCTTATCCCCTTGCCTGGAAGCCATAGAGAATTTTACAAATCATGATGAGGCCTCCTGACCTGCAACACCTACCTTAGGTGAGGCAAGTATCTTTCTGTAATGTGCTGAATAACAGTGATTATATAGGCACATCCAACTTGATTGATTAGGATATACAAGTAACCTTTAGGTGTTTCTGGAGAAGAACGAGGAACAGCATCACACAGCAGGCTTATTTGGTTTTTATCATCCAGGGAGAATTGTTCCTGATAATCCAGCTTCAGATGGTTCCTGAACCAATCAGGGACTTGTGGAGACTTCCCAGTTTGCCAAAAAACGGCACTAGGACAATTGGATTAGGTGATCAGTTTATGTCTCTTCAAACTGAATTATTCTTTTCTATTCTATTCTATTCTATTCTATTCTATTCTAACCTGTGAGTGTCATTTCCTGGGGACAAACTGGGGAATGTCCCCTAGAAATTCATCACTTGCATTGGTAAAACCTTGTGAAGCAAAGTGATGCCACTGACAACTCTTTGACAAAAGGGACTTTGTGTCCAGGCTTGGGCAGTTGAGGGATGCATTCACAAAAACTGGGAGGGCCCAAGGTACAGGGAATGCAAGCGGTAATGTACAGAGAAATGAATAATCAGAAAAATGGACTAATATGGTTTCTCAAAGTCTTTTTCTGTTTGGAAAAAATCTAAAGTTTCATCTTCTATAATGCTCTTTTGAAACACTACTTTGAAGGTATATTTTAGGGTCCAAGGAATTGCATGCAGTGGGTAATGCCCTGGTGCCTACAACAATGTCTCTGAAATTACCTCCACACACACCTCAGCATTTAATCTGACTTTAGAGCCATCAGACTGAAGTTCAGCCATCAACACTATATACACAAATGCTAGAATGCTAGTGTCCAGGCATGTTGCTTTGATCTTTGCTGCTGTTGTTATTTTAAAAGTCTCCTAGAGAGTGTTCAACTGCAGTAGTATGTCTTTCTGGACACTTTTATTTCCTTTCTGCAAAATCCTTGATATTTAAGCAACCTCTGATTTTTCATGTTGTAGTGTACTTATCCAGACATCAAGACCCTATCAATGCATTACTGCATTGCTTGCACTAAAATGCTTTCCAATGGTTTGCATTATCTTCTGAAAATGCCCTACATTATTTGTTTTGGGGAATTCCTGTATCTCTAAATGATCATTTGCCAAAGGTATTGGTCCTTACTTATATAAAATCACAGAAATTTCAATGAGATTTACATAAAGCACAATGTAAAGATTTGTTTTAAAAATCAGAAAGCTGGTCCAAGCCTGTAAAGAATTATTGTCTGTAGCAAAGTAAATCCATTTTGTTAATCCCAGTTTGAAATCAGATGTTTTGCCCATTTGTATTTCATTGTCTTTTTGTATTTCATTTTGTATTTCAATGATTTTTGCCATTGCTATATCATACCAATAGAAACTAGAACATGTCAAAAGCCCAGCTTCTACCATTGCCCCTTGTCAAATTATAGCTAATGCAGCAGGCCTAAATAAGTAATTCTGAATCAAGATTAGGTACATGAAATGCCTGTAGGCAGACCAGTCTTCAGAATGACAAATCACTGTCTCAGACTTAAAGTTCAAAAATGCTGTGACAGTCAGAGCAGATTGAAATAGAAGAAGCTTAAACTGTAGTATAGAAAATCCAGGGGATGAAACCAAGTAGATGATGCTAGGATCTGGCTGTCAAGTATTTCAAAAGAAATGTTTCATAAGGACTACTCGGTGACATTGAAAATATTTTATGGTTTATTCTTAAGGAAATATTACTTGCAAAGAGAAGGGGAAGGAGCTGTAGCTCCCTAAAATCTCTTAAAGACCAGCAATTAATTTCATTAAATATCTCAAAATCTAAAATATCATGAGCATGAGACATGGTATTGTAATGTTGTGCTTTTTTAAAATTGCTTTGAAGATTTAACATTGCTTTATGCCTTTAAAGTGCTCTTTTGATGAATGTATTTCAGCTTAAAAAATACAACTTGTGAAGGTTTTGTTATTATACTCTTAATTTTAATATGTTATTGTACATGGGATAAGAGAAAGTGTTTAACACACAGACAGGGAAGTCTCAAAAATTGCCAGGTTCTTAGAACAGTTAGCTATGTTGGACAATGTCTCTGAGACTATAACTACACAGAAAGGGAGTCCTTCACCTGGACTTAAAAAAAGACAGATAATGCATTAAAGTCTTGCAGCTTATGTTTGTCATAGGTATTTTTCTCTTAAAGACACTTTTCAAGGACCTCTGGAGGACAGACTCTTATTGTATTTGTTTTCTACTTTCTAACATTTTCTTAATGCAGAATAAATTGCTCCTCTCTTTCTCAAGAGAGACCCCCAAAGCTTAAACTTTCTACTCTCCTTACTCATCTCTTCCTTTGTATATTTTTCCTAAGAAACAGACATATCCACAAATAAAAGACAACAAAGGCAGCAGCATGTAACTATGTGTCAATCAGAGTTCAGGAGACATCCACAACCTGAGTGCATGACAAGGAAATTTCTTCAGCAGTGAAGCTTTCTGACTTAAGTTGCCTGTTGCATTGCAGTGGCATGCATCAGTCAGTGAGTGAATGAGCCCAGCATCTTTACTTGCTTTATGCATCTTAAGGCTGCCTAGCACGCAAGTAACTGTCTGCTGCCTGAATGGTAAGGACCTTCACAAAGAAATAAATGAAAATGCAGATGTTGGTTTCAGTATACAGAAGGATCCATGGCAAGTGGAAAATGGATGGCCTGTGTCTGTAGTGAATGCTAAATCACAGACTTCAAAAAAAAACCAAAACAAAACAAGAACACCTACATGCAGCAAGTAGTCTTTGGGCAAGGCAAGTCAAGAAGTTTTGTGCTACAACTCTGCTGAGACAAGTGATTTGTACAAAAACAAGCAGGATTCTGGGATCTGGGTGTGGAACTTGGGCCTTCTCCTCCTTCCTTAGTAGCCTGTGAGGTACATATACCTATGAAAGGTTGGACTTCTGCATATCTATTCACAAGCTTCAGCAGGGCATCTGCTTCCCCAGAACAAGAGTTAGTAAAGAGTTCAAAGAAAAATGGTCTCACATTCTAATTATATTGTACTAACTAGAATCAAACACTGAAAATAAGTTATCAGAACCTTGTAATAATTGAGGTTATATTAACTCATTTTTGCCATTTCAGAAATACACACACTACCTCAATCCTTGATCCACTTAAACTGTGAGAAACAACAGAAAAAGAGTGGAAAGTAATTTCTGGAAGCGAGTCACTGTTATTTGTAAATAGCCTGGAACAACTCCATAGCTATGGTGATGTACAGTGATTTCTGAACTAGATTTTAAATCATCTCCACAATATGAAATCGTGCTCTGTAATAGCAACACCATTTCAACTGAGAACAGATACTGAGCACAGCTGTGAAGCAAAATCTGGGATAAATCCTCATAGTGGGAATTAGAAATAAACTATAAAACATCTCAGGTAATTTGAAATGAACTGGTAATATTCACTCTTCCAGTTTGGTGGTTTTTTGGATTTTTTTTTTTTTTAGACCAAAGTGACATGAATTTTTTATTTGTCTGAAAGTTTGTTTTAACAGGTAAAACTTGAGACAAAATTAATGTCATTCTTGAGAGTGATTTGTTTAGGAAATCTCATAGAATATCTGTAGGAACTAGTCAGCTACTATATTGCAACACGGTAGAAAGTGAAATTGAAGCATCATATTAACATAGTACTTATTTGCTAATATCTGTCAAAGGCATTATAGTTTGCGTCATTCCCTGCATACATAACCACTCTTGTTCTGTACTTTAATGGTCACATTAATAATAACAATCCTCTCACTGCTAAGTAAATTTCTAATGTATTTGTCATTACTACCTATCAGCTAACATTCAGAAGCCAATCTATAGAAAAAACTTGTTCTATTCTATTAATCACCTTCTGAATCACACACAAGACCAACAATTTACTTTGAACCACAACCTTTTCTCTTTACTTTCTGATCGCTCAGAAAGTCTCTCTTGCGTGCCAACTGCTCAATGTACTGTCAAACCAAAAGTAAAAACAAAAGAAGTCCCAGGCTAGCTAATTTAAACCAAACACCTCTGGCATATTCAAGTTTTATAAAAATTTTACTGGTAAGTTAATTTCTGTATTTCACCTCCAGAACACCATATTCTGAGCTATCACCACATATATTGATTGAATATCCAGTGTCATGAGATTTATTGTACCACAAACCCAGCAGTTCTACAGGCACAAGAAAGAGTGGTGAAAAACTGGTAAAAACACTAGAGAGATGGCTGTGTGCAACCAGAATAAACACATAGAGCTGTTTGGACAAGATAAACTCCTTGCTTTGTAAAGCAACTTTTATTTTCAATAAGATACTAAGACCTCCTTTCACTGCCAGGAGTGACTGACATGTTTCGCTAGGATTTGCAAATACAGCTGTTCTTGCAAGACTTTCCAACAGAATTTAAGTGCCAGATAAGTGCCATTACTTTGCCCACATCATTCACACCAAGTACCCAAAAGAAACAATGTGAATGTGGAGTGATTTTTCTTTGTGCCATGAATCAAAGTACCTGTGCTGTTAGCACTTCTAGACACAAAACTTGAAGCACTTCTGCTTACATTTCCAAGCTGAGTATTTATGAAGTGTACTTGAGATTTTTCCAGGCTGTAACACAACCAGAAACTTGCATTTTAAATAGAAGTAAGATTTGGAAGACACTTTTAAGTCTTTTGTCCAAGGTTTGGCAAACCTAGATAGAGTTCTCTGCCACAGATTTCCTATGAGCCTACCAACATTCTTGTCCTGTTTCTTTAACATAGAAAGAATAAGTTCGAAGAACAACTTTTTTCAGTAGTCTTCTAATTCCTCCTATAATTTTAAACAAGATCCTTGGCAAGGTTTGGCCAACTGCATACTCACAGGCACATGCTAGGGACTATTAATAATAAGCTGAATGGATCAGTCAAAATTCATTTAAATCTTTACCACCCTGTATGGTCCTGCAAAAAGACTTTGTGTGCCTCTTCATGCCTTCATGAATGCAATACCTACTCATTTTATACTACTCTCAAGGACTGCTGTGCAACCTCACAGTGTTTCAGACACTTTGAAAAAAACACACAAAACCAGGCATTAAATGTGATGCTCATAAAGTAACCAAGGCCTATAAGACACAAAAGACTAGATTCACTGAGTGAAGACATGGCCTTCCCACAGTTCAGCTTCACAGAAAAAAAGTACTAGATACTGTCCTACTTAGAGATGTAGATTTAACTAATGTGTTCCACTTTCCTGTGTGTAATATGGGGATAAAACTTTCTAACCTCAGAGTCTTTATGTGAAGATATGTCAATTTCAGGTCATCAAATGCTTCAATAGTATTCAAGTGTCCTTTATCTAAGAATTTATAATTCTGAAACCTAGTGCATGTCCTCTGTAAAATCACTAATTCAGAAAATGTTCCCTTGATAATTTGTTTAACAAGAATACTTGTGCATGTTAATTAGAAGCACTACGTTGACTAATTTATGCAAATTCATTCAAGTGTTCAGGTGAACATTTACAACATTGACAAATACTATTCTGAACCATTGACTGTGCTTTAATACACCAACATAATCAAAGCTTTTTTCCAGAATAAGTAGGTTTCTGTAATTGTTAAAGGAATGAGTGGAAGAACAACAAAGACTAAGTGGGAAGCTGTTTTAAACAGGTTGAACTATGAAAAAAACCTGAAATTAAAAGATAGCTTGTGTAAACAGAGACTAAAGGATAAGCATCAAAATCAAGGTAGCACATTGCTATGGAGAGCTTTGAAAATAACAGAGAAACTGGGGTTAAAGCAAAAAAAAAAAAAAAAATTAAGTAATATAGAGATTTAAGAGTAAAGGGAAAGGAAGAAAAGATTAATGATCTGAATAAAATAAAAAGGGATATTTCATTCAATACATTATTAGTCCAGAGGAAAAAGATATTAAAATGTGGATTGTAATCTCTGTTATTTTTATAATTTAATTTTCCTAACATGACCAAATTTTAATTCTATACCTATATGCAGAATATAATTGGCACATAAAAGTGATTATCTTTTAAGGGTGGCTCTAAGAAGATATTTAAGGAAACAAAATGTATTAGCTGAGGAGGCTATGTATTCTACATCCTTGGTGAAACTCGATACCCAACCAGATACTTTTCTCAGCAATCTGCCAAAGGGGACCCCTCTTGAGTACTGGGGTTGGACTAGAGACCTTGAGGGATGGCTGCCAGTCTTGTTGATTTTGTGATTCTATCAACTATAGAAAACGGAATAAAAATATTTTATCAGATAGTCCCAATTGCTACGTTTCTTATGTATCTTTTTAAATCAGATTAATGTAAATAATAGGTGAGAGCCATTCTAAGAGTAAAACAAATAATGAGGATCTGAACAATTTAATATTTGAAAGATACAGGTTCTTCTCAAAACAAGATCAGTATTTCATGCTTCACTTCTGAGAATTACTTCCTACAGTGCTGTAGACCAGAAAAGAAAAAAAAATGTGCCAAAAACAAGCCAAAGAAGAAAAAATCACCAACCTACAAAGTTATGATTTTCAAGCAATGACCAGTGCAATTTCTTTTTACCCAGTTGGGGTATGACTTTGTAGGTTATTTCAAATAGATTTTTTTTTTTGCATGTGTATATTTATTTAACAGTTAAAATAATGAAATAGGTACAAAGACAGATCAACTTCTCTTTGCAGTGAAAAGTAAGCAGCCTATTCACATTCACATATCAGGAAGGTCTCAGAAAACAAAAATTTCTCTAGTTTGGCAGCCCTAAAAACAAATGAAAAATGAATTAATCCACAGATGCTAAGATTTTGGAACTGAAAACCAAAATGTATAAATCATTTTCAGTGACAGAAAGATGCTAATTGCAAGTGCCATAGACTGATTTTTTTTTAATGAGATGGTCATCTGGCAAAGGGCAACACAGTTATGAGCTACTGTGCATATCACAGCAAAGTAAAATTTACTGTAAATGAAATTTGAATGTGCTTTATTATTCCAAAATCACAGTTTGGTTTCATTCATAAAAAGCATATTGCGTATACTTCAATATGACAATATGACAAGCCATCTCATTACTAAGAAGTAATTGTTGTTTTTAAGAGCTGGAAGGAGACTTTCTCCTATCTTCAGATAGTTAAGGAGATCATAATGTCCTAACCAAGCTTCTCCAAAGAAGAGTGCAGCCAACTGTGGTCATCTCCAAAATACTTTTGGAAAAAACAGATGTCACATGAAATATAATTTACTACACATGGAGACAGAATTCAGGTTCTAATGCCATGGTTTTATTTCCCTTTGGCTTCCTCTGTTTTTCTTATAAATGGGTTCCCTATTTTTTGGTGGGTACTTTTCCTTAGAACTTAGGCCTAGCATACAAGATTGAAACCCAGCATTTGCTTTGAATGTCTTCAGTGTGAGAGGTTCAGGATCTGGGTTCTTCACACAAAACAACTAGCTGTTTAATCATTACAACTGCAAAATTGGAGTTCAGTTTTCTGGAAGTTCCAGAATAGAATAAAACAAAGCTTGATCCATGTAGTCCTCACAAAGACCTTTACTTTGAGAATGAATTTTGATTGATGTATTTTCCTTTCCACAGATGCTGCAATTTAAATACTCATTTTACATTTTGACAACTGTAACTCTTAGTCTTAAAAATACTAGTATCTAAAAAGAATGTCTAAACAAGTTCATACAAGATTGGATGTGGACAACATTTCAAGTCAGACGTAGGGGGTTACTTCAGAAAGAGAGAAGGCTCAAGGGGAGCTAAGAATCATGAAGAAGGGTAGAAAACACCACTCATTTATGATACTGTCTCCCTTGTGTAATGTAAACTACTGAATAATACACCAGTATTCATTTTTTATACTATTCATAAAACACAGGAACTCTCCCTGTTACACATGTTAATGTCACAGACCACTTGCTTCTTTGATAAATCAGAGGGCATTGTTTTTCCTCTTGCAGTACTACTGTAACAGAGATATCAAAGAGATTTTATTATATCTTTGGAGCTACTAGTATTAAGAAACAGCACCAACATATCTGAAAAACCATTGCATTATGTGGCCTTTTCTTGGAATGATTTTGGAGACCAAATCATTTTTGTACCAATGTTCATGGGAAACAAAAACTGTGAAGGTGAAAGAAAACCCACAGTTTTTATTTTAGTGAACATTGTCAAAAACCTTCTTTTTCAGATTAGATTAGATTATTTTAAAGGGAATTCAAGATTGTAGCTAGAACTCTATGATATAGAGAGAAAAGATTGCTTGTGCCTGTGTTTTTCTAAGTTCTTTTTAGATACCAGAACAAAACTGTTGCTTACGTAGATCAATTTTCATGTCCACACTTGACAATCTATTTTCTCTACAAAGCTGAAAACTGCATTGACACCTTTGTCACATACTTTTGTTTTGTTTGAACACTTTTGGATTTTTATGAAGAAAGTTATGAATTTGATGAAAGAAATAAAATAATATGCCATAACTTTAAGTAAACTATGATATCTAGCCAAGAATTCAATGCATTTACATGAATGGATGTGAACAAAAGTGAAAGAATGACAGTGGCTGAAGAGTTGTAAAAGCAGGATAGTTCATAGAAGGAACCCTGTCAACAGAGCAAGGACAGTTTGAGAAGCAAGGCAGGAGGAACAAGAGTGATTCAAAGTAAACTGGGCTCAAGTTGCAAGCTTAGACTAACAAAAAGCAGTATTGAACTTGAGCAAGTTAGTTCAGAGAATGGAAAAAATTCATCATGCAATAGGGCAAAAGTTTTTTTGCTTTCTCTATATTTCAAAATACAAGAGTCAGTAAAAAGACTTAAACAAGGACTATTTACAGTAAAATATTACTGTAAGGAATAGTTAGGAAAAAAGTTAGGAAAATTTAATTCCTAGAAGTCTTAAAAATATTAAGCTTTGAGAAGACTCACCAACAGGAATAGCAGAACCCTCTTTTTTTTTTAACCAGATCTGAAGTTAGGTGAGCTAGCCATGGTTGTAAAATTTGTCACAGCAGTTTTGAGCTGCTTTATCTCAAATGTCCTTCAGCAGATAAAGAACAGTGATAATAATAATGGCGCTGTCATCTCACATCCAGACCTGCAAGTGTGATAAGAGAACTTCAGTTTAAAAGGAATTCACCTTATTAGGCTGTAGAATTTCCTATAAGGACTCAGCCTTTCATATTGGATTAATATAACTAAATACAGAAAGTGGGGGTTGAGGAAGTTCTAATTCTCATCATCAGCTTTTCTTTCCTGTTACCAGTGGGGATTCTGTAACATGATGTATCAAACAAGGAGGCCCATGGAAAAGAAATATATATGGACCGATTCTTGATAGATGTTTCAGAGATGTTTATTTCTCCAGCCGCATGGCTGGGATCTGCTGAGGAACTCTCACAGTCACAGGACCTGAGGGTCCCGGCCCACGCAGGGGAACGCAAAACAACCAATGGTAAACAAGGTTGACCCCGTGCCTCCCCCCCAGGGCCCCTCTCCTAGGACTACATGGCACCGGGGAAGGGACCCAACATTTCACCCGTTTTATTTTTAACAAAAGAGATTTAAAACTTAACATTGAAAACAACTGGATAAACATAACAAGAACAGTTTCAAAACAATACGAGCCACCCTCCTGAGTCTTTAAATGTCCAAACAGATTCTGTGGAACATCTTAAGGCTGACAGAAGGGAGACAGAACTCTCTGAGCATGCTTTGTGGGGGAACTGAGGCAGGAGAGGGTTTAATTTCTCCCCACCCCCCCCCCCCCACACACACTTTTTCATCCCCCACTCAGCATTGGAAAGGGATTTTTGGGGAAACAATTGACAAAGGCATGGTTTTGTGAGGGAATAAACAGATTGGGAATACACCGGGGGTAATAGGATATAGGGTAAAAGGGAAAGGTGGGATTAGGAAAGGGAGACTGAGGCTTTTATAATGGAGATACTGTCTAACATGACTATGATTTTTAGCATATATACTGCCTTTTACAGGAACACCATCAGGCCCAGTGACCTGCGATGCTTGTAACCCCTTTCTACCTTGCACAATTTTGAATTCCACCACCTCTCCATCTCCCAAGCTTGGGATGCATTTTTCAGGGTTATTCTTTTAAATAGCAGTTCTATGCACGAATATGTCTTGCTGGTTGTCACATCTCGTTATAAAACCATAATTTTGTTTAACATTATACCATTTTACTATTCCTAAAACCTTAGCTACGGTGATCTTTCCCTTTTTCCGAGTGGCTGCTGTTTTCTGTCTCGCTGCATTTTTGCTTTCTCTTTCACTTGCTCCTGTGTTGGAATTGCCAGGGTTGCTAGTGCTGCCAGGGCCGCCGGAGCTGCTCGTGCCTGTGCGCTCTTCCCAGGGTCGCATTCGGGGCCGTGTGGGCTGGGCCAGACCGCGCCACTCAGTTCTCTGTGCATCACCGCTTCTGCTCTCAGCTGCACTGCCGCTGCCAGGCGCTGCACCCACATCTCGTCCGGGCCCCCGAGCGATGCCCCCCCGTGCCCTGCTCCAGCGCGCGTCTTGGTTGGGCGCAGCTTCTGTCCACCACCACCGCCGCCAGCTGCCGCCCGTGTGCTGTCCCTCTTGGTCAGGCGTTCACGGGGCTTGCTCCACCACGCGCTGAATGGGGCCAGGCGAGCACCGCCGGGTCGCGCCGCTCCCGCCGCTCCTCGCTCCACCGCTGACACTGCAGCTTGCGCCGCTCCACCCGCATGAGGGAATTGCCTCGCTGCTGCTCGCAGAGCGCTCGGTCCACATGGCCTGGGTCGCGCAGACTCTGAGGCAGGCTTCCCTTCACCAAGACACAGCTGACATTGCTCAACAGTCTCGGTAATTAAATAATATTCACGAAAATATTCTTCCGTTGGCATATATTTTGACTCAAAAATTAACTGTGTCCAAATGGTCTTCCAAAAGCCCTTGGTAAGAATTAAATCCCAAGAAACATAGAAAAAGTTCTTAAACAACCATGCCAGGAAGTGTTTCAGTTCCTTTTGAGCTTGAATTAAGCTAAAACTTACAAATCATTGCTCAAGAATCTTTTTAAGATAAATGTCCATATGCAGCTCTGAGAAGCCAAGAGTCTTTCCACAGTTCCTCCATAGTTTAGATATGGAATAGCAAAACAAAAACAAGAAGAGGAATCCGAGGTTTCTACTCACAGATCAGTCGCTTAGGGATCGGGGATCGTTCTGCTCACAATTTCCCACCATTTGTTACAGTGGGGATTCTGTAACACGACGTATCAAACAAGGAGGCGCATGGAAAAGAAATATATATGGACTGATTCTTGATAGATGTTTCAGAGATGTTTATTTCTCCAGCCGCATAGTCGAAGCTCTGCCGAGGAACTCTCGCAGTCACGGGACCTGAGGGTCCTTGCCCACACAGGGAAACACAAACCAACCAATGGGGAACGAGGCTGACCAGGGGCAGGGAAACCCCGTGCCTCCCCCCCAGGGCCCCTCTCCCAGGACCACATGGCAGGGGGGGAGGGACCCCGACACTTTCTTATGTACTGTAGATCAAGTCTGGTAGTTGGAAAGAAACAAGATTTCTAAGAGTGTTGTCACAGACCATGTGGAGGACCTTGGCAAATAGGTAATTTTTTCCCCTTTATTGCTGGGTGCCATGTTACATTTGGCCTGTCATCTGTACAATATCATGTAGTGTCATTTTAAAACCTTCTCTTTATAGAGAAATAAGAGTGGACCCTGGCTTGATCTCTTTGTTAGGACATCTTTGGAGGTCACCTCCAACCACTGCAATTTATTAGGAGATTTCAGATTTCTCTGAGGCAGCTGACATACCTTGCTATGGCAGTAATTGTACCAGTTAAAGAAATTACCATGTTCAATTAAACTTATTACTGTGTATCTGCAGAGGATCTTCATGCTAACTTTTACCACTTGTACACTTCTGAGGTTGTCATGCAATTCTAAACTACTTAGTTTTCATTGAGTCAAAATGGGAAGCACACATAAGCCCTGAGGTTTTGGTATTTGCCGTACAGTGAAAAAAACAAACCCTTTTAAGGTTGTTACTGTCATCAGGTAGTGTAGCCAGAGCAGGAAAATTACATCTGCTGTAATGATTGTAAAGCAGTGATTCAGGAAGATTTATTGTGATTTCAAATGGATGGAATTATTGATCACTTGTTAAATAAATGAAGGACTTAATCTCCATATGAACATAAGATGTAATAATATTGCACATTTAATTAACAATAAGAAAAATAGATCCATTTTAACTTATAAAATTGTAAGTATTTTTAATTGAAGGTAATGTGCTGATGAGAGGAATAATTTAGATTTTTTGAAAAAATGTTATATTAGTTGAGAAAGAAATTAGTTTTTGACTAAGCTATCATCCTTCCCCTATCTCTATGCCCCTCTCCCACAGAGATATTTGTAATTTATTCAAAGTAAAAAAGTTATCCTCTATATATTGAATGTTAATATCTTAGACTCAGGTACTGTACTACTATTACCAACCATGATTTCTGTCATTTTCACTCAGATGAAGAGTTGTTAACAAAATTAAGAGGTAGAAATACAGAAAAATGTTTTTCATTGAAAAGTACAAAATTCCATTTATGTTTCTTGTTGAAACACCAATTCCAAGACAAATAAGTAAATGCGATGAGTTGTAGCTCTTGATTTGAAGGAGTTGGCAGTGGACCTAAAACAGGATGGCCCCTTATGCAGCTGTGTGCCATTTTGGAAGCTGTGTATTCTCTAATCAGGGAAAGGAAGTAAAGTTTCAGGCATTAACAGACCTTTCCAGAGATTTATTTCATTACCAACTTGACATAAATGTCACTCCTCGAAACTTCAGGTAACATTCCTATTGGATTTTCTAGATTTGCTAAGGGCAAGGCACACAATTCTTCATAACCTTCTTGGTTTTCCTTCCCTTAACAGCCTTTCTAAGGGGCCAAAACAATCAGAGATTGAATGTCCCCACCCCTTGAAAGCAGTGAGTTGTAAACATAACTGGAATAGATTTATTCTCTCTTTGTAGGCACCTGTTGTTATTTCATCTGTGCTCAACAAAGATGGTAGACCCTGGCAGAGAATGGGGCTGGGCCGCAAGTGATACCTAAAAAAGAAATATCCATTAATCATCCTTGTGGGTCTTTTACATGAAGAAGAAAAGAGAAAGCTTTGACACACATAAGATCATTTAGTGTAAATAACAGGGGAAGGGAGTAGTTTTCTTCCCTTCAACTCTGATTACCTAAAAACTTTGGTTTGTTACGATAACTTTGTTTGCTTATGCAAATTAAACCTTCTTTAGAGGTTAATTCACATTTAATTTTTCATTTTAAAACCTTCTCAACACTCTGATGAGCATAATAACTAATAGCAGCACAGCCTGATGATGTAAGTTCAATCTTTTTACTATTTCTTAGGGTAGAATTTAGCAGATATGCAGACTTGTGAGGTTTCATGTTTCTAACTTTTTAAATTGAATTTTGTCATCATTATGACTAGTGTAAATCCTTTATTTTAGTATAAGTCCTACTAAAAAACTAAAAGAAAAAAAAAAGAGATTTTCTAAATATGTTACTTTTTCCTCTATCTTAAATGTGTAATGTTCAGTTTCACATATGGAAATGTCACACTAATGTCATAAAATATAATTTTTATACACATGACCATTTGAAGATTGACTGTTTTGGCAGTAAGAGTGGTTAAAATTAATGTGAGTGGGGCATAGGTTTTTTTTGCTGAATATTTTATAAACTTTTCAGATTTCCAGGGGAAGGATTAAATAAAACACTGTATTAGTTTTTGAATCATCTTCTAAGAACTAATGTCAACATCTCACAATACTTTTCATGTCAACCGAACTAATTGTACACCCTGAGATTTAAACAAAAACCATATACACAAAAAACCCCAAACCAGGAATCAGACCTTATTATTTCTTTTCTGTAAAATCAATCTTCTGAACAGTTTCTTGTTTCTTGTGGACAGAACAAAGGGAGTGGTAAGAAAAATCACAGAATCATAGAATATGCTGAGTTGGAAAGGACCCATGAAGATCGTTGAGTCTGACTGCTGTCCCCTTGCAGCACATCCCCAAGAATCATGTCTTGTGCCTGGGACGTCAAGATTTTCTTGAACTTTGTCAGTCTTGGTGCTGTGACCCCTTCCCTGGGAAGCCTGTTCCCAGTGCTCAACTACTTTCTGGGTGAAAAACCTCCGATACCCGGCCTAAACCTCCCCTGACTCAGCTTCATGCCATTTCCTCAAGTCCTGTCACTGGTGGAGATGTCAGTGTCCACCCCTCCTCTTCCCCTCACAAGGGAATTGCAGACCCCTGCATTGTGGTCTCTCCTCAATCTCCTCTTCTCCAGGCTGAATAGACCAAGTGACCTCTGCTGCTCCTCATACGGCTTTTCCTCAGGAACTTTCTGTGGTGCTGATCTCCAGGCTCTCATTCCCCATTCTATACACACAACCATGGTTGCCCCATCCCAGGTGCAGAATCCAGTATGTTCCCTTATTTAACTTCATATGATTGGTGGTTGCCCAACCCTCTAGTTTGTTGAGGTCTCTCTACAAGGCCTCCCTGCCACTGAGCAAGTCAGTATCTCCTCCCAGCTGAATTTGTCAGAAAACTTACTTAGTATTCCTTTGAGTCTGGCATCCGAGTGGTTAATGAAGATGTTGAAGAGCACAGGGCGGAGGATGGAGCCCTGTGGAACCCCACCAGTGACAGGTCACCAGTCTGATGTCACCCCATTCACTGTAACCCTTTGTGCCTGATCCTGAGCCAGCTGCTCACACATCACGAGGCCAGCTGTGTGCTGGACATTTTGTCCAGAAGGATACTGTGAGACATAGTAGCAAAAGCTTTGGTGAAGTTCAAAAAGCTGACATCAACTGGGTTTCCTTGGTCTGTTGGTGTCTCAGTTTTGGAGATAAAACTTCAGGAGGAAACACTCTGGAGTGAGTGTCTCCTCTGAAGCGAAAAGGGCTTCCCTTTTCCTCTGTCAATGAGACAAATGGGTCACAAAAACTGAAAGTGGGAAAAAGAAACCAAACTGTTTATGAACATACAAACAAAACAGGACAGAACAGGATAAAAAACACCCCCTCAAAATACAACAAATTCCCAGAGAGGGAACAGACACGCAGGCTCGGACCAGCCGGGGCCACCTCCGCAGGCTCCCCGGACCGGCGAGAAGGGAAGGGAGGCAGTGACGCAAGGGGAAGGGAAGGGAAAAAAAGAACAAGAAAAAAAACCCAACAGAACCTTTTCCCAGCCAGCTGGAACACAAAGGAAACCCAAAGAGCAGCACAGCGCTCCTGGCACACTCCCTCCGGAGCCCCCAGAGCCCCCGAGCCGCTGGGCCCGGCCATTCATCGGCCCCGCACTTGGTCCTGTGGCCCCAGCCCCGGGTCCAGCTTAAAGAAACAGCGCCTTGGGCATTGAGCGGATGGGTAAGGAATAAAGCCGCTTCATAACATCACCCCAAGACAGCCGGGTTGGTTATCCTGTCATAGAAGGAAATCATGTTTGATAAGCAGGCTTTTCCCCTCATGAAGCCATGCAGCTGTGACTGATGACTGTGTTGTTCTTCAGATGTTTTTCAATACCTCCCAGGGTAATCTTTTCCATGATTTTACCAGGCACTGACAGACCCGCAGTTTCCATGGTCCTCCTTTTTTTCCATGTTCAGAAATGGGGACAACATTCACCAGCTTTCAGTCAGCTGGGACCTCTCTGGATTCCCAAGTCCACTCAAAAATCATCTTGTGATGACATCAGCCAGCTTTCTGAGGATTCTCTGATGAATCCCATCAGGCCCCATAGATATTTATGGATTCAGAAGGAGCAGCTGATGCTGCACCATTTCAGGGTCAACTGGGAGTTTATAATTCTTGCAGTCATGGTCATCCAGCTGAGGGCACTGCCTTCCTCAGTATTGCCCTATGTTTTACTGATAATTGAAACACCTTCAGTACTGTGTGGGGAATGGACACAAATTCACATGTGTTTTGACTGTATTTTGTGATTTGCTTTTCAGTCTCTCTATATAAATATATATCTCCTACTTATTAATCCCCCACAAAAAATGAACCAGTGGTACCTATGATACAGACAGCTAATTGGAGTTAAAAAACAAACCTCATCCATGCTGAGAACTTTGCTGCCTTTCATTTTTCTCTATGGAAGATTTGCTTAAAAATTAAAAGGAGTGTGTTATTGAATACTTTAAGAAAGGATGCATACTTCTTTAACATAGATATTTTCAACATATGGGAAATGTAAATTTCATGAAAGCTATTCAAAGGTGGGAACAAAGATAACTTCCTAAGCAGCCCTGAACTATTTATCTTCTCACATAAAAGGTTACATTCTAATCTCAAGGTAAATGGTCTGACTTTATTGCATTTTGGGCAGATTTACACCAGTCTAACTGAGATAAGATCTCTCTATTTGTGTTTATCCCAGAAAGAATTGTCCTTTTTTTTCTATTCATCCATCAAAAGATCGATCTTCAGGAAAGACTGTTCTATAAAGTGCAGTAAGCAAAAAAATCTGAACTTCTCTATCAGTCTTATTGCATATCATAGCAATTACTCTTGCTGTCATGAAAAATAAAGTCTGATATCCTTTGAGTCTACATGTGCGAAACATAGACCTAAAAGTGTAATGCAACTTCAGACTCTTGAAAACAGAATGCAGGCTGAAATTTTCAGCCACTGGTGGCATGTGTGGGCACCTGACTTGCAGCTTTCACAGGAAGCAGGGACATGTTATAAATATGCCACACATCACTGCAGAAAGATAGAACCCAAGCTAGGCATGAGAGAGAGCATATTATCTTGTATGCCCTGGCCACACGCACAAAACAAGAAGGCTTGCCCATCTGTTTGATATTTTCCACTGTCAGGACTTGCATAGCTATTTATTAAAGGTGTCTTCTTCCCACAGTTAATTCCTTCAGTGGTTTAGTTGCCTCTGCCTAATTCTTCAGTGCTTATTTTGTCAGAAAGATTTCCTGAATCTGAGTTGAAGGGTTTATTCCATTGGAAAACTACTTACATTTCCACGTCCAAACTCTCTTAATCTTGGGCTGTCCTCTTCATCCAGGAACGACAAGGTGAATCATAACACAGGTCAGATGGAACAGTAAAAATGCAGTTTCTTCAGCACTTCCTTTTAGTTACATTTATTTTCATTTTTTCTTATTTTTTCAGTTCCAACATAAGCAAAAATAAGTGCTAAATATTAAGATGGTGCTCAAAGTGCTAAATATTTTGTTGGTGTTCAAAGCATATTGAAAGAAAAATTGAACATCTCTGGCCAGATACAAGAAGTTTTGGGTTTTCTGTTTCCTTCTCTACAAGTGTGGATTCATTAAAGTTCTGTTTTCCAGTTCCTAAGTCAGGGGCCTACTCTACTGGAGGTAAACAAATCAAGTGAAGAGGCTCTATCACACTTTGGGTAGTGTGTAGTGGCCCCTCTATTCTGCTTTCCAGTTCTACTAAGAGCAAAGCAGAATTAAAGATGGTCCCTAAATAAAAATCACAGATTTCATCAGCGATGCTTACATTATGTAGAATAAACTACAGAACTTACAAAAAGAAAAAAAAGCCAGCAAAGCAATTGCCAAGTCCAATACCTGTTTAAGTCAACAAAATATTTTTCAGACACTAATGAGCTCAGAAATATTATCTATTTTGATGAAATAGAAAATAATAATATATATATATTTTGAAGAAAATAACCTTTTCCTTTTAAGCCATAATGTTAGCTGTATACAGTAGGAAAAAGAGTTTTCATATCTCACCTGTTTAAATCAAAGCAGCAAGATTGTAGGCATTTAACAACAAAGAATGTTTAGAGAAATTAATATGAAAGTAATATTTCTGATTTTCCAAAATATTTTGTAATAATGATCACTGAAGAATTCATTAAGTTTATAAAAGCTTCTGAGAGCTTATTACTTTTCTGAGAAGAAACATCTAAAGAATACTGTGTGGGCTATTTTGTGGAAATGAAGAGAGAGAACAAACTATTATTGCTGTCCAAATTCTAGTCTCCCACATGCTTTATGATTGTCTTAATGTTGTTTCACTTACGATCAAATTGGCTCAAATCTGCAGTAAATATGCTTAGCATCTTGGTAAGCATGGTGCTTTAGATTGTTATTTCGGTGTATACATATATAGATATATTTACACGTATGCTGTATCAAAATGGTATAATTAGGATCAAGATACTCTTAATTATTTGATGGATTTCATATTTTCCTCATCCTGTTTCTAATACATTTTTTCAGTAAATATATTATGATTATTATAATATTATAATATTATAATATTATATTATATACTTATGAAATATAAGTAGTATCATTAAAAATTTCAAAAAAGTCTCTGAAACAAAGAGACCAAACTGGTGTGCAGATGTCTGAATTAACATTTTTTTATTACTTGCACGTCTTTTTTTTTCATCATAAACTTACTTTATATGTAGCACTCATACTTTTCTTTATCCCCAGGAACAAAATTGAGCAGATAAGTGAGAGGGCAGAGCAGGGTATATATATATATGTACAGCAGAAAGAACAAGTGGAACGAGAGTTTCAGCTCCCAAGATCAAGAATTAAACAACATCTTAAAAATCAGTTTACCTTCATAGAGAAATAAATAATTAGTTTCCTTTTATACTCCTGTATTGGTTTTGTCTGGGATGGAGTTTATTTTCTTCATGGTAGTTCATATTCTGCTATGCTTAAATTTCTGATTCCCTGCAGGGAGTGAGAAAATGTCAGTCTGAGACTTGACTGACTGCTAACTTTAAACCACAACAACTCCCAAAATAACACAGCAAATTCTTAAATATTTCTTCCTCTTTTTTCACCCCTCGTATTCTGTTTTGGTTTGGGGGTTTTTTTTTTGTTGGTTGGTTGGAGTTTTGGGGTGGTTTTTTGTTTGTTTGTTTGGGGTTTTTTGTTTTGTGTTTTGATTTTGGTTTTGTTTAGGTTTTGGTTTGTTGGTTTTTGTTGTTTTGTTGGGTTTTTTTTCTGTAAAGGAAAGTATAACTAGTTCAGAGGGGAAATCTTGCTGCAGTTAGCTGTTTCTGCCTTAAGTCCCTAATTTCAAAAATATAATTAGTGTCTTGTCTGGTAAAGGGGCAATTTTCTTGTCTGCTAGGCATAAAGAATTTAAAATGATTGCTAGACTCCTCTTCAGTCAGCACAACCAAACCCTGGCATATTAAACCCAGGGTATAGGAAACACAAAAGGTGGAAAGGCTCCTAGGTGTGAGAAAAAAGCAGGTTTCAGAAATAAAGCAAAAGAATTTAGGAATCAGCTCTGGCTGCGAAAACTTGAAGATAGAAGAAGATACAATTATATAGCAAGCAAGGACATTAAAACAACGGTTAGAGGTTTTAGGTTTGACTGAGATTGGTCTTGAAGTTATAGAAAATATGCTTAGCAAGATAGATAAGTTCAAGCTTAATAATGGAATATTGTGCATTATTATATAAGGCATAAAAAGCAAGTATTGTGTGCAACGGATGTACATGCACTATGAAGACTGATTAAAACAGTTGTCTGCAAACTTTAGAAGCATGTTATTGGTTAAAAAGGTTTTAAGAATGCTCTGTAATAAGGAAATCTTTGGCTGCCTGTGATGACATGAGTCTTGTTAACATCTCTTGTCTCTCAACTCTGTATATGAGACTGATGCCGAAATAAAATAATAAAAAGGCTCTGGGAACATCTGTCCGGGCTCCCTGTCCTGTTTGCTCTCCAAAAACACCGACACCAGGGCACTGGGTTTTTGGATTTACCTGCCATTGCTGATCTCTGTGCTCTGACCAGACAAGCAGTATTCAAATCAGTGAATAAGTGACTATGAACCAGATACACATCTGAGCTCCACATTTTTCAGGTATTTGGGACACAGAGACCTAGAATGTGCCCAGTAGGCTCACAGTGATAATTCTTGATCGTTCTGATGTAAAGTGTAGGAGCACTAAGCCAAGAAAGAAGGCTAGTGGTCAGGGTACTGGCGCTTAGAATTGCTTCATTCCCTCTGAAGACCTGAAAAAATAGTTTGGAGGGGGAGACAGATGCATGGTATAGTCTGCCTTCTGTCCATTTTTTCTTATGGTGAAATGAACACTTTGTTGTCACAAGTACAGAGAGACTTTTTAAATTTCAGAAGGAAAAGAGAACTGAGCTGAGTTATATTCTCCTAAGAAGCCTGGTGCTCCATGTATGTTACACTTCTGTGCTAAGTCCATACGAGGTTTTAATGATAGACATGACTACACTCACACAGCTTGCCATAGCATACCTTTCTTCTAAGTAAGACATACTGCCTTGAGCTCAGACACACCTTAAACCACATTACCTCATACTAAGTCAGGAATATGTTCTTCCTTCTCAGTGTAAGCAGAGATGACACAGTTCTACTTGAAAAGACTCACCTGGCATTTCTTGCCAAGGCTAAACTCTGTATTCCAATTGGAATGTGGTCATATCTGCTAGAGCTATTTTATTTTTCCATCCTGGCACCTGGAAAAGCAGAGTAATTATATCTGTTTCTCTTAATTTAATTTGTATTAAAATGGGACCTGTAAGTTAGAATAGAGCCTAGAAATTTTCTGGGTTCCTTAAAAACACAGAATACAGCCTAACTCTGCCCCTGATTATGTCATGAGCAAATCATGCATGACTCTATCACCTGCAGAATTAAATATAAAACAAGGAGCTGCTGATTAAGGAACAGCAAAGAGTTCTCAGTAAATGTGTTCACCATAAGCTCAAGAAGAGCTTTTCTTACAAGAGTAGCCAGGCAGCAGGGCCAGGTCGAAGGGTGTGGTACCAAGATTTCCAACCTCTATGGGATGAAGCCCTGAGCAACTTGTTCTGACCACATAACTGAACCTCCACTGGACACTGAGTCAGTCTAGAGACCTCGTGAGCCTGTACTTGCCTAAACTGCCCTGTGGTGCTAGTCATGCATGATTCCATGAAGACCGCACTTCCTTATTAAAGTAGATAAAAATCCAGTTTGTTTATTGGTCAGTTTGCAACAGCTTCAAAATATGACCTCTGTGAACAGCTGTCTGAAAGGCTGATGTGGTCCTTGTGTTTGCCTTGCTTGTCTCTGAGCAAGCAAGAATCTGGCATGAGGCATAGGTTTTATATATAATTGTATTGCACTCCTTCTCTGACTGTCTGTGATCATTAGTTTAAATTGGTGTCTGTAGATATTTATGATACCATTGCCCAAATACTTAATTTTTTATTATTTCAATAGTAAACCTGAAAAGGAGACTTGAGTGGGAGTGGTCATCACTGGGTCTCATTGAAATTTTTTGCATTATGGTGTTCCACTCTTAACAAACAGTGACATATGTTTTGTGATAGAAGAGCCTGGGTTTTTTTATTATTATTATTACTACTATCATTATTATTAGTAGTAGTAGTAGTAGTATTTATCTGATAACTATGTCCTTTGGTTTGTTGTAACTTAAATTCACCATTACTTGTTCTGGAATTCAAATTTACAGAACCTAATCTTTCCAAGGAGGCTTCTTATATAAACTTCAATATCTAACAATGTACGTCTTTCTCCTTTGAAGTTAGAAGAGAAGGAGAAGAGAAATTTTATGGGCATGAAGCTCCTCCAAATATATAATTCTCATAGAAGTGTTTTAGATAATTCTAAATACCATTTTATGTATAGAATTTATACTCACATGTAATAAAAATATATCTCAAGCAAATCACCCCAAATTATAACACAATTTTTTCATTACAGTGTCTTTTACAAAAAGTTATTCAAATGGCCCATATTGATCATCCCATTTTAAAGCGTATTGATATTATGTAAAGCAGCATAATTTATGAAATTATACTATTATGCTATTAATCTTTATAGAAATTTAAAAATACATCTTTCTACAGGAAATGCTTAGATGCTAATAGCATAATTAGCTAATAATATTTACTGGAAGGATGATTTTTTAAATTTGAAATATAAATTCTGAAAGATTTCGTTTACCATTTAACAAAAAACCTTAGCAGAACTAAAACATATTGTTTTATTCCAATCTCTTATCTTGCTAGGATATCAGAGTTTAAGCATTCTTACTAATTAGATTCAACTGAAGTACAAGTTTTAATCACTGATACACTATGCCTTTAAACTTCGTGTATATCTATAATAGTTTACTGCATTTGTTCCTGAATACCTATGGACATCTTGAGCTTTAAACATGATCAGAAAAATGGTGTCATATTTATCTGTGTATTCTCTCTTTTGATAAAGCTGCCTGACAGAAGTATTTGAAAGATGTAACTCTTAGTTAATTGTTAATGCTTGAGTCAATAGTTTGGTAATGATTTTTCTAGCTCTGGCTTTACCAGTCTTGCAAATTTTGTGTTTGTGAACGATTCTAAATCACCAAAAGATACCTAGATTATATCATACTGTAATTCAAATAAAGATATGAGACTATCTTATTAACATCCTTTATAAAAGCACACAGTGTAGTGCTTCTTAATATTGATATTCTCTGAATACACAGGAATAATGAGCAAATTAGTTTTATCATTCCTTTCCTTCCTATCTAAATTACAGTATCTATTTTGCTATTCTGTCCTCAGAGAAGGAGCAATCACTCTCATTTTATGTACCTCCCTTCCCCTTTCTATTGTAGCATTTATGATCAACCACAACTCCCTCATCACTTAACAGAAGCCTGTGCTTCTGGAGGAGAATTCAATCCCTTAAAAGGGGAAATGGAGGCAGTCAGAAGTTTCAAGTAAATTGGAAGTACAAGATCAGCTTGCCCTGTTGCTTTCCTGCCTGTATCTTCATGGCCATATTTCAGGAATATTTTTGGTTTTGTTCTGTTAGTATTGCATATTGTGACAAGAAGCAAGCACTTGGATCACACATGGAAATAGTTTCTGTCACATGAAAGAGTACCCCATTTGAGATTTTGGACTCTTTCAAAAGGCAATCTGTCCCTTAAGGTGGCAATACTGCAGCTCTGCAGCAGGAAAATAAATACACTCCCAAGAATGAATCAAGCAAAGCCTGTGTGACCCAGGAAAACACAGGTTTTAAATGGTCAGAGTGTGCCCTTGTCATTTTCCATCTATTGCTGCTCCTTGAGTGCTCAAAAGCCTGACTGCCTGTCATTCTAACCCTTCCACCCCTGGAAAAAGAGCAGTGGCAAGAAGGACTTTGGAACATAACTACAGAGACAGAGGACATCAATTAAATAATTATCTGTGAATTATTTTCTCATCTGCAGCCCAAAATATTCTGTTCCTGCTGATAGTCCTGATGCTACCACATCTGTTAATCCAAGAAAAACTTCTTTGACATCTATATATCAGTGTCGTTTATTAGGGATGGATTCTATTATGCTTCCCATGCAGACCCTTATTTATCATTTATCTCTGATACCAAGGACATAATTGGAACAGAAGCTGAACTAATTTGGTAGAATACTAGGGGTTGAACCTGTAATCAGTGAAAATCTTTTGGTACTGATAAAATGAAATATTAAGCAAGTATTTGGAAGGCCCCAGTAAAGACCAGAAGTAGTATAACGTCTATTCTAAGTTAGATGTCTCATTTTCAAGGTAGTAATATTTTATATAATTTCATGCATGTCATTTGAGTTAAAATATATTCAATAAACCTAAGATTTTTAGGGCAAGGTTGCCACAGATTTAGTCAAATAGAGATTTCCCATAGAAAACATCGTCCCCAAGCCTTTGCTGAAAATCTTCCTTCAAGAATTCATTTCATTAAGGGCAAATGCTATCAGGATAAAATACATTGATTTGTGAAAGCTTTTTGGAGTTTCAAAGGTCCCCAGGAGCTCATAATCTTGTGGTTTAGTTCTCTCTACTGTCAGGATTTTCAGCTGAGCTACACCTTTTAGGATGAATCTCTGTTCTGTATGCAGTGAGATTAATTTACCTCACAGAAATACTGAGAGAATTACAAGAACATCTTGGGGCCAGAATTGTCCAGGTGTATGGCAACATTTGTATACAGCACACTGATAATTTTGTACTCATTTGGGCCACAAAGTTTAATGGACCTGTGCAAATATGAGAAAATCAAACATGGCTTCTATTAAGTTGAAGGGTTTCCTATAAACAGTACTATATATTCAACACTATATTGCCAATATACATTCTGCTAATAAGGAATTGCAAATTCCATTGTAAGGATGTGGCCATACTGAAGCAAGATGTCATGAAAGGAATTTCTCTAGCCAGTTAGAATCTTACACTAATGTATTTCTCCAATACGTCAACATAACACAATATATAAGATAAAGGAAGTAATTTTAATGTATTTTTCTTCAGTCATGCCTGTGTTAATTATATTATCCTGCTTCTTCCATGTTGACTTTTAATAAATAGTGAACAGGTACTTCCTTCTTCATTTTAGCAAAGTTATGACTTCGACCCTGACTTTTGATTAAGGCAGTCTGAAATTCCATGTGTTTTATTACAACCAATTGAAAGTAAAAAAACCCCGAACATCAGAAATCTTACTTTGATGCTCAGTGGAGCAGGTAACCATAGTGATGAAGGAATTCCCATTGACTTTAACCATTAATCCTCTGAACAAATACATCAATTGTTTCAAAGCTAATAAACTTTGATTTCTTTTTAAAGTAATGTGAATCAAACTGGGTTTTATTTTGGCTTTTTAGTTCTGGGTTTTCAAAATATCCATTTTATTGCACTACAAAAATGAGAACAAAGCTCTAGTGGTCTGTAATATTCATAAAGCAACATCAGAGACTTCCAAAGTTCTAATTAGGACTACACTTAAGTAAATTTTTCAGGAAAAAAAGCTTAATGCATTTCTTAAAAATGAGAAGTTTACTGCTACAAAAACCACAGGAAAAAGTACTCTATCTTTCCCAGGTTTTTGGGTTTTTAAAACCAATTAGTTTCATATTCCTTAGACATCTCAAGTATGTATAAGGCAGCAATAACAGTGTCATTTCGCTGTATGAAAAGGAGAGACCAGCAGCAAGCACAAAATGACCCTGCCCCACTGCTTGGCACTGATGGGACCACTTCTGCTGTTTTGTTTCAAGACCTTTTTTTCTCTATACACTCGAGAAACAAGCATAGCTGAATGTTTTTGCCTCTACACAGATCAAAATATTATACCAACTACAAAAAGTATTCTTCTCTACCTACCTATGCAGCTGCCAGCTTGACTCTTTACACCAGAAATGCCATCTGTTTTTAAAGTATTCATCTGATTATGAGTGAGCACTGAGTCTTTCTCCAGAATAACATAGTCTGTAGTGTAACGCTACACAAAGGTGCTAAGAACTTATTTGGAAGATTAAGACTATGTCTCAGTAATTCAGTACTTTTCTGTATTATGTCGAATAGCCATATATCAGAGGATAAACTTACCATCTTAATAGACTATATATTTTAAACAGGTTAGCACCTTCTTCAGATCTCCTTTTTACAGGAGGAAAAAGCAGGGAACTGCTTTTTTAGAAGTCAGTGTTGCCCATTCTTTCCCTATTAAAGGTTAAGAGTTTACCAAATAATAAATCACATTTGTTTTCAGAATGTTTCTCTACTGCAATGGTATGAACAGACCAAAAATAAACTTCTTAGAATAAAAAAATAGAACTTGATTTAATATTAAAAATACCTTGAATCTACCTATCTGAAAGATTCCTGCTTTTCTTTGAAACAGCTTCTCATTTTGAGCTAATTTTTTTGCCTAGGCTTCAGTAAATACCTTTGCCTTCATATTTTGAGTCTCTGAGTTTTTCCTGTGGTGTTTTTCAAGCTTAACATCTTAGAAAGACATGTTTGATTTTTAAAGGACTTCCTTAGTTGTTTCCCTAGGCACAGTTTTATCTCTGATGAAGTCAACAGGGAAAAGGATTCTCCAAAATGACTGTATATTGCTCCTTTGAAACTAGGTGTGTGTCAAATCACAAATCCAGAAACAGAATTTTTTATGGTAAACTTCAAAACATTGCCTTTCAGACCTTTTATTCTTCCTGCTGAAAACAAGGAGCCAAGATACAAATTCTAAACTCCCAAAACCTGTGACTTCTGGCTTAAAGAAATATGGCTTTAGCTTAACCATTATGTTTCTTTCTCTCTTATCAATCTAAAGCTACACCAAATGTCAGTCCAAGAAAAAGATAAAGTTCTCTTATCCATATGAATGTAAACATGGAGATCCACTCAGGCTGGCCCCAAGAGCGCACAGCTCTTCTGGGAGTTGAACTGATGTGTGTGTGCATGCAATACTTTCCTGTGCTGATGCATGTGGTACATACATATAAGTCTGATAAATGTTAAGGAATTGGTGGGTTGTAAATCAGCTGATGTCTGTGATTATTTGTATTTAACTGACTCAAATATTTCTGAGGTTTCTCTCAAAGATCTAAAGGTATTTATCCAAGATAACATTTTTCATCCTCTAAAATGTCTGTAATAGGCAATGTGGTTATAAAAAACCCTATTTTGAAGACTTTTGTGTAACAGATGGCTAGGGTCAAAGAGACTCCAAAAATGAGGTCACTGAATGCAAACTGTCTTTATATATGTCTAACCCTAAGCAATGAGTCTAATTACTATTTAGAATTGTCCTTTTTCAGTAAAACTTCATCTTGTATCTGTGTAATAGCTTAATTAAAAATATAAGATTATATATAAGATAATATATATATTACATATATATGGAAAATCATATATATAAATAAGAAAATAAAAGAAAATAAAAGATTATATACATATATAATCATACATATAAATAAAAAAACATAAGAAAAATAAGGTCATATATAAGATCATATATTTTTTTTATATATATATATATATATATATATACACACCATATAAGAATAGCTTGGGTTTAAACATCTAGTACAATCTCCAAAATTCTATCTTCTCATGAGAAAATCATTTAAGAAGATATTTTAAATTAGTTTCCTTTAAAAAATAAGCACAGTCTATAGCATACCCAGTGTTAATTTCATTACCTCGTATCACTTATATTATCTTAAAACCTAGTGGAGCAATATGTACTGTATGGAAGATATTTCTGTTAGAACGAGCTGCTTCTGCTTTTCAGAACAAACTAGTCACTTTGAAGTAATGAAAAAAAGGTCATATGCTGTCACAGTCAAGAAGTTCTTGGACTTCATATAAATTAAGTTCAGTAGGGCATTTTTGTCAAGCCTTTTTGAAAGCAAGCTGAAACAAGCCATGAGGAGCAGATGGGACTACACCTGACGTTTTGCTATGTTTGTGCAGATATTCTGTATTGTGCTGATATCATAGAGTTCTAAAGAAGAAAATCTGCATGCTCAAGCTATTCTGCCCAAATAATAGCTGTAATTACTGAATTTTTTTTTCAGTTGTTGACACCAATCTTTGCACCTCACTTTCAGTGAATACACATACAGATATGTTCTCATTTACTTTTTGCTAAAGTTAGCTGACAAGATATTTCTTTTTGAACTAAAAAAAGACTCTGAAACAATGGACTAAAAACTATTTACAAAATGCCCTTTTTGTCAGGATGAAGAGATTTTCATGCTTATATCTGTGACAGGTAATATTTTTAAACATGTTTTAAATAAGTTTTTATTTTTCAACACTCTTTCCTTCTGTGTTTTAAACCTGAAACACTAGTGTCTGGGTTACCTGAGACCTTGTGGAGGAGACGAAAGACACTTCTCTCTTCAGGATTAAAACTGAGCCTATGCATGGAAAGAAAGTTTTAAGGGATCTGTAAAACAAAGAGATTGACAGACTTACTACTGACCAAAGGAACTGCTCTTCAAGGTAAGCAGAAAAATTATATAGATGAGCAAACCACTAAATCTCGGCAGCTACAGACTTCATAGAGGACATCAGCCAGGGTTTACAATAAGCCAGATACAGAAAAATAATCAAACCTGGTAGAAGTACAAGAATATAATGGATGAAGATTTAAAAGTTGTGGGTTTTTAAAAATTTTTGCTGTAAAAGACTTTTATCTTCTTTGAGGACACCACTATCACCACATGAGAAGAAAATCTAGGCAACTCCACCTCAAAAGTCTTCTTTATGCCATGTCCAATTATGGTGTCTTGTGGATTTTCAGAGAGTTTCCCTATTCATTCAAGCATATTTCCTTCCACCTTATTAAAACATGAACTGAGAGATTAGAAACAATGGTGAAAGACAGGTCTCTAACAGGCTGTTAAAGCATGGGAAATCTCTGCTTGAAAGCACACATCAAAGTAGGTTTACATATCAGATATACATATACATTAACTTAAAGAAGGGCTAAGCAAACAGTCAATAAAAAGATAAAACAAATGGTGCTCTGCAATGGTTACACCCTAAAGAACATCCTGTTTCTGGATGACTGGAAAGTCATCCAGTTATTACGAGTAAAACTTGCTGTAGTGAATTATTTCCCTATTCATAGCAATGCGACATCATTTCTTCCATTCCATTTCTCCCATTCTCAAGCACTGCAGGACAAACACTCCCTCAAGGAGGGCATTTTTTCCATGTGAGTGAGGTATCTTTGTATTTTTTCTTCATGAGCATGAACTCAGCAAAGCTCCCTGACCTAAAATATAATTCACAAACATCTAAATCTATTGTAAAAATCCGTAGAGTAAATTATTTTAGTTACACTAATGAAAAATGGAAATAGGCTGATCTAGGAAAACCATAGGAGACAGCAGTCTGATTTCAACTACGTTCACTATATAGAGGAAGAGTTCATTACTTCTCCTTGAAGGGAACTTCAAAGGGAGATTAGGTCACTGTCAGATAAAAACAGAGCTCTACTCACTAAATAATACTTGATTGAAGAAGAGGTTGAAAAACATACTTTTCTGTATACTGAAGAATGTTACACTTAATTCCCTTATGACTGAAAAGTAGATGGTGCTTGTGACTATGCTGTCTGCCAGAAGGTGAATTAACATTGCTTAATAAGTTTATAGTGATACAAGTCGTAGAAGAACTCATTCAGTACAAGCTGAAGTCACAACTAACATTTGCATCCTGTAGATCTAATAAATACTTAATTATTTCTGCAAGCCTTGCCTTATATGCCATGAATAAACATTTTCAAATATGATCAATAACCTTCCTGGGGAAAAAAAAGCTAATTTAAAAAGCCACAAACTGCCCAGACATATTTGAAACTGCTTAATGCTTATGATATGAGAATCCTTGCACTGGACCCTAAGAGAGTCTAATCAGCTGCAACAATTCACTACAGCCCTTCACAGCTATTCCACTCTTCTCTCAGCCATCTTTGTTTCAACTTTAAAACATGCCTTACATTTTTTCCCAAAAAATTAATTAGCAAGTGCTGTCTGATCAATGTTTTTTTAACTATTTACCAATAGTAAGCTTTTATAAAAATATTAAGCTGCCTTAAAGATATGAAAACAGTACACATAGATTGACTTTTGGATCACAGCTAAGCTGTTTATGCTATGATGAGACACTTGGGGTTCTTTAACACTTGACAGGAATAATAGCCCACATTTTGCCATCTATCTTTTAAGACTACTTCCCCACTAATCTCATGCTCTGCCACTGTGTATTTTTAACATGATGGTGTCATACTAGGTCTTATTTAACTGTTTCATTTGGTTGGTTGGTTGATTGGGGTTTTTTTTAAGTTTGAAATGCTTGCAGTACTGTAACATTGTAAATTTTGTATTGGGTAATTATTTTGTCACATAGGAATCCAATTGCTTGTTGTTTTTCCTGGAGTAATTTTTAAATTGTCATTTGCACAGGTTAGCATTCCACCAACTAGAAATTTCTGCTTCTTTCAGTAAACCTCAGCTAACCTTGCTTTTCTATTTATATGTGCTGGTCTATATATTTACTCTCTGTATAGTGTACTATATACTATACACAAAGCTTCTTATATAGCGTTAACATCTTGACCTGACCTGCCAAGTAGGCCTGAGGCTAGGCCATTTAAAAGATACAGGAAATATGTTCATTGAATTAAGGGGGCTCTGTAGTAATCGACTTTATGTATTTATTCAGTCTTAGCATTACATTATTTTTATCAGTAAGCATTTCTTAGATTAACAGAGCGACAAAGCAGTAATTTTGGATATATGCACTTCTCCAACTTTTACACAATTTTGGCAGGAGAATGAAGAATTTAAGCCCCCTTCTCACCAAAATCTCCATGGTTAATAGATGGGGTTATTTTCTAAAATCATGAATGGAAGGCATGTAAAGGAAGAGGGTAGTGAGGTTTTAGTACAGAGCAGAGGGAATATGTGCACAGAGGAGCAGCAGGTGCCTTCTAAAACAGTCAGTGTAAATTACTGACCTGAATTACACTGGTAATATACTGGTAGCAGATGAGAGCATATAAGAAGTGGAAGACCAGAAGGGTTTTCTTTTCTAAATGAGGGTCAAAAAATATTCAGTCAGTCAGGCCTCTATCAGTCATGTACATTACTTTCTTCACCTTCCTTCCTGAGGGTCTCCTGCACTGCCAGGAGAGTCTGACCAGCGGCTTTGGGAGCTGCAATATAAGACCAAACCAAATTCACCACAGAAAGAATTCAAACCAAGGTTTTCCAAATGCCAAGTAAAAGTTCACCAAAAACCAGATTTCCAGGGTGCAGCAAAGCAGTTTTGTACCAGCTACACTTCTAGCTATAGGTAGTAGAAGTAATTTCCTTGTGCAAAATGCTCGCAGTGGTAGCAATAAAGTAACATTTTAATGGAAAGTAATGTGGGCTTTTACAGCAAACTGAGCAATTTGCAAGCCAAAAACCAAAAGGCTTAATAATGCTATATTCTAAATGGCATTTGTAGCATCTGTGATTATTTTTATAAAGGTTCCAAAGTAATTTAGAACATAAAGATTAAAGATTCTTCCATCTGTGAGTAAGAAAAGATTGAAAAAAATAGGAGCTATTTTTCCTGTACTTCAGTAGCAGCTGAAGTACTAAGATTCTAATTGTTAGCTCACAGTCATTTATTTTACAGAGGACTTTCTGAAGTACCTTTTATCTTCCTACAGTTTCATTAAGTTAATTCCACACATTGTCATGAGATTAGTTCATTTTTCAGCTGGAAATGGAACTTGTCTGAGAAGGGTGAAAAGCCACCAGATATAGTGTCAAAGAGAGAATGATAAAGACTATTCTAAGATAGCATTTGGTCAGAAATCTTGTCATCAATTTTGAATGACATTTCTACCAGGAACACTGCAAATCATGTTGACTCCTTCACTGAGTGTCCTATTGACTTAGTTTGTTGCAGTCTGCTCAGGTTGGTGTGCACTGAAGCATATTTGAAAGGCTCTTCATCTCAGCTACAATATATTATTTAAAAATGTCAAGACTGTTTTGCTGTTGCTGGAAAATAAATGATTCTGTCTGAGTTCCTAACATGTACACAGAATCTTCTCTCGCTAATTTTCGTAAATTATGTATATCATTGCTGTCTGCTGCAGATATAGGGTGACTGTGTAATTTTCTTCTAGCCCCTGATTTCCATATTCACATTTCCTCATTTAATTTTTTGGTAGGGATATATGGAAATGTATGGGCTATATTTGGCTGTACATATATGTACATATATATACATATTTTAATATATATTTTGAAGAGATATATATATACACACACTCTGTTTGATGCTGGCATCCTTAACCTGCCTATTTTCAAGCCTAGGATTCCCTGGTATTTTTTGGTCTGATTTGGGATGCTGAATGTATTTCTTGTCCAAAAAGTTGAACTCCTGTAAACTTCAAGTTTTGGCAATGAGTTTTCCATAGTTACTAGTCCAGAATGAAAAATCTTCTGTCTTGTACTTGGTTCCTGATAGTTTTAATTCATGACTTACTGCACAAAAACTGACACTGAGTTTTGGGGCCAAGTGCTGGAGAGCTGGCCACAGTAACGACACATACACTGGTACAATTTGAGCATCGTTCTCCTTTTATTGTTTACCTATACAAGCTTGTATCTACTTTTGCAAATATTCACGCCCAGTCCCTCTAGACAGCCTCTAATCAGCAGGGGAGATGACCAGTGTGTAACTTTGCCAAGGACTTTCAGGCCTGCCTGCAGCCAGGTGCTTTCCGGGCTTGCTTGCAGCCAGGGGCCAGTTCAGGGATTTCTCCTCAGAAAACCTGGGTTGTCCAATCTTTCCAGAGGTATCATATGCCCCTGTTCCACAAGGAATCCCTCTACAACTGAGCAGCTGATCTCTCCCCAGGCATCCTGCATTTCTGTAGAAATCAGACACATCTCCCCACCTATCAACAAATTACCTTTTTTTCCTGTCTGTAGAGTTCTATCTTATTTGTTCATTACTCATATGCAAGCAGTTCCGTACTTTTCCATCATACACTGTTAGTAGATATTTAGTTTTTGAACTCCTACAGACCTCTGGTCTGACTACCATCTGGATCTTCTAAAATTTTTGGCTATTCATGTCATCATTTATTCCTTTAGAAATGCTGCCATTTCATTCACAGATATATTTTTGACAAGCCCCAATGAAAAACATTTCTTGAATGGGAGATTTTATTCCCACTGAGGACTTTAATGCAAACAATACATTAGGTTTCTCTGCAACGTTCTTATCTTCTCTAAATGTTTCTTTTATATCCTAACAATTGGCTCTACAGACTCTCTGGCAGGCTTTGCTGTGTTTGAGGATTTTGCTAGTTCTTAATATCTTAAATTATTTTCTATTAAATCTGAGAAAGTTTACGACCCTTTTTATTTCTTCTTTTTTAGTAAGTAGCTTCAGTCTTTTGAAGGATGTCTTCTTGCTTCAAATTAGCACCCTTTACCTTGCTGGGAAGCCATGCTATCTTCATTTTGTCTTTTCTTAAACCTTTGTTATAAGGCAATATTTATTAGACCAAGACCTGTTATAGGGGCTACTATGAGCTGGTTTTGAATATTCACCAAGTTTTCTTAAATATTTTGACATATTAACTTCTTTTTAACAAGCTTCCTGCTTTTTTGTTAGTTTTCCTTTTTTCCCCCCCCCCTTTTTTTTTTTTTTTTGTTATCAGAACTGCAGTGGCTTTTAAACTATATATGAGTTAGTATTACTATCCTAATCAGCAGATCAGTATGAAAGATAAGTATGCATCTTTTCTCCCAGGTCCTTTACTCTCCAGGAATTTTTTTTTATTCATTGAGGCAGTCAGTTTCTTTGGACTTGATCTAGAGATCCCATGGACACAGAAAATTTCTCAAAACCAGCACAGTCTGTTTTGAAGACTCTTGTATTTCTTAGCTCAGTATTGGAATAGCACAACAATAACTTGCCTTCCACCATTTTTATAGTGTGCCTAATGTGTTCAGTTCAGGACCAAATAATTAGGTCTCCTGTAAATTATTTTAAGATGTTGCAGTACATCTGTAGAATCATAGGTGCCACTGATTTGGTTTCCATGTAAATGTAATAGAACTTATCTTCTTTCTTCCATTTCTTATCAGTTTCTATTGCTTACACTATCCGTTATCTGAGGTCAAACCAAAACTAAAAACCCAAAGGAAACCAAACAAACAAACAAGACCAAACAAAACCCCCTAACTATTATTTTTACCTATAATGGAAGCATCATCCCAAACTGAGCTACATTCTTCAAAGCTGGCCATCCTGTACTTCTGCCTTTGTAACTGGACCACCGATCAAATTAATTGCTTGGAAAACACATGAAAGCAGAGAAAGGGCATTCTTTACACTGCTTCAGCCAAAAGTTTTGTGATCTGTTTCAAAATGCAGAGAGGAGCTAGTCCAATTATGGAGTTATGGTAGAAAATACAAGGTTGAAGTGTAATTTCAGAATAGCAGAACCTCTAAAGTATATGAAATGTTATAGGAAAGAAAATATGACAAAATCAAGAGTTGATCAGGCCATTAGAGATCTGGTAGCTCAAATCCAGGCAGAAAGAGTTCAAGAGAGCAGCAGTAAAAAAGGCAGTGGAAGACCCTGTGTGGAGTGGGGGAGATGTTAGGATATCATCCAGATATTTTCTGAAGCTGTAGCTGCCATTCTCTCCTTCCAACTAGTAGGTTCCCTTGGCCCCAGAGACTTTGAAGTGTTTTCCTGTCTCCAGATCTGCCAGAGTCCTGCAATATTGCCCGACGAAAGAACACCATATGCAAGTTATACATTATAAAAATTACCTTTCTAAACTTCTCTTGCCCTATTTGTTTGAAATACTTTCCTGAAAAATCTAAATTAGGGGTATATGAAGGCATATCTTCCTTACAGTTCAGCTGGAGAGTTCACTTACCATCTACTCATCTCCAGAAGGAGACCATTTTATGCATTTCCCATTTCCTAATATACTGTCTTGAGTCTTTCCTATTTCTTCACTTCTTGTAGTCCTGTGCTTTAAAATTCAAAAAAAGGAAGAACTTTTCCAATGTGCCAAATTTCTCATAATCTTATAAATAAAGACATATGTTAGTAGCAGAAAAGATTTTTACCTGTCACTGTTTTTAAGCTGTCAAATATGACACAATTGAAGCAGCACACTTTGTATATTAGTACAAGTTAGTATTAGTTAGTTACAATTAGTTTTTACAAACTCTGAAGCCTTATATATGTTATTTTTACAACAAAAGTCCTTGAAAAAATACTCTTTTGGTCTAAGTACATACATCTAATAAATGATTTTTAAAAGAACAACTGAAATTAAGAAATAAATGGGAGATGACACATTTTATTTTCCCTGGAAGCATTCTGTGGAGACATGAAAAATTGGATAAATATGATCTATATTAGTAGCCTTATTCTTGTGATCATGTTTTCTACAAATAACTAAAATATTAACAATTCTCAGAAAGATGTGAAGTTTCACTTTTTTATGTTGCACTTTAAAAACTGGATGACTTAATTTGCAGTTGACTTCCTGAGTCACACTCAGGTATGGATTTTTCAGTGGGGTCAGAAGGCCACAGTCACTAATTTCTCTGTCCTCAATACTCTTCCTCTTGATGAGTTTTCCTCCTGTTACCTTGTACAGGGTGTATGACTGGAGCCAAAGTAACTCACTGTCAAAAAAAATTCTTGATACAAGGCTATTTTTGCTGCCTCATTTATTAAAATATTTCAAATTAATTTGATTGTCACAAGTATGCTGAGGGTAAAATGCTGTTCAGGAAAAAGATTTGAGATTCATAAACACATTTTAAGAATGGAAGGGATTCCATTGTAAGCACCAAATTTGATTTCTTTCATGACATAAAACAGTGTACTAGTTTGAAAACAAACCAGTGGGAGGCACCAAGTCAGAATAACAATTTAATGGGGAAATTAAAGAAAAGGAGAAACTAAAAGAAAACACTGGTTCATATTGACAGAGTCAAGATACAACCTGACACCCTCTTAGTCAGGGTGGTGGTAGCAGTCTGGTAGAATGGTGGCTGCAGTCCTCTGAAGCAGTGATCCCGTAGAAAAGAGTCTGCTCTTCCTCAGGTCCAGTGGTGACTGTGTAGCTCCTGTCCTCTGGAAATCCAGTGGGAAGGGATGTCTCTGGTGTTCAGAATCTCAGATTATATCCACGATGGGGTGCTTGGTTCCTCCCTCTGGGTGGAGCATCTCACAATGGGGTAACGAGTCATGAGGCAAAGTGTTGATTAGGCTCATTAACAGAAGATAGTCCGGAGGGAGTTATCCCTGAGTCAGGCGGCAGGACAATGATGGGCCATTAACAGAAAGATAGTCTGGGGGGAGGAGGCAAGGAAACACTGCCCCTCCTGGTTTCAACAGCTCCTGAGGATGGTAATAGAATGCACTGCAACCCAGGACAAACAGTAATTTCCATAGCAGACCCAAAATTTCTCATTGAAATTGAAATCTAGTCAAATGAAACTCTCCATTCAGGTCATTCTTGTGGAAAGACAGACTTCCTCTGATCCATTTCTGAATCAGTAGCACAAAAAATTTGATTCTTAAACTTGTGTCATGAAAACATTTATCAAAATTCCTTAGGATATAGATGAAATGAAGTAAATATTTCAGTGGCATTCTGGCAGTTTTCATGCATGCACTCTCCACAAAGTTCAAGCCAAAATTGTTTCATTTGAGCTTTCCTGAATTATTAGCTTAAGTTTTTTTTTTTAATTTATTTACATGAAACTAGTCAACAACTTAAATGAAATTTTCAATTAATTTCAAGTAATTTAGTTCTCTAGGTACTTTCTCACCAGTGTGTGAATGAGATTCTGAGTAAATGTAACTAATCACTATTTGTTTTGACTATTTAGACTTTAAATATTAGTATCACAATTTAAAAACTTCAGACATGGAAAAATATCTTTGACATCTGAAGAGCTGTCTGTTCCCCAGAGGGAAACAGAAGACTGATCTCATGAATCGCTGTACAGTTGCTTATTATCTGTATCCTCTCTTACAAATAGTGAAAGTCTAACTTCTCTGATAAACAGCAAAATTGAACTCCTGTCCCATGTGTTACTTCAAGAGGAGGAAACATATATACATATTTTATTTTCATTGATTTAAGTTTTTAAAAATTTCCCTAATTCCAGATATTATTTTTTATAAATTTCTCTGAATTTACCTTAGTCAGTGGCAGAGGTTGGCAATTTTCACTTTTTAATTTACTTAAGTATTAATTGCCATATCTCAGTTGAACAGTTATTTTGTTGTTAGAAGCTTTCCTCATGCAACCACTGAAGAAAAATAAAAAGTTATTCGCAGAGGAATAAACATTGCCATGGAGAAGCAAATCTTTATTTAAAAAGCAGAAAAGCTGAAATTTTGCAAATGCTATAGGCAAAAATGAATTTGCATGGAGTTTTAGCTGTGTCTGTCCACTGCATTTCAGAGGAAAAATAAAACCATTTAATTTAATCCATCTGCTCCCTAGAGTGAATCCAGTGTCACAAGCACTGATGTCATCCTACAGCACTGCCTATTTTCAGACAGTTTCTGTTTTAAATATTTTCTACTAATAATATTTTTCAAAGCTGATTTTTTAAAAGACTAGTTTTCCGTATTCTTTTTAAATAATTTTAAATTATTTTGGGAGAAAACTTGCATAACTTAAGCAATACGTCCATAGCATCTGCATCATATTCTTCATGTAAATTTGATATTCTGAATTGCATATTTTTAAAAAGTAGAACAAATGTCCTTGCTTGATATAACACAACATAGGTTTAGTATTAAGGAATATGCAATATGGACTACTTTGACAATGTAGAATTCATCTAATAAAGTATAGTTATGCATTTAAACCAAAAACATTTTCTTCTCCATTATTTTTAAGCCACAACATATATTTTATTAAGGAGTTTGCATATAGAATTGTTCAGGAATACTAGAGAAGAAAGGCAAGAATTCAAGCTTTACTCCAGTTTTGGACAAAAATAAATTCTCAGTTCATTCAGAGGTAAAGAGAGAGATTTATTCATTTTACTCTAAGATAAAATGTATCTTTATACCAATCTCTCCTTGTACTATTTCTCAGATAAATTATTATAACTGGTACTTACAGTCAGTGAACTACTGTGTACTTCTAAGTCTGGCTGGAAGTGATTTGAAGCAATTTCAGAAAAAATGTAATAATAATATTCTAGGTCAAAAGGTAACAAAACATTAATAAGTTATAATTTTTAAATGTAATATTTTTACTTTTACTGCTCAGATTTAAGAAAATTAGAAAACAAAGAAGCAGGAAAAAAAAAACAAACATAAAAAAACCCCAAACAAAACCCAAACCAAAAAAAACTCTAAGAAAAACCAGTCAACTAACCAATCAACCAACGACCCCCAAACAACAAGCAAAGATAGAAAATACAAATTTATGTGGCATATCCTTTTGAGAGTTAAAAGCAACATAAAACCATGGGGAAATGGAAGCTACCATGCATGCTTAATTACAGAGACATCTCTTACTCTATAAAAATATTTCATTTAAAAAACAAGTTAAAACATCATTGAGGTAGCAGACAAAAGTACTCAGAAGTAAGAAAACTTCAAGTTTAACTTTTGTCACTATAACCTCAACTTCATACCCTCTTGATTTATTTGAAAATTATTTAAAATTGAATCAGATTAACTGAGTTGTACATTGAAGATATCTTTAAATACACAATTTTACCTCTGACATCTTGTGCATAAGAATGAATACTCAGCCACCTTACTTCTGAACATGGATACTTTATAATATGTATTATATGATACATCTTCCCCTATACTAAATGCAGTATCTTTTTTGGTTCAGGAGAGTACTTCAGAACTTTGTATAAGCTTCAATTTATTGTGGGGTTTTTAATTAAAAGAACAATCTGAAATCTGAAAATATTTTTGTTCTGATAAACAAAATAAGAATGCACATATCATATTTTCTAGCCATGCAAGGTATAAAAGACTCTTTAGAAGAATAACTAAAACATTTTCAGGGAAAGTACTTAGAAGTACTTCAGCTTTTTAAGGTGATTTTCTTGGATTTGTTTCAAAATCCACCCCAGTAGTTGTATTTTCCTGGATGTCTGAGTTGACATTGACTTGGAGTTTTGGAGAAGAAATAACTTTTTGATCTTTAATTTAGCTGGCAAGGTTTCCTAAGAGACAGTTGTTCTAGAGAAATGATTTTATAACATCTGATCATATTTTTCACCTATGCCATGCATTTTGTTCCAGAAAAAAAATTACCAAGAAAACTTTAAGAATACAGGTAATTTGTATTATATTGATCTGTGTGTCTCTGAGTATATGCGTCCTTATATTTTAGAGTCTGAAATTTAAATTCTTTGACAATGTCATTTTGTAAAGTGAAAAAGTTAATTTCACAGACTATTATGTTTCTGCAGTGCAGGAGGACCTTTGCATAAGGGTTCTTTTGTTACTAAGAAAGCCATCAAGCAGCAGTAAATACTTAGGATAAATTTGCTAAGCGCTGTCATTTTACCCAGCATCTCCACAAATGGTGCCATATGATTAGCTCAACTCTGACATAATTTCTTTACTCTGCCTACTAAAGGTGATGTGTTACTGGGTCTCAGGGTGCATATATATCTGTGACTGATATGGATCCAGACTTCCAGTCTTCCCCATTAGACTTACATTGCACGTCCTGGCTGCTGTTTCGTGATACCCTTCATGTTATGTCTCATCTTCACGTTTTTTGTGTGCTTGTGCTATCCTGTTTATAGCTCTTTCATTTCTCTCCTACTTTGGTTACTTAAAGGTCAGATATCAGTGTAGTTTTAGAATATCCATTTGCGTAGATTTTAACCCATGAGAGGCTAGTTCTGTTTTTCATTTATTTTACAATAGTTTTAAAACATATAACTAGTATTTAGGTATTTTGCAGAAAATGCAATCTCTCCACCTCACTACATTTTTTCCATGTATTTGTTGGCTACAGCTTCCTAAAACTTGTCAAATTAAGGAAATCATGCTGACTTTTCTAAAAAGGCTAAAAAATATCATTAGAATTATGTTTTAAATACAATCTATAATAATTTGAAGGTTTGATTTTTTTTTTTCCCATCGGTTTTTCTGGATTTACCAATTTTTCCAAAGGTTATTCTGGTTTTTTGAGGACTGATTTCATAAGTTAAGAAACACATTGCTTAAAAAAAAAAAATAAAGAGAAAAATTAACCTGCTCAAAATTATGACTAGATGCAAAGATCTGATTTAGATAAGTAAGGAAAAGAACACATTTTCTTTATTGGGTTCTTGATTCTTACAAACCTGTTAATTATTTATGATGCACTTCAGTGAGAAACATTCTCAGAAAAAACTTTATTGCATTCTACTTAACAATAAGGAAAAAATGCACATTGCAATCATTCAAAATAAAGACACCAACAAACACACAAAAAACCCCCACTTCATTTTGGCAAGTAATGTTTTTCAGTGCTGTGGGAGATGCCTACATACCACAAGTCCTTGCTTGTGCACTCATGCAGCATTTGGGAGATATAACCTTTGTCTCCTTAGGCATTCCTCAGTTTTATGACAACCTTGTTGTTGCTAACTTTAGGACAGAATCTGAGTGATTATTAGCTTTTTTGGTAAATCTCCTCCCACAGGTGGTGGGAGCTTGCAGCTTGCAAGTGTTCACCCCTAACTAAGTGCGCACAATTATGGAAACAAATGTTAATGTAATGAGAAATGTAATGAGTTAATCGGAAAAAAGAACCTGAAGAAATGAAGTCAACCAACACATGTTGATTACCAAAATACTGTCTTCAGATCAAGAAAGATACAAGAACAAAGGGGAAGGAAGTTATTCTGTGAGTATTTTCCATGTTGTTCTCAAGAAGGGAGGGTTAAAGCCAGGCCTTGTAAGTATGCTGATTTCTTCACATGCCTTATACGAATTAAAACTTTAAAAGCAAACTGCACAGATCTGCTGCTGAAACAAAAGCTTTTATCCTGCCTTCTAGTCACCATTTAATGAATTGTTTGATTCTGTCAGCTTTTAGATTTTGTGTGACAGCAACCCAAGTTTTTAAAAGGAGAACAGTGCAAGGAACAATACTAACAAAAAACCCAGACAACAAACTCCCCCCGTCTTGTATTTTCCCAATGAATTAATAAAGGATTGTATTTTAATTGTTGTCCAAATATTTCTCCAATAAAACTGGTAATTAAACAACAGCATTTAGTAAATTAAGACTGATGCCATGCTGAAAATATAGAATATGTTTAACAAATGTGTACATACAACACGTATGCTATTGTTACTGAAAAATATTAGTAGAGCAATACAACAGATAAGAAAAAAGCTTATGAAAGAGTAAACCCACATAAAAATGGCTAACAGAGAAAGCTCTTTCAAACCATTTTTCTGAGGTGATGGTGAGAGATAAGTCTAGACATCAAAAGAAGGGATAGGTAAGATGATATGAAAGATATTGATTGAGAAAGACGAAAGTAGCAATGCTCTAAAAGCCTGTAGCACTTCAACGCTGTGTGTTTCAGCCAAAGGAGTACTAGAGCATGACAAACTAACTTTTGAGGCGTGTTCCAAGGATTGCAACGTGACTTTGTGTAGAAAAAGGGTCTGAACCATTTCTCACTGCCATATTCTTCAACAGGCTCAGCCATATAACCTAGACATTCTTGGTGTATTCCTTGAGCAAGCACATTAAGTCATAATATCTCTGTCTTAGGTGACATTGAATTAACTTAAGCAAGGACTTAAGCAAGCCCCATATGAGAGACTGAAATCTAATGGTTAATGGCTTAAACATTGCTATGAAGGACTTTGCCCATTATGGACAAACCGTATAAATAAACTGCAGCCACCAAAGCCCACCTCTCCCTGAATATGCTGCCTGAGGGGAACTTTGGACTGTGAATTAAGCTGCCTAAGGGAACTTGAGATAAGGTAAAGGTGACACTATTGTCCGATTACTCAGGTCTAGGGAGAAGTGAACAAGCCTGAGGGAGAAGAATATATCTATAAGAAAGCCAAACCCTGTAGCTGTGCTGAAAATCAGCTCTGCCTGAGTTCAGAGTGGGAGAGGCCATAGCCCACAGGTTCATACAATTCAGACACAAGAGAGCTAAAAAGGTGAGCTGCTTCTCACCATACATACAGATGCTTTACTGTGAAATTATATTTTAATAATTGTGACCAGGCTTTGCTTCAGCCTTAAGCCTGTAAATTGGAGAAGCCCATCTTTTCCTTTCAATCAAACATATAAAAACAAGGAAAAGCAAATGCAAACAGTTTAATGGATAAATGCTAGTGTTGGTGAATTTTTTCACGTGGCTTGTTGAGAAAATACCTGATTTTTCTTCTCTCTCTATTTTTCTTTTGTTTAACCACAACTGGGCTATGGATTCCAACTTGGACTACTTGACATGACAAAGGGTGTTGGTCTATCTGTTTCAATTTTCTTTTCACTTGCATTCGGCACATATGTTCCAATGCAAGATCCATGTAAAAACTGATTTAGAAAAATATTCTGTCCTTCATTATACAGATACATTTTCCTTGAAACAAAAAAAGAGAGGAGTTCTATTTTATTTAGATTTAATAACTAATGAAATACAATTTATAATTGAAGTATTTTTTTTAAAAAGTACAAAGAGTTGAATTGGAAAGGACATATTACACATCTTTAACCTAAATTGGTTGGTGACATTGGGAAGCTTCTTGTTCATTGTAATGGAAGTAAGATTAGGCTTGTGACGATGAGGGGGTTTGAGGTGCTTTTCCTATTTTTTTCCTTTTTTTTCTTCTAAGTGTACACCATTGATTAAACTGTGTCCAAAATGCCTATCTTGTATTATTACTGGAAATAGCCTTTTTCTTCTACAAACTAATCAATCAACCAAAAAAAAAATAAATAAAGAATGGTAAAAAAATAACTAAAGTTGAACATTTTTATTGATTCTGTCCCATAACTCATGGAACATGTCCAATTAAATGCAGGAGCTCCAACTCTAGTTCCAGCTCTGCTCTAGATATCTGTCCTGGACTCCCTGAATACATATCTGTAAATATTTCTAAATAGTGGAAAAGCTAAGAACAGGCATCTGCTCCAAATTTTATTGCCAGATCACAGTTATAAAATTAATCTAGAAAGTTTCTTCTATTAATCAAGTCTGATCTTTGAAGCTGTTACTGTAAATGTAAAAGGGAGGATCAGTTGTCAAAGTGCCCTTGGTCTCTGACTGTCAGGAGTCACTGTGCTTTAAATGACATAATAAGGTTGGAGTTTTAAAGAGCAAAAGCCTTATAAGGGTTATATTTTGATTGACGAGTTACATTATGACTGTTATTATAGCAGAGACCTGGAAAACTATAGTAATTAGCTTGTCAGCTCAATTGTTACTCTTCATTAAAAATGACTATGAGGGAGCAATTAATCTCACATCTTTAGCATCATTAGGCTGTTCTGTTACTGCAGTTGTGTGCAGTTCCATATGTCAATTAATCTTCAGAACAATATTATTTTCTAATTTAAGTCTTCACTTTCCTTATTTTGATCTTGCACTCAAAGAGCAACAATAAAGTTTGAACATATCCTAGACAAAATAAAATTGTTGAAACAGAACTAGAGTGGAAAATTCCACCTCAAAGTGTAAAATTTAAAATGGAGGTCATTATTATCTCTCAAATCAGGCCTTGCATAGCTTATTAATTCTCTGCAAAGACTAAAAAACCAGAAGATTATTGGTAATGCAGAAAGAGTCTAGGCTTGCACAAGTGAAGGAGCAATTGGGCTGCTGTGTCCTTCTCTGCCTTCCTTATGTTTAACTTCGTAATTGAGCCAAGTGGCAATGGAAGAAGTGTTGCAGACCCAGAAAACTTAAACCCAAAGTTGGATCCATGAAGTCATGTTAAGTTGTGCTCATGAGACAGTGGAACTCAGGATCCTATGTGGGTGAAGCAAAGCAGAACTTCTGGAGAGCTATCTTCGGCCTCTTCAAAGACCTACTTGGAAGTATGCCAAGGGGTAGGACTCTGGAAGAGAAGGGAGTCCAAGAGCTCTGGGCAATATTCAAGCATCTCTGCCTCCAAGCTCAAGACCAGAGTGTCCCCATGATGAAAAAATCAGGCAAAGGGGGCAGAAAATCTGCATGGACAATCAAGGAGCTTCTAGAAAATCCCACTTGGAAGAAAAGTATTTATGGGATGTGAAAAGTGGACAGGACACATGGAAGGACTTTAGGAATATCATCACAGTATGCAGAGATGTGGCAAAGGCCAAGGCCCACTTGGAATTGAGTCTGACAAGGGACATCAAGGACAACAAGAAGGGCTTTTAAAAGTACATCATCAGCAAAAAGAATACCACGGAAAAGGTGGAGCCACTGCTGAATTAGATGGGTGTCCTGGTATTGGAAGGCACAGAGATGCCACTGAAACAAATATTCAGTACTTCTGTTTGTATGTAGCACACAATGACCAAGGCACATTTCTGAAGTATGTCAATGGGGAATCGCTAACACCAAAATAAATTCTACACTGGAAACACCATAAAATTTTGAGTAAAACACACTTTGAACATGTTAAAAAAATGAAGTTCAACTAGCTTTTAAGATATCTTAAACTTTAATATTCATTCAACTTAGAAATGCATTCTGATTTTAGCTCTTCAGGAAGAGTAGAAATCAATTCACCTTTTCTGTCAGCTAAAGAAATATCTATAAACAAACTAAGAGGAATTGTTTCCTGTGCTCAACAGGAGACACCTTCCATGTGGGTAATATCTGAATTATCTGAAGAGCTGTTGAAGAGAGAAGACTTTGCTATGACTGTATACATTAGTCCTTTGTTCCTGTGTCTACTTACAAAGTGAACTGATTAAAACAGAGTCAAACTTCCTTGACAGAATTGTGAAACTCTTCAAGTTCATTGACATCCAGATGACACACCAGATAGATATTAAGCTATCAAATTCAAGTGCTTTCAAGACTCTGTTTCTCTCTCTGATACCTACATATATATATACATATATATATCTACATGTATGTATGAAGGAAAACTTGTTTCAGATGTGTATGCATGCCTTTTTTTCATAAAAAAAGAACTCATCTATACAGTACAAATACCAGTATTTTTCATCCAAAAGTTTTCAAATGTTGTATTTTTATTAACAGATACAGATTCTCCAAGTCAGATCTCTTGAACAAAGAATTTGAAGTTGTCTGTTCACTGAAAAGAGATGAACAGAGTTGTCTGTTCACTGAAATTAACAAAATTAATTTTCCAATTAAGTTCCGGTGGAAGGGCATTTATCAGTTAATATAGATGATTAAATTTAATAAGATAGCCCTTCTTTTAGGAATTGTAATCTGGTAGACTGCAAATGGAGCATGAGAGAAGCAGATTGAAATTGCCTGATGTAGGCAATTTTTTGTAGGGAACTTTTGGCTCACTATGGAATATGGAATAGATCTCTGAGAGGGCTTTCATTTGGTAAGATCAATGGGTGTGAAGAAAATATTAATAATATCTGAAGCAAAATTCCCAGCATCAGAGGAGATGATACACTGAGTCACCCTTAGTGACCAACACTTCCAGTAGTACATTGAAAACATTGTTTCATGTTTATAAAAAAAACCAGGTAATGACCTTGCAGAGAAGAAAAGTCAAATTTATGAAACTGGCAACCTATTCAAAATGTTTCTCAGCTGCGAATTAGTGGAATCACACCACAGTATTTGGAGATACAGGACAGGTACATACGAGTACCAAAGGAGATGTGGTGGCATGACGATGCAGATAATGATGGCTAGCACAGAAAAGCTGATATTTTCCTTTCCACATGCATGGCCTGAGAGTCATCATGGTAACACATGACAGCGTGTAATTCATAATGCCTAGGTTGTGATTGCTGAATCCAAAGCTAAAGAAGTAAATCTGTGCTCTTGATAAAATTGCCAGAGCAATTAATGTAGAATTGTACATTTTTGTACAGAATTGTACATAATTGTAATGTACAATTAATGTAGACAAAAAAAATAACAATAAACTGAAAATCATATTCTTATCTTTTTCTTTCTCTAATGATGCGGTCAATAGCTCCATGAGGCTGGAAATGCCTTTTTATCTGGGTAAAAATCAAATATTCTTCTACTATCAGATAATTGATTTTGAAAACAAAGTAATCAAAATGGAAAGACAAAAACCTTCTGCTTAAATAAAAATAGAAATGCAAATTGCAAATCTCCACCTCACAGTTAATGACTGTGCAAGATTATACATGTTGTGCAACTTATTTAGGATCAAAGTAGTAGGAGGCTGATTTTTCAGAAAGGAATCACAGGTTATTTTCTTTGACAAGTATTTTTAGACTGGATAACATACATATTTATTGAATGCACACTGTTTCTCTGTGAATCAGGACTAAATTAAATACCGACTTCATAAAATATACTCACTTTGAAGTGTTTTAATAGTAAGCAAACATTTGCTGTTAAGAATGCAGTTTTTAAAGGAAGACAGTAAAGATAACAATAAACTGTATTTTTTTAATGACACAGGTCTTGCAGTTTCGCCCTTTCCTTCTTTAAGTCATAGGCATATCAATTCAAATAATTAAAAATAATCTTTACTGAGCATATAAATCCAGTGTTCAATTTATCGTTTTGGAAATAATTTTCAACTCAGCTGAAATTTGAATGAATTAAGTATTATACCTTTGTAGTTGAAGAAATTTGGAGTGTTTATATTGTTTCAGGTGGTTCAGACTTTCTCTAACTTGCCTTCCACTGGTGGTTGGGCCAGAGGACATTTTAAGGACAACAACGGATACTCTTGCTTTCTAAGAGCCAGTAAAGACAAAAATTATTAATATATCCACTTTTTATTCTTAATTTTTTACAGATCTTGGAGAGGTTGTGAGGACTTTATGTTAAAAAATATGTAATTATTTATTTTGTCTTAATTTGCCTTTCATCCTCCTTCTGTCTTTTGATAGAGGTGTGCTACAGAGGATTCATAATGGGCCTGCAAAATGACAAGGAATTCCACACAAGAGGCTTGGCAGTCAGTGAAATTGATTTGCATGCATTGTTAAGTGAGTATGAAAAATCCAAGATGATAATGAAAGCGGTGATATCTCAGCAACAAGTAAACCAAAAGTTAAATCCTTCATTATGATATAGTGATGCAGACAGATTAGGAGTATAGGAGTTAACAACAGACACCTCGTTGCTGTCACATTTATTTCTAATTCCCAGCACAGTAAAAAATGCAGTATGGAGGTTAGATGTGTATAGGAGCTATATTCTTAAATCCTCACTTTTAAATAATGCTCGCAGTACTACTTCATAATTTAGCCATGCTCCTTTTTGTTGAACATTTTGTTTGTTTTCTTGTTAATCTACTGAGATAAACATGATAATAAAATTATTCTGTGTACTTGCCTGATTGCTAAAACTGAGACATGAATAAATGTTGGTTTCTCTATAATAATGAGTACTGCAATGCCATTTGTGGACCATCAGAGACAGGATTACAGTGTCAGTCTTATGAGAACATCATCATTCAAGCTTTGAAATGTATTGTTATGAGATTTGTCAGTTTAATATCAAATACACAGCCTGAGTCAACAGTGCATGGCAATGGAGGTTTTAAAATAAATCAGGAATTAAGAATACTCTTATACCAAATTTATATACTTTTCTTTATACCTATATGTACTGCTCCATTTAAAAGTGAGCAGATTTGGGTTCCTCTGGGAGTTTTCCTCTCAATTTAGCCATTCATATGTAGGTTCATATTAATTCTGAGATGGTCTCTGATGCAAAGTGATGCCGAATGTGTCATTGCTGAAGCCAAACTTTTAAAATAAAATAAAATCAAATTTCTCCTCAGAAAATCTGAAGAACTCAAAGAGGCTGCTTTTTTTCTTTGCATATTTTTGGCTTTTTGGTTGGCTATTTTTTTGATTGGTTGGTTGGGTTTTTTTAAATATTATCATACAAGCTAATTGTAATCTGTTTCTGACATCATGATACTTGTCCAGAGTGATTAAACACAGCTTTTTAAAGTTTCATTTTCTTCAGTCAAAACCAAGGTTTTGCACATCCTCTGAAGCAACTGAAGCAGTTGTTCAGAACAGGTACAGAAGGGTAGAAAAAAAGCTTGTAAATGGGGAAAAAGACTTTAGACATAATAGGTGAAGGGACATGGGCAGAGCAATAAGAAAAATAATGAGAACTAAAATGGAGTAAAAGGAAATTAAAGGGACACAAAGACAAAGAAAATTGATTAGGCTGTAAAAAAAGTGCTTTACTTCTGCAAAGAATAAAATATGCATTTTGGTTTGGGTTTTTTTTTAAGGCATAAAAAGCCCCAAACTACACACACAGAGTGCTATATTAAACAGATTGTGAAAGTTTGTTGAGGCATACAGCCTAATCCATCTTCCGTTATGCAAAGGACAGCTTTGGATCACAGTAAAATGCATTTACTAGTAAGATGTGTCTATGAATGAGATCTATAATGAATCTGAAGAATCTATCTGAATCTATCTAAAGAATCTAGTAATACCCTAGTAAACTAGAGAATGGCTTAGACTCTTCTATTTATACCAATGGTTTTAAAAAAGCTGATTAGATACTGAAAGACTTGCTTAAGTCTCGTGTTCTCTGCTTCTCTTCAAAAAGGAAACAGCTCTTTTCATGTAGAAAGAAAACTACTAAAGAATCTGCTTTTGCTATGTAATTAAGACTTGCCTGAACCACTATGGAGAAGGGAGAATAAGAAAATGAATTTGATATTAATAAACTGCTTTTTAAAAATTATTTTTTCTCGGTAAATGCAGACAGAATTAAACATGGTTTAGAAACTGGGGCACAGTGCAACCTCCTAGTGAGAGGTATCAAACAGAAGAACAGACCTTTACACTTGATGTGAGAAAAGGGAAACTGAACTGTAATGAAAGGTCCCTTGGGGCTGCTATCAATTTAGTTCATTTTCACTTTACCGCAACCCCTTCTAATAAGTGCATCTTTCTTAATGATATTAATGATATTTAATCTGTGATATTGCTCAAGAATGAAGGATTTAATCTCTTTCTCAACATTTCTTAGAGCAGCTGGCTTCTGAGCTTGGTGCAGGTAATTATTAAATGGCCATTTAGCACTGTGTTTAAAGATGCCTCTTGCATGCTTTTGTTTTGTGGAAATTGCATTTTTTGTTTCTTCTTCTGCTATCTTGACCATGGAATCTGGCAGCAGAAATGATGTCTCCTTCAGTAATAGTGATGTGCATTCAACTGGAATTACCAAAGCTCCCAAAAAATGTACTTGTTTATTTTCTAAAGTCTTGGACTGATTTTTCCTGAAGCATCCAAACAATTAGATTTTAGTTTACTGGAACTCTGTTAATATTTTTAGATCAGTTAAACTAATAATTTTTATTTTCCTTCTCTGTGTGCATACTTTGCTACTATGCAAAATGCATTTGATAACTCTTGCCAGAAACTCCACTGTCTTCACAGTGTAGTTTTGCACCTAGATACTGACAATAAGATTAATTTCTGTGCATCTCTGCTTGCTAAAGAGGTCTGTCCTTTGCAGTGATAGTATTCTAAGAAAATATGATCATGTAGCTTTCATATTGCTTAGCAGTCATTGTTTCACAACCCTTTCAGAAATCTGTTGCTAAATCTTTGCACTATGAAAGTGGTACGTGTATTTGGGTATTCTATGCGCATCATCATATTGGTACAATGAAAAACAAAGGGGAGAGAGCTAGATTTTATTTTGAGTTTGTGTAACTTGCTAGATTTAGGATAGGGAGTGAGGAATCATTTTACATGTGGAGAGCAAGCCACTGGTGCAGAAAGTATGTTCTTTGAAAAAGAAAAATTATTGTTTCTTCAATAGGATCTATTAATTACAATGTAATGATAGGAACTGAATTTTATTTTTAAACAATTAATGGATTATTTGTCCTTTCTGAAATTCATTGATCTTTAGCATTAACTCAGCATATCAACTTGTTTACCTCCATCTTTTTTCTTTGCACTTTTCTCCACCTAACCTGCACAAGTAAGTATTATTATGTGGGAAAAATTACTGAGAGCAAAATTAAAGAAAACTGGAACATTACATTTTAATAGAAAGAAATTGTGGTCAGCATGCTCGACTCCCCCCACAGAATGCATGCTAAGGGAGGATGAAACAGAGCACAGAGCTGAGTGGAAATTTATAGATGTAGTTATAACACTATGGAAATTACAGGGGGAAATGTGGTTACTACTCCTGGGATGAAATGAGGTCAGCATGCCCAATTCCCACACAAGCACATGGTAAGGCGGGATGGAAACAGAGCAGAGTGGAGGCGCAGTGGCCAGGCTCTCTTTAAATCCCTGCAGAAGAGGGAACTTGGTGGTACCCTGTAGCTGATTAGTTGCATAGGAGCTCTCAAACAAGGGAGGTAAAAGATGTCTTTCTGTTGAACCAGCAACTGTGGCGAAGTCACTCTCTTCAGATGTAATACTGACACACGTCCATCCCAAATTTGCCTGCCCCCAGGGTATGGTCAGCTGTCATGGAATATCCTTAATTGGATGTCTAAGTAAGAAGTTCATTGAGAATACTGTTGCAGTTAAACATAGTAGTAAAAAATTCATCTTAATAAAATCTTCACATATTTACCAATAGAAATTTGAAATTAATTTTATTCCTAACTTTTGGAAAAGCAGGAAGTGTCAAGCTAAATCTTAAGCCATTGTTACAGTTTAATATTAACACTGTAAGCCAATGTCTCTTGACAAGACAAGGAAGTAAATACAATAGTATCTTTATTGGTAATTCTATCCTAAATTTAACAGTACATCTGAAATGATCTTCATAATGTACTGTCTGTTGATGTTTAAAGAAGCTGATTTGTTTGTATCATGTACTACTGAGCAAAAGGTAAAAACAATGGCAGATTATTTATTTGCAAAACACTCTTCCAGAAAAAAATAGATGCGTTTGAAAAATTATGTAGCATTTTGATCTACCACGATCAGTATTCACTTTGTTAACAGTGACAAAGTTTTCAAGATTATGCCAGTTTGCCTGCAGCTGCTACTATATTTAACACAGATACATCTTTCACTTTCAGTGTATTAGGCAAAATGCATTCACCAATGAATATCTTTTCCTGGAGACAATCTGAATTCATGTCAAAATTTATTTTATAATATTAAGTTCAGCTTTTGTTCACAGATCAAGACATAGCTCTGAAGATGAAATTACCATTTTAAAGCATTTTGGAAAGACATACATGCATCTTTTTCTCAGTGACATGTTTAGTACAATGATTTAGATGCTCACAGTTTCACACCAAATTTCTTCATTTTCATTGGATTTGTCTCAACCCTTGGAAGTCTTTGTGGCTGTACCAGTTTGGCCAAATTTAGAAATATATCCGCTGAGAGAAGACACAACCACCACTCCCCCACCAGGTTCAGGAAAATATAAATTTTCCTCAAAAGAAAGTGAAGAAGATAAAACTATTTATTTAACAAACACCCGGGAAAGGAAAATAATGTTAAATGGTAAAATCTTTTGCTGTGGAGGAAAAACCTGGGAAAGTGTCAGAGTCCTCCCTTTGGTCTCCTCGGAGCTGGGGCTTGGCCCAGGGCCAGGCCCTCTGTGCTCGGTGGAAAGTCCTCCCGATGTGTTCTGATGTTAAAGCAGTCCAGTAGAAAAGGGAGAAAATCCAAAATTCCAGAGAAGGAAAAATTCAACTCTCAGTCTCTCTCCGGAGAACAAAGCAGCTGAACCACTGGCCAAAAAAAAAACCTGTCCTGGGAGCAGCAAGCTGGGTGCTTCCTACCTCCCCCACCGCAGTGGGGAAAACCAATTGCTATCTGTGTGTGACCTTGAACAAGCTGCAAACTGCTTTGAAAAAGTTTTGCTCAGTTTTTTCCTTCCCCCTCTCAGGCTCAGTTTAGAGGCATAGAAAGGCACAGGAATTAATTTCTGGGCATAGGCAGCGATATGGGATACACATCATAAGGTCACCCCAAGACAGTGGCATGTCTCATTGCATGCTTCTATAGAACTAAAATTCCCAAATATTTATGATTTTTTTTATAATATTTAAAAATCTCTAATGCTTCAGAATTTTACTGTTTCTTCTGAACACAACTTCTTAATGATGCCAGTTATTATCTTTTACAGTCTGGGGAATTGAAACAGAAAGAAAGGGATTTGTTTACAAAAGTGTACTTTATACCTTTTTGAAACATTTCCTAAAATGATAATTCAAGAAAAAGCAAGTTAAAGAGAACAGAATGTAGTTCTTCACATTAGTGACTTCAGTCAAAATAAATGTTCTCAAGTGATTTAACCTTGTGTTTATTTATTTTTCTGGGTTTAACTTGATTTACGACTTTGAAATGCACATTATTACCCATTTAATTTTAATGCCAAATATTTCAGCACACGACTTAACTGACAAAAACCTTCAAACAATCTGAAAATGTATTATGCGTGGTCATAAAATTTAGTCTCCTCTTGACTGGTGTTCATTTCAGTATACAAAAGACCTCAGTAAGCATGCACAGATATCTGCAGTTAGCAAATTAATATCAGTTTTTAATGAACAATAATGGCATGAAATTATAGTAATTCAAACTATTTGAACTGTTACTGCATTTTTACAGAGGACAGTGTCCTGTCGCAATATACCAAGCCAAAGTACCTGCTGCAGATATGTTAATTTCCTTTCAAAAAACATGTGAACAGTTAAATACATTGAAGAAGCAGCATAAAATGAACCATTAATAGACCATAGGTCTTCTGCGTCCCAGTCAAATCCCTCATTTCATCAGCCACACAAAGCAGTGACTTCCACACTAGTCAATAGTAATCCTACCTGGAAATAAGCCAAGTAAACAAAATGTGAAATTTAGTCTAGATAAAGGTACTCAGGCAACAAAAATTTAGCTTTTGACTTGTGATGAAGCTTGTCATAACGATGACTGCAGGAAACATTACATAACTTTTTCTGGATAAAATTTGTGTTTAGCATCCCCTCTGTTACTAAAGGTTACATAAATGTCAAATATACTATCAAACTTAAAAAAACAAGAAACCAACCCAAGCCCCAAACGTACCTCACCTTTCAAGGTCTTTCCTCAGGTTTTATAACAAATGACAAAGGAGATAGAGTCAGACAACTGCTGCAACAGATAGGAAATTCACAAATGTTCCCAGCCTTTTTTAAACTCATTTTAACGGTGAGCTACATGATTTATTTCAGAGAAACAGGATTAGTAAGTATCTTTTGGTTGGCAGATGTAAAAAGAACCTCTCCATAAACCCATTTGTCACTCCTATGTAGCAACTGTAAAATTATCTGCAGTAGGAAATAAGCCTATACAGTAATGGAAGAACATGATACAGAAATATACTTAGCCAAATATTATATCTGCATCAATGCTCTTCTGACAATGAGAGCACTCAACAGAGAAAATTTGATTTTAGATCTACTTACACACCTGGCCTATGATTTCTGTAGCATATGACTCAGTATGTTTGACCCCCTGATATCGTTTCACTACAGAAATCTGTTAAGCAAAGCCAGTTCAAGGCAAACCACTAATGGAAAAGCCTACTTTCTTCATCATGTTTACTTTCATCCTGTGTAAGGTTTCTCTACCTCCTATGAAGCATGGAGATACCCGGGCAAGCTACATAAAAGGTAGCTCAGGACCTGGGGACAGCCTAGCTAAAGCAGCACTGTCTTCCAGAGGACATGCTCCATGCTAGCTGGATTTCTCCTAAGCTGCTGACAACTAGTAAATAAACCCAGCTGAAACATTTCTAACTGGAGCACAAATACAAATGGGAGCACAGAGTATGCTGGAATGCACTGTGTCCTTCTCCACTGCTGTGATGATTGAGGCCACGGCAGGAGTGACCAAGGAGCCATAAAACCCTAAAACAGCTGAAGTTTGCTGGTGCTCCAGCACCAATGTCTAAAGACACCTTCGTAGTCATGGCAAGTTCCCATGGGCCTTTGTTCTATTATGCAGATTATCCACTTTTGGTTGGCCCGTTGGTCTACCACCCCTTTTACTCCCGATAAGTCCTTGTTCTAGAAAGTTCTCCCTTGTTCGATACCCCACTGGTTCTTGGTTCCCTGGTCCCTCCCCTTGCTTTTCCCATTGGTTATTGCTATGTTACCCCATGTTCTCTCCACCCCTTGGACCTCAGTTGATTGGTCCTGATGCTCTGCCCACCCCTTGTACTGCCCCCCATATAAAACCCTGGACCCCTCTGTTCTGGGTCCTTTGTCTCTGGATCCCTCCTTGCATAAGCACCTTGGAACTCTACACAAAGGGTCCCTCCCACCTCATTATCTCTGGCTGTGCTAGAAGAACTATCCTGCTTTTGTGTGAGCATGTGTGGCTGTGTGTTACCACCTGCACTGTGAGGCTGGGTCTGTTCTTGTGTGCGTGTGTGGAACCCCTGAGCAGATCCTACGCTGGGACACCTTCGGGAAGGATGCAGCATCCATACCACCAACTGCATCTCACCACATCACTCCACAGTCTCTTGCCAGGTGCAGTGTCAGCAAGAGGTGACAGCAATGTGTGGCTGCACCACAGTCCGCAAGGCAGCCCCACCTAAACACCAGAAGTGAGGCAGAGCCCTGCAGCCTCTGGATGTAACACAGTGGTACAGACAGGGAACAGCCATTTTTTAAAGCCAACAGTAATGCAGTAAGTCTTACAAGGAAGGAAAAATATTTGATCTCTCAAGTTCTGAGCAATTTGCTTTATTGAAATTGAGTGTGTTTCCACCTTTAAAATTGCATACCTATAAAACCTGTTTTAAGAAAATTAAAATTCACCATTGAAATAATTATTTTTCTAAAAATGGTTACTCTTGCCTTTTGTTGCATTTCCCTTGTCAATCTTTCTGTAAGGAGGGGACATTTTTTCTGAGAAAGCCATGCTTTAAATTACCCTAACTATAAGAGCAGGCATAAATATTTCAAACTTCTTTACTTCTTTCATTTCAGAGAAAAGACTCCTCATTCCATCAGACTAGCCTTAAGGAGATGCATTTTAGGAGGCTAGTAAACCATTGAAGAAATACGACTTCTTTTCTCTGCAGCCTCTTTACGCAAGAAAGGCTTTGCTTTGGAATTGGATTTCTAGAGATGAGTTGATATGTTTAACCTTAAAATGAGTTATTTTATTATCATTTATTGCACCAAAAAAACCCTATTACAAGCATGTTGAATCTTCCAAAGTTCTTTGCTATATTAAAATAGATATAGTCAAGTGTGGTTGCATTTGTAAAAAATTTTTAGTTGGATTTTTGTTGTCTGTGATAACTTGGCCTGACTTTTTTTTTTCCTAGAACTGTTGATATCAAAATATTTTACTGTTAAATACATAAATGAAAAAATCCAAATGAATATTTGTTTAAATACATAATCCAAATACTAATATGTATACTTTTATACTTTCAGAACTTTCCCTCCAAAAAGCAAGCTAAACATTTGGTGTGGATAGGCTTCATATAGTGGTTTAGCTGAGGTGATTTTACATGAATAATTTAATTATTATAAATTTATTTAAGTGTAGTACTCCTCCCTTGTATTCTTTAATTTATAAATCCTCATGAGAAACTTTATTTGTAAACGTATTTTAAAATAAAGGACATTTTTAAGAGCCATTTTTTGCAAATGTTATTAATTAGGAAAGGAATGAAGACAGAGTTTCGTGTCCAGAACCATTATATTCAGTTTTATGGAAAAAAATATTGAAAATGGTGAGAGAGCAAAGAGGAGTGATGGTATTTTTTTGCAGAACAAGTTTGTGCAACTTTAAAATACTGTAATCTCTCAGAATTCATGTCTAGCTACATTTTTGGATTGTAGTATCCCATTTACATTTTAGAACTTTTAGTTATTACTGGGAAATACTGGAAGTTGTATGTCTTCTTCCCTGAAAAGTAATGAGACTGGATTTTTGTATGACATAAGCCATTTCATAACTTCTGAGATATGAAGCATTTTTAATTTTCAACCAGTCACAAAGAGACCCTTCAGTCACAGTATGGCATCATACCATTCCACTGTGGAAGTGCTTTATTCTTATATTCTTCCATATTCACCTCATTGCAAGGGTAAGTTTGACAGTTAAAAAATGCTATTTTCCCATTCTGTGTTTCCCATTTTGTCTCTTTCTCTCTCAATGAGTAAGAGAGAATTGTAAGTGTTCACACACTTAATATTTAACTAGCTGGATCACACACTACAAAATTTCTGTGAAAATGAGTGGTTTTGTTACAGAAAAAAATAATTTTCTCTTCCACATTTGGCTACATAAACTAAATTTTCCTTCTGTCCATTTCAGCATTAAAAGAGGAAAACAATTGTGTAGGAAAGATTCTTCACTTAGGAGATGATCTGAAAAGTGGAGAGGCAAGTTCTTGATCATTACATAAACAGAAGACTGAATTAAAATGCCACTCTGATGCTGCCTCTTCTCTCGCACTGAAAGTGAGGTGCTTTTCTCTCTGATTAAGATGGCACAGGCAACAAGAGGCCTTTACCTGAATGTGCTGAAATCAAGGGTCTTTAACTTTCTTTTGGTACTGTTGAGATATACATTTTCTCGTCAAGTGGTAAAATACAGAAAAATAATCTGCAGAAACTAAAAGGTGAATGCAAGAGGCCATGCCTCTGGAAAAGGAGAAAAAAAAAACAAAAACCAAGCTTTCCTCATATATATAATAACTTATTTGGCATATAACTACCTAACTCTCTCGCAGTGCATAAAAGTGGAGATGAGGAGAGAGATGCCAAAACACAAGTCACAGACTCTTGATTGGATATATTGGTTTGGTTTTAAATTTTAGTATCATTTAACTAGTAAAAGTCAATAGTGCCTGTCCTAGAAATCACTCCCTGTTATTCCTGAAAATGAACAATCCAGACTTCATGTTCAGAAGAACATCTCATTGGTTTTGGGGTTTTATCTTTGTTTTGCTTTTTTAACAATAATGTTATGGGGCAAACAAATACCTTTATATACTGCTCCTAATTCACTAGATTACTGCTTCTGTTAATCAGCAGAGCGGAGTAAAGTAGAAATCAGAGCAAAAAGGTATGAAATCACTGCTATCACTTATTTCTGACTTGCCTCACTAGAAAGGACATGAGAAATAATAATTCATAATAATGCCAAGATGTGAGTTATTTTGAAAAACAGTGGTGAAAGTTTCACAGAACACTAGAACAGGTGCATTGGTTAGGCTTCTGGGCTGAGTAGCTCAGCATATTTTTCTCTAACAGTGTCAAGAGTAGGTGCCTACAGAGAGTAGCAAGAAGAAAGGCAGCACTAGAGCAACTTTCTCTTGACCTCTCTCCTGGCCCCTGACAATTGTGTGACAGGAACTTCCTGGGTTTGAGGTGACTTCCATATGCTCCATTATTTGATATAGATTCTTTCTGGTATACAAACTTTTCTAGCATTTTAATGATGAATAGAAGAGTGTGTCAAAACTTCTGATTAATCTTCTGTGTCAAAGTCTCTTCTAATTTTAAGGTATTTTGGTTGAATCAGAAGAATGGAGGGGGGTCAGTTCGCTGATACTGATGTCAAAATTATAATGATTGTCAAAATTTAATAATCATCATACAAAAAATAAAATTATATCAGTTTAGAACACTTGGATAACACAATTACAATTTTGAGGAGGTGTTATTATTACTACTATCACTACTACTAATACTAAAATTCTTCTTCATCATCATCATTATTATTGGTAGTAGTAGTAATAGTAGCATTTTTAATCATCATCATCATCATTGTCATCATCATCATCATCACTACAACAGCTTTGTGCTCCCAGAAGATTTGATTAAGAAATTTTGACTATTTACAGTAAAAAATGGAAAACAGATATTTCTTCCTTTCCAGCATGTCACAATCCGCTAATGCAAGCGGGGGTCGTGATGGTTCGTTTATCAATCTCAGAGTGTAAAAGGACACAAGAGATTTCAGTTTTAATCAAAACAGTGCACCTTTATTAAGTGCCCACAACACAGTAATGCAATAGAAGAGGGTAAGAGAGAGAGAGAGAAAAACAAAGTAGAGAGGGGGAAAAAGAGCGGCAATAGCTACCAACGGATGAGACGAAGTCCTCGTGGTTCTTCCGCCAATAGATTCGTCTTCTTTCCGTGGGGAGATCTCAGACTCGGTTATTTCAGAAAGTCCCTGTCCTTTTCAGAAGCGAGGGGCAACTGGCCAAGAGGTGGGGAAATCTACAGCCATTGTTATGGGGTCCGTTGCTTTGGGAAGCAGGTACAGGACAGACGTACAAGACAGGTGTACCGGACAGGTCATTCCTTTCCTCATCAGCGCAGTCCTTCCTGCCTGGGCAGCAAGAACGGCGCAGTCCATTGCGACCTGCACTAATTTCCTCAGGAATGCGTACCAGTTCCCAGTGGGCACACCTGCAGGCAACACTTGGCAGACATCCCACCTCAGCCAGGCCAGGACTGTTGTGTTCAGTCTCTGTCTTCGGCGATGATCGTGAGGCAGATGAGGGATCTTCGGACTGTCTCTTACACAGCACTATAGTGCATTGCCTCAGCTTTAAAAACAAGTATGCTCTTGTACTCATTTATTCTGCCTTTAGGCAGGCACTATTTCAGATGAGTATAATTTAGTCAAAGTTTGAATGAGGGCTAGAGATCTCAAAAGTGATTCCTTTCCAATGAGTGATTTAGAGTGGAAAAGGGAAACAAAGTATTGCCCAGTGAAAAAAAGAGTGACACATGAACTCAATCATGTTATGAGACAACAGAGACTCCTCCCGAGGAAGAAAGAAAGAGAATCCAAGACTTTACCTGCCAATAACAGCACAAGATTCTATTCTGTTTCAGTTGAAATTTCAACACTCTATCTTCATTTTCTAGTTAAGGTGGCTGGTAATTTATGCCTCAGCAGTCTCTATCTAAACCAGATTTTCTCTATCAACAGTAAACCAAATAATCTTGCATTTCACAGTTTTATTAAGCCTTTCATATGTTTGAGGCAACAATAAGAAAAATATTTTATTTTCGTGTGGTCTCATTTTAGGTATTTGTTCTTAGTTGTCAAGGCATAACCATTATCAAATATGATCTCTTTTTAAATCCAGGTTTTGTAATAAAAAAGGTCATTATGCAAAATTTGTATAACTCAAAACTTATTTTATGTGCAAATAAATTTATTATCTATTCTTGATTTTAATATTTTTTTATGGTGATATTATTAATACTACTACTAGTACTATAAGTTCTTTGCTAATATAGTGGCAAAAGCATGGTTGCCTCAGGAAAAATTGAAATTTCAAACACAAAGGCAGGACTGTAAGAAAAAATTAACGGCAAGAAGAAAAACCCCACCCTATTACAGAAAACTCATCTGCAGTTTTAATTTGGGCACCTTTATTTTAAGCATAAAAAGATTTTTTGGACAATATCTAAGCAAAGGCTCAAAGGCTCACCATAACAATAGCATTTTGGCTAATCATTCCACATCTAGGATTATCAGGTTATTAAAAACATAAATAAACTTGTGGTCTCATAATTAGATGTAAAATACAATAGGCAAAACCATACTCCCCATTCCCCATTCTCAGAAAAAAAACCTCACAAAAATATTTCTAGAATCATTCGTTTGATTACTTAACTTGTTGATGGTAGGTGGTAATGTATTCCTAGTACAATGGCTTGAGGACAGACGCAGGCAGAACTGGAAGAGTATAATGTACAAGAGCTAAGCTTACAGACCATGCAGCCATGAGGTGAAACAGATCACCTATTCCTTACATTTCTGTACTGAAGATCCAAACTTACAATTTTGGTAAAACTAAGCAGCTTCCCAAAATGTCCACTTCAAGACGTTTGTAGAACAAAAGCAGTAGCAATGGCCAGCCAAAATTGTCCTCTGCTTAGAGAGAAAGTGCAATAGTGAAGAGCTCATTGTTTGAGGCTTGGGTCTGCTGAAACTATTTTCAAGGAAACTGTAGCACCAAGTCAACTTTGGGTGATTTTAGAATTTCAAGTTTGTGCTGTCAGATTTGGCTTGTAGGCCCAAAATCAATTTTTATGGTTTTCAGCTAGATAGTGTGTCGATCCTAAGTGGTCATACTCTGTAAAACAATTTTTTAACCACAACAGAGTAATCTGTAGATACCTTCATTATGGTTTGGAAAAGAACACCCTCTCAATTTTAGTTTCAGTTTACCAGAATCCTCTATAAACAGTGCAAGGGTCTTCTGTGTACATGTAAAATCTCTTAGGCTTGCTTCTGACACACTTATAGCTTTTACAGTAATCAATGATTGGTTTAGGAGAGTTTTAGGACAGCATCTGTCACTGCTTGCAAACAGTGTTGAGGAGGTAATACTTGCAATGGTCAAGAAACACAGCTTTCACAAATTGATGGTCCTCAATAGGACGACAATGATAAAATTTCTGAAATATCTAAAAAAAACCATGTTAGGGACAACCTTTTAGATTTTGTAGCACAAGTAAACAGTGTTGATCACAAGGCAGGTTTCTTCTTTTTTTTTTTTTGTGAAAATCTTCATATATTTTATAAGTAACGTGACTTGAATATATGTCTTACTCTACCCATTGCTTTAAGGGAAGGAAGAAGAATTTTCTGATTTGTCATTCTTCTTACAACCCAGGAAAACCAACAAAGTAACTGTCTGTTTACTACAGTATACACTCAGATTTCAGGTGTTGTCCAGTCATTAATGTTAGTCTCATGATGCAATTGCATTATGCAAATTACATTTAAAGCCAAATTAAAATAATACACCATAAACAGGACTCACTGGAATCTGACAGAACAAATAATTTCCTAAATAAGAGAGAGGGCAAAAAATAGTGCTTTGGTTTTAACCTTTCTCACATCAATCATAAAGAAACCAAACAAACCGCACAGCCAAAACTGTCATTCAAAGTTTAAAAGTACTTTTCCCCTAGCCTCTGACCGATGCAGAAATACTGTCAGTAAAAATGTCAGTGGATGTGATAAACAATGAAGTGCTTAAACTGCAGATATTAGCACACATTCCTGGCACCCAGCGGTGTCTCTGTCAAATGTGTGAGTTGATTTCATTGTTACTATCAACACTTGCTTATAGGATTGCATCAGTGAAAAGTTAAAGCCTTCATTGCCCTCCATCCTACCATATGGTCCATGAAGTCAATGTGATTACCCCAATGTAATGTTACCTCTCTCAAAGTCTTGCAGATGAGTTCTTGGAAACTTCACAGTATGCATTAAACCATGCTCTGGAGAGTTCTTCCTTTTTTTCTCACAGGTGGGAGAATAAGTCTACACATAGATCATCTTTCTCACGTTCACGTGCAAGTGAGTGACGGTTTCACAAATCTGACTTAGGATTTCCCAGTCACAGTGAAAGCCTGGAGTGCAGAGACCGTCTTGGGCTTCAATGGACTGACCGGCAAACATTAACACAAGCACATGTTAGAATGCAAAGAATAGAGTCAGATCAGCCAGGTTGGGCTCCCAGAGACTTCTTTATTGCAACAAATTGGTGTAGAAATTAATGTTACTCTGGGCAGATTATTTGAAGCTCTTATCTGAGGCTTTTGTCCAGCCTGATCTCTCCTTAACTGTGATTCCCAAAAAATTCAAGTCATTTGGAAGTAAAGCTCAAGCTCCAGCAGGAAAGTAAGTCAAAATGTAATCTTGTCTGTTCCTTCCTGAGATACAACAAATCACAAGCTTTGGTTACCAAGGAAGACAAAATTATTTTGAAATTTCCTGCATTAACGCTATTTAAAATTGTCTCCCATTCCATATTTCTATGAATTTTCTACCAAAAGTTGGTTCATAGCAGAAGCTCTTTCTATACTGTTGTAGAGACATTTAATAACCCTTCACAGCCACTGGCTCATAGACCTCCTTCTTCCGCAACTGTGAAGCAGTGTTACATTCAGAAGAAGGTATAAAAGCAACTGCCTTATGACAAGATGTTAATAAACAATGGTCTAGAGTAAAATATGTGATCCCAGACATTGTGAGAAACATTATAAATAAACCATGGAGAGTAGAAACAGCATGTAAAAAGGAAGTGAGTTATTAGTCAGTGGTAGGGGAACAGGGAAACGGGTGGAATAGTGGAGAAGGGACAATGAGATGAGTACACTTAAAGTGTAAGTGTCTTGCCTGAAAGACACCACATTTAGTGACTGAAGACAGTAATAGATCAGAAGAAAAAAAAAAAAGAGTACGTTAGAGTAGCACAGTGAGAAATGGGAACACAGACACACCTTTCATCACAGATCAGAAAACATCACTCAGCGCAGTTGTTCCCTACTGCAATGTCATGAAGGTGGCAGATGGCAAAGCTCTAACTGCACAAAAAGGCTTTAAGAAGTACTGGGGAGAAAGGAAAATAAGTTTTAAACATTTGGGGACAATCCACGATTGAGGCTAATGAGTTAATACTGGGAGAAGAGAGGCCTTCAACTCTTGAGGAGAAGAAATTAAAAATACAAAAGGGAGGGGGGAAAAAGGTTTTAAGCCACAAGAGGCCATTGATGGAGATTGTATCGTGGTAGAGTTCATAAAGCAGACTGACTACTGTGCAGTTTGCATGTTTTCAAAAAACTCATCCATGCAAAGGGAAGAGGGGGATGGGCTCTGAAGACTAACAAATCAGTTCGTATGAAAAGGAAACCTCAGGTCAGAGTGTGAAATCTAAAATACAGACCCATTTTCTTCACCATATATTTTGCTTCTGCAGTTACTGTATGTCATCCTAAACTGTGACTTATGCTAGGTGAAGCTCTGTACAGGTTATTTGTGGCAACATTACAAGAAGGATAGAAGAAATTGAGACTGGGGAAACACCACTCCACATTACACCCTCCTGCAGAATATTCCTGATAGGAAGGCCAAAAATTATTCATCCATTCTCTCTGTGCATCACTGATTTTCAGATGAATTTCATATTTCCTTGGGTAAAGTTTGCAAGTGATGAAGTGACTATTTCTGAGGTGTTTCCTTACCCACTTTCTCCACCTGACTGAATGAGTCACAGCCATGTAAGTTTTCAGTCTGAATTCTTCCTCATGTGTTTTAGGAACTCAGGACTGCAGCCCCAAACTACTTGAGGAGCAATATTTTTCTATGCAGATACTCAGATCAGAAATCTGAATCCCCTGACTACTCAACATTGTATTTCAGCCTGTGGAATTTCCTTTCATTACTGATTCACATATTGTTTCAACCTGAGTCAATACATCCACATGTATCAATTAGTTTAATTAAAACCAGTTTAGTTGTGGGAGGATGAGCTATTATACAAAGAATCAGCATAGCTTATCAGTGAACTTCTAGCTAACGTTAACCTTGTGGTGACACAACATATCATGCAAATAGTGTGAAGAATATTAGCTAAAAGCACTAGGAGTTGGGGGACTGCTTTATGGACACTTGTTTTTTCTGAACAGTTCTGCCCATCTGGCCTATATGCTTTTGCTGCACAAATACTGACGGAGGGTTCATCTCTTCAGTAGTCTAAAGAAATGCCTGCAGTTCTGGAACGCATATTCATTAATGAAGAGTAGCTACTTATGGTCATGATAGCGGCACAGACACCACAGAATGAACCTTATGACAGACTACACAGCCATAAAATCTCAGATTTATTTTGCAAACTATTTTATCACAGACTCCAGGGCTATTATCAGAGGCAGAGCAGGTTAATTCAAAGTTAGGTGAAGTAGGTTTCCAAAAGTCATAGAGATTCTTCTAGACTGCAGGAAGATAAATATTTTGGATGGGTACCAAAATTTACTTGTAATATCTTTTGACAAATTCTTCATTTTTTAGCAGAACATTTAGAGACACCAGAATTGTTGCTGCAAGGGAAAGGACAATGTGCCTGGGGAGCTGGACAATGAGGAAAAGAGATTTGAATCAGGCAGACAGTGTGAAGAAATCTTTATTTCTGGTTCTGCTATTGCTGGCAAAGACCATTAGCATATGCTGGCAACCTCTGCTAGTGAAAAAAGAACCCTTTTGACAGTTGTGCTTTTTCCCAGACTTCCTCTCAGTGTTTGATTACAAGCAAAAAAAAAAAAATCAGAATTTGCAGGGAGGTTTAGTCAAGAATTTCACCTCAGCTTCTTGGGCAGTATTAACTAAGAATAATTTTTTTTTTTTTATTTGGAATAGGAAAGTTTAAAGGGAATTGAACAAACTGGTTGTCCTGAAAGAGGCACGATGAGATGGAAGAACAATGTTGAATGGCTGCTTCATAAATCCTTCCTTTAGAAAGAGGCTAGGTCAGGTCTAAAAGCCTAACAACACAAAGCTGTTTAAAACAAGAATTTACCATAGTTAAATAATAGAATTTAATTGAAATATTTGTTGGATGCAATGGGTAAGGTTTCAAAATATTACAAATATTTCACACAAGTAACTTTCCATAATGGCTTTTTTCACAAATCTTATCTTTACAAACAGACGACAACTTTTTTTTTTTTTTTTTTTTTTTTGATTTATATTTCCTATGGTATTTTTTTTTGTCTGAGATGTTCTTCCCCTTTTTTCTGTCTATTTTCTTAATTTTTCTTTAACAAAAAAAAATCCATATATTTTGTTAATTTTCTTGTATTTCTGATTTGCTAGATCCCTCGCTAAAAGAAAGGGAGGCATCTGATTTGATTATGCCAAGACTACAACTGTTCCGTGCAGATTTTCTCAACAGAGGTCTTTACATGCCACTTTAGTTGACTTGGATAATGCAGGTACTTCTGTATCTTCAAGTACTTTGTGTCTGGTGAGCTTCAAACTCTGACATTTGCATAGAAATTAATTTTTATATTAAAAGCTTAAATGGAACGTGTGTAGAAGATCAGGACATGTTATGAATTCCCTTCAGTCCATTTTTTGACTTATAAAATATGATGAAGAATATAAGACTTAATTTTCTATAAAGGGATACATTAAGTAGTTGTTGCTTTTAATTACATCACTGGATTTGGAGAGGAAATCTCCTTGCAAAAATTAGTAGCAATCATAGAAAAAATTATTATAGAGTGACAAAAGCTGGTGAAGAAATTCAGATACACAAGTGAACATATGGCCTGAAATTCACACTTTATTGGGCTATGTAAAACATGACTAAATTATAACCATTACTGCCTTCATTTTGAGTCATGTGTCTAGTTTGGCATTTATACTACCTATGGTCATCAAAAGCAGATTTTGCACAAACTTTATACTAGAGTAGTATTTTGAATATTTGAGACTAAAGTACACTTAACAACAATGTGCTTCAAGAAATATGGGACTTGTGTGCCTTTTAATAAAACTAGGAATTTCTTTGGAGGCAGTATAACCTTTGAGTTTCAGAGTTGACAACTGGTATTTATTTTAACTTCTGCAGATTTTGAATATTTATTGAACTATGTTTCTGTCAATGGCCAAAAATCAGGTCTGTACTTTTACTAAAGAAGCTGACAATTTCTTAAGCCTTACCATTCCAAATGTTTTCCTTGCTTTTTATTCCACTTTTCACGATAAAATGGTGATTAAACCTAGAGACAATACTATTATGTTAACAAAAATGAATACAGTTCTGATTTTCTCTTTCAAAATGGGTTTTTTTTTATCAAGATCAAGCATTTTAAGTATGATCAACATACCTTTACTGTCATTTACAGTGACTCTAAGAAACAGGTGCAAAACCTTTGATGCATAATAGAAATGCACCCCAGAGACTCCTGCATACTTTGTGTCAGGTCACGGCTGTTCAATTTGTCATGCTGTTCATTTACGGGAGTGAATCAGAAGTAAAAGTAATATTTAAAAGTGTGACATTATGTAATTGTCACATTTTAATGGCTTGTCAGCGTAAAAATATTTTGTGATAAGTAACTTTAATACAAGAAATGCTTTGTAAAATTGCAAAGACTGAAAGATTATCACGAAAATCCACATCATTCCTACACAGCTGGTTCTGAGGACACTTCCAGTAGTTTCCTAGTATCATGAGAGAATCTTTAGGTTTTAGAGGAGCTGTTCATTAGATGGTTGTTCATGTTTCCTTGCTGTATGCTACAGCAAACTTTTTTGAGTTATTAAAAAAAAAAGGGTTTGGTAGTTATTCCACTTTTATGGAAACAGTACATATATATCCTGCATGTCAAAAACAGAGGTGCTGACCTTTGCTTTGCTTGTAGCTGTGGGAACTGACACTGTGCCTAGCACCAAAGGTATTAATTGCTTGCAAATATATGTATATTAGATATCAACAAACAGCAAAGCAAGCCTTGCAATTATTTAGTTCTGTATGTTTATTAAATTAATGGGGAGGAGCCGAACAACAAAGATTTATCTTAGAACATAATTGCAACAGGTGATGCCAGGCTGCCTGCATTGCTACTAAACACAAGATTCTGATGTGGACTACTAAGAACTCTGAATCTGAGTTTATAACTACAATGAGATGTATTAGAAAGAAGTATTAGAAGAAAATTATTATGACGAAGAGAGAAGGATCTGTGTGTCATTTTTAGGGTGTTAGCCAGCTACTACAAAAGCTGATCTTAATCAATGAGTTTCAAGACTTGACATGTTTCAACCCAATCTCCTACACATCTCTTAAAGAAAAATGTCTTAAATTACAGTTCTGTGTTTTATAAAATCAATCAATTTTTCAAGTACTGTGTTTATAGAAATAATTACACTGAGACCAACAGCAATGGCTAACAAGAATTAAATAATTTGTGATTAAATATTTATGAGTAACAAGATCTCTTGGTCAATCACGAACATTAATTTTTCCTTTTAGACACTATAACATCAGAATACTTTTTTTTTTTTGCTATCTTTTTTCTTTTTTAGAAGACCATTATCACAAGTTCCTGACTCCAGTGTTAACCAATTCATTAGGAGAGAGTATCATTTACCAAAAGGGTAGCTTTCTAGTCTAATCTTCACAATGCATGCTTGCTGAAAATGTGAAGGTCTTCAAGATATGCACTGTTGGTTTTAAGTTCAGTCAGAAGTTTTTAAACAGGCAGTAAGTATAACTGTTTTCACTATAAATAGTGCATCAACCAAAGCTCTCCTATAACTCATGATTTCATTTCTTAGCTTGCTCAAAAAGGAAACACAACAAACCTTTAGAGAGTCCTATATTTTAAATGCTCATGAAGATGCCACAGCAAACAGAAAAATATTTTCATATTGTCTTGCACCAGAAGCAGTATCAGTTGAAGTGCTGTCTGAATGTGAGTGTTTGATCCCCTGCCAATATATGCAACTATTGCCTAATACCCCGGGAAAAGTACTGGTGAACAATCAGACAGGTACGTGTTGAGATCATGTGATAATTTTTGTCAGATTCATTCAGTGGTTTCTTGCACTTGTTTTTGTGTGGGAAAGCAGAAAGTGAAGCAGTCAGCACCCTAGAACACAGCATGTTTTAACTACGTCTTTTACAAACAGAAATTACTCAATATGATGGATGCCTTAACTCTGAAACACAGGAGACCTCTAAGACAAGACCTAAACCTGCTTTAGGATGGAAACACTAATGTTAGTAGTCCTCTTTCTAGTCAAAGGACATGCATGAGAAAAATGTCTTGATTTGACTGAGCCAGTCAAATCAAGCCAGCAAATGCCACCACCTGATTTATTAAGACAGAAACCTACAATGGCATTTGCTCACCAGACCCTTTTACAACTATAGGAGTGAAAAAGCTGTAACAATTAAGTGCCTTCACATCATGCAGAGGCACAAGGTCTAATTAGAGTGCTAATCATCCACCAGGATGCTCCCCTGATTTCTCCCCCAAACAGCTGGATTTGTGTTCCAGCAGCTGAGTACCCCCACCAGTACTGAGTGCGTTTTGACTGTCATTATGATAAGAAGCTGTAATATAGTACAAACAAAAGCGTAACAATAAACACTAACTCCACAATATAATGTGGCATAAACACGTCAGATGAGAAACTTCTCAACATAAATATGATATTAATTGTTCTGATTATCACTCAATACTGGAGGCCTTTTTACAGATCTTAATTTACAGATCATTTTTAAAGATCATCTTATTTGCCTTGTAGTGGGATTTGTAACAAAGAGTATGAAAAATCCAAAGTTTCTGAAATCATTTTGAAGTTTAATATTGAAACAACATTTATGTTATTCTTTGTTAAATACTAGGCCTATGTGCAGTTTAATGCCTATGAGCTTAAAACCCAAAAGTTAAAATAAAATGTAATTAGATATTTTAACTTTTATTTAACTCACTAACTCTTAAAGCATGTTTCCCCCACAAACTAGGCAACATTTTCAAGATTTCAAAAAATATCATTGCTTCTACTATTTTTTTCTGCCATACATTTTCTAGGGTTAAAAGTCACAATACCAATATGCACCCTTCTGTAAAGTTCTTGACATTTGTTAGTACTTGCCAACAGGTGAGCTAAAATCATATGAAAAGGACATTATTAAAATAAATTTGATATTCATAAAACTCCTGTCAAATCTCTCTCAAACTTTGTTTCAGAAGTTTATTTTATATAATGTTTTTTCTTAAGTGGAAGGGGAAAAGATAAGTGAAATCCAACAAGAAGAATTCATTATTTTATTTGAAAAAATCATCATTTTTTGCAAATTAAGTCCATTTCTATGGGTCATACTCTTGTTTTCTAGATTTAAAAATAATATAGATTTATATATGATAAACAGAGGGTTGGAAACCCTCTCCTATGCAGTTGGACTGAGAAAGTTGGGACTGTCCAACCTGGAGAGGAGAAGGCTCCACTGTTACCTTAGAGCAGCTTCCAATACCTAAAGGGGCTACAAAAGAGCTGGAGAGGGGCTTTTGACAAGGTCATGTAGTGAAAGAACATCATGGAATTGGCTTTAAGCTGAAGGAGAGTAGAATAAGGTTAGATATAATTAACTTTTATGTAATTCTTTACAGTGAGGGTGGTAAGGCGCTGGAACAGGTTGCCCAGAGAAGCGGTGGATGCTTCGTCCCTGGAAATGTTCAAAGCCAGGTTGGATGGAGGTCTGATTAACCTGATCTAGTGGAAGATGTCCCTGCCCATAGCAAGGGACTTGGAACTAGATAATTTTTAATATCCCTTCCAACCTAAACCATTCTATTACTCTATGAAAATGAGGAAAATAAAACACAGAAATAGTATTTGTATTATAAAGGGGAAGCATAACCCCTAATCCTGAAAACACTTTGAGTTAATGAAATATGAACTAGAGTAGTTTGGTACTTACTTGCTATCACAGTTATAGAATGGGTAGTATTTAAGTCCACAGTTAAAATATAACCTTATATATATGTGAAGTAATTGCCTGTTCCCAAAACCATTTTTATACATCACAGCAGTCTGATAAGAGGAAAAGCTGCTTCCCTACAGTGTTTGTGATTGTTATTGAAAAAATAGGTCTCTTTTGTGATCCAAAATAATTGCTCTGTCACCTATTGGGGTTTTTTGTCCATGGGTAGATTATTATCTCTGCCTTCCCAAGACTTTCCTTGCAACTTAAATTTTTACTTAAAATCTGTCCCTTTGCATGTGTAGAGAAAAGGGTGTTTTCAACAAATAATTGTTACGAAAGCCTAGATGTTGTAATTATTTCCAATTTTATTCATATAGTAGAAAATAATACCCAACTGTGATGATGGAAGATTTATTATGTCTATACAAAAACTCAGTGTTAAAATGCTATTGTTCAGTTTTGGTTTTGAAGGAGTATGTAGGCTCCACCTCTCTCTGCTGACATTAGAAGACACTTCCAAAGCCTTTCTTTGGCATGATATTGTGATAGGTAAGTATTTTATATCCCTTTTCTTCTTTTCAAAAGAAAGTTTGCATAAGCAATGAACACTTACTAATTGTTGATGAGTATGATTTGATACCTGATGAGTCTAATTCTATTCAAATATGCATTATTTCAAACCAGGTGAAATGCAGTCACAGTTTAAGATACTGTGAGTGTGAATTCACCAGAGAAATAGCAAAAAAAAATGCATTTATTTACCCTTTCAATTTTATGAGGTCTTAATTGGTCAATAACATATAAAATTTACTTTGTAGCTTCTATTAATTATGCTTTTACTTCACAAACTGGTCCGGTGGTGGCAACAAAAACCCAATTTTCTCGTCGATAAAATGAAGGAAAAAAAATCATTAGACTCCAACTATATATCAACTTGAAAATGAATATAAAATTATTTCAAGTAAAAGTACAATGGGAGAAGTATACCTATCAGCCACCTATTAGGAAGTCATCTGTAATAATTTAGGATGATTACTTTTAGCAAGTAAATAAGTGACCTAAGATGAAACTCCTTTTGCAGTTGCACTTCTACAGCATGAACTGCAAACAAAAATATTGCTGTTTTAATTGTTATCTTTCATTAAATGCAGTTCACAGAATACACAGCCTGTGTGTACATTTTCAACATCTGAAGGAGATTCTGAATAGGTTCTACCTCAACATCACTGCCTCCATCAGCTCAAATAACTTTGCAGGACCAGTGTTATCACCTCCATAATGACATATCTGACCTGAGAAAATTTGCCACTGAAACTAATGTATCTATTGAGTAATTCTCATGACTGGCTGGGACCTGAGCAAGCTTATTTACTTCTGGGCTTCCCGTATTCCTATATTTTTCAAAAGAAGCCAACATTCCCTCATCTTATTCAACTGGTAATTTCAGAGAGAAGTCAAAAGACCTGCTCAGCTGGTTTATGATGATAATGGTTTCTCAGGAAATACCCATTAAAAATATGTGTGTCTCAGTTGCTTCTCTCTTTGAATGTCTGGCAAGAGAAATTGTCCAGAGCTTTATATGGCTCTTAATAGATTGCAGGTTTTATTTATGGAAAATTTTAGGGGGGTTTTCAGTGGCTGGCCACACGCGATGGCCTTTACTAGCACAACTAATCTGTGATTCCTTAGTGAGTAGAAAGGTTTAGTTAAGTATGAAAGTTTTCTGGTTTTGAAAGTATTTTCCCCAATTTTTTTCATTAAATGATTACAAAATCATTCCCAGTAACCATGTAATTTGGGTATCACATATATATAATGATCCCGTTTCAGCTGACACAGTTTTATTTTTCCCTTTTGTTCACGGATTAGTACATTGCTTGCTTTGAATTACTTTCCTAAAGACTTATCTAAGAAGACAAAAATATAAATTTGTTTATAAAGTTAATTCTGAACATGAATCTGAGTTTTAAAGATAGATAATAGGCAGAGATTATCCATTGACACAAAGGAAGAACATGCATGAACATTCTCTGGAATTCTTTGAACAGCTCAGCAGTAACCATTTTTTTATGAGACCAGTATCAGTGAGAAAATAATTGTCTTTTGTTCATGGGTTGTAGTCAATACAGTGCCCACACAGGATACAAACACTGGTTTTCATCCATAAGGTGAATTTTTTGAGGAAGCTGGCTTCAAATCGTAGTACCAAAAGGCCTGACTGGATATTTCATTGTTGCTTCTGTAGTTGTATGTGTGGTATGAGAACCTGGTGCTCTGAGCTGGATCAAAGGGGGAGAAAGTGGCCATGCCAATCTGAAGTCGTTTAGTATCGCTTTGCAGCAGGAGCAATATCAGGTCCTGTTGCTGTATTAGGACTGTTATTTTCTTTTTAGTTTTCTTGTAAAAGAAAAATGGCAGCAATTTTATTTTTCTCTGAAGGCAAATATCACAAGATTTTTACAGTAATACAGGCAGACTGAGTATTCTCAAAGGTCTGCAAAGGAAGAAAGGGATTTTACTATTTAATTAACAGTTTAGATTTATTTTAAGCCTAATTACCTGCAGAACCACAAACCCCAAAACTAGCACAGGCTTGGAGACTGACTAATGACTGTGAGCTCACATAAAGAATGACCTCAACACATGGACCTTTTTTAAGTGCATTAAAGAAATAATAAAAGAGGAGTTGAGCCTTTCCTCCATCAGTGTGCAGAACTCACTGAGAACTGGGTGATTGCAGATGACCAGTGGGATGCAACCTCCCAGTGACAGTAAAAGAAGATGAGATTTCCAGGCTTCATCAATATAGCATGGGTTGAATTAGCTGAGCATTCCACTGATTTCAGCCACCTTTTTTTAACGGTGGTGTTCTGGTTTTGGCCAGGGGTAGAGCTCATTTCCTTCATGATAGCTGGTATGGGAATGTGTTTTGGATTTGTGCTAAAATGATGATAATAACACAGAGATGTTTTTGCTACTGCTGAACAGCATTTGCAGTGTCAAGGCCTTTTCTGCTCCCCATCCCACCAGTCAGGAGAGTGGGCGTGCACAGGGATTTGGGCAGGTATGCAGCCAGGAAAGCTGATCCCAGATGACTGAAGGGATATCCCATATCATATGATGTCATGGTCAGCATATGAAATGGGGGGGAAAGCAGGAAGGTTTGGACCTTTGGAGGGATGACATTTGTCTGCCCAAGTCACCATTACACATGATGGAACCCTGCTGAACACTTCCTGATAATGAGAAATAATGAATGACTTCCTTGTATTGCTTTGCTTGAATGCATGGCTTTTGCTTTAACTATTAAAATGTCTTTATCTCAATCCACAAGTTTTTTTTTATTTTTACTCTTCCAGTCCTCTCTCTGATTCTGCAGTGGGCAGGAAGAAACTAGATATTGAATGATATTTAGTTGTTGGCTGGGGTTAAATTACAACAATCCTTTTTGGCATCCAGTGTGGGGCTCACAGCTTCAAGATAGTGACAAGTTTGCTTGGGGTGTGCTGGGTTGAATTTACATCTGTTGTTGCTGTTTAGCAGTACATCAGCAAGCTCCTGTGCTTGCCGTGGGGCTCACTTGCCTGGTTGTACATTGGACTCTCGTGCTTGTTAGCAGATGCTTTTTACTTTCTCCACTCACTGCAGTGCTGCGCTGCTGATCACCTCCCTCTGCTGTGCCTGGGAACGTTCTGACTACAGCTCAGGCAACTTGCCTGGGCTGGCAGGTGGCCAGGGCATCACTGCTGTACCTGTGCTGCTGTACTGAACAGGCTGCAATTCCAGTGTGAATTTGAGTCAGTGTCTCTTGGATGAGTCCATAGTGGAGCACATATTCACCTACAGCCCATGGGGGACCCCACGCTGAAATGGGTGGATGCAGCTGAAGAGGGCTGTGAATTGGGAAGCCTGCAGCAGAGCAAGCTTGTGGCAGGACCTGTAGACTTGTGGAGAAAGAAGCCCTACCGGAGCAGGTTTACTGTCAGAATTTGTGACCCCACAGGGATCCCATGCTGGGGCAGTCTGCTCCTGAGGGACTTTACCCAGAGGAAGGGACTCACACTAGAGCAGTGGATGAAGAACTGCAGCATATGAAAAAGTTCAAGAAGGACTGTCTTCTGTGGGGAGGACCCCACACTGGAACAGGAAAAGCAGAGATTCTCCTTCAGCTCATGAGGAATACCATGGTGAAACAGTCTGTCTCCTGAAGCCCATGGAAGTTTGTGGTGGACTGTAGCAGGAACCCCTTTTTGGTAACAATGCAAGGGGCAAGGGGAGGAGTTCACTGCAATGTCAAATATGATGGTCTGGCCCAAAGGGAGCAGAGGTGGAGCTTATAGCGTTATATGTCTTTAAGTCAGTGTTTAAGGCCTAGTTGGATAAGACCTTGAGCAATCTGCTCTCGTGGGAAGTGTCCCTGCACATGGCAAAGAGGGCTGGGACTAGATGGTCTTTTAGGTCCCTTCCAATACCTCAACATTCTGTGATTCTATGATTCTAAGTTGTTGTAACCCATGAGTTGAGCTGCTGGTTATAGGAATTGCTTTAACAGGAACCACCTGATCCAAGGTGGGGGGAGACTTGAACAAAGCAGTGCAACAGTGAACAAACCTGAGCTGGCATTGGTGCCCCGGAGCTACACACACACACAACCCTGTCCCAAGTGACTGCCATACCTGATATCCCAGAGGCACATCCATGCACTAATGTATCACAAAGTTAAATATTAAACTGTCCACAACCTCCTTGTTTCAATTACTTTCAATCTGATACTTGTGGCAAGGTAGACTTATTTACTCTGAAAATGAAACAAAAAAATCCTAACTGCTGCAACAGACACTGAGACACACAAAGCCTAATTACTTATATTCCACTGGTGGATATGTTCTGCAAGTTAGAATGAATTTCTGTCCCACAGGAGTTAAAACATTTTCAGCATTTTAAGCAATGTGAAAACTGAAATGCTATGTGTTTCTGAATGAGTAACGACTGATCTTTTCTTCTTTGCTAATAAGACTGAGCTACACCTTATGTGACTCAAACCAAATGTTACAAACCAAAACTGAACACTTGTGTCTTTTGGACTACATAGTAAGCACTGAAATATGCAGGAAAGTACAATATATGGGAAAAGTGCTGCTCTGCATGCAGTTAAATAGAAGAATAACTTATGTTAAACCATCCTTTCTTTGTAAATTCCCTGAAAAGCACAGGCGCTGCTATGATCACTGATAATACATTCTTCTGTACTGTCATCCCACAGTGGCACCCATTCAACTTTCCCAGTGAAACAGTATAGTATTACAGCTCCATTTTCTTTGTAATTAAGACAGTAATCAGGATGTCACTCATTACCTCCTTCAGGCTAAAAGACAAGCCTTACAATACTCTGTTCAGAAGTGTCAGAATCAAGTTATTAGCCATAAAAATTAACTACAGCAGCCTGTCTTAATCTTTGCACACATATGTGCACACTTTTAACACAGCTACATAATGGCAGAGGCAATATACAGAAGACAAGCAAAGCTTTGCTCTTCCCTACCTTGTCTCAAAGCACACAGCAAACCTTGCAGAATTAACTGATGTAGAGCTGCTTCTGCAGGAGGTAGGATTTTTTAACTGCCACAGTATTGAATACTCCTACTAGAGTCAATAGAAGCCCCTTAAAGAAGATTTGGGCTATTATATTATAAAGCTGAGGAGGAATGGCAGTGTGATGGGAGTGTACATCTCCACACATTTCCTCCTTGAGCATTCAGTCTCCAAGAGCCTAATTCAGCTCTACATCTTGCTCAGTGCTGGATGAGGAGGGAAGCATAGGTGGTAGCAATAGTTGTATAAATCCAGTTCTGGTAATTGTAGCTCTTCTGTAAGACAAAACTAGCTTAGTTATTATCAAAATGTCTATTCTATAGAGTAATTATTTAAAAGACAAACCCCAAACCCCAGAGAGAACCAAAACCACTAAAAACCATAAACTACTAAAGGTAGGGAACCCAGTCATTTCTCATGGCTATTATGACAACTAGCAAAAGTTACAGGAAAAATATTACCAATATTGACTGTATTTGCTCCAACAGCTTCAACATAAAATGACTCATTCCAGTACTCCCTGACATTATACTGGACAATTCAGAACCTATTTTGTCTCAAGATATTCTCCAGAGAGTATTTCTAGAACAATAACTTGACTTTACATCTTGTTGCAGAAATAGCAAGCTCTTAAACCACCTGTGAGAAATACATGCTTTTTCTAGTCCATCTCTATTCATTTACCACTCTTTCACATACCTTGTAATTAAGTGATACGTTGAAGAGATTTCCTTTTCATGAACTAAGGTTGTCTTTTTATAAGAACAATGTGAGAACTACTGATATAGATTAAGTGTTTCTTGTGAAACTTGTGTTGCTTTAATTTTAAATTCTACCATTTGATCACTTAATCAGACACTGGCAGATTTTAAAAAATCAAATAATTTCCTTTTCACTTCTCCTATCTTTAATCAAATGTGAACAATAGTACTAATTTTCTGCATATTCTTTTTCATTTTTTCATCTAAGAGTGTTAAGTCACATTGTTTAGGAAAGACAAGAAATTTCACTCTGAAGTTTGCTAGTCAGATTGTTATGAATTCCATAGCTTGTCAAATATTCACTTGAAAGGAAATTGTGTGATCTCACAAATGTGGGCTGATTGCACCATCATCTACACATCTTCTAGACACTTGATCTTGATTCTCCATCACTTTGTACCTTGAGTCATCACCCCGTGACATTGAAAGCCAAGAGCATATGGGTACAGAGCTCTGGAGAACACCCAGAATTTCCATCCTTCCCTCCTCTGAGGTATAAAAAGAAATCAGAAATAGTGGTCTGCTAGTCACAATTATCTGCAACAGGGGAGAGGGGATTAAAGAGAAAGCATATAGGGGTTTCCAAGAGAAACCTTTCACAGAATGTGTCTGTGTAGCCTGCTTCTCACACTAATTACAAAGATGTGAAGGTGCTGGTTGGGAGTGAATGGCAGCATGCTTAAACACACTCACCATGAATATTGATTCACCTCTGAAGAGTTTTTCACGACTTGTTTCTCTGGTTTTGATGGAAACTTCACAAGTTCTCTATTCCTTATCATCAACTATGATAACATAAATTAGGTTTTCTGTATTAGGAAAAAAAAAAGATAGTACAAACCAGAAAGATCAAATGACTAAATCTGTATGTGGTGACTAAGATACAAGATTTGGGGGCAATTATATGTCTGTATGATTTGACTTCATATTTCTGTATATATAAACTGCAGTGAAAATATTCAGTAAAAAATATTTTTCACTCCCTTAAACCCTGCATTTTCAAAGCAGTATGTGTAAGTGTTTGTGTTTATGTGTCTAAATGTAGTTAGGTGTATTTGATTTGGTTCATTTTATGTTGTACATATAGTTCATATTATGATATACCTATGTATTTAATATATATAACATATAATAATAAGGTAGTAAATATTAGTGCAAATATTTGTGTATATAGTTCCTCTTACAGTGAACAAATATTTTCTGTGTCCCATTGTTTTTTAAAGTTTTAATTTGCTTTTTAATCAGAGAAACTAGAAAGTCCTCATTAAGCCCACAAGAAGCCCAAAGAATTTATAGACTAACTCTTTTCATGACTTTATGAGCTGAAGATCCACTCTGCCAGAAAAGAAAAAGAGACCAAAAAGAAGGAATCGCTGCAGAGTACTGCCCCTTTCCCAAGACCCTGTCACATTGGAAGTGGATTTGCCTGCACTTCTTCAGTGTCCTTCTGATGAGCTAACCTTGCGTAAAGTCTCTTCACGTATCTTAGATCTGCAGGCCAAGAGGTACATCTCCAATTTCTGTGTGGCAGCAGTATTCTCTTGACTTTTGACCCCCATGGTTTTCTGAGAACAAGTTAAATTGGTCCTAGCATTAAAGATCAGAAAATGGATGTCTCTAGTTCTCCAGCAATGTTACAACAAGTCTGTTGTTAACAAGAGGGAGGAATGAGTTTTTCATACTAGTTAATAGGATTCTTTATTCTGTCTACTAAATATTTCTAGTTTTGTTCTCATACAGCCTAACAAAAAAAACCAAAAGCCCTTCCTTTCATCATTCCCTTAGTTTTTTTGGCTGTTCTGTACCAGGAAAACATTCAGCAATCTAATGACTGAATGCTAAAAAATGACGTGTCAGAGAAATACTGCCGTTTCTTTAAGCTCACAGAATTGAGGTAAAGACTGATTTGAGAGAACACCTTTCATCAGATCATCATGGTATATTCTTACAAGCCCAAATTTTGCCAATCTTTATTTTAATTGTAACTAACTGCATTTACATATAAGGTATGTATATATTATATATATATTATGTATAAATATATAATATATATATGTTATATATATATAATATATATATAATATATATATTATAGTATAAAGATACTGTATGTGGTAGGGGGTATTTTTCTATACCAATGTAGATACAAATGTATTTGAAATGCAGCAAAATTTGAAACAAAAGCTATTGATCCCGTGTCTGTTAACTTCATAAGTTAAGAAGGATAATATTTGTGTTTTATTTATGAAGTATATATCATAGGCTTTACTACTGAACAGAGAAAAAACGGAATAGAGAATAGTGCAGCAGAATTTGTAGTAAAACATGGAGGAAAGATGAGTGTACAAGTGTGGGGGAGATGACAAATTGTGCTGAAATTTAGATCACACTTTTTTGTGGACTTTGATGCATGTACATTTTTATACTTGCTTGGATATTATAAGGTCTTCTTGGAACACTGTATAAGCAGAGGCTGAAATGTTTTTCTTTTCTTTTCTTTTCTTGGCTTTAATATCTTTAGCCATTATGCTACTATTAAGTACATTACCTTAATAACAACTTACTCAGATGGTTTGATGGCAAACATGCCTGTCTGCCATTTACACTTTCTTTAAACGAGTAAATATTTGCAGCAAGTACATTACTAGAGTAAATCAGGGAAAACAATTCTGATCATAGTAGTTTTAAAATTTTAGCCTTCTCAAGAGAATAAGCCTGAATCTAATATCAGTGACACTCCCCTACTGTGACTTTTTATAATATTTATAATATTTGGATGTAAATTTGAAATCAGTCCTTTTGATGTCAATTTAATTATAGTAGCAGGTTTTTTCCATAAGATTAATACAATATATGGTGCAGCTTGAATCTGAAGCTCAGGGCTTTTTCTTCCTGATTCAAGATGCCTTAGCGTTTTGCCATGTGCCTCTAATGACATTTCTTGCAGAAACACACAAGTAACTTGTCTCATATGACTGGAGGGTAGTCTCAAATATCTGGTTCTAAAGCACCATTGTTTACATTTCCTTAGTGCCTCCAAAAATACTCATAATGTTCAGACTGAAGTAAAAGTCTGTTTCATCACTGTCACTATAACAATTTTCTAGAGCCCTGAAAAACACGGACTTCTAGAGACTGTGTCTTGACACCTGTCATTCTGAAAACAGAAAAATTAAAGTTCCAGATATATTTCTGGCTAAGCATTTGCAGATTAGTGTTTCTGCTGAAATAAGGTTTTACTGGTACAGTTATGAAAAGGCAAGGCTGCTTGAAGCATTACTTGCAGTACACTGGCACAGTACTACTGAAGTGGACCAAAAAACACCATATATTGGGCATCTGACCAGTGGGAAATTGGGAAATTTACTGTTCTGGAAGCCGTTGATGGACAGCCACTTAAGTACTTGCATCATGGGAAATACCAGTGGTACCGTATAATCAAGGACATTTTTCATGAGCTGAGCTTTTCCCTATTTGTATCCCAAATGGATTTCAAAAAAAGTCCCAAGAATTGTATTTCTTCATTTCCGTTTGTAGTATAAGCTCATGCAGGTGCACCACAGAAAGGTCACAGAAATATGGGTTTGGAAGAAATTTTTTTTGCAACGCATGCTACAAGCAAATTGCTTCCTCTTAATTAATACTTATACAATATTACACACCACTGTCATATGAGCAACTCATCATCTCCCCCAAGTGGATCACTACATAATATCACCAATAGAATGTTCTAGGTCTATTTTAATTTTTCTTATTTCTTCTGTGTTCTGATCTAATATGAAACTTGCATTGATGAAACTGCTACATGTCAAACCCAAATAATCAAAAAATGTAAATGAACTTATCACTAAAGAGAAAGTGGTTCATCTGCAGCTTTTTTCTACACAGCAGACTTTATGTATATTCATTCTACATATGATAGAAATGAAAAGGTAACAAGGGAATAAGCAAGGTTAATTCTATACCTGAACATTTTCTTGACAAAATTCCTTAGCTTTTGCAATGATCAAACACAAGAAGAGGCACAATGTTCCTGAAACATGAGAGGTTCCTTCAGAATATAAAGCAGAATTTCATGCTGTAAGGGTGACTGAGCACTGGCACAGTTTTTTCACAGAGGCAATGGAATCTCCATCCCTGAAGATACTCAAAGCTGTCTGGACATGGCTCTAGGTGGCCCTGCTTGAGCAGGGGCACTGGATCAGATGGCCTCCAGTGGTCCCTTCCATCCTCAACCATTCTCCTATCCTTTTATTCTATGAATGCCCATCCCATTATTAGATGTAATAATACATATAATTGATTCTAGAAGGTCATGTCACTGTCAATAAAAAGTGACACAGTCTTAACTGTATCATATTAACGCATCTCTCCTTTCCTAGTCTTTCTCTAAGAGCTACCAAAAAAATTGTGTCAGCATACCCTTCAGATATTCCCTTCTTTATATCTGCCAGTATTCTTTGGCTTGGGAAGTGTTAGCGGGACCTGCTGTATTATAGTATCTTCAATACTCTTCTGAATACTTTGCTGGCTGCTCTCAGAGGAAACTAATACAAGTATCTTTTTCATTGCATGAATAATGAGACCGGGAAGGCAAAAGAAGTATACAGGTAAGATAGTAACTGAGACATAAGATATCCATTAACCATATAGAACCTCTCTGTGATTAGCAGGCATATAGAAAAAACTTTCGTGTGTAAGGATTAAACAGCTTATAACACCAGGCCTTATCTTCCAAGTAAAGATATTACAGTGATTAAGAGTTTTCTAATGAGATCTTAGATGTGTAAGCAAACATGTTCTCCATGTAGGTTGAATATTGTGTTTAACAGTGAGTTGTAAGTGTTATTGTCATGTGAAAACGACACATGAAAACAGTAGCTTGAGATATAGTTTAAGTTTTGAAATTTTAATCCTGTAAAATGATGGCAAAGAGGAAGCAAAATGTTGGAGTAGCTGCTAGTTATTTTGGAAATTGACAAAGATAAATAGGTGGTATACAGAAACTATAACAGTGTTGGAGCCAAAGCCTGTTGAAGTACTTGTAGAAAAAAGAATTCTTCAGTTTTAGATTAGACAGTTGCTCTCTGTATGTCCTGGTGAAAAATTCAATGTCCCTTACTTGTCCTAAAATTGAAGTATCTCTCACACACTTACAAGTGGATCTTAAAGGCATAAGCTGTAAGTGGCCCTTGAAGACTGCAGATAATCTTGTGTTACCTCACTCTATGTACTACATTTTTTCCAAAGTGGCAATCTAGTGCTTTTTCTATGGTTTCATATTCATATGTAATTTGCTCTTGAAGAGAGGGCTTGGAATAGCAAACTGGAGCTGCAGGACTCACGTGTGCTTTGCTCAACTGTAAATGATCATGTAAGGCAGCAATGACTTAAAAGATTGAATAGTGCTGAAAAAAGGGAAAGGCGCATAGTCCTGATTTTTGTGTATGACAAGTGGTATGACAAGTATTATGTAAATAAAACCTTGCTTCCCTAAATTATAAAAGATAAGAAGATTACATTTGTTTCTTCAAGTTACTAAAAAGCCTTTTCATCTCTGGCAGACAAGGAATGCTCAGTTCAATTTTAGAGACCTTTCTTAAAAGCTTTTTGTTTCGTTGCAGTTAGGAATGTGAGTGATCAGGTGAAAGTGTTCCTTTTGCATTTTCTTGAGGCAAAGTCACTTTTGTCTAAGTGGGTACAACAGGATACAGAGAGAGAAAAGAGAGGGTTTAGTGGGTTTATTTCTCAAGTGGAAGCAGCCTCGTTCATCTCCGAGTACTGAACATTACTATCAGTTTTGCAAGAATAATAGATATTGAGATTGAGAGCCAGAAAGAATAAATCTGTGCCAGTGTTTAGATTTCTGTATCTGGCTTAATTAAATATCTCATGGAAATGAATATCTCTACACGACATTACAGATATGGAAGGAGATGGAAAATTGACAAAGGCTTTGTAGTCCTTACAGCAAGTCAAGGAGTCTCTTGACTGTTCATATTTATTCAGTTATTAGTTGGCAAAGATCAATCCATTCACTAAGAGAAAATATCAAAATTTTCTATTTGCATTCAGACTGCTGTGTTTTTCAGTGACTGTGGTTCATCTTCCTGAGGCCCCACCCTTACTGGGACCTCTCTCCAAATTCTGTCCACCAGAGCACAAGGATTTCTTCCTTCTCAGTGTAGCAAGGAATGTTTGCTCAATTAAAATATGTATTTCCACAGACAGCCAAAAATGAGCAAATTTTTGGACACCTGCAGTACTGTTTTGAAGTAAAACACATGGATTTCTGGGGGTTTCAGTTATTCAGTGGTATACTAGAATATATTCGTACAATACAGATATATTGTAGCAAGAGACAACACTACATTATTTAAAAAAAAACAAACAAAAACAGTTTTTCATCAAAACACTGCCAATTAAAAAACAAAAAAAAGAAGACAACCTAACCTAAATTTTTAATCATTGCTTTTCAAACGTTTTAGAAAAAAAGTTCTGTTCTAGCATAAAATGGGTAACTAATACGGATTTTCTTTTTAGATTTTCTTTTTAATAGTAAAAAGACAGGCAGAACATAATTCGCTTTTAAACAGACACTGAAAAAAATAAAATTATTATCCTAAAGCCTGTATTCACAACCAAAAAAAGATGAAAATCAAGCTCATAGTTCTGGGGGATTTTTTTCTTTCCCACTTATAATGTCAGGCCAACTGCCAGACATATAAAAGGGAATATTTTCATGAGCTGTTTGCTTCCATAAAGGATAGTTTTCATAGCATTCAGAATTTTTTAAAGGTCAGAATGACATGGTTGCTGTGGTCAGAAAAGGAACAATGACCCTTCTGTGTGGAACAAATTGACTCTTCAGGTTAAATCTTCCCTTGGGGAAAATTTATGTAGTTGAGTCATACTGGGTTATAAGGATTTACGTCACTGTTAGGGTCTCTGCATATTCAAGCTATATCAATTTCTTTTACTGGTAAAACAAATGTACTTTGTACACCACAAAATAAAGTTGGGCTCAAAATTATGAGTGATGCTGAAAATCATTAAAAATTTTGTAATTAACCTACTTTTCTTTGCAAGATAAGAGTGAAAGACCTTGAATTTGTTTTCTGAACAGAGAAAAAGGAGAAAAGGGCCAGGCTTTTCTGCAGGGGAAACAATAGTTGTTGCATCAACAGAATAGCACAGGGATTTCTGAATGGGGTTTAAACTACCTTGTTTATTGAACCATGTTGTGGTTATTTTCAAACTGTGACAGGTGTAATTAGAATATTCCTGCTACAGAAGACAGTTCTTCACTAATTTGTCTATATGCATATACATGCATAGAAATATGTGAGTAATCTACACTATCACCTGTATTCCATTAAACACAGAGGAGAAATGTACAACTAGAAATAATCAGGTAAGATGCTGAGAGATTTATCAGTATGAATCATATTTTTTTTAATTCTGCACCTATAAAATATTTGTGTATGGCAAGCAGAAATGAAATATTATGTAAAAGCTTAAAAAATAGGTTTTTTCTGGAATCAATATGCAATCATCACAGCTCTATCATGAAAACATATATAAATATATTCCTAACTTCATTTGGCATTCAAAGTTTTTTCTTACTTTTTTATTAGAAAACTTTCTTCCATCATCTAAAAGAAAATACACCTCCAGATAAACAAAGAAAACTTTTCACTGTGATTTTAAATCAGTAACAACAATCCAGCAGACAGCGGAGTTGTGCCATGATAAAACAAGTGTTGCACAGACTATCTTACAATAATGAAAATTTAAATCCCAATGTGGAAGCTGTTTTGCTAAGAGATGCACCTTCTCTCATGTGGTACATGGTCTTGGGAAGAAATACAGTTTTATGTCTTTTTAAGACGTTAAATATTTTCAAGAATTTCCACCACAGTGGAACTGATCACCTCAAGATATGAACGCCTTAAGATTTGAATCAAACTTTGGAATTTTTTTTATGGTTGTTAATCAGTAGCTGTAGCTGAACAATTATGATTGAGCAATTGCAGGATGAATATTGTATTCTTGGCTAACATTTTGTTTCAAGGACAAGGGAAGACTCCCAAGATGAATGGGCTGTCTGGATGAGAGCCACCAGGAGTGAAGTCAGGACTGAGCAGTAACTGGGGGAAAGGTAATTCCAGCAGTGGGAGATCTCGACCACCAACTCAATGATCACCCCCTCCAAACAGGCCCCAGAGTCAGATGGAAGGAAGAATTGTGCCTGCAGACTAATTAGCATGAGGAGTGAGAGATATAATGAGCAAATAGGGAGATGAGTATTAATTGATGAAAAAGCCATGGAAACTGTAAACAATGAATGCTGACACCTTTGTTTGTTAAAATGTATAAATAGTATAAAGTTCAGATTATCAGGGAGCCAGCCTTTTGTGTGCTACCACCCATCTCCCCCCTTTGTGTACACTAGGATAAAACACAGAAATATCTTGCCAGGGTGTGTGAGTTGCTGCTGCACCAGGTAACAGGCCCGTGTTCTGGACAACAACAGGGTTCCTTTGAATTATGATGAAATGCATGGTCACACTTCCAAAGGAATTTGATTGATCCAGACTTTGAAACAGGGTATGCTCTAGGTGACGAAAACAGTCTGAAAGATTTCCATGAATGGTGCTCATATCATCTGCCTGCGAGAAAGCTTACAAGACTGATTTTGCTAGGCTGCTCAACTGTAGCTTTGGAGAAAACACTTCACTTCTCTGTTCCATTGCTTTTCTTCTAGCAATATTTTTAATTTCTTTTTCCCCCACCCAAGTCCTTTTATGCAAGATGGGCATAAAAGCTTCCTTTTTCTACTGCTCATTTTGTGGAGATGGAAAGGTTTTGTGCATAGGAAATACATATTGATAGGCTGTTTTTCAGAGAAGACATAATATGATGAGTTATTTGCAATAGGCTCCAGTGGTCTGGAAGCAGTATGACACAGTATCCAAAACAGTATCCTGAAATGTTTTATTCAGTTATAGACTGGGAAGTAAAGAGCAGAAGCATAGCAGATTCCAGGATGAGATTAAAAATCTCAAATTTTTGAAGAGGAAATACATTTGCCTCTCTTTTTCATTCTTTCAGTTTTACAAGTTGTCATAGTTTGACACTGGCCAAATGCCAGGCACCCACAAAAGCTGCTCACTCTCCCTCCCCTGCTACAGCTGGGCAGAGAAGAGAAAAAATTTAAATGAAGCGTTTATGAGTTGAGATAAGGATAGGGAGAAAACACTCCTATTACTGCAGGCCTGGGCCCTAGGGTATAGCACCATGTCCCGCAGCCATAGGGAGGAGGAGGAGAGAAGATCCAGCAGGCAGGAATTGTGCAGCAAGATTGATTGATTGATTGAATTATTTTACAAACTCTTTTATAGACTTTTTTCTTCATAGTCTAATTGGACAAAGGATCAGCCACCCCTTGGGGTGGTTGGCTAAAATCCTAAAACATCCATTGTCAAAATATTTTTCTACTATACCATAAACAAGACTTTTCAAGGTTGCAGGTGGCTTGGGTGTTTACATTCTCTGCTACCTCTTCTGCGTGAGAGACAAGTCTCTCACGGACTTAGAAAATAGCAAGAAAATCCTTGCTAGCAGCATTTTTGTATCTACACACTCCAAGGGCAAAACAGGCTCATCTTAGAGGTACAAAATGAGTTTATTACTAACAAACTCAGAGAAGGATAATGAGAAGTAAAATAAACCCTTAAAACCACCTTTATTCCTGCCAGCCCCTCACTCCTTCCCATGCACAGCTCAGGGAGAGAGGGCATGGGGGTTTGGTCAGTTTGTCACCCAAGTTCTTCTTCTGCTACTCAGGGAGAGGAGTCTTCCCCTGCTGCACTTTGGGGTCCCTTCTGATGGGAGACCAGCGTGGTCCACTCTCATGAGCAGCAGTCCTCCCAAAACTGCTGCGCCGGGGCTCTCTCTTCCCACGGGGTGCAGTCCTCCAAGGCCAGGCTGCTCCCGCCTGGAAGCAGGGCCCTCTCTCTCCACTGGGTCTCCCGCTGGATCACAGCCTCCTCCAGGCATCCACCTGCTCCAGCGTGGGCACCTTCCCCACGGGCTGTGGGTGGATCTCTACATCCTCCATGGACCCATGGGCTGCAGGGGCACAGCTGCTTCACCATGGTCTGCACCACGGCCTGCAGAGGAATCTTGGCTCTGGCTCCTGGAGCACCTCCTGCCCCTCCTTCTCCACTGACCCTGGTGTTGCCATGTTGTTTCCCTCACGTGTTCTCACCTCCTTCTCTTCTCTTCACTGTACGCCCACCCTTGTTTTGATTTTTTTCTTAAATATGTTTTCACAAAGGTGTTACCATCATCTCTAACTGGCCCAGCCTTGGCCAGTGGCGTGTCCATCTTTAGAGCCATCAGGAATTGGCTCTGCCAGACATGGTGGAAGCTTCTTGCAGCTTCTCACAGAAGCCACCTCCATGCCCCCCTTGCTATCAAAAACCAGGCTGTACAAAACAACACACAAGCTTTACTACTCTTCTTTGTTTTGGACTTGGTGCAGTGCAGCCCTCAGATTTGTAATGTATTTTTGGCTCCCTGTATATGGGAGTACTGTTTTCATGACATCCCATTTGTCAACACCCCATACTTATAGCACACTGAAAATGGCAAAATACTGATAATGCATTGTGTAGTATGTCCACTTTGTTATCAGCGAAAATTTTACCTAATATTAGCTAGATTTTGGCTTAAATAATGACCCATGCTTATACGCTTCATCCTTGTTGAGCTAAACACATGAAACTTGAAGTTTTTCCAGTTAAAGCAAGTTTTTATTTCCACCAGGTCTGGAGTTTTGGTTTTGGTTTTGGTTGATTGGTTGGTTGGCGGGAGGGGGGGGGGCTGGTGTTTCTGTAAAAATAATAGTTGTTTAATAAAAACATTTAAAGGGATTTTATTACATTTTTATTTCAACGACCAACACTAAAGGTAAAAAATCTTTCTATTAAGATTCCATATGAATGCTGAAGAAAAGGTTTTCTATTTATTGTCTACTATACTTGCTTGAATTTCATTACTTTTCGCAATTAAGTACTATTTCGCAGGATTATTTGGAGAAACAGCATATAGTAGGAAATAGCCAAGGAGATTTCTAGGTCAGTAGAATACAAACTCATTCATTTATTCAGCTCTTAATATCTGACAATAGCAATCAGTTCTTATACTGTCATAGAAATGGATCACACAACATGCTTCTTTAAGAAGCTGCTATGTGTAAATGTGGCATCTGCTATTCCAAACATGGTTTTTATTGACTATTGAAGCTAATATATTTGATACATAAAATGCACATAAAACACACATAAAATGACTGTGTCTGTACTCCCAGGGACTTCCATGGGCTGCAGTAGCACCTCATTCCCTCCATTTTCTGTAGATGAACAGATATTTTTATTTGTTATCACATTTTTTTATAATATGTACTCATTCACAAACTGTTGTACTCAACATAATGTTGGTACTTTTTAAGCTCATCTGCTGGGACATTCTACTTATCCTATTTTTCCTAATCTCTCAGGAGTTTTTATTGTATTATTCTGTGATACTCTGAGAAGATATTGTTCTCTTGCTGGTTTTATTTTTAATCTGTCAGCTGAAGTTCTACCTCAAGATAAGTTCTTTTAGGACTTAAGAAATTAAATAGATTTCTTAATTTTCTTAATTCTTTAGATTTCTGTTTTGTGAAATAAACAGCAGTCAGGTGTTGTGAGGCCAAAAGTAAAAGATTATACAATGAACTGTTAACACATGCAAGCCTGATAAATTTGAAATTGCCTAGTTGCAAATTTCAAGAACTGAATAAGTGGATTTTTCTCAGAACACTGTGACAGAAGGACAGAAGTTGCAAACATTATTGCCATATGAATTCCTCCCATCCCTAGAATGATCTTTAGCACTTCATGAATTCCTACTGGACACTGAACAGGTCTAGTGATTACAAAAGAGAGTGCTAAAGGAAAACTAGACTTCAAGTAAAAGTTTCAAGTAAAAGCTTCAGACTGAGGTACTTTATTACTTGTTATGATAACCTAGGTGGAAATATGACAAGTTTGTTCTCATTTCGTTAAAAACAATGCAAAAACATTAGATATATTTATAATATTATGGTATAGCTAGAAGGTTATATTAGATCAATGGACAAAACAAAGAGCATAAGCGACAAGCACCAGCTGGCAAAACATAAAAATATTACAACCAGGCACAGACCTAATATTTAAGTAAATAACTGGGAGAATCAAGAAAATAACAAGAAGTCTAGAAAAGATGAGCTACCAAAAAAGACTGACCTACGAATGATGTTGGTTTTGAAAGCTTGTTACACTGTGCTGATAAATCTGGTCTAGAAAAGTTATGTTTAATTTTGGTAAATGAATGTTTTAAAATTTTCTAGTGCACTTTAGCAGCTCAAGGAGGTTTGTTCCAGATGGTTCTTGGTTTAACAACAAATGTAAACTTCAAAAATATAAATCTTGTTTCTTTTCAAAAATGTTTGATAGAACTGTTTTATGAAAATTTATTTTACTATCGTCTACTTAACATTTAAATATCTCCATTTCTAAGGTAAGATAAAACTGTGTAAAAAAAGTTTGTGGTGGAAATTCAACAGCTAACAAAATGTTGGTTTTTTTTTTTTTTATGTCAGCAAACTCTTTTCTGAGGGAAAATTACTCTCATGCTGTGTGCTTAAGCACACCACAAACCTTGAAGTAAGAAGCAGTCACAGTACCAAAGCTAGCTTTCAAGGTCCTAGTGCCTCAGAAGCACCTACTTTGGCTCACTCGCTTTTCAGTTGTCAGCAGTTAATGTCTCAGTGGATGCCAGAGGGCCTCCAGTGCCTTTTTCTTTCCAGCTTGTGACAGCAATGAAAATAGTCAGATCTTCAGCCACATATATCCGCTCTCTCCCTTGCAATTGTCTCTGATGGGCAATATGATTTGTCCTAAGAACACCAGGAGGGAGTTGTCCAAAGATAAGATAACTGGCCCCTCATTAAGATTAGATTTGTTGCCAATACAAAATGTAAATATTGCCAATGCAGTGTGTATTACAAGCAGTTCTAAAGGGTTATGATATTAGGCAGGTTCCACTAGATACGTACCGGTTCACAGCCTTTGGCCTAGCAGAATGCACAATTACAAAGCAACAAAGGACCTGTGGAGCTATTTTGTCTCTGTGTGACCAGATCTTAGCTGAGGCCACCATTCAGCAGCTGCTCACATTTTGCCCAGTTGGCCCGGTCTCCAGAAGCATTTTATACCCTTTGCAGGCCAATGTAACAAAGTCAATCCCAATGATCACAGCTCACACATCTGTGGAATGAGAGCATTCAGACAGTTCTTCCTGCAGTACCCACCTTGTGTTCTTAGGACAAATCATGCAGCCCATCAGTGGAAGTCGAGGGGTGGAGGGTGTGTGTTAGGGTGAGAACACGTGCGAAGACCTGCTACCAGAGCATGATCAATTTTGTAGTCTATAGCCACCTTCAAGACCTCTAATAGATGTTTTTATCTTAGTGATTGATTGCAGCCAGAAGCTCCAAAAAAGTGAGCAAATATGGCACTTCAGAAACATCAAACATCATATGCAACAGTGCAGCTTGTAAGACAGTGATATACACAGGCTTCTGACTCTGGTGTTCATTATTCTAATTGAAATTACCTGGTTTGTGACCAAGGAGAAGAAAGCATTCTCCAGCGATTATATACTGCTACCTTTTTACTACCTATTTTATTAAAATTTTGCTTGAAAAATCTAATTATTTCTTAATGTATGAATGAAGATCTCTTCAGCAGTGGATAGAAGTATACAAATGAGTACCACACACTTAACAGAGAGAATGTTTTCATTTGATTGATAACTTGTTTTTTTATTTTTGTAAAGTGAAATCTAATTTGAATGAAAATAATTGGGGGAGAATACTAAATATGTATGTATAAGGTTGAATTATTAGGGTAACCCTTTCATTGATAAATACAGAGTTTTCTCTTTCACATATGTGGAAACACATACATCAAGGCAGAGATTTTGATTGATACTAGGTAAGTGTGTTCACATGCAGGAAAGGGGAAGGCAATTGGCGAAGAACTTTTGATTCTTGTTTGTCCTGCAATAGTTGATAATTAGTGGCATGGTTTCAAAAAAAATTCAGTCATACCATTAAGTCTTATTTCTCACTGGCCAGCTAAGTTAATTGGAACACTTTTATTTTCATTGTTCTACAGACTATTCACTCATACATTACCCGTTTATTCCTACTCTTCGCAGATTTAATCACAACACTACAGTGACATAGATAGAAAACTATTTCAATGTGAAATTATGTGTCTGAACAAAACAGATAAGGCAGGCAAATAAACAAAACATCACATAATAATTAAAAGTATTTTGATTGTAGCTGAAAAGACAACACAAGACATGACAATTGTAATTTCTTGTAAAAGCCCTTTAAGATGGTGGCTCACTAATAAAGCAATATTTTTGGCCTTTGTATCAAAAACCTGTAATGATATTTACAACATAAGAAAAGCAATATTAATTAGGCAAGTGCTAATAAAATTCCCCGAGTGTGAACATTGTATTTTAAGATAAGAATTTTTAAGTTGGTGAGTTTGTGAGCTTCATCATCTTTGTATTTGAACCAAAAGCTGAGCTTAAGGTACCTCATTTGTACACCTTGTGTGACAGCAGCTTACCATCTTCTTTGCAAGGTAAAATGTATGAATTATTGTTCAACTTGATCTTCAACCCTCTCTATGCTACATGGTCTCTATCATTTATAATTTTGGGTAGAGGTTATTAGAGATACATTCTTGTCTGTTCGTTTTAGTATTTGCATTTCAATCCTACCAATTTGTCTAATCTTTTCCCAAGTTTTTAATATTGTGTTTTCCCCCTTCACAGAGTCTAGTCTAAAAATTTGCAAGTTCATTATTCACCATAAAAACAAAATAATTATTTTCTTTTTAACATGATTCCATATGTCAGTAAGTGCTACATCATTCTAACTTTATGGAATTTGGTGAATAACAATTTTTCCTTCATCCATACCACTGCTTTCGTGATTTTGTTAGAATGTTTTGTTTCATGGCTCCTCAGTGGGATTGCACTTGTTTCCAGGTAGACTGAGGAGTTACTGAGAAGCCTGTTAGAGATCAACTGAAGAACATTATTGGCAACTAGTGGGATTTCCTCTACTTATGCAAGTGTAATTGCTACAAGTAGTAGATATTTTCTGCCTCAACACAAGTCAAAGGGGAAAATTAGCAGTCATTATTGTTGAAGTTGACAAAGAATCATAGAATCTTATAGTATCCTCAAGTGAAAGAGACCCACAAGGATTACAGAAATTCAACCCCTGTCCCTGCACAGGACTACACCATGCGCCCAAGGGCATTGTACAAATGAACAAAGATGTTCATTGAGACTGTCTTTAAAGCAAAGCAGGAGACACTGAAGAGAAGGTAGGCCCTGTCTGCTTCACTGTTGTGTTTGGTTTCAAAGCTCCATGTAGAATAGACATGAGAGAGGATAATCACATTTAGCATAAAACAGAACAGGTCACCCTTGTTCCATGTTCTGCAGAATTGCTCTGGTTACTAACCAGTCTTCCATCTTTAGCTACTTGATTTTTTTTATACACACTTGTCATGCTGTGGTACCGAGCATGGATTCAATCCTGAAAAAAGTTTGGTACTGCAAACCTATTTATATTGATATAGGCATCAGTTATGTCCATTGCATTAATTCTGTGGTATGAGTAGAATTCCTGGTGCAAGTGTCCTTTCAGTTTTTTTTAAAAAATATCACCAAAATAACATGAAAATAGATCTTTAGTACTGGTACACTCCACTACAAAACTCTTGAACTATTGGTGAAAATGTTTCCTCCACAATTGCTTCTGTTAAGAAATTATCATATAGGAAGTGAGGTGAGGGTGTTGATAGAAAAGGTAAAGATGTAAAATCTTTGCAATCTATGGGTATCTTGCCTCCTTGCCATAAACCAGCAGACATTTCAAATTCAGAGTCTGGCCACTGGCGACTGGATGAAGATTTGTTGTAAGTGCCAATATCTAGAAAGAAAAAAAGAAAAAACCTTCTTTCCAACAAAAGACAATGAATGTCTGAGAAATGCTATGTTTCATAAATATGTTTTCCAGTCTTTTAATTAAATTTTATTATTACTTCTTAGCTTTCACTTCCTTCCACATACTATTTGGTATATATACCCCAAAACAGTTGGTTTGGTTTTGAAAATGAGTTTTTCTTCTCACTCATGTGGTTTTTAATAAACAAAAGGCAGAGGAGATAATGCGTACCACAATTGTAGGAATGATATTCAAAAATATATATACTTGAAGTTTTATTTTAACCTCTATGAAAAGCACAGGTACTCATGCTGTGAATTTGTGCCCAATTTTACCAGAAGTTTGGACAAATACAGACAGGGAAGTAATTTTTATAATTATTGCTGGAAGTTACCCCAGGCTGGAGTACATAACTGAGGGAGCAAAAGTACATAACAATCACCAGAATTTTAGTATACAGTAATTTGCTTTGCTTCTTCATAAAAGCATGACTCACAGAACCACAATCACTCATCCATAAGGCATCATGTTCTGTTTACTCCTGAGGTTCATGAGTCTTAATACTTTCTAAAAATGTAAATATATTGCTCACAGTGTTCAAGCTCTGGGCCCTCTGTATGTGGATTAAGTCCCATTGATAAGTAGGTAGAAACATACGCAGTTTAAAAACTCCAGTGATTAAACTGTAATATAAATTGCAAGAAAACACAGTTTCAAATGGAGTCATCTTGTTTTTCGACTGCTTAGAGTCTGCTACAGCAGGATATCTGACGAGATAAATTTTTTCTCCTCTTCCGATCATGGAAAATGTCTTTTTACTGCCTGAATTTGGATAATATATTTTGTCATTTTACCTGGAGAACTTTTGCTTTCTCAGATGACCAAAAATTCTTTGCTGTGGGAGTGTCCAGATAATACTGTTTTGTCAGAAAATGCTTTAAAGAATTAGATATTTGTTTATGTTTGGAAGACTCCAAACTAAACTATTGCTAGATCATTATTTCCCACTGAGTATTCTTATTCCCAAGACCTTTTTATTTTAAAGGTTCTTTCATCAAATTGAATTGCATCCCAAGCGTAAAGTGTACTTGCATAACTGAAGTAGTAAGCACATAGCTTAAAAAAATGTTTCATTTGTTTTTCTTAATTTAAAACATGTGTACTTTACCATTTCCTGAATACAACTGCACAATATTCTGTTGACACCATATTTGTTCTGCCAGTGAGCTTACCGTCAAACATTTGTAAAGAGATACTTGCAAGTAATGAGATTTCATTATTAAAGCTCTGATTTTTTTTTGTGCTGAGAGGTATTGTCTATGATATGTGGAAACCTGAAAATGCTTATTTATGTATGAGGTAATTATATTCATGTCAGCAGTCCCATTGAGTTAATGAGATTATTAGCAGGAGAAAAGTTGCTCCTATTTTGGTGTTTTCAGAATGAGACCATGTATTCTATTTCTATGTTTTCAAAATCTTAGAAGCTGTTCAAGCAGCTCTTTTCCTCCCAGATTTGCTCAATCCTAATTGTTAGACCTATATGTTACTGAGTAGGAATATCCAAGTCCTTTAAGCAGCTTTAAAGATCTAGGCCTAATATACTTGATAGATGCCTATGCTAATGTCATCACTTTCCCTGGTCTCTGTGCTGATTTTCATAAGCATTGCTAATCAGTATGACAGAACAATATGGTTTCTTTTTTTAATCTCAGGAGTTCTTAGCCTGTCTTATACGTGGTCCCACATTGTAAAACATAAAAAACCCACACGATTATCTCCCTTCTTTCACAAAGGGTGTTTCTTGTATGTGAATGATTTATTTTCTTAAGCCGCTGCTGACACAAGTGGGATTGCGTGGCTCCTGCTGTGATCCAACACAGATTTTTTATTCCTTTATTTTTAAGGAGGCCTTCAATTTCCAAACCGGTCTGAAATGTTGTGTTACTTTTGTTGTCTGGATACACAAGCAGCAAAATACACCTTAATTATGACTTCAAGGTGAAACTACTTCATAGTGAATTTGCAAATTGGAAATAATAACCAGCATTCTGCTATTACTGCATTTAGGAAGATCTATGCTTCAAATACCCACAAGAACCCTGAAAATTATGTTTTTATTATTGGTGATAAAATAGTAGACTTTTTCTCAGTGCAGAAATTTTGCACATGATTGCAAGCTTATACAACCAGTAAGAGAATGATGTCTCACAATGATACATTAGCTTGCATCCCTCAATGCTGTAAATAAGAGAGCAATGTTGGCTGCTCTCTTATTTACTGCTTACAGATAGACACTTTGGTATTTTATGTTGTCTTGCCCTCTGACAGCACAGAACCCTTTCCCATTTCCCCTTCACCAGCAAGGTCTCCCAAGCCTTTCTTCTAAAGGCAAGTTTCAAAAATAACAATCAATAATGGACAAGATCCTGTTTATGAGTCACTTGAAGAAACTCAACCCATAAAGTTTCATGGGAACTGGCAGGCTATGTCTAAGGATGTACAGACAATGTCCTTGAAAGGCTGCACTGTATATCTTTGAAATGTCATGGAGATTGTAGGCAATCTGCAACAACTGCAGGAAGGGAAATGTGGCATCCATATTCAAAAAGTCCAAAAGGATCATGCTGGGAAGTGCAGACCAGTCAGCTTCATTTGGGTGCAAAATGGAGCAACTCCTCTTGGAGCACATTTCTGGGCACATGAAGAACCAGAATTTGGTAAGAAACAGTCAGTGTGGGCTGCTGAGGGTGTATCATGCATGACCTTGTGGTAAAATGGCAGAATCTGGGAATGAAACAGGTGGATAAAATCTATGTCTATTAGCTTGGGATGTGCTGTTGCAGGTGTGTGGACAAAAAGACGAGACAAAATTAGCAGAATCATTGTAGTAGTTACTGGTTCATGTTTCATGTAGGGGCTAGTTACAGGTGCAGTTCCTCGAGGGTCTGTCCTGAAATATATGCTGTTTAAAACACTGTGAATAAACCAAAATGGAACTCACTCACCAAGTTCATTTACAACTTCAACCTGGGAGCACCAGTTAACATGCACTGGAGAGCAGGTTGGTCATTCAGAAGAACCTGACAGAAAATGATGAACAGACCAACAGGAATTTCATTAAATTCACCAAGAACAAATGCAAAATCATGAACTTGAGATGGAATAATCATGCTTCTGGTATGATACAACCAGGGGTTCATCAGCCTGGGAGTAGCACTGCAACTGTGCAGTAAGAAAACATCAGCCAGCAGTGTTTCTGAGCAACAGCTAAGACTATTGTTGTCCTAGGCTGTATGCACACCACACTCGGAAAGTGATTATACCCCATTACTCAGGACTTTTTAGTCCCTATGCAGTTACCAAATTCAGTTTACAGTTTCCCAGCATGGGAATGGTGCTTGCAATTTACAGGAGCTCAGGGATGGTCACTGGACAGTGGGGCTGGAGCACTCACCCTGTGAGGAAATGCTATGGGGCATCTTGGAGCAGAGACATCTTCAGAGCATCTGACAGAAACCCAGTGCCTATGGGGAAGGAATCAAGCAGATGGAATTTTCATAGAGGTGCCTGCAGGGAAGAAGACAGTAGATATAAATAAAAATGGGGAAAATCCCAAGTGCACGTATGGAAAAATTCACTTTAAATATAAGTTCAAAGGAGGTTTCCAAAATGAATGGCAGACTGTATGTTATTAAAGATTTCCAGGAATGGATGCACCTTGGTACCCTGAGTACCTTGGTCTGAAATTTCAGTGCTGACCATTATTTAAGCAAGATACTTTCCCAAAGACAGACTCTGATTCTGTCAGAGAACTCTGACTCTAGTTCTCTGATTAAATAAATTTGTGAAGAGGGGAGAGAGTAGATCACTCTTAGTAGAAAAATTGTATGACAGAACATAACATTCTGGGTTAGTGTTGGCTGATTCACTGATTGCATAATCAGCTGACGATAAAATAGAATACTGTACATTGGGAGGGACTTCCAGAGTTCGTGGTTCAATCCTGAGCTCAAAGTAGGTCCAACTAGGCCAGGTTGTTCAGGATATTTTTAAGCAATAAAATTGACTGACACAAGATGCCAAATATGTATTTTAAACCATGAAATCTGTACCCTTATTTCCCTATGCTAAATAATATATAAGAGTTTTGATTTCAGATTATGACAGTGAGTCATCATGGCTCAGTTTTTATTTTGAGAATTATCATTTGTGGTCATAAGGAGTCTGCATAGAGCTCAGGGAGATCAATTCATCAGTCATAACTTGGCCTTTGCAAAATATCAGACATAGACATTAAAGTGACCTAACAGATAGAGGGCTGAAGTAAAACTCAGCTTTGAAGGATACCTTTCATTTTTGCTTGGGAAAGAAATGGCCTTTAGGAGACTGTGGGAAGGATCTAATCTAGGTCTCATGGAAAATCCACAGAAAGGATCTTCCTTGAACAGCTACAGTAAGAAAGCAAATACTTCCAAGAGAAATGTGGAAGAAGTCACGTTGTCAAGGTTATGCAAGAAAATGTTTTCAAAGGTCAATATTCTTCTGTGGAATTCAATGCACCTTTACACTGCATAGTAAGAAATTTGAACTATTCGTGGGTATGAACTAGTGTCTTTATGGTGTTTAGAATAGCTTCTGAGCTAGTTTCTATATCTTTAACTCTATACTGCATTGCATATTTTAACTTTAGTCTCATTTAGAATTGATCTACTGAGATCAGACTGGTTTGCCTGGCTACCTTCCATCTCTGCCTTTTAGTTTTCTGTTATCTTGAAATATCTGCAAGGGGTTAAGCAAGACAGCATTGTGCAGCACTACAGGAACTGATTGCTTGGGCTGCTTTAGAAACAATGTATGAAAGATTTCCCCAAAGGCTGTGGTTTTTCAGTTTGAAGTCTGGAAGAATAGAACCGCTGCTGTGAAACGATGAGGACTGAATGAAAAGACACTCTAGAAGTGCCAGTCCCTCTTGAAACAGCTTCTTATTCCCACTCAGCAATTAAACTTTTCAGCTGCATGTGTCTGGAAATTGCAGCATTATCCTACTGTCTGATTTACCAATTATGAGGGAAATAGAGAAATTAGGACCATTATAAAAGTTTTGTTGGTTTGGGTTTTTTTTAAGTTAGAGGTCTGAATCTCACTAGTACTATTTAAATCCTTTTCTGTTACGTAGTTTTATATGTAGTTTGAGGAAAACAAGCAAACAAACAAACAAACAACAAAAAGCTCATGGAAAAACTCCAAGCCAAAATAAAACAGAAATGGGTCTTTTGGAAAGTTGCCTTGAAGAGTAAAAGTCCTAAGTGCTCTGTGTGATTAATGAGCCAAAAGTCAAACATTCCTGCAATTTATTTCTTTAGCTTCATGCCCACTTCAGTTTATGGTCTTATCTTCTCTAAATATTGCAGACCTTGGATGCACACCACCTAGATTTTTTCCCCATAGAAGCACCAATTTCTAAGTGCCCTTCTGCATTTTTGTCAAATATTAATAATTATATGCTAAAAAATAGGGCAGATTTCTTCACTCTAGAAATTTCCAATGAAAGCAATTTTTTTATCCTCACAGAATAAAAGAGACTCTGACCAGCAATTAAAAAATATCGTCTTGATCTGACACTGTTCCTGAGATTGATGTACAGTCCAAATTAATTATTTTGCCTTTCCTTAACATCTCTCCAAGCTCAGCTCAACAACAAACTAGGGAGTCAAAGTCTCAGTATAATGTAAACAGTGTCTTCTCTTGCACTGGTCTTTAATGAATGAGCAGCATTGCCGGTGATTTATGCCAAATTTATGGATGGGGTATGGTGAAAGTCTCAAACCAATAGTGATTACCAGCCTGGTTTACACTGATGATAGCATGAAGGATGAGGAGAACAAAAAGGTCACAGCACAGGTAAGAAAAGAAAAAAATAAATAGCAGTAGAGGGCTAGGGAGTAAGCTTTCCTGGGAATGAAGGTATAAAAGAAAAGGTGCAAAGAAGAGCACAATAAAGCAGTAGTTGCAGAAGTCTACCAAGTCTGTAGGATGTTTGGGGTCCATTGATTTAAGAGAACTTCCAAATGTGTTTGAAGAGGTTTTATCTTCATCTTGTGACTTCATGACTTGCAGGTCTATTTAGTGTGCTTAGGTTAGTGTGCTTTTCATAGTTATGTCTAACTGTAGGTCAGGCAGTAGATTATCAGGTTTTAAAATCTCCTACAAATGACACAGTGAGTAGTAAAGCTTCAAGATCTACAGGTATCATGATTTTTCCCTTTCAGGAGTGACAAAAGAGTCATGTCTCATTTGTTTCACTTCAGAGAATTCTGTGGAATTTCAGATATGTGTCTTAAATACTGGAGTGAAAATTATGTGTTACACTGAACATATTTAGTTTTGTCAGGCCTTTAAGAAAAAAAGTTCATGCAGAGTTCTAACATCATGGTCCTAAATGATATGGATTACCACAAAAATCTGACATTTACCCTGCACATTTTCATTGGCAGGAAATTGCAGCAAGTTATCTCTTTTTTAAGGTCTCTGGATGTGTTTTTTGGGGGGTATTTGTGCATTCAAGGAAAGAAAAGAGCTAAGAAGCTTCTTCAGAAAACCTCCAAAATAAGGATCTTTATTGTTACTAACAGTAAGGCAGGAAGTATTTATTAGCAAAAAGCAAGGGACAAAAATTGAAACCGTATCTTCTCTGTGACCTGGTAAGGGTAGGTTTGACATCAACGAAAAGATGTCATTAGCCTAATTAATTTCCTCCGGTGCATTTGGCAGGATTTTCCTTCTTTTCATTTGGGAGCAGCTGTGCCACTTGCCGCAGGTAGAGGTAGCACGCACACACACACACAAGGGAACCACCAAAGTTTCTTTATCAGCCATGTGGTGTGAATAACAGGCTCCTGTTTCTTCAGACTTTCCTCCATATTCACTAGTAATGCTGGCCCTGATGAGCGGCATAGTCTGCTCTCCTGCTGCCACTTATTTCCAGCACTCTGCTCACCACTGCAACAGCAATTTCAAGCCTGTGATATTTCTGCTGTGGTTTTCTTTGCTTCCTGAACAGGACAAAGAAAGAAGCTCATTAAGATTGCCATGCAACACGTCAGAAGACAAAAGAACTTACCCGTGTCTCTTCGTACTTTTGTAAGGGATGATAACTCCTAGAGGTGAAGTCTCCAAATAAAGTTTTTATTGCTGCAAAAATGCAGTCTGTCTTTCTCCACAGTCAGATCAGGTGAACTTCTCCACTTTCATACATGCAGTATGTTGAACATAGAAAGAAAAATGTCCTATTTAGAAGAATTTAGAATTGGAATGAAAATAAGTCTGCCATCATTGTGTCATCCATCATCTATGTGCCCTTGGCAATTTTGTTTAGTCATATGTCAAAACTAAGTGAACCAGAAGCAAACTGAGCTGAAAGAGTAATAAACTGGAAAGAGAATGACAAAACAAAATAAAGGAAAAACACCCAAACAAACAACCCCACCTAAAAAGCTCAGAAAAACTTGCACCAATCTTCTTTTTCCACAATAAATTTTTCCAGTGTCACTCTACTGTTTCTAATCTGATTGTTTTTCTATTCAGTTCTTTTAACTCTGCTTGCTGTTGAAATACTCTGAAAATGTCTAGATCACAGCACCATCCCTAGTCTCATTTTAGTAGTTGTTAACACAGCAGATTGTAGATACAATGAATTTACCCACAAAAATCAATAACGAAGCTGAGCTTTCAGGAGCTTATCATATGTAATTAAAGGTTAGATCAACTAAAATGTTGCTTCACTCTCACTCTGCATGAGTACCTGGGGAGGTTTGAGAGTACAAAAGGCACACTTTCCTAGGCACAATTTTTTATTTCCAGCATGACTTGACTTTCTTGTGGAGAGGCAACTGAAAAGGGAACTCTCTGAATAACTCACCATTTTGTCTAATAGTCTAGATTTCCAGATCATCTTTTTTCTTCTTCCTCTGATTTTGAAAGGTGGTCTTGGGAATCAGATCACCAGAGCTGTCTACTGATACATGATCTTAATAATCACTCCTTCTTGGAAAGTTTCATGCACTCTTCTGGCTACTCCCTCTTTGCTGCTGCCTCCGTTAATTCTATTTTGTTGAAGAATCCCATTACAATCTGGTACTCATGTCAGACTCTCACAACTGTGTCTGATCCCAGATTGGTCCTTGTTTAGGAGTGAGGACCTTCAGGCTCTTTCATATTGCAAGAGAAAATCCCCCTTGGAAGAGAAAAAATGCCTGCCTACCCTTTCCTGATAGAGAGTGACCTATTTGCCAGGGTACAGCCTAACCCCCCTCCACTGACCACGGAGAGCAGGTAGGGCTGCCACCCTGTCTTGCAATGACCTGAAAAGAGGAGCAGTCTTCCTACTCTTCAGCCTTCATGGCTCTGGATAACTACTGTATGTGGTTCTTGAGCTGCCCTCTCTTTGTGGTCCTTAATTAATAAGTGGGGTATCTTGACAAGACTCTTCTGAGAAGGCTTAAGTTTGGAAAATGCAGACATTTCACTCTGGCTTTTCTGTGACAAAGTCCATTGGTGTTTGTTGCTGAAATGTTGGATTTTACATGGAGCTTTAGACCAGTGACAATGGCAGGAGATGGGAATTCAGTGAGCAGATTGAAAGGCAGTCGTATTGAAATCTCTCACTAACTCCTCACACCTTTAGTGTAACATTTGATTTAACGTATGTGTGCAGTGCCCTGCTGCACTGATATCAGATGTATTCTTTTGTTAGTGAATAAACAAAATAAATATCTGAGTTAAGAACAGTCCTTAAAAGCAGTGACTGAGGAATTAAAGAATTGGCATGAAAAATGCAACAGGTGGGAAATCTCTTCCAGTCAAAGCAATGGAGGATTGAGAATCTTGTTTTAGCCCTTACTCTGACAGAGAATCTGTAGCAATCTGAATACACCAAGGATTTCCTCAGGCCCAAGGGAAAAAAAATATTCTGTAGCTTTTCACCTGTATTATTCTTATTTCGAATTCTTTGGAACAAAGGCTCACATTTACCACATCTGTATGCTGCTTAGAACAATTGGATGCTGGTCTAGATTTGCCTGAAGACATTCCCAACATTTCAAGTATTTCTGCTTTTTAATTATTATCTTAATGCTGTGCATTCCCTTAAGGGAATTTATACTGTTCTAGTATTTGTCTTTCCTATTATGGCTCATTCTTAATCCGCTTGAGTTTCATTCCCATGAGCAGCATATTCAAAGCCACAAATAATTACACCTAATAATTATGTCCTCTTTTGCCTATTGTTTTCCTGTTTGTTCATCCATTTATTTGTTTATTTATTTGTTTATATATTTATTTATTTTAAGACTGTGTGATTGTGTCAAAGCAACTAATAGCTAGACGTCCATGGCTGTTAGCAGGAGATATGTACCTACTCTTCTCTGCAATGGAGGAAAACAGTTTATCTGTGTTAACTGTTGCCTAGTGACTTTTATGTTTGTAGCTCATAGCACTCTGGAGCCTGCAAGTAAATAGATTTACATATTGTTATATCAGGTTACAGGATTTTCGGTTTTCTCTGCCTGAAGATGGAAAATAGGAAATAGGAAATGATAATTTGGCCAATGAGCCTTAAAAATATGTGGTCTTTCCATAGCAATTGCCTTTCTCTCCAAGTGTAAAAAGAAAGCATTTCCCGTAAGGAGAACACATTCTGAGTGAAGCAATATATAATTTTCATGGAGACCTTGAAGCAGCAGCACACACGCTTTGCCTCTGGAACTCCAGATGGCACTGAGCTTGGGAACAGTAGCTGACTCAAGAGTTTCTGGTGTGGTACTTTCAGCTGCTGGGTTAACACAAACCTGGAGGAAGGGGGTAGGCATTCACTGAGATTAGTCCCTTGCAACAGGTCATACAAGGTAAGTCATCCACACATAGTCTGGCATGTTTTTAAGGTTTAGAGAGTGAATATGTAGACTTCAGAGCAGCCTAGCAGCAAAATAAAAGAGAATGATACTTGAAATTCAAAACCTGGAATCTCTTCCTGAGGTGTTAGGAGCATTTCTGTACCCTGAAGATGCTGTGTTTCCGATGAATAAAGACAAATGGTATCAATAAGGCCTTAAGGATGGTGCTTTCACTTCCAGTTAGTCTGGTTTTAACGTGGTACAACATGATCCATGCAGGGTGTGTGTCTGCTTGCACTGGTGAGGCAGGGCTACTTCTTGGACCCAGCAGGATGTAAAGGGGAAAACATGGGGTCAATTTTTTCAGACCCTGCTTAGTTGCTAGGACTAACTCCTAATGTTCACAAGCAGGACACATTCTGCAAGTCTGTCTTCCTTGAAAAAATACAGAAATTCTCTCAGGATTTTACTAAGAAAAAAGTTCCCAGAATTTGTCTTTTGAGAACAGAAGCTGGTAGTGATGACGGGGATCACCTTCTGTAATGTCTCATTTCCTTGCTGTACTGTATTATTTTTCAGTCATTTGGAATGATCTTGTACACAATTTTAACTGCTTGCCACATACAGAGGGAAGCTATTGCTTAAAACTATTAAAAGATACAAGTGGTGATTGTTTCCCACCCTGCTTTTCTATAATTTTCAGAGGTTATCACAAGCCACCAGATAATTCAAACTCCATGGTACTTATGAGGAGATTAATATCCCACTTTCATGACATATGTGCAATTGCTTCTTTAGCAGGCTTGTGTTATTTCTTATGTATATGTACTTACTACTAGCATGCTTACTTCAAATGAAAAGTAGTCACTTACCAGATTAATAAAGTTGGTACTGAAGAATAATTCATAATACATTGTTTGGGGAGGTAGGACAAATTAGCAAAAAGGTAATTTGTAATTTAACAATAAGGCTAAGTTACAGCCTGTTAAGGCTTCATGTGAACTCCCTCATTAAGAGGGAAAGTGACCATTACTAGCCTAATTCCTAAGGGATTTCATTCAGGTCTACTGGACTGAAGCCATGTAACTTCGAAATTAAAGCATCTACACAGGTACTCAATAAATGCCTCGCAGTGGGATTAACCTCTGGTGAAATAAAGCATTAACTTCACTCTTTTCTCGAGGATATCCTCATAGAAAAACTGTCTTATAATTGTAGATGAAGCCAAACACAAAAGTAGAATTAGGCTTTCAAATGACTGCTGACATAAATGTGGTCAGTCAGCAAAATGACAATGTATCCCAGTCCTCCATTTCTAATTTTTCTAAAGTTTAAGTTTTGATACAAAATATAACTCAGAAAAGAGGGCTTTGTATTGATTAAAATTATTAAGTTAAATTAAGCTGAAACCATTTGAAAATGTTCTTGGCACTTTTTGTGTATCCATGTGGAATGTAGCCATGAATGATGGCAGAGGCCTGATCTCCTGAACATGCAAGAGAAAAAGATAAAAATCTCAAAACCATAGGAATAGAGAAAAAAAATACAAACTGTGTGACTTATAAAAGCACTAGGCCATAAGTGTAATATTGTAAGTATCTGCATCACAATTTAAAATATAAAGTAGAAGCAATGCAAGTAGAAAACGTAATAAATATCACAAACTGACTCAGTGACTGAGGTAGGAAGTTACCGAAATTTATGTGTATTTATGAATATGTATTTATGTGTATGTACTTATGTTACGGCTTCCAATTAATTAAAAATCTGCACATTCCAAAGTAAAGTCTCCTAGGAAGGGTTAATAGGTGTAAAATTATTGGCATGAGTTGCTTTTGATAGTGAAATAGCTACAGTCCAGGCTGAATAAATACAATACTTTCTAACAAAAAATAGAGTACACTTTCTAACAAAATGCAGTGCAGTCACTCCTCAGACCCATTGTCAATGTGTAGTCCTTTGGAGTTTGTTTAGAGAAGGTGATTTCTGTGTCTTTGTGAGTGAAAATAAAAAAGGTGTCTATGCATATATATAAATAAAGTATCTGAAGTTAAAACTCTTTAAAGAAACAGAAGCTTTCTTCTGTCATCCAGATGGGTGCTATAGCAAAAATAAAAACATATTAAAAAAAACTCCAAACAAAAACTCCAAACAAAAACCTGCAAAGTAACATATTTTATATATGATTTTTCTATTAACACATAAAATCAAGCCAAAGGATTCTGAATCCAAACTAACAAAACAGAATTACTTTTACCTCACTTGCTTAGTAATGTATAGTAATGAGATATCCCAGGGAGTTTTTTCCATTGTAGAAAATTTTGGCAATATGTGTGCCTTGGGACTGATTGAGCTATGAAGCGCTAGCAGCACCATGTTTCAAGAAGTGATCAGGTGCCATGAAGAACCATTTTAAGAACAGTTTGTTTTATTACAGTTGCTGATGTTGTTGAGTCTTTATATGGGCAGTACAGTACTTCAATTTTGTTTAGGTAAATCAGAGATATGTTTTGGGCAGATCATCTCCTAAATATATAAGATATATATTTTCTTCAGTTTTGTAGGTTTTTTAGTATGTTTGTGTGTTTGGTTTTTTTTTTCCCAATTTGAGACTATTAAATTTGAAGGTGAACTTTCTCGTAAAGTTGTGAACTCACTGTCTCATTCAGAGCAGCTGCAACCCCAGATATGGATTTTGTGAATATTCCAGCAAAAATACAGTTAATTTTTCAAAAGCCCTTTACAATGCCACTTCCAGAAATTACTAAGAGGGTCCAAGCAGGAATCTGCAATGATTTGCATACAACCCAGCTAACCTAGCCTGCTCGGAAAGCCAGGGAAAATAATGAGCCATTGGCAGACCATAAGACCCAGTTGTCTGTGACAGAGATGCCAGTACATCCATTTCGCACACCTGTGTCTGCGAAATTAGTCACCATGCATTGCATATCTCCCAACTGATGTAACAAGAAGCCTGCAGCTCGTTTTGGTACAAACAAATTTGTGCCATCAGTTGACCATATTGAACTTGAGTACAGCCAGTTATTTTTGCCCTGCCCAGCACTGCTCCATGTGGAGATTCTCTGCCCAGCTGAGTCCAGTCTGGTGGCAGAAACAAGAGGTTAGCACCCCAAAGTACCATTCACAGGATAAACAGTCCTCAGATGTTCCACCAGCACAGCTGCTCTGCCTCCACAGAGCTGGGAAGAGATTTCTATGTGGCATCTACCAGCCATATGTGAAATCATTTTGCGTATAGTTAGCTTGGTGATTTCTGTGCCAAATCCCATCTTTCAGGTGCCACCTGACAGCACTTTTCGGAGTGTTATATTTCATGCAGTCATGAATGACACCAGACAAGCTAATAGCCCAAAGTCTGCCTCTAAGCCTGAAGCAAAGCTCAGCAATTTAGGACACTGGCAACACCATGAATTGACCTCTGCATTGCTTTTGGGACAAGGTGTCATGTACTTCCTGGCACCTCTGTGCTGATTTTTGTCCTCCTAGTTTGTAACTTTTGAAGTAATGAGCTTTAGCAACATTTACTCTTTCACACAGCAAGCTCCACCTAACCTCTGAAAATGCTTTTCTCTGACATTTTCCTGCACATTTAATAGGGACAGGTAAGAAGTACTGAATTATATTCTAAAAAATATGTGAAAATTCAAGTCTCTGTAGTTAAGAGGAAGAGTTGAATATGGTTTGATTCAAATGCATATGTGGACTAGTTTTCAGGCAATTTGCTTTGTTGTACAGAAATCAAAAAACAGGAAATTCAAATAAAACTCAACAGCTCAGATTGTATGGCCAGTTGTCAAGTCTGTGTTACCAATCCTACCAGTATACCTATTTAAATGTTTGCTTTAATTATAAGAGTATTTCCATTTCAGAACTATCCAGGACTTTAGTGATGGTTCTGAGGACTTAAGCCTGCATCATGCTTAAATTTCATAAATCCGAATGGTGATTGGACAGACATATGAAAGAGTGAATATTCAGGGTCAAACCTTCATGAAAAGAAAAAGCTTGTAGTTTTAAATGTACATTGACAGTCCCTCTTGACTTTATTTATCCAACAAGAAAGCCAAGCAGGTAAGTCATGGCCACACAACAAAAAAAGACGTAACAACTTTTTCAAAACCTAATTAAAATCTAATGCTGTACACCTCATAACACTGTAATATTATTAGAAGCTATTATTGAAATGCACAACAGAATGTGTTTCCTTAAAAGTTGTCAGACAAAACTTTGAGAAAGATGTGTTACTATTAACTCTGAAAAAGTTCTCCAAATTTTCTCCGTTTAAACTTGGATAATGTGTTGATTCCCTTGAAACTTGGACATATATGCTACTGATCCTATTGTAACAAATAGTTCTTTTAGTTACAGTTGGATTTTCTGCCCGTAAAATACGATAAATAAATAATTCTAAAATAATGCTGATACTTTTGCTCTTTTTTTAAAATATTTGCATGGAACTTAAACTAAGGAATTTATATTTTTTATACTTATCTCAGTGAGGAATCTCCTTCCTCCTTTGTAAAACCTTGAAAATAATAAAAACAAAACAAAATAAAAGGTTTTTTCTACTTTCCAATCAAATGCCACCATTAATAGAATCAAGCTGTATGTGTGATTGTACTGCTATGTGCTCATTATTAAAACAACCTGAAGAATAAAGTATAATTTAGGTGATCTCTACCAGGAAATCACATTCTTCAGAAATGAAGGAATCTGTACTAGAATTTTGGCCATCAGCAATGTAAAAGTCAGTCTAGTAAAAAAATCTAAGAAATATCACCTTTTTATGTTCAAAGAGGATCAAACCCTAAAATGAATGAAGCTTGTGTCCTCTATATTAAGTTGCCCTCAAGTATTGAAAATCTCACCAGCAAGAGCCATATCACACAAATGTGTATTTAATAACCTCTATGAAGCCTAGTATGAAAAAAGTTTTAATCATCAGAGTTGATTGTCTGTCCACTTGAGCACAGAATTATGTAGCTTAGCATTGCATGGAATAAATGCAAAGAGCCTTGAATCTTGAGGACAGTAAATAAACTGCTTTAGACACAGTTTGACCGACAAATTGAGGCTAAACCGGGTCTGTTGGAGGAGCAACCAAGCTACAAGGAGATGAATTATCTATTAACACGCTTACAAGAAAAACTGCTTGGGGCAGAAATTTAAGTACAGTGTAATATATGATATGACAACAATTCGTAACAGAAACTGAAAGGATGATAAGTATTGTTGGATTGGCATTTAGCATTTTCCATGAGATAAATACTATTAATTGATTTGGATTTGATATGGTCATTAACATGTAGCCTAATTCTACTTTTACATCACTATTAATCAGGATTAAATCTAGTCAAGTCAGTAGCTCCACACAGCATTTCCAGGCTCCCAAATATCAAATTACAAAAGGTAACTTTTTAATGGAAAACAAAAAGGGCAAATTATTCATTTCTATTACTGGAGCCTCTGTCCTGAAGAACATGAAATGTGTGAAAAACCTCTTGCATACGGATCCTTCAAGTGAAGGGTTAGACACTTGTTATTGAAAACTGAAGAAGTGAAAGCTTCTGCAGAATCTGCCACGGACTGTACTTTAGTTCTATAGCCAAGATTTCAATTTTTGTAGCACATGTTTCTTTAGAGGGATGGAGCACCTCTCCTATGAGGAAAGGCTGAAAGCCTTACTGCCTTCCAGTACCTGAAGGGAACCTACAAAAAAGATGAAGAGAGACTATTTACAAGAGTATGTAATGACAGAAGGGGAAATTTCTCCAAACTGAAAGACAGCAGGTTTAGATTAGATATTATGAAGAAATTCCTTATTGTGAGGGTGGAAAGGCACTGGAACACATTGCCCAGAGTAGTTGTAGCTGCGCCATCCCTGTGAATGTGTACAGCCAGGCTGAGTGAGGCTCTGAGAAACCTGCTCTAGTGGTAGGAGTACCTGATCATGGCATGGAGCTTGGAACTATATGATCTTTAAGATACCTTCCAATCCAAACCATTCCATGACTCTATGATTCTATGAAATGTCACCAGAAATCACGGTGGTAAAATGCATGAATTTGATATGATGTGGTTTAAGGGACAGTCAGTATCAAATTAGTATAAAATTATCTTCAAATTTTCCTCATTTGGAATGACTCTAGATTTTGGTTTTCAAAATGTATAATTGTTTCCCAAAGTTAGAAGAGTGGGTAATATACATAATGGGTAAGATTTGATTTCCATGTGACTAATGGAGCTGTCTACTATTTTAAGAAGAAACCTGTTAGATTGATATTAAATTGATACTAGATTGATTGTGGGGGGCAGAGGGCGGTTGTTAAAATTAGCATAAATATGAGAAATAACTATCATTAGGTATCAGACTTAACAAATCATTTGAATAGATAAAACAGCTGAATCTTGTGAGCCTTCAGGCCAGGTACAGGCTTTGGAAGTTTGATTTCACAATTTTCCTGAGTATCAGAGAAACACTTGTAAAACAAACCAGTGTTTATTCGAAGATTCTGCTACAAAACCAATGCCTCCCAAGAAGGGAATAATAGAAGAGATGTGTCCCTAGTAGTATAGATATCTGTTTCCCATTGTTTCGGAACAGCTGGTCTTTGTTGTACAGGTAATTAAGGCATTGTCAGAACCTGCTACCATCCCTCACCATGTAAGGTTTTACATGAGGAATTCTGTTGATGCTCATTGTTACTGAGGATCAGTTGCAGAATCCGGATGTGATTAACATGAGGCAAGATCTACAGGAGAGGAGGGGTGGGAAAATTTAATAAATGCATAACATATATAACATTAAACACATATGCAATTTAAGGACTTTGTTGCAGTGGGGATCCTGCAACATGCATATACCAAACCAGGAGTCCCGTGGAAAGGAAATATATATGGACAGACAGATTCTTGCTAGCTGTTTCAGAGATGTTTATTTCTCCAGCCGCATGGCTGGGGCTCTGCCAAGGAGCTGCTCAATCACGGGACCAAGGGTCCTTCTGCCCGCGCAGGGAACACAAACCAACCAATGGGAACGAGGCTGAGCAGGGGCAGGGAAACCCCGTGTCTGTGCCCTCAGGGCCCCTCTCCCAGGGCTACACGGCGGGGGAGGGACCCCAACAGGACTTCTAGAAATATTGATTTCACCAGCAAGGTAAAGAATACTGGAACGCTGAATACTGGAAGTTACACATCCTGCACTTCCTCTGATAGCCAAAAAGCAAATATCCCAGAAAAATTTATGAATGATACCACAAAAACAAGTCCCTCATGATAACTTAATACAACTGTTTTTAAAATTTCTGCTCCCTTTTTTCTCTGCTAAGTTTCAACCTTTTCAGCAACTAGAAGTTCACAAAAAGACATATAATCTCAGCACATCTGTGTTTTCTACTGTGTTCTTCTGTGTACAATATAATTTCAAAGCCACAGAATACAGCTGTACTTAGGGAAAATGCCTGTGATTTGGTATGGTTTTTTTACTGTTTTATACCTTCTTCCAACAGATTTTTACTATATTTGACATATTGATACGAGCAGTATTTTGCTTTTCCACTTCTAGTAACAAGCTATTTTCTTTCTCACTGTTAAACATATTGTTTATATTTCAACAGCTGCCCGATAGGAGGGAAGCCAAAGATATATTTTGGTTCTAGTCCTCCTATAAGAGGCTTTTACTAACTTTTAGTGGAGAACACTGGATATCTGTAAATTTCCCATGGGACGGCTTGCTTGCATAGTTTGGAATTGCATTAGCATTCGGCTTTCCTGGCCAGCTTGCAGCTTGTCAGCTGTGTGTTTAGTTACACGTTGAGTCCCCATAGGATTGTTTGGCTATAGTCTTAAGAAATAAAGTAGTGGTGGCTGATGTCTGCAGCTGGATTTCAAAGTATCTGTATGAATCTGGTGAATAGTGTAGTTTGAGTTAAGTAGCAGTGTGGGAACATGCCCCATTTCTTTCTCTCTTTCCTAAATTTCTTTGTATTACAGAGCTAAGAAATGCTCTTGTTCGGTGTAGCTCATTTTCACTGTGTTTGTGATGTGTTGTCATGTTATTGGGTAATTTGTGAAGCATGGTTTCATGACCAGCCGCACTGCCTTCACCTTTACTCCTAGAGACACTGTGAAAATCTCAGCAAGAGGCTGGGGAATGGGGATATAGTTTCAGTTGGTGTTCAGGACCTTCAATACCTGGGCATGAGTAGCTCTGGGTTCCCCACATGGGTCCCTGGGACTTTTCCAACACACAGCTGCTGTCACATACATCCACCTGTAACACTACTGCCTTATTGCCTTCAGCCTAAGCACCCTGCCCAGGCCTGAGGGGTTGGTAAGTTAATTAAGCTACTGCTATGGCACATTGCCCACTTTCAAATGGGTGATCTCTAGGACTACAAAGGATCTTCGAAAGAGATTGATTATGCAGAAGTCCATAACTGAATCTGGTACTGTCTCATATCCATTTAGCCTTGAGCTTGGATGTGCATCTCTTTCATGGTTTTCTCACCTACCAGATCCTAACAACCCTTTTCTCCTTCTACACTACTATTCCTACTGACTACTAGGAATAAATCTGTAAGCTGGTGATGTAGGTTCCTGGCCAGACATGGCTTTTCAGAGTGCTTGGGTGTTGTATGTCATACAAAAAAATGATTAATCTTCACCTTCATCTGCAGGTGGCATCTAGTGGTCTGTACTTTGCTTTTCTGCAGCCAGCAGCCTGTCACCTGAGCAGTCACTGTTTTTTTCTAACGAGCAACAGAACCTACAGCTGTAATGTGCAGATACACAGGACCATGTAGAAGGAAAGAAAGTTAAGCAGAAGCGTTTTCATTTTAGTGACTTGCATATTCTGCAATGCACAGTGGTGTCCTTATGCAGTCCTTAAAGCTCTTTTCAAGCAATGCCTTGTTATAGGGACTCAGCAGTGTCTGGGTAGTTAAGGGTGACTTGGCTTATTGCTGGAAACAAAAAGCAGCAAAAGACACTGGTCAAGATTTGCCCCATGAATGCAGATGACCCTTATATTATTCATCTATTTAATTGCTCTTTTACTGGTGTAAGTGTTGTGTTGTCTATATCTTACCTCCTTATTGTTTAGTTTGGCTTTTGTATTTTCAGTTCAAAAACAGGTTCTTGAGGCAGGAGATCTGTTCAGGATCTGTTGAGTGTACAGTGTGTTTACACACTAAGCTTGTAAGAGTAATTTGCAAAGATGACCAAGGAGAAATTAGAAAAGGGGATAGATTTGGCCCCTGCTGCACAGTCTGAGTGACTTTGTCACTGTCCCCCAACAAGATCAATACACTTGGACTAGTAGTGCTCTTGCTGTGGGCTCTTCATAGAGTGGTTTTGCTGCAAAAGATGTTTCCTTCTATTGCAAGTGTTACCTGTCCCAGGTTCACAGCCTCCTCAGCCCAGCCCTCACAATTTGGGGGAACAGAGGATGTCAGTGATGCATTGCTGTATGAGAGTGACTGCATACAAGAAATTACCTGCCGCTTGTTTGTAGGAGTCATTAAAAAAAACTGTCACACAACTGAAGGGAAGGTCAACAGATGTCTTCTGGTCCTAGCTTTCTCAGCCTATCTCTCACAATCAAATACAGATCACAGAGTTTTGCTTTGGATCTTTAAATGTCAGATCATTATAGTAGTGTGCCTTGTTTTGTGTGAGATTGGTTGTTAATGGCCAAATGCAGTTGTTATGGGCAATTAAGTGGTATCTTCCAGAGACTCTTCGCTTGACCTTTCTTGCTTTCCAAACAAGTACCTTAGGTTTGGCCCACCTGGCTATTATCTCTCTTTCCATTACACAAGAATGTGCTAATGGTGGCATGGAACATGAAAGAAAAATCTAGAAAAGCACAGACAGATGACTTGCCTATATAAGTAGTAGAAAAACATAAATTTACAAATGGTACAAGTTCACTGAAGTATTCCATTACACAACTCTTTTCTGAAATTTGAGCAAATTATGTTATGTTACTGCCATTGTGCTTTGTTTGAGGATTTTTTTTTTTTTGAGAATTTTAAAAATATGTTTGGAGAGACTTAAATTTTCAACATTGAGCTCTTGAGATTGCTGCTTGGATTACATAATGCAGTTTAAGTTACTTTGAAACTAATATTTTGATGCATGAAAATTGGAAAACGTAAAAAGAGCTTCATATTTTGTTTGTCTCTCTGAATAAAAGCAACATGTAACCTTATCTTTGTATAACTGTAAAGCAAATAATTGGACATCTGCCAGTAAACAAAAGGGAACAAACCCATACTGTCATTTTGCAATGCCCAGAAGAAATCATATAGTAATAGCTATGCTGTATTTTAAATTTAAAATAACTAAATGGAAGGTGACCTATGCAGAGTTAGGACATGTTTTTTGTGCTATGTCTCTTGCAATACCTAAAAAAACTCATGATTTCTCAGTGCACCTTTCTGCACAATATTTACAAGTTCTACACTGAACAAGGTTATTTTCCCACTTAAGGGTAAAAGGGTTGAATCAGCAATTACTGCAGATCTTCTTCTTCTCCTTCTCCTTCTCCTTCTCCTTCTCCTCCTCCTATTAAGTAAATAGAGGGTACACTCACTTAAGTCCTGAAGAGTTTTTTTGGACTGGGACTTTAAATCCAAGTTTCTATGAATGATTTAAGCTTCATTCTGCCACCACAACTGTTCTACTTTCATTTGTTAGTGGATAGGACGCAACTGGCAAGCTCAAAAATGACAGGCACGTCTGTTAGGTCTTTCCATGGTTTGTGTAGTACCAAGAGAACTGAATTTTTGAGTCTGTTTGATCAGGTATTAGGCTAATTCTCTGGTAAAATGTTGAAGGGAGTAGTGTCAAAGGCTTTACCAAAGTCCAGGTAAAGAACGTCCACACAGCTTTTTCCTCATCCACTGAACAGTTCACCTTGCTGTGGAAAGAGATCAGGTTGGTCAAGCTGTACTGGCCTTTCCTAAACCTCTGCTGACTGGGTCTGATACCATGATTGACCTGTATATGCTCCATGCACACTCTGTAAATAAACCATGAGATCATTCCTTTTCAACCAAATCATCAGTCCATCAAATCCATTCCTCTTCCTTTCAGAGGCAAGAACATTGTGTAGGACAGTATCAAATGCATTCAACAAATCTAGGCAGATGACATCAGTCACTCTTTCCACAAATGCTGTAATACATTACGGAAAGCAAACCACATCGGCTATCACCAATCATCTTTCTGTTTTCCATGTGCCTTAGCATAGTTTCCAGAAAGATTTGCTCCATGATCTTGCCAGGCACAGATTTGACATTCACTGGCCTGTAGTTCCCAAAGTTTTCCTTTTTGCCGTCTTAAAAATGGGGAATAGGATTTGCAATCACTGGAAATTTCACCAGAATGCCACACTGGTATTATGGATAAGGGCTTAACAACTTCTTCCACCAGTTCCCTCAGAACCCTCAGAAGCATCGCATCAGGTCCCACGGACTTGGGTATACTGATGTTCCTGAGATGTTTGAACTTGATCTTACCCCCATCCCTTACTTTAGATTTTGTGAATTGGGTTGTGTGGCTAGATTTCTTGCTAGTGAAGACTGAGGCAAAATACTTTTTGAATGCCTCAGCCTTCTCCATGGCAGTTGTAGCTGAATCCTCCATTTCACTCATCAAGTCGGGCGGTACAGCATCTTTCATCCTCTTTTGTTAATCTGTGTGCCTGAAAAAATTCTTCTTGTTATATTTCACATCCTTAGCCAAGTTCAGTTCCATCTGTGCCTTGAATTTTCTGATCCTGTCCCTGTCCCTGTGCTCTCAGACCACATCCCTATCGTCTCTCCAAGATGTGTATCCCTGTCTTCACTGCTTTCCACTTTTTTTTTGCTTTTTGGTTTGACTAAGAGATCTTGATTTAGACATACTGTCCTCCTCCTGTCGTCCCTGCCTGACTTCTCCTTCTATCTCTAATGCCACCTCTCTGATAAGTTCTGCAACTGTTTTTCTACTGAATAATAGGTTCAGCTGGCCTCTCCTCTAGTTGGGTTTTCCATCACTTGTACTAGGACATTTTCCTTAATGCACTCCACTACTTTCTTGTTGCACTTTTCTAGCAGATGTCTAGGTGGCTGAAGATCCCAATCTGGATCAGAGCTCAAGACTGTGATGCTGTCTGTAGCTGAAGAAAGAATTTTTCGTCATTCTCCTCTTCTTGATCAGGGGACATCTAGGGAGCACCAATAGGAAAGTTACTCTTGTTTTCTTGGTCTCCAATTTTCACCCATCAGCTCTCACCTGTGCACTGCTGTTCTTCAAAGTCATCTTTGTGCAATCAGCCCCATTTTTGACACAAATGACAGCTCCCCCACCTCTTTTTGTCTGTCCCTTCTGAATATTTTGTAGCTGTCAGACAAAGCATGGGCTCTTCATTCTGCTCCCTGTCTGTTTTCCAGCTCAGAGGGCAGGGTGCCCCCAGAACAACAGGTCTTACTATTAAAGACTGAGGCAAAGAAGGCCTTAAGTACCTCATAATTTTCTTTATTCTTTGTCACTATATTTCCATCTGCATCCAATAATGGATGGAGATTCTCCTAACTCTCCTTTTCTTCTTAATATATTTATATAAACATTTCTTATTTTCTTTTATGACCATGGTCACACTGAGTTCTAGTTGGGCTTTGCCCCTTCTAACTTTCTGTGATTAACTTCACAACATCATTGTAATCCACTTGGGTTGTCTGCCCCTTCTTCCAAAGGTCGTAAAGTCTCCTTTTGTCCCAGCATTCCTGCCAAAGTTATCTGTTCAGCCAGACTACTCTTCCTCACCAGCTCATCTTTAGCACACTGGAACAGCCTGCTCCTGTGCTTATGAGAATTCCTTCTCGAGGAATGTCCAGCCTTTCTGGACTCAACTGCCCCTCAGGACAAACCAGAGAACTCTGTTAACCAGGCTCCTAAAGAGGCCAAGGTGCGACCTTCAGAAGTTCATAAAACTTTAATAAAACCTCCACAGGTATAGAAATTATTTTGTCAGCTGTCCTGAGAAGGACCATCTCTAAAGGCAGCAATGGGTACAAATCTGTAGTTCTGTCTGTCCCTCTTAATTTCAAATTTTTATACTTTCTTCTTCATTGTCTATTTTATGTGCATTTCTCTCAGGTTTTAATACAATCTATTTTAGACAAAAGGGCTGAAGAAATGCTGTTGCCAAGGGTTTTCTCCTACCTCTTCTCATACAAGTTTCATGACTATGAACTACAGAAGAAATTTTTGTTGTCTATAGAAGAACTATTTTTATGCATAGTAATAACACAAATAATTCAAAAAGAATAGAACTGTTAAGGTTTTCAGCAGAGTCAAGAGTGTGCCTCACTGAAGTTTTGAAGAAATACTTAACTATTTTGCAGAAGAAAAAATCACAGCATCATTCAAGTGCTTCAAGTAAGAAGTTTTTTTACAGTAAACCAGGTAAACATTTGTGATATCAAAATAAAACCATTTAAGTTTACAGATTATTCCTTTCTGAATTAGCCAAAGGTACATATTGTATCCTCATGAAAGGAAACTATTTTCTGAAACAGGGAGTGAACCAGAATTACATTATCTATTAGGTCTGTGAATTTTTTCCTTTAACCAAAAGCTTTTGCTCTTCATTCTGTAGAAAGTAACTTTCTTTCCAGAATTCAAAAGTACATAAATAGGTTTAAATGTCTGAGGCATATGCATTTTAATAATAACAAGTCTTGAGCCTGAGTAATTTTCATGAACTTAAAATGGAAGAATGAAACTAGAACTGTTTAACACTGCTATGTTAAACCACATATAGGGTGTACAGTGTTTCTCTTCAAACATGCTTTTATGAACTTGTGCCGGTTTGGACAAATTTGGAGGAAAAAATATCCTCTGAGAGAAGGCAGGTTACAACCATCCCTCCCCCACCAGGTTTGGGAAAAAAGAAATTTTCCTCGGAGGAAAGTGAAAGAGATAAAAACTATGTATTTAACAAACACACAGGAAAAGGATAATGAATAATGATGCTAAATAATAAAACCTCTCACTGTGGACAGAAACCTGGGAAAATTTCAGAGTCCTTCTGTAGATGTAGTCTCTCTCCTCCTCCTCGGGGCTGGGTCATGGGCCCACCTCCAGGGCCTCGGTGGAGAATTCTCCCGATGTGTTCTGATGTTGAAACAGTCCAGAAGAGAAGAAGGGAAAAAACTGAAGTCCCAGGAAAACAAAGTTCAACTCTCCTTCTCCCTCTGGAGAAAAGGAGCCGAAAGCTGGCTGAAAAGCAAGCAGGGTGCTTCCTCCGCCTTTGCTGCTGTTAGAAGCAGAGGAGTGCATGTCTGTGTCCTTGAACAACTGCTTTGAGAAGTTAGCTCAGTTTTTTTCCTCTCCCCCCTCTCAGGCTCAGTTTAAAGGCACAGAAAGGTACAAAGTTAATTCCTGGGCATAGAGCAGCGATAGGGGATACACATCATAAAGTCACTCCAAGAGAGAACTTCAAACTGCAAGATGAAAAACTACAAAATACAAGAAGTGTACATATCTAGGTTTAGATTGAGTAATATAAAAGCTAAAAATATTTTCTTGAAAAAGTGTCCTAAAAATGTTTCAATCACCATTTAAGTAAAGTTTTAATGTTCTAAATCACCATATAAAATACACCAGCTTTCAAGTCTCTGTGTGTACACCAATACCATGACAGATGTTTCACCTGTTAAAGAGTTGTCTCAGATGCAATACTATTGATAAGTGATTATATTTGAATTACAGTACTGCTTAGTGATGTCTTCCTTTGCTACTCTTGTACAAACTGAAAATATTTTCCATAGAATGTTTGCTAGAGAGCTGACAACCATGACAATTGCCTTTTAAGACCCCAGCACTGTGCCTGGCAGGTGTAGGTGTAGGGTTATTATGTTTCTTTCACCTGATAATCAGTGACAAATCTCTACTGATTCTAGTAATTAGAGTGAGTCTCTACAGAAGGAACAGGGCACAATTCCTCTGCCCTAATCTCATCTTGAGTCATATTCCCTGAGCAGTTCTACCAGGATGGCCACCTTCTGCATCACTAAATGGCATAAAAATTCATCATTTACCATGTTCTTCTACAGTAACTGGAGACTTGGAAACATCTGCTAAAAATCCTGCTGTAGCTACAAAATACCTGGTGATGATCACAGTAGCATGTGTGCAATGTTGTACTTGTTTAGGGCTTTTGCCTTGAGAAAACTCAATATCTTTGCAAGTCCTAACTTACATTTTGCATAAAGAAGTTCTGTTTCAAGTTCTTGTATGATAATCACTTCCTCAACGTCAATAGCACTATTTTTTTTTTTTTAACTAACTACTTTATATAAAATTGTTTATTTGCAAGTCTATCTCTTTGGGTTGTATTCCTCTGTATCTGATAAGGTCATGTCTTGTAGCTTTTTAAAAGTTTTTTTAAGTAAATTGTGCTCTTTTAATCTTTATTTCTTCGTTACATGTCATGAAATTACACAGAAAGCGTATGTGTATTTGTGTAGTGTATTAAAATTTTAAATTCTAGCTGAAATCTAGAGTAATGATGAAAACCTAAAGGATAAGTCGATAAGATCATGCATAAATTTAGTTATCATTTCACTGAGTGTTTGATTTGAAGGAAAATTGTTAATGGAAAAGCGAAGGGCAAACTGTTTCAGGATGACGTAAGCTTTGGAAAGAAAGCTTTACGGGAGCTGTAATATAGATCACATTTTCAAAAAGCTTATATATTTACATAGCCTATATCTTTTTTTTTGGATACCTCTTCTCTCTCTGATTCTTTAGTTCTAGTTAAATCGTGTTGTGCTTTAAGAGGATTTTGCATTTGTCTATTGCAGTAGTTGTTCCTGAAAGAAAAGTAGTACAGTGAGGCCACACAGTCTAACTTGTATTGATGTCAAAATACAGCCTCTGGCAATCTGAATGGATCAAAAGTACAATTAGCCCAGGGACTCTGATATGTGCACTTCCATAATTTTCAGCTTGTGGAGAAAAGGAGAAATTAACATCTCCACTTTCTCATCTGCAAAAGAAAAATACCACTTTTATATGTCTGTTTCTCTAGAGATATTGCTGATGGAATATGATAGTCTAATTAATTTGCAGCAGTGTACATTGTGTGGTATAGTTTTTTCAAAGCTTTCTATAAAATATCAATCTGCCTCTTTGTACAAAAACGTTGTAGCTAATAATACTACATTATGTGAATTTTCATATGAACAGTCAACTGAAGCTGCAGGCTTGCACAAAAAATACTACTGTAAGATTCAAGTCTGTTTATCATAGCCTTGAGAGCCATGCGTCTCCTCCATGCTTTAAAGTGAAAGAGAGGGGAAAATACTTTTATCATAAAAAAGTATGTTTGGTATCATGTGATCATCTTAGAAAGTGGTGCACAAACATTTTTCCATTAGAGGTTATTTTTTTCTCCAGAGAATCTCTTGTATTACACTTAATCATTATTCATTAATTAATTAATCATTAATGACTAGGCAAAAGTGCTGTTTACTGCATTTAAAAGCCTAATTCAGGAGCCATCTTCCAGAGATGTTCTATGCCTGTACTTCTTAATGCATGTTTTATATTTAAAGGTATATTGAAGCATTGAATCTTAAAAAAACCTCAGTTAAGAACACTGACTGTATTAAGAAAGCTTGTGAAGAGACAGAAGTAAGAATTAATATCTGTGCTTGGCAGAAACTTGAAATTACAAAATTACCATAGGAAAAAAGGGGATTTTAGCATTCTTACACATAGAAATTAGTTTTGCAAAGCTATGGCTCAAAAAAGAAGATTACTGTGTTTTTATGCATTAAAGGGAATGCATACTGCATTAAGAGGGATGGATTACCATGACATGGGTGTTATCAGAGTGGTGGAGTTAATGATTACTGCATTTTTTCCCTAGTACTTTTCTGTAATTTTATGTAGACTTTCTATCCTTGCTTTGATTAAGTCTATTATTTCTGTAAAGTTGAAAACTTTTATGGTGATCAAATCCTTGAAGACATTTTTAATGGGATATAAGCATGTGACAGTGCCAAAATGCCTGGACCACACTACTCTCCTGAGGCTGTTAGGAAATGCTCAGTCTGAATTAATTTCTACCACAATGTTATTCAGCCATCTCTTATCCTACTTCTGGAAGTAAAACCTCAGCATCTACTGAATGCTGATATATCTGCATCTATAAATGCTTCTAAATTAACACTGGTTTATAACAATTTGGTCTTCAATTATTTTAGGTAAGGAAGAAGGCAAGGAATCCTAGGTAAAAATTGCTGGAAATCTATGGACTCGAACATTACTGAAGTCAAGAGAGTGGCTTTGTGCACATGTTTATATGCTACTTACACTTCAGAAAATCATCTTACATTCACTTAAAGATGTCTGTCTGGTTTTGTTTGGTTATTGATGTCTTGTGAAAACTTACTCTTGTGATCAATTTGTAACTATTTGTCTGCAGAATATGCAAATTGAACACTCAAGGAAACTGAACAGTTTTAGGGTTCCCAAGTCAGAATTTGAATAAATTTATGTAGCAGCATTGAAACTCAGTGGGCAGATATGCAGCCCAGAGACAAGTGGTTTCCTAAATATGAAGCTACTGCACATAACTTATGATATATTTTTCTGTGTGTTCTACAAATCGATTTTTCATTCACAAGTTTGTTTGTATAGCCAAAGCACAGATGGAAATTATGAACTAGTAAATTCAGTGCATGATACAGAAGGCTGGAGAAAGCTTTTCTAAAAACTAATCTAGATTTCATGTGTTGCCTTAATGATCAAGATAATTTCCTTGATGTCACAGTATCCATCTATAAGATACTTCTCTCCTTCTTCAGCGGGAGGCTACACCAAATTCATTACGTGGGTCATTTAGCTAGAACACCTGTAAGTGTATCCTTTAATGAAATGAAAACTGAAAATATCTGCTTAGAGTTCTGCAGGAAATTCCTCCTGTACCTTAGGCTACTTATAAACCTGTAGTGGGTTCGGTTTGTAACCGGGCAGAAACACCAATTTAGTGTAGTGGTTTGGTCCAAAATACTCATTACTGTTTATCTTCTGTGAGATAAGAATTAGGAGAAATGCAAAGCAGGCACCAAACTTGAAAGAATATAAAGAAGTTTATTAACAGACCTAAAAGAGGGAAAAAGAAAAAAAATAAAATCATACCGCACCTTCAGAACACTTCTTCTCCCCCCACCTTCCTCCCTTCTCCCACTGGCAATGTAAAAAGACAACCCTTGAGATGTTCAGTCTGTTTACCACTTCCGTAACAGCTTTGTTCAGTTCATTTAGGAAGAGGAGTCTCTCTTGCTTATGCTATGGAGAACCTATCACAACGAGACACCCGCCTGGGTTGGTTCTCTGCTCGCATCATGTGAGAGTCCTTTCCCCCACCTTGCAGCTTTTCCCACAACTGCTTTCGAGGGTCCAATCTTGAGCTACTGGGGTGCAATTTTAAGGTTGAGCCATTCAGAAACAAAAGTTCTCTTCACCCATCTCTGGGAGCATTTCATCTCTAAGAATAGAGGCCCTCCTCCTTCCCTGGGAGCAAAGGGTCCTCCTCATCTTCATCTCTAGGACTATCTCTGGGAGCATCTCTAGGAACTGAGGTCTCCTCCTTTTCCATTTGGAGCAAAAGTCCTCATGGCTTCCATCTCTCCCTGTTCAAACTTCTCATCAAATTACAGCTGCTTCAGCATCTGCCTATCTCAGCACAGGCGCTTTGGCTCACAAGTACAAGTTGAACGCTCCACCCCCCATGCCTTCATGAAATTACAACGGGTACTCTGATACTTTACAACAGAATTTCAGCTTTAAGCATTTCCTCTTTCTTCTCCCTCAGGTTTTCAGCTCTTCACAGCACTAAAAGGGTTAATCTCACCTAGGCCTTGCAGCTGGAATTTTGCTTATCGCTGTTGGTCACATGATCTTTTGCCGGACAGCAGGGCAGCTGCAGCTGAATCTTGGTCGCACTGGAGGGGGGGAGCCGGGCCACTCTGGCTGCACACAGCAGGGTTATGGGGGGGTTCCGCAGGTGGAACAGGGCCCATTGGCTCCAGGATGGCCGTGGCCCGGCCCGGCCTGGCCCGAGCAGGGCCTGGGCCGGGCTCACTGGCCCCCACCCAGGGCCACCTGTCCCAGCACCGGAAACGAGAGAGGGCTCTGCTGGGGTGTGTCTATTCTTAAGTGTGTATCACAGAGGCGGTCACAATTTTAAGTGGCTTAAAGAATTGTCCATATTCAAACTGGCCAGCTGATAGGTTCTGTCAGGTCACAGAGGAAGCTGTAAGCACCCCTTTGCAAAAACATCACTTCTGGGACTATGCTTTGCTAACCCATGACAAAACCGAACATAAAATTGTCCAAAAATTCCTGATTCCATTCAAAACTCCATCCTGTAGTTTAATATAAAATTCAACTATTATACCTGAAATGAAATCCAGGCTGATCCAGCTAGACATCATCCTCTCTACATGTATATGAACATGTTTTATGAACCTTCGACTGGAAGGGATGAATGATGCTCTCCAATTCTATTGTGGTCAGATTTGTAGATGGGGATGGAGTCACACCTTGCCTTTTCCCTTGGTGTGCTTAGACTCACGCTGGACCTCAAATTTGTGCAGGAGTAAAAATACCAGTCTTCATTCACATACTGAAACAATCACGTAGAATCCCAAGAAACACTGAAACTCTGTGATTTCTACATTTTAAATGGATTCTTTTTGTATTTGTGTTTGTTCAATGGGTAGGCAAGTGATCTTTTCAGGTTGTTGAAGTGCAGCCTCCTAAATATGATTTACTATACAATGACATACTGGCTCACATCCACTGTGCTTTGAAATACAAGTGACAGGCACAGAAAATTCTCAGAGAAGAAATAAAATTACTCTTTCTTTACCCACCAACATTGAAAAGTCAGGACAATTAATTCTAGCTCAAATGTCACCATCCACATGGATTTTTGTGCCTGTAACTAAGGTAAAATAATTGTTGATATGTATCCACAGTGGAGTCCAGTATATCTCCCAAGCCTCCTCTCTTAAAATCTTGCACAGAAATAGCTTGAATTTTCTTGTGTCAGGGAAATAAGCATGACTAAATGCAAAGTATTGCTGTGCTGCCTTGCTTCTTAACCATCTAGAGCCTCCTGTGTGTAATGTTGCATGTAACAGATTCAGAATGAAGGCCACATGGAACACTTCAACACACTTGAGATTTGTCCCTTCTGCAGATAACTTTCTTTATAATATGCTTCTCTATACTGCAGTTCTGACATAAAGCTTAGTATGCTTCTATTTCTTTCATTATTATTCACTCATTTCTCATATTTTTTACTCTCCCTCATACAAGGAAAAGCCACCTAAGAAGTATATAGAAATGTTTAAGTTGTTTAAAAATACAGGTAACTGTTCATTCTAGCCTCAAAACCCACTTTAAATTAGCCTTTCTCTTACAGTTATTTTTTTTAATAATACAGCTTTTTAATGCATTTCATTTACCTGATGCCTCACTGAAAAAAACTAGGAGAGTAAAACTGCAAAATGTACAGAATATGCTATGCTGTTTTAAGATGTAAGCTGCACAGCAGTAGAGCTCTTACAGTCAATATAAAAATCATTGTTCTAGAGGATCTCCTATGAACCTCTTCTTTAAGTCACAGAATTGAAGTAAAAAAAGTGTTTGAGTGATTTATATGCTTTTGCTGTGATAGATGACTTTTCAGTGCTAAGTCTGTCATGGCAGTTATTAGTTTCTCCAGTGTTCCTCACAAGACATTTTTGATAGTATGTAGCTTGTGATTTTGGTTTTTTGGTTTGATGGCTTGGGTGTATTTTTTGAGTAAGTGGCATCACAAATACCGTCTCTTTTATTCAGAAATTTTCCAGATGCCGGATTTGGCCCCACAACCATTTCCTCTCATCTTGTGCAGTCTCCTTTCATCCAGGGCAGTCTGATACCAGTTTATTCAGTCTGCCTGTCAGGCATAAAGAATGTAAGTTCCAGTCTAAAGCTGTTAGAGGCTAACTTGCCAAGTAGGATTACTTGTTGCCTTGATTATGATTTCAGTGGTGTTTACCATACATTTTACTTAATGGAATTTCCTTGTTTTCATTTTTTAAAAGTAATTCTGTACTCAGATGAGCTCCTTTGATGTTTTCAGGAGACCTATGATTTGACAACTTCTTGGTCAAGTGCTCATCCATATACCCAGTGCCCAGTGTTCCCATTCATGCTGTGAACACGTGTGTTAAAAGCCTCTTGCTGCCTGACTGTTTTGCAGTGAATGCGAGCAGTAAGATAGTATGCTGATTTAAACTCATGGTTATAAATTACTGGTCTCTTGGCAAAGGAGCAGGAACGCATTGCACCTTTGTTAAGAAAAGTATGCATAATAATGAGTGCACAGCTATTTACATTGCTTGGTTATCCCTTGACTGAGCTAAATCATTTCAGTTACAGTAGAAAAAATTCAAGCAAAAGATGTTTTGTTTTGATAAAATATGGAAAAAGCAAAGAAAATTGTTGATTTATATCTACTGACATTCAGAAGCAGTATCAGTGAATATGAATGTCCTTTTCTAAACATAACAAAAAGAATTTATATTTAAGGAAAAAAGGAGTTTAAATATTGAAATTTTATATTATGAATTTTCTCTTGTTAAAGGTGTCCCTTGATTACAAAATAATGCAAGTTAATAAAATAATTTCAGAATTGGAACATTTTGAGAAAAGATAAGTTTTTTTCCAGAGGAAAAGACTCAGCTATTAACACGTCCTAGAAGAGCTGCATTCTTCTAAAGAAAAGATAATAACATCTTATAGCACCCAGATTTGGAAAGTTTGAAGTTACTTGAAAATATTATTCTGGCAACTAAGCTTAGTTTTACATTTTCATGATCTTTGCAGCAAGTTCCACATTAAAATAAATTACATTAATTTTAAATCTCTAAGTTAATAATACTGCTGTAATGTAGGTGAAGTACTTTCTCAAAAACTCAGTGTCTATCTCCACACAAATGTCCTAACTTCTCTATGTTTTCTCTCAATGTTAATGAAAAAGCAGTTTCTTCAATATCAAAATTCTCTTGTGGCCAGAGAGCAGATTGTGTAGTCCCCACATTTCCTCTCTTATGTATTTTTGCTATTCCAAAAAACAACATTTCACACTGTATTTAAGAAATACACAAGCATACAGCCAAACTGCTCTTCCATAAAAAAAGGCTCTTGTGTTACTGTGCAGGGTGAAGTCCATTAGCATCTGATGGATACATTTGTCAATGCAAATCTGTTTAGCTCTACTATTTCCAGAATTCCCTGTAGATGTGTTTGAAGAACAGATGATATCCTGAACTAATACTTACTCTTCATTAATCTAGATGCAGCTAGGAAGAAACAAACCTCATATTCTCTCAAATACTCAGCACAGCAGAAGTCCCTGGTACAGTATGGAAATATGGCACTTGACATGTTCCCAAGTTAGTTTTCCATGGACTGGCCATCCTCTATGCCCGGTATGTAGTGGTATAATATGAAATAAAATGGTATTTTAAACATAAATATCCTACCAAAAGATCCATATTAAGCAGAATGTCCTTGTTCTAGATTATTGTCCTCTTTGTGCTTATTGAGAGAGATCAGTACAAGTCCTAGTGTACAGAACTTTAGTCCAAAAAGGGAGAGCATGCACAATAGTTACTGAGCTCTCTGGTGGAAAAAACAGGAACTAAATAAGAAGTGCCACTCAAGTAGAAAATTTTTTGTAGTGGTCAAATATATGTGCAAGACATCAATATATTTTTATGCCTGCAACCTCTTAAAATTACAGTCAAAATATTAATGTTAAAATGACATTCTAAAATACTTAAAATTGTTGTCATACCTCAGAAAAGTTCAAACTAACCTTATGCTTTCTTATCTACTGGGTATTATTTTTGAATTTGGTTTTTAAGCTTTCAAACCCTACTTAAAGCAGTTTCAAAATACCTGGTGTTGTAGTCAATTATTTTTCTAGAAATCTCAGAGCTTGCCAACTTGAAGAAGTTGGTGTGTGGTAATTTGTACTCTGAAATTACAGCCTTGCACTACACTAAAGCACTAAAAGCAGTCTTAATTTGGAGGAAGAATGTGACTAAGAAGAAAGTATGGTGCGATGTGAACCTGGAGTTGAGGTGCAGCAAGAACGTGCTCATGGAGCTCAATGTAGAACACTGAAAATTCACCTATCATCAATCACACCAGCAGGTAACACCATTTAGGAGACAGCTGCAGTGTCACATGGAAGCTGCTGAAGCTAGGATCCCATAATGTTTATGTTCTTTCTTTCTTCTCTTTCCAAATGCTGATGTCTGTTAAAATTATCCAATTTTTTTTTACATTTTTCTTGACCCCCTTTTCAGTCACCTCTAAACCTGTGTTTGCTGTTTTGCAAAAATGCTCTGGTTGTTTCTACATGGACCAAGAACAGAGCAGCACTGAAGCAGTATTCTCTGCAATTTAACCAGCTCTGTTAAAAAGCTGATTGCTTTAACTCTGCCTGGTCTAACATGGGTGTCCTTCTTGTGAGACCTATGGCACTATTCTCTGCCACAGATGTTTATTTGTTCATTACAAGCTTGCTCTGGAGCCTCAGCATGAATGGTGTAACATAGCACAGACATCTTTTCAGTGTCTGCCACAGAAGAGAATCTCTAAAATGCTGTAAGGAAATACTGGAAAACCCCACAGTTTTTTCCCCATTATCTTTTCTTTTGGCTTGACAATGTTGAAGTGATGTAAAGAATTTTAACTGTAGTCTTTCTTTGTTTTCAAGTTCTTTAGAAAATGCAGTCTTGCTACAAGAAGCTGTCATCTTGATTTTGATATTAAATTCAGTAAACATAGATACAACATGCTTTTCTACCAGACTCTCTCTAGTGCCACCTTTTGCAAGAGCTCTCATACAATAACCTGTTTCTCAATGAATGGAAGGCAATGTTGATCTCCTAATGTCTCCTAACCTGTGCCTGCCTGCAAACCTGTGAAATATTTGCAAGCAGCTCATTGCTACAGACTGTGGCAAGAGGTAAAATATCCTCATATTACTTGTTCCAAAGTTGTTGCTGACTGGCTCCACAACATATGTGGTGCTGCCTTGCATTTTGCAAATCTGCTACTACAGGAAATTAGGAAGTATCATTCAAGAAATGTTGAAGAGAAGTCACACAAATAGCACCAAATAAGAATTAACATCATTGTCTGATAGAAAATACTAGATAATAGTGGTTTCTAGAATGTCCTTACTCGAAGCAAATAATTATTCCCTCCCACTCCCCAGAAAAGTTAGCAGACAATACATCAGACACCAGTTTTTTAGCTCTTCAGAGCCTATGATATCACATGCTTTTCTGTTACTCATACCTTTTACCATAAAAACTGAAAAAAAAAAAAAATTTACTAGGCTAAAGCCTGCTAAGACAGAGAAGCTCACACCCAAACCCAGAAAGAGAGCCACAGAGTCCTTTGACTTCTGCCTAAGAGACAGCATTAGATAAAGTATTCTGTGTTTAATATTGTGTATGCAAATATCGTTTTTTCCTCTAGATTTTAGCTTTGGCTCCAGTTTCAACATAAATGTCTACCTCTCTTTTCTTTCTGTATTCGTAGTCTCAAATTCTTTTAGAAATGAAACCTTGGACAACAAAACTGGGAGGAAATATTCTACCACTCATATTTTTCCACTTGATATTCCCATAAGAAAAGAAACTACTCTGAATTTTTCCCAGAAATTCAGGTATTGCTTTTGACAAGTGTAGTGGGTTGAACCTGAGTTGATGGACAGCCTTTTAGACTAATGACGCTCCTCACAATTCATGTATTTAAACCCTGTGGAAAGGCAGAAATTGGCTTTTGTTTCAGCTCGCCTGCCGGAAGGTGGGGAAGCCTCCGGGCTCTGTCAGGCCGGGCTGGGGCCCCTACCCCCTCCCCTTTCCCCAACGCCATGGCACAGACCCTGGGCCGCTGGGGGGGAAACTGTCCCAGAGCCGCAGGCATCTCAAACCAGCCATGGACTGTCACAGCTCAAACCAGCCATGGACTGCTCACAGCTAAACCCAGGCGGGTCCCTCTCCTCTCCATGCGGAGCCGGTGGAGTCACCGGGAGCCGGCAGAACCTCCTGTCTGCAGCCAGCACACTTTGCGCTGAACTGAAGAAGACACCACGCAGCCAGCAGCACAGAGGGAGCGAGGCTTTCCCCACCGTAAAGCCCGAACAAGAACACCCTTCAACATGGCAGCTTCAGAGTCAGAGAGAAAGAGAAGTGAGTCCCGTGGGACGGAGCTGAGCATGGCAATGGGAGGAAAGAGGGCGGTGCCGCGATTCTGGCGCGCAGCTTAAAAAACCTTCTTGCCTGCCTGGTAAGAAACTGTAATACCACAAACTGTTTGTCTCTTTAATTCATTTGAAGTACATGGGGGGATGGAAAATTCACGTGTGGCCCGTGAAAATTGTGAAGAGTGCCTATGCCAGGCTATATAGAAGCATTGAGAGGCTTTTAGAGGCTTGTGGAGAAGAAAGCCTTTGTGTGCAGGCCAAAATAACTTATCCTTAAAAAGTTAATAACCCCATGTGATAGCCTATGTTTGGCAGTGTGAAGGAATTGTGACATTTTCATGGGAGAGATGTTTTACACCACAGCAGATTGTTTCTTTCCGGGCGGGTCTGCTGTTGGTGGCGCTTTGGGAACCATGTGCAGCTGAAGAAAACCCTTTTTCCCGTAAGCCTAAGGAAGAGACTTACCAAGAACTGCAACACTGACTAAAATCCCATGTTCTGTTACTCTTTGTGTGAGTTGGGTAAAAGGAGGAAAGTGCTGGAAAGGGGAGGGGGTTTGCTTTAATTTCTTGTTATTTCTCTTTACTTTTAATTCTATTAGTAATAAAACTCTTCTTTGTACTGCAAATGTTTAAGTTTTGTGCCTGCTTTGCTTTCTCCTAATTCTTATCTCACAGAGGGGAAATGAGTAAGTAATGGATATTTTGAACCAGACCACTACACTTAATCGGTGTTTCTGCCTGGTTTACAAACTGAATCCACTACAACAAGAACACAACAGTCTAGAAGATGCTAACAAAAAGTCTTGGGTTTAGATGCTAATTATTAGCCCTTCACTTCTAGTAGTAAAATATAACAAGAAACTGAAATTACTTGATTCTGGTTATCACTCATGTGAATGATGTTGCCCTAAAGCTCCAGTAATGTGGGTCTTGGTGTTTTGATGCTGCTCATAGGAGTTACTGACACAGGAATAATCTCTCTTCAGGGGACTATATACTGGCACATGTACCCTTGTAAATCATATTGAGATCCATAACCTCAAGGGTAAAACATGATAGACATTGTATTTTTGAAGGATTATGCCATATGTAAGCCAAAGACCTTATTCAAATCCTAAAGCTTGTCATTCAATGACTGTTGCACAGATCAGACATCTAATCTTCCTAATTTAAGAAAAAATAGGTTTAATTTTTGTCTAGAATTTCAGATGTTTTGAAGAAGATTGCCTTTCTCAGAAACTTCAAGTCCAACTTCTGCTGTGATAGCATACAATTATGAAGAATAATATATGAAGAAATTTTTGGCATATTTTGGAAAACAAAAGGTGATAAGTATTTTGTACACTGAATGATCATAAAGGGATATACCTCACTTATAATTTTTAAAGATATAGTCCTTTAAGTTGTTTTTGGGCTATTCAAATGTGAAATCTTAGTTCAAGATCAAGTTGTAAGTTCTGTAACTTCGAAGTTACAGAGTCTTCTTGCTCATTACAACTTATTTCAGTTTCTGGATCAGTTATGGACCAGTGTATGAGTAGTCTTGCCATATACCTCACCAAAAAAAAAAACCAAAAAAACAAAAAAACCAAGCATGGATATTTTACATGTGGCACATACATACCCTCACTATGGAAAACAAAGTTTAATATTATTTGGTCCTGAACTAGGATTAGACTAAAACAATCCCTACCCAAATCAGGGTATCTTTTCTTTATACAACTCACCTTGCCTTTACTCTGGTTCTGACACAGAAGTATCAGAATTTGCCTTGACAACATAGTAACAATTACCAGGAAAGCAAGGAAAGGGAATTTCCTGGACATGTACTTGTATCAGCCAGACAATGAATGCTTGGCCTACCAGGCTATTTGTTTGGGTTAAACTCTTGGAGGAGGAGGTCAAGTACACTCTCTGGCCAGAGTCTGCTCTTTGCCATAAGTCTGCCCAGCAGAGAAATTTGCAGCCCACAGAGCTGGATCCAGTAAGGAAAAGAGCCTTTTTTTTTTTTTTTTTTTAATAAAGTCTTAGAAACCCTGGCTTTTGAAAATCATGAACAAACTTTCCTGATGACCAGAAATGACTGGACAAAGGTCACTGTCACTTAGGAAGGTGGGTCATTTCCAGTCAAGCCTGCAAGAATAAATCTGCAAGAGAGGACTAAGGGGGTAGGAGAATTGTGAGCAAATATTTTCCATTTGACTGAGTAGACATGTCTGTTTTCTCTGTGAGGGTGATGTCAAAAATGGCCTTTGAACTTCAGAATCTTTTCAATTTGCTCTGGGAAATTCACTACAGAAAACGTGAGTTCACCTTTGGGTTTTTGATTATTTTAACATTTTTTTCATAGTATTTTTGTAATCTATTCACAAAACACTCCCAAATCTGCATCAGCTGCATGTCCAGTGTGTAGTACTCTACATGTAGAAGCATTAAAGTCTTTGAGCCAAAGGACACTGTTTTCTGTTTTCGTAATTTATTCTTCACTGACAGAAATTCTCTGAGAATATTTGTGGCACTGCATAAGTAATAACAAAATTTTCATACCTTTCCATAAATGTCTGACCTCTTGTTTAAACATGTTCTCCATGGCTCTGTTGAATGTGAATATGTCTGTAAGGAACAATACAGCAAGAGCCTCATATGAGTGGAATGTCTGCATTTTCATTTGTTTGCAAAGCATCATGAATAACTAGCTGTTATAAATTAATGTACTTTTATTTGGATCTGGTACAACTGCAGCAATATTCCTCAGTAGAATTCCTTGTTCTTAATCTTAAGAGAAAGAAGATGCTGTTCTTAAGTATTCTTGGAAGATTTTTTAAATGACTTTTCCCTTTCTTTGTAAAATCCAGCAAAATTCAATGTTTAATAATGATTCTCTGAATAAATGAAGAATGTAAATTTACATTGCTTTTCTTCTTCTCTGCTTCTCCATATAACAGGAGTTTACAGTCATTCTCCAGAATGTAACAAGCTGTTAACTCCATTTACATGCAAAAGCAATCCCACATATGTCCAGGTGAGGGTTTATGCATACACACATAATGTACTCAGAAGTTCCAAAGCTGTGGTGCATCTAATTATTATCTGACAACTTGACATGTTGATGCTTCATCAAAATAGCTTGATGCTATTCTACTCAGTTTCTAGGTCGAAATTTCACATTTCTTCTAAACAAAGCAGTGAGTGAAATTCCACATTAATTCTGAAGAAAGAAACTCAAATGGCATGAATCAGGCAAGTTATTGTCTGGCAGCAGTAGGAGCTGTGCTTCCTCTGGGATGGAGAGCCAGGACCTGTCTCTGTTGTACCAAGAACAGCAAAGACCAATGCGAGTCCAGGTTTGGGTTCAATGGCCAAAAGTGGCTATATTTAATTATATAAATCAGCTTATATAACTTTGTTCGCAAGAGTGGCATAACACCATTGGGTGCTTGACCATCTGCCTCCCAGAGTGATTGGCTTAACGGTATAACACTCATTTCCAAAATATTTTTCCCAGTGTGGAAAACAAAGACACAAACAGCCTGCACCTGTGAAATAGTTTACAAATTCTCAAACTGTTTCCTAGCTAGTTTGCGTGAAAAAGGAGACTTTCCCAGGCGGCTGCAGAAATCTAGAAAATCTCTCTGCTAACCTTTTAGTATCCACAAGGCCCTATGGTAATCCCAGTGACAGCTGTGTTTTCCACAACGTGCAATTCTGAGGGTGCAGAAATGGGGCTCCTGGGCCAAGGCTGGTGGCAGGTTCCATGGAAAGCTGGTCTGATTCACTAAGGCTTGTGAGTGCTCACAGGACCCTGAGAGGATGACTTTCCCCTGAAATACCTCTGAGATAGTGGGACCATCCTAGCAAAATGGTGCTGTTTCTGCTCAAAGGAAAATTTTGGGTTAAGCTAACAACAGCAATATTTTGCCATGTTCATTCTTCTTGTCAGAAGAGTGAACAGTTCATTTCTTGATGGTGAAATACCTGGGACATGTACTCACAGTGAAGGGAAAACTAGGAATATAGACAATTTCAGGTTTGGGTTTTTTTATTACACACACAGACACAGAAACCCCACAACCGAATTTCTGTTCAGATGGAGAGGGCCTGGATTTAGAGTGGTGGATTTAGTTTTTGTAGCTATTATATCACACTGTTACCAAAAGAAAATCTTTCACCAAGCTATGAGCAGACTACATATTTTCAGCCAGATGTTCAGCAGCAGTGTTATAACAAAAGAGGACAGAGGACTTTAAAGTGCCCAGGTCCACAGCTGGACGACCAGTACTGGCAGATCACTGAAATCTTGAGAATATTGTGCAAGGATACATGGTTCTTATAATAATGCTAACACTGGTTCTTCTACATATAAAGTTTCATGCCTGAGTTTGAAGCTCTAGATTTTGAATTTCCTGTGATGCTGTGATTCCAAAACAATATTACCCAGTTTCCACTAACAAAAGTGAAGATGCACCAGGGCTACTGTGGCACAGGAATAGAACTTTTTAACTATTTAGGCAGAGCTGTGTATCTGTTGTTTAGCTACAGCACACAGTCTTGAAAAACTGACAGTATAAGATTAAAAAAAAAACCATGGCTAGCTGTGATAGTATATTTTTCCTCTTCTGTCTTCATTGGAGGATACAACTCATCTATTTTTATCTGTAAACTTATTTGCCTCAAACTCTGGGTTCAGTTGTCTACATTTTGTTTAGCTTTTTTGACATTTCTGAGAGTGACCCATCTCCAAAGGGTGAATTCAGCAGACCACAGAAGCAAGCATTAGTAATGGACACTACACGGAAATTATTTAAGATTAAAGGTGCACTTGAATTTGTAGGAAACTACAATAACCTAAGAATAAGAATTTGCTCATGCTCTACTATTAGAAATGTCCATGGTTACCACTGAAGACAAGATTTTGCAGAGACTGAAGAGTTGTTTGGGTTTTTTTCAGGTGTTTATTTACTTTTACTTCTTCAGTCTTTCCTTTTAAAAACAACAACAAAAAAATTTCAACTTCAATTTGTCATTTAGATAAAACACATACAGCTTCATTTTCAAAATATCTTGACTATAGCATGCTGTACAATTTTATGAATGAGGGTGCCATTATTTTGACGTCTAAAATGAGAAATGAACTGTTTTGGAAGCCTGACTACCACTGTGGCTGCTGAGCTCTTCAGCAATTCTTACTCTGTGGGAATAACCTGAGTATTCCCAGATCCAAAAAAAAAAAAAAAAATTAAGGATACCTACAGAGAGCATTTACAGAATTGCTCTTATACATTTTTTTGCCCCTTTGGTATATGTTCCCAGAGATCTGGGAGCTCTTCAAATTCCAGAAAGCTAAATGTTTCCAACCACTTTTTTATACTAGCACAGTTCTTGTGGGAAAAAACCAGATCTCTTAATATTTCCTATGACAAATACACAAATAATCCAAAGCTGACAGAGGAAAAGTTGAGGTTCAAGGCACCTGTTAAAGCCTGGACTGCTTCAGGCATGGCAGTACACTCTTGCTGGATCAATTAACTGGACTAGCCATGTGAAAAGAGTTGGTAGGATGTACACAGATGAATAAGTTCTTTAATTTTTCATATGGCTACGAGCAGGAAAATAGTCATAAGAGACAGAGTATACAGTCAAGCTTGGCTACATAGCAGACTCTAAGAACAAAAGTTTCTGCCAACCAGAGCAGAGATGCTGCAGAAATGAGCAAATCTGAGGAAACTACTCCAGGTTTTGTTCTGCTTCACTTCACCAAAATGACTCATCCTTTAGTTTACACCTTCCTTTGCACAAGAGCCCATACACCAGAAATATGGACTCACCAATCCTGGACAGGCAAAGATTCATTTCTTCTGAAGATGACTGAGTCCTTTTCCTCCAAGTCAGCTTTGCCAGGTAAGCTGGCAGAAGGCACACTTATTTAATCAGAAATTTATTTAAACAGTAAGACAGAACAGTGTTTTTGATAAACATGTGCTTGTATAGAATACTCCAGATTATTTGGGTGGTTTTTTTGCTTTCTGTTTGCTTCCCTTGCTGTAAGAGGCAAAACCCTTGTTACCATCTCACAGGTAAGACCTCTAAAATGTGGTTACAGATCTCTGGTGCTTCAAATGCTAGCTAAATGATCTACAGATACCAAAGGCCTGTTTTCAAAAGATTGTTTTTCCTAAAGCTTTTTTTCTTTTCTTAACATCCTCGTATTGGGAATGCTCAGCATCTCCATAAGTCAGGTCATGGGTAATTCAATGAAAAATCTGAAGTGCCAAGAGACAATTGATGTTCTTAAACTCTATCTGTGAAGGCAATGCCCAGGACTGTATAGTGAGTTAGGGAGAACAGGTTTTTGAGAAACTGGGAGAGCCTCCAGAGTTTCCTTTGGAGGAGTTAATTGGACATGTTGCTGCTTGGCTCGAGGGAGAGCACATACATGGAAACGCGTATTTAATGTCACAGGCTATAATTACCTGAGGCCAAAGCAACAGTGGTTTTTTCCCTCCCATTACAAAGTAAAGATAAAAAAATTATATTACGGGCTTTCAGTGATTTGCAAGACTCATTGTATTTGAAAGATGCTGCCACCTATACTTGCCACTCTGATTCGTCTTCTGAACATGAGATGTCCCCCAACAAAGATAAGTTCTGAGCAACTGGCTACACAGTTAATGTATGCAAGAACACCATGACAGAACTATTTTGAGGGCAACTTTTCAACAGTGTATTCAGGGACCATACAATTGCCTTATCAGCACATGATATTTATTTCTATGATTTTGTGTCTTGCAGACAGAAAAGCACTTTAATACTGAGAATTTCAGAATTTCAAGTGTGGGGTAGTACTCGGTATTTTTGCATTCTTACCTAGTGCCATAGTTCTCAAAAAAAAAAAAAAAGAAGAGGAAACAGGGTGCTGTATAAATAAAGAAAAGGAGCCTGCTCTGAAAGCAGCAGAAAGCAGTAACAAAGGTTGTTTCATGGGAGTCTGGGGAATTTTGCATTGCATGGTGGAAAACTGGTGGCGTAGCTGATGAACAGGCAAAAGGTGATCCCACATTCCACTGCCATGGTCTGAGTGTTCAATTGTGTCTAGATATCTGAGCTATTGCTTTAGGGACTGACATGGAACAGTTCTGAGCCTGCGTTACTTGGCTGCAAAGGTGACCCTATCATTAGCTTGTCCCAGACTGAGGAAAGACATTTGCAGTTCAGCTACATCCCCACATCTGGATCCACCTATTTGAATTTTGATTAGAGCCAATATAAACCTAATACCAGTTCAATGGCTATCTGAGGAGGTGAATACAATAGCCTTAAGATTTTTAGATTTTGAACTGAACATTGAAATTTATATTGTTTAAGTTAAATCAGCTTTGCAAATCAACTTTGCCCTACTGGGGTAGTTGCATCAAGACAGAAGCATGAGATTTATACAGCATTTGTGCTATACATTTAAATAATCAAAGCTTTTATTTGTATGCTATATGTATAGACATAAATATTTAAAGACTAAAAACATTTTAATTATTAAAGAAAAAACAATACATAAGCTAAATTTAACTCAAAGAAAAATGAGGTTTAGGTTCAACATAAGTATATGAAACATATACTCTGTTACAAAAAAGACCAATTAAATGTTTGATGGTATATTTTCAGCTGTACTATTCTGAGGGAATGTATCATGCACTCTGCTATTAATATCGGCATTGAAGGCTGTACTTTCTACTTGAATACAGCTTTATGTTATGCTTACAAGAATTTCTGTAGGTTGCAGCATTTCTTAATAAGAGAGATCCTTACCTGCTAAATTAAAAAATCCGTTTCTTTGGAAGTTTAGTATGGCTCAGGACCCACAGTGCAATGAATGAGATGGCTCTTCACCCTCTCTTTCCTCCTACTTCAAACCATGAATCAAAAGAGTGTTTGAGTGAGTCCTTATACAAGAAGGATGCACACAAATCAGTGGGTCTGAAAGTCATCCCAGGGATAACACTGGCTTTACAACTGTACTGATTCCTGAAATTTAGGCATTTTCCTGGAGACATGTGGCTTAGATGAAAACCTTACTGTTGACTGAATAGGACTTGCAACCTAATGTTGGCGTGAAGGAAGAGAAACAGAGGAACGCCCCACAGCCACAGGATCAGAGATGGGACCTGTAGGGTTGGTGGTGAGAAGCTGATCACGCAGATGAAAATTTCTTGTAGTGGTGCCACCTCCTGAAGCTATGAGCTCTCACAAACAATTGAAAACTTAGACAGTGAGAAAGAAAAGGCACTAGGATTCTTCTAAAGGAAGACAGGCTCCAGCAGCAATAGAAATGCAGAGCTTGAGACAGGGCTCACCACTTGGACTAGCACAATGCTGTCACCACTCTCCAGCAACCACCAGAGTTAATTCCGGTGTTATATTTCAGAAAGGCAGATAATTTGAGCCTGCAGAAAGCTGAGGATGCAAGTCATGCTAAGTGACAGCCCAAAAAAAAGGGTCAAACAATCCTGTTCACTGTCCTGAGAAAAAGCACTATCTGTGACCAGTAACAGAGAGAACAGGGCAGAAGGAGCAGGGAAATTGAGAAATGCTGTGCTCATGCCTACAGAGGTGGAGATAACCACCTCCACACAAAGAATGTTCAGTTGCCATTGCAGTGCTTTCCAGTCATTCCAGGCATGTACTACACTTCCCTGAATGTTGCAATAAATCAGTAATATTGTGTACGTGTTCTGCAGTATTTTCTGTTAGAAATCCTCCAGTGTATATCCAGAAAAAAGGTACAAATACTGTACTGAGGACTTTTCATGCACTCAATAATACTATGGCATCACTGTTTGCAGAATCATAAAACTTTTGTGAAAACCATACTAGGATAGGTAACTGGACAAAGATACTTTGGATTATTAGCCTTTTAAACAGGCATGTGCCCAAACTTTATTCCTGGAAAAAAATGAACTCCTGAGAAAAATATTAACTAAGATGTTATATTATTTGACACTCTCCATCTGTTAACTTTACACTACTGTGATATTCCACAAGTGGTATTTACACAAGACATTTGAGGATTTTAAGCCAAGTCTAGTCTAAATAAACCTTATAAAATATGATGCCCAAAATAGAAGAGATTGTCCACATAGATACAGTAAGTAGTTTGGATATATTTGGCCAGATGGAGTTTGTTTGAGTGTGGGCTGTGATCATTAGAGTAATGGGGGTGAGGGGCTCATTCATTCCCACATACTAATTATTGATCACAAACCAAACAAGTTATGTGGGTAGTGATCATATTGTGATTCAGATCTTGGATCTCAAGACTCTGTATGCTACATTGCTGGATTTATGTTTGGTTTTTGTTCTTTTAAAGCAAGTTTTCACAGCTTTATAAAGACTGTTTTACCTAAAAATCTTTCAGTTCGATATAAGGAATCCATTCCTGAATGCTCTGGGGTTTATATTTTTATTTAAACTTTAGTTTTTCAGTCCATATGTAATAAAACCCTGAGTCTTACAGGTCTGATATTTGCTCACAGTACTCTTATACGTGCCTTTAGCATGCAATTCACCTCTGCAAACAGAGTCAGTAAGAGTTTTATATCATCCTTTTGTGGTGAATGAGCATTATGTGTTTCTCTGTACAGTTTCCATTTCAAAGATGCAAAATAGAAAGTAATAACAGATATGTTAAACTTGGAATTATTTTTTGGAACAAAATGAAACCACCTAGCATTGAAAAGTATAAAAATTGTTTTGCAAACTGTGTTGCTTGTGTAAGTCTATAATTACTCTGTTAACATGATGTGTTTATAAGTCAGTTGCAGCATAAGCACATCATTCTGTCTGTGTGGAAATCCGCCAACTGAAATACAGACTACTGTTGGCAGCAAAACTACTGCACTCTAAAGACAGAAATTTGTCAGCTTAAACAGGTGCTGTAGCCTGTGACCTTGACATCTAATTTATACTCTGTCAGGTGTATTAGATTTCATGGGCAAAGGGTGTATATAGACCAGCTGGCTTCTTATGGCACCTTAAATGAGCTCCAGCTCTTAAAAGGCAGGCATTTTGCTCTTAAACACCAACAAACAAAATTATACCTGTTGTCCATATTATCTTTTTATATATATGTGCAATCTCCTTTTTTTATTTCTGAGGAGACTGAAAGGACATTTCTGAAAAGCATTTATTATAGGGACACTTTCCACTTAGGGATATTCAGGGATACAACTACAGCTGCTGCAAGAAGAATACACAGAAACCTTCATGTTCCTCTGTGCTTCAGACTGAAATCACATGTAATTACCACTATTACTTTTGTCTTGTCTGGATTCCTGAGAGGAGATTAAATTAACTGAACTCTGTCCTGTTTTTTGGGGCTACAGGCTGATAGTCATACAGATAGAAAAGCTGCCAACGTGCCTATTTTGATGATGCTGGATTCCTAACTGCCTATGTTGAACTTTGTAAATCTAATCAGTCTTTCTGAGTCTACTTTTGATTTGTAAGTCTTATCAGTCTACTCTCAGAGAGTCCTATCAGTAACCTCTAAGATTTGGATGCTGCTGTGACTGGGAATGAGAGGCTGGACAGAACAGACCTCCCATGCTGGCTTTTTCTCCTTCAAGCAGCTCATTACCTATCAAGTGAGATATTGGGACAGTAAAAGCAATAATCAATCCAGGCAATTTTAATTAAATAGTTAGAATATAGCAAAGAATTGAGCAAACAAAATAAGATCCTCAAGTTCCTCTTCTGAGAAATTTAAACCTAGATGTGGAGTGTAGACTTGGAGAGGTAATGGAAAAGGGACATTTTCCTGTTGATGAAGATGATCAAGTATCTTGCCTGTGAAAAGCCTCATTCACTTCTCTCTTTTCCTCACAGAGTGTTAATCCTTTAAGGAATCACTGGGGAAAAGAAAAAAAGAAAAAAAAAAGATTTTATTTTTCCCAAATGTATTCAATAAGCTTACACTAAATGCATAAATGATAGTTTTCTGGATATTTTCTATGCTCATGCTGCTCATGTTGATTCCAGGACTGCTGGAAAGACCGCATACTACCAGTTATACACGAGTAGCATCCTTTTACACTAAAAATAATATATGGAAAATGCAGTAACAAAAAACCTGCAGTTTGTGATAAAAGAAGAAATTCAGCAGTGAGATGCCAATGATTTGTCGTTTGATATAACCTTCACACTACAGTTACTTTGTTTTTCATGACTCAGTTGCTGTTTAAGTCATAATGGCTGGCTAAAAGCTATTTAAGTGGGAGAGAAAAGCCAACCATTAAAATAGCATTTTGAGGAATAGACTGGGAGAGTGGCTGATGACCTGTGTCAGAATCTGCTGTGTGGAAGGAATCTTTCATGACAAAGGAAGTGTGGATATTTACTGAATATTGATTTTCTCTGCGCCTAACTTACTAAGCAAAACTAGCTGGGACTTTTTATAGTTTCTTTGATTGAAAAAAATGAAGATTAATTATGCCTCTTCCTGAAATGTCCCTCAATCTATTTGCCATATGACCTATTCACCATACAAATATAGGGTTCAGTATTTCAACATTTTTCATATTCTATGAAGGATAAAGTCTAGGGTGGTGAGATTGTTTATGCTGAGAGTTGGATTTACACAATAGTTTTTCAGTCCTTCTCTCATTTAGGATCTGTCACTCAAGCAAGGAATTGACAAAATGGTTTCTATTCTTACAGTCCTGTTTGCCAAATTACATGGTATTTGTGGGTTGGCAGGTGACTGTTCCTAGGCATAGGCTTATCCCATGCCTGCAGACATTTTCCATAGGATTAATGATCTGGTTCTTTTTTAACACATAAGTAGCTCTTTCCAAGTGCTTAACATTACTGCAGAGATGTCCAGAAAAAATCATTCCACATCTGCCTTAAACTGGTACAAACAGTGTACTTTTCAATTCAAGTGTGAGCCTCATTTTTTTTTCTCTCACCAGAGCTGAAAAAATCTTTCACATGTAAACAGTCTCAGGGACCTTCTTCTGTGCAGCACCCCAACAGAATGAATCTTCACAACAAAATTTTGTTAAAGTCAACCTTCATGAACAGAAATATTCACTCTCAAATTTAGTGTGAACTGTAAAGTGGCTTTAAATCCTTTGCAGACCCCACTAGTTAAGAAACACAAGTCAGCATGACCTGAGTCAGCACAAATTAATTAACAAAGCAGTGAATTATTTGTAAAAACATGCTATTGCCTGGGGGCTACTTCCTACTGCCTTTTCCTTATTCGACTGCCTGAAGCCTTCAGAACTAATCCACATGCCACTCCGTTTTATTGCAAGGTACTATAGTCCTGCGTATCTGACAGGCTACGGTCAGAAGAACAGACTGTAGGTATATAAGCCCTGAAACTCTACAATAGCTATTGTAATAAACTGCTCTTGCTCTGACCTCAACTAAATTGAATTCCCATTATTTCTGTAGGATCAGTCTTAAGTCTGAAGGATGATACAAAATTCTCTCTTTGAAACTTAAAATCAATCCATATTTTATAAATGCCAGGTTTTACTGTTTTCCTTAGGAAAAACTCCTGAAAAAAGTTTAATGAAAATTTAGCCTGAGGACAATGAACCTTAAGCCTCCAATAAGTTTCTTATAATGATGCTAGTTTTGTAAGAATAAGCTAAAGGCTGTGTAAGGATCTGAATGGAAGATGTAAAATATCAATTTATCTGTCTTCAATTCCCAAAGAGTTATGGCATGATTCAAAACAATTCCAGCTTAAGAAAATTCAAGTTTTTGATGGGAAATATGGATACTGTTTTACTTGTCTCTTACAGGCATTGTGTGGTGAAAAACTGTGACATATCAATTCTGTGTTATTTTAATTTTTGTGCTCAGTTTTCTAGTAGTCATTTATTTCAAAGAAAAAAAGACATTTTCCACTGTCACAGTCTCTTAATTAATCTTCCCTGTTTACTGACAGTTAAGTTTTGGATAGTTAAGGATAGTTCAAGATTGCAGTTCTACTGCTTTCCTTTCCTCTTACTTTTCTATTTTTAGTAAGAGAGGGAAGCAGGCTAAATCTATCCCAGTGTTAGAGAAACACTCATAAAGCCCAATGGAATTACATACATCCAGAAAAGCATTTGTGGCACAGTAATAACTGAGATTGTCTTCTAACATGCAGCATGCTCCCTTCCTGAGTGAATCCTTAAGCCAAAGTTGTCAGTCAGAATATTTCAGCCCCTGTGGGAAAACCTGATTTCCCACCACTAATGCAGTACTATCCAGCAACTCTAAAAATTTCCATTCACTAAACAGTAGCAAAGATCCATTATTTTCCTCTTTGTTCTCATTATAAAAATGTAGCTCACATATGGTGTGGGAGGGAAATGCTACAGAGTGCACTTAGAGGACATATATTGTTGAATTAGAATTGCCACTAAAAGTACATTTTAAAAGTCACTGAAAACAGAGTAAACCTCTATCAGCTAATGCATGAGATAGTGATCTGGTCTGATTCACACACAAATGAAATAGTCACAAGTACAGATAAAATATTCTTGGTGCATCTTAATTTTTTTCTTTGTAATCACCGTTATAAATGTATTTTTTCTGATCTTCTGTAGTAGCACCTGAATCCAGCCTCTACCCTTGACTATCAAGATTTTGAAAGTGCTATAAGAAAGATGTAGATTTCTAAGATTTATTTTGCCAGCTTCATCTTCCTTTGTGCACTGCCATTTGGTATACACAACCAAGCAACTTGACCTTCAAACATAGATTTTTCTAGTTCCTATTCTTGCTATACAGTCATAAATTCATAGCTGTTGAGAAGACTCTTTTTTTTAAATGCATAATTTTAGACATGATTTTTAAAAATTTATTTGTATGTAAAATAAACTCCATAGGATTTCTGTTTCTGTGGATGAGAAATTCATAGGATATTCCTCTGGACAGCAAAGTAAAATAATGAAGCTGCACTGCTAAAAATGTAAAGTTCTTTAAATACACATATACGCAACCAGTATTTCTAGACACAGTGTTCTGAAGATTTTTAAGGAGAAAACAAAGCTTTCTTTGGCTAAAGGGTTGTCCTTGAACATGAAAGGGCTGTATATTTGCTTTTGACATTGACCTGCTGTACCTGAAAAATATGTTGTAATCAGCATAAAGAATTGTTTGACTTGGGTCAGAGATTACAGATAGAAAATTTCTCCTTGCACAATTATATTTCATGTATTTTTCTTTGGTTTTTTTAAAAGGATCTCTTAGTTATGCTTAGAGGGATTGAAGTCTTTACTTCATATGAGCAAATGCATAAATTATCTGCTTTTCTCTCTTCTCCTCATGAAGTTTCTGAGGAATGACAGGTATTTACCAAGCCTCTGTATGAAGGCCAAATAGTTCTTGGTCCCTTAAAGATTGTTCTTCCCCTGTATGGTGTATCATACCCAGTTATTCTGAGCACTGAACTCAGGCAACAGAAAAGGTCACCCTGCCCTATCAAGTGCTACTTGAACTGATGGCTTACTTGTATCCGTTCACCCTTTAAATCAGCTGAGAAGTCAGAAACTAAACCTAATGATGGGACCTTTGCTATTCTGAAAGGCAAGATTCATATGTTCAGAATCTTGTCTGTGATCTGTGCCTAGTCGTGTATATATATGTATATATGTGTGTGTGTGTGTGTGTGTGTGTGTGTGTGTGTGTGTGTGTGTTTTCTATACGTGTGCTCTCTATGTGTGTGCCTACTGTGAATATATCTTGGGCTGTGGTGCGGACTGGACCAGGACACACAGATACATCTCACTATACCCTTTATATGCCGTTAAAATATGTCCTTTTAAGTGTTCTTTCAAGTTCTTTGTGCATTTGCGTGGGTATGGAGATAATAAAGGCCAGTTCAGTAGACCAAATATAGTTTATCTTCACATTTTCATAAGTGGCTTCTCTGATACAATGTAACAATGTACATAGCTCTTACCTATAAGAAATTCTGTGGAAGGCAAAACCAGTGCTTAGGTGTGGGACTGCAATCCTAGATGGATCACCACCATTCCAGCTCCTTCCAGGCAGCAAAACTCAAAATAAGGAATATTTATTCTCCACTGTCTTTAAGGAGTTTCAGGAAGAATATGATCTATCTTGTATTAAGCCTTTCAGGGAAAAAGAAAAAAAAAGAAAAAAAAGAAAAAAAGAAAAGAGATTTTGCCTTACTCAAACTTTTAGTAGGAAAAGACAGATATTTGAGCACAACTTCAAGATTTTGCCACTACATGTGTAGTACAACTAGATAAGCTGCATGTGGAAGGCACCACAGTACACACCTGAGGAAGGTCAGTCTTTGTATGTGCAGATTGGCTGACAGTTTATGCAACATCACATTCTGAGCCTGGCTTATTCTCTTCAAAAGTTACTTGTAGGTAATTTAGAAGGAGTGAACAGGAATTCACACAGGTCAGATGTCTTTCTTTTCTGCAATTCCCAGCTGAATCAGAAGACCTCTGCTTGGGAAAGGCTTGTAGAGGAACACTATACCCTTTTGCTGAATTCAGTCTTGGTCTCTTTGTGTGTCCTCTTCAGCTGTCTCTTCCAACCATCATCTGTGTAGCCAAATCAAAGATGCTTTGATACTTCCCTAAATTTTGAGCCAGATACCCTTCTTTTGCTAAGGGCAGATCTACTCACCTAATTCATGAATTGCACAACTTTCTCTTTCAAGTTCAGACCATGAACCCAGACTGTTGAATAATTAAGTATTGTACAAACTTTAGTTCAATTGAAAGTAGATGTACATCAAAAATATTCCTTATACTCATCAAGCAGTTTATTTTTGAAATGTCCTGATTTTTTTGTTCTAAATTCTTTGCATGGTGAGCACTTCATGTGACTTAGCAATTTGAGTTAAGGTTATTCAAATTACTGAAGCAGCTCTTTTGAGGTAAGAATTTTCCTTGTGTCTTCACTTAAAACACTGCAAGACGTTACCTAGCACAGTCCCCCTGCAAAGCAGAAACAATGAGGTTCAGCAGCTAGTTCTTGCCCAAAAGGTTCTACTCACTTCAGTGAGAGTGAATTTCATTCCTGGGGCTGGAATGAACAAGATTGCAACCAGTTCTTCCTTTGCTTTACAGTACCAAATGAAAGTAAAATTAAAATCCCAGGGTGCAGTTTTTAGGGCATCAGTAATATTTTTTAATAGCTAGGTTTATATCTATATATCTATATAGATATATATGCAACATTGATATCCTTTCCATGAATAGGAGCATTTCACAGAAGCAGTTGTTTAATTATCTCGATGTCCTTGAGTTGCAATTTTATTGATGGAAATTAACACAATTCTAAATAAGCAAAACTTTTTCTGGTTTTGTTTCTTTTGTCTCACTGTCTACCTGACAATTTCAACTTTTGTTTAACATCTACAATTATTGTATTACTTTGGTGAGGCAATCACTGATGACTGACAAAAACCTCTTCATGCGAAAGAAACCAAATCAGTAAACTCAAATAAATTTTCATAGGAGAGTTTCTTACTATAATTGTCAAAGGAATTTCAGCTGAACCTGGCAGCTATGCACAACATGTTCTAAAATTACTCTCAAAATTCTTTAGTAAATAATTATCATTCACAAATGTTGACCTGTTTACAGATATTTAGAGATAAAATTTCAGTTTTCATTACATTAAAAGTGAAAACACATTTCTCCTAGGTGACTAGTTATCTATTAGATTAAATCAATTTTATTCAGGTAATATTGAGAATTTGTCTCCCCATGTAAAATAAAAAGTTGGTTTTAGTTGCAGAAATTGAGATATTTTCATTTTCTGACAAAAACTGGATTTAAAATTGAACCTTAATTATTATTGTAACATACTTTGAAAATAGAAGGTTTGCTAGTGTTTGCACCTGTTGCTGTTTCACAAATTTTTGTTCCAAAAAGCTGCATGATAAAATATGAGTAATGTCTGAACAGATGCATTTTCAGTAACATAGCAATAGCGGGAAATCTGAGGCAGAGAAGGGCAGTGATGTATTATTGTTTTCCCTCTATCAGCCTTCGTATCACCATCTGGCTTTCAATTATGGAACTGCAACAGAGTCTATTTTTTCTTTATCACCATCTGGTACCACAGTCAAGTGACAGAGTCACAGAACAAATTTAACCAAAGGTTTTAGGAATTTCAACCATTCAACTTGTAAGGTAAACAGAAGCTGAAGTGCTGCATACAAAGTACTAAAATAAACAGTCTAAGGATACAGTCACTGGAACTTGGTCAGCTTAACCTCCAGGGAGAAGAGACTGCAAAATAGCCTGGTTTTGGCCTGTCTCAACCAACAGCATCCTAGATGGTTTCTGGGACAACACAGAGTTTGGATGTCTTAACCCTTGCTTGAAGACAGTGAGATTTTGATAGCCAGAGTGAGGACAGGCCATTTATTTGCCATCTAATCCACAGAACAGCCCCCAGGATTATTTAATACATTAGAACAAGAGTCCCACTGCTTGGAAAAAATGATGCTGTTGTTCATACCCATCCAAAATATGATGAGGACAGACACCAGATTTTGCTTTTGTTTACCAAGTGACCGAAGTCTTGCAGTTGCTAGCATGGGATTATTATGTAATGCACGAATGGTTTTGGAATATTTCTATCTCCATGTGAAGAATCTTGATGATGGCAGAAATGGCTCTGTGTTAGAGAAACTGTTTTGAATGCATGACAATTTTGTTAAAATTAATATCTTCAACACTGCTCAGTGAATACTGCCAAAAAGTGGATGCTTAGTTAAATATAAATTATTTCAGGTATGAAAACTGTGTGATGGTTTGGCTGGGATAGAGTTAATTTTCTTCACAGAAGCTGCTATTAGCTTATATTTACATTTGTGAACAGTGTTGATAGCACAGGGATGTTTTTGTTACTGCTGAGAAGGGCTTACACAGAGCCAAGGCCTTTGCTGTTCCTCACCCACCCTACCAGTGAGGAGGCTGGGGGTGCATAACAAGAGGAGAGCGGACACAGCTGGGACAGCTGACCCCAACTGACCCAAGGGATATCCCACAGTATATGTCATTATGTTGAGCGTATGAAGATGTGGGAAGAAGGAGGAAATGGTGGATATTCATAGTGAAAACGTTTGTTTTCCCAAGTCACCAGTACACGTGATGGAGCCCAGCTTTCCTGGAGGTGGGTGAACATCTGCCTGAGGATGGGAAGCAGTGAATGAATGCCTTGTTTTGCCTTGCTTGTGTGCACGACTTTTGCTTTACCTATCAAACAGTCCTTATCTCAACCCACAATTTTTCTCAATTCTACTCTTACAATTCTCTCCCCAAACTGACTGTGGGGGAGTGAGTAAGTGGCTGTGTGGTGCTTAGTTGCTGGCTTGGGTTAAATCACAGCACACTAAAAATAAATTGCATTTATTCATTACAGCATTTTAAAATTCTTCCCACAAGCCCTTTTTTCTAAGACACTAGAAACATACCCCATTATTCATCCACTACCATCGTACTTAGGACTTTCATGCAGGTACAAGGCATACTCTGTTAGCTTTTGTTCACAACATGCTTTCTTGCATGTACCTCATGTTCTTCAAATTAAATATATGTCTTTTAAATAAAAGTATTGACAGGATAACTAAAAACTATGTCAATATTTAAAAAGAGGTTAACATAAAATGTTAAACAAATGCTGGAAGTAATGGTATATGCAACTGGCCTTAGGCTGGCCACTTAAATTGCCCTCTCTTCAAGAAATGACAAACAATGTCACAATTTTTTTTTCCTTATCTGTCAGCAAAGCTATTGCTCTTCCTGCTTTATGTGTATGACAAGCACTAGAACTTTGGTCAAATTAGCCCTAAATAACATGTTATGATTTAGAGAAGCTTTTGAACAGCAACAATAGCTACATCCTGTTCTTTAGAAGAGTATGAATGTTCTGTAGCTGAGAAAAATTGCTGAGCGAAAATGTTAATTTTGAAAATTCAGGTTGGCTTCACCTGTGAGATACTCTTATTTTACACTGGTAAATTACATCCTCTTAATGCTATTGACATCATACTTTTCATAGAAATTGGAGCAAAGTAACAGTGAATAAGATCCAAAAAACAATTTGAGAAAATGATAAGCTAGTTTTCTTTCAGCTAGATTTCTTTCAGCTAGATTTCATATGATTGTGATTTAAGAACAGTTCAGTACTTTTTTGAAGTCTTTCTACCTCCAAGATTCATGCAATCCTCAAATAAAAAGGAAGTACATAATGCCCCTCTACGTCCATCTTCTATTAGCTAGAACAGGTGAACAGGAATGCATTATATCTTTACTTTTCTGAGAGCTTATGTTTACTACAGCCCTGCTTCTGAACAAAGAAATAGGTGGGTAATTAAGCACAAAAGACAATGTATCATTTCTGTGCAGTCAGAGATGCATCTAATTCTGGCCTTTCCAGCATTTAAGAGACGAAAATGGTGCGTACCTTCCATCTTTTGGGAGCTGGATGTGTAGCAATCGTGCATTGCAGTTATACTGCTGTCTTCCTACTGGTATTTAAGAGGGATTGTTTCTCATCCAGAATTATTTGGTGTCCTCTAAAAATTAAATTTCTGATTTGTAGTTTCTAAAGACATGATTCATACCTGCTGAATATTTTTTAACATAATGGAGACACTTTACAGGTGATTAGAAGTAAAAGACAGTGAAATATTCACCTCTGTGATGAAAAAAAGAACACAATATTTATCAGGTCAGAACATATTAAGAGTAAGTAGTGACATATAGCCATATATTTTATGAAACCTCCTTCCCCGCTGAGTGATGCTTGGGGCAAGGGGGTGGTCTACTACAGTGAAAACTTGCATGGCTAGGAAGAACTCAGGGATTCCCACTAGGGAGCTACTGCAGCATGTACAAAAACTATGCAGAACTACAGGATAGTATTATTTTGATAAACATCATGATTTGAACTCACACATATGTGATTGTGATGATTCTCCCACAGCACATCTCATGCCACTAAACTCAAAATTGCATCTATTTTGCCACAAAAATGTGGGTCCTGTTCATGCAGCAATTGTGCTTCCGGCACAAGTCCTTTTCTCATCAGCAAAGAGCATTGCCTTTGGCATGAATGGCAAGTCCCACCTTCCCCACCTGCTAGGCAACACACCCTGTCCACAGTTAGAAGAGCCACACAACACCTGATGCCCACCCTTCAGTTCTGGAGATTTAGCCACTGTTTGCAGGTTTTGCTTTACATGCAAAGACACTGCAAGTACTGCTTTAAATGAATGAAGCAGCGTCTCATTATACTCCATGAGTACCTTTAATTCAACAGAACATTTGTTAATTCCACTCAAACCACTTCTCTAACAGAAAAATGGAGGAGATGTGCTAGTAAAAGCAGCTGAGCTGAGAAGATATTAGATCTTGAATGAAACTAGTGGCAGTGTAAGAAGTATGTCATGGAAAAACAATCTTTGATTTCCAATTTACTTTTTGAGTTCTCTTTTGGGGTTAGGAATAATTTTATATTGTAAAAGGATACTAATTTTTCAAAATATTTTTTTTTCACAAGAAATTGTAAATTAGTATGTGAGCAGCATTTTTAAAATACATGTACTTTGAAAACATTTAAAATTTGAAGTTTTGAGTTCATTTATCATTGAAAGCGCTTTTTGGAAACTTTAAACAATATACTCATATGCATATGTGGATGCTAAACCATTTTTTTTTCTTACTTAAATTTTCTTTAATGTATTTATTGCTCTTTGTAGATAGAGATATACATAATGATAAGGCCCAAACCATGATTCAGCCTATGATTTCATCCTACCTAGATGCCAAATAATATGCTAAATACCGGGGCAAAAACACCCATGAGAACACCATAGTGAGCCCCGATCTTCAGAGATTTATAAGGCTTAACATTTCTATAAATCTGAAAAAACCTATTGTAGATACCAAAACCAATAGGAACAGCACTGTTTGAATTTTTGCTACAGAAACCTCTGAGTGCCAGTACACTGGCTGAAGGAAATCTTTACAAGACAGATAAAAATAGCTAAAGAATTTTGATACATTTAATATTTCATGTAAAATAATCAGATTCAAAGATTATTTAATTTCATTTGAAGAGGCACTGTAATCTTTACTTACAATACAGTTGAAGGTAAATGCATAATAATTCTAGTTTCTATAGGAACTACTTTTTCAGAGCTAATTACAAAGGAAGTATGATTGTGATCTTTTTCCTTCCTTTTCAAGACCTTATAGCAAAATAGAAGTACAACACCCTCTCAAAGTCCCTTCCAATTAAAGAACTAATGGGTGCTTTTGAAAATGCTTTTAGGTTGTGTTATGCATATACTTCCCTAGCGGAAAAAAAAAGTCTGATCAGCTTCGATTTTTATATGGAGACCTGATTGAAGAGACAGCAGTACAGAAACATTTGATTTTTTGTTGTGCAATGTTGTTTCATCTCTTCTGAAAGCCAAATACCTACATGTGAAAGAAAATGGCAAGCTTCTCAAGCTGCATTAAGGTTGGGCATCTTACTGCAAAAGTACATTTTGTGATTCACAAAATATGCACAGTACATTGAACAGGCCATTACAACTGTGATTTGACTGAAGAGACACAGAAGAGTTATTAAAGCTTTTCATTGCTCCATCATTTAATGAAGTTCCCTTTGGTGATCCATTCTGCTTAAGTTTCAGTCACTAATTTTTTCCAGATTTCACCTGCAGCATCTCCTTTCTTCAGGAAAAACTCCAAGGGCTCCAGTGATAACCTTAGTATTTTCCTGTTTCTATTTTTAGTCTGTAGTAATTCAGTCTTTATGTACAGCTATGTTGCTTTGTCCTCCCCTTAGAGTAACATTCAAAAGGTGGCAGTGTTCAGAAGAGACTCTCATTTCTTGTCAGTACACTTCTTAGAGTAGATGCACTTCTTTATGTTGCTGTTTATATACCTTCAGAAAAATTACACTGAACTGGCAAATTTTAGAAACTGCTATATGCAATATAAAATTTTACTGGGTATGAAAACAGCAGCGCAATTTCTTCAGAATAGCAATCTCTTTGTGCTACTAGCACTCCACAGAAATCACAGACAGCAATGTTTTGTGGATTCTTTTTTTTTTGTTTTTAACTAACTACAGTTCAATATCTGGGATTCAGTATTAATTAATGTCTTTGGGTACTCAATTTGAGACCTGTTCAAGGAACACTGCATTATGCTGCCAGTGTTTTAAAAAAATGGGTTAATTTGAAAAATTCAGTGAGTTAATTGCTTTTGAATCCAGATGACAGGATGTTTATTTTATAAAAAATAAAACCAGGTACCATTTTACTGTGTTCTCCCAACTTTGCAGGAACTCTCAATTATTTAATTATGGATTATTCCTTCCTATTGTTTCTCCCTATAATTTAGTATAAGCCATAGTCCTCCTGAGTGGATATTTAGCATCATTCTGGATTAACAGTACTTCATTTTATTGTTGAGTGCATTATGTGTATAATAGCATGAACAGATGTTGGACCAACATCAAGATACTTCTCTTTAACCAAAGTTATTTATCAGTGGCTAAAGGTAACTAGCTGAACTTTCGTTTGTCTCCATCTTTGGGTGGCTTATGCCACAGAAGGAGCCAACAGGAGGTCTTGGTAAGACTGAAATAAACACTGAAGCTGACTGAAGAAGCTAAATGGAAAATCTTCTGCTGCAAAGACAACAATTTTCTTATCTCTGAAGTATAGCTATCTACCAGGTCTACTGCTTGGAATGCTATTTGAAAAAAAAACAAAACAAAACAAAACACCAAACAAACACATAACCTTGGACATTTGTGGCAAAAAAATAAAGGACTATGTTTAATTTGTGTTAGCTTCCTTTATTCTAAGTCTTCCACTTCCAACATAGCATGTCTGGGTTATGTATGTTTTCATTTACCTCCCACCCTGCTATGTTAGCAAAAAGCTGTGCAAACTGTGTATATGCAGACATTTGTACATTTGTGAAAGTGAAGGGAGAATGCAAAATACTGCATAACTCACAGTTACTATTTGATTCTGTGTAACTTTCATGTCACTGCTCCTACCGGTAAGAGAAAATCATTCAATGTATCAATTTTTCATCAGTTTTAGAACATGCAGGTCTCTGAGGATTGCAGCCTCCAGACAGCCTTCTATGGACAGGGATATGACAGGGATACGATTTGCTGCCAGTACAAAAAATTAAAAAGAAGTAACGGGTCATTCTTAGAATCATCTTAGGGACTTGGTATTGCTGTTCCTGAATTGCTCAATGTAATCCTGACACTCCTCGTCCTCCATTAAAAAATGTGTTAAATCCAACTATTTCAAAGAGTAAAAAGAACGCAGAGTGGGGTACGGAGCTCCAAACCCCATGCAGCACTGACTTCCCCAAGTGCAGGGAAGAAAGGGGCCAGCAACAGCTCTTCCAGCATCAAAAGCAAGCCAAGCAAGCGACGAGAAGGCTGGAGACGCCCCCACACCGCGGTCAGCGTCCTCTTCGCAGCACGGTCCCAAGGAAGCCTCGGAAGCGGGTGCCTGCAGAACACAAGGCCGACGGCGACGGTCACCGCTCCGCAGCCGCACCCCCGTCCTGTCGAGCCGCGCCAGACCCCAGCCAGCCCTCACCCGCGGGGCCTCCCCGAGGCGCCGGCGCCCCCTCGCCGCGCCGGACAGTGCCCTCCTCTCTCCCGCTGCCTCTCCCGGAGCGTGCCCCGAGCGGCGCCGTCGGGCGCGCAGAGGGACGAACCGCGCTCTCCGCACCGCGCCGCTCTTGAAATGGCTGCTCAGCCGCGCGGGTCTCCCCCTCCTCCGCGCCCCCCGCTCCCGGGGGGACACACCCCCGAACCGCGGCACCCCGCGGAACCGGGGCGCTCCGACCTCCGCGCCGCGGAGCCGCCCTGCTCTCCCCGCAACGCGGCGGGGCGGGAGCAAGACTGGAAGAGGGGGGATCACCCGCGCCGGGGAGGCGGGGGCACCGCGTCTTGCGGGGTTGCGGGGGCGCCGCACGCGCTCCCTCCTCACGGCGGGGAGGGTTAATAAAGGCCGGCGGCCGCCTGCCCACGGCCGGGGGTGCCTCTCCGCCGCCGAGCGGCGACCGGGGTAGGGGAGGCTCGCCCGCCACTCCGCGAACCGCTCTGCCTCCCCGAGGTGCCGCCGCTGCTTCGGCGGGACTCGCCGGCGAGTGAGCCGCCGCGCGGAAGGAGCCGCTCCGCCTCTGACAGAGACGCGCCCCCTCCTCCCCTCCCCACCGCCCGCCCGCCCTCACCTCGAGCTGGCGCTGCCTCCCCGCGCTGCCGCCGCCGCCTCGCCCGTTCGCCACTGCGCCCCGCTGCTGTCCCCTTGGCGCCTGGCCCCGCCGAGGGGCAGGTGGCCAGCCTCGCCCCCGCTGCCCGGCTGCGGCTGCTGCATCTCTCGTCCCCCGCCGCAGGGAAGTCGCAGCGGCGATTACCGAGCGGGAGGAGAGGACAGGAGAGGAGTGGAGCCGCCGGCGGCTCGGGCAGCGCGCTGCGTCTGGGTCTCCGGGGATGGACTGGGCTTCGTCCTGCGCCTCAGGCTGCCCGCGGAGAGGAGGGCGGTGATCGTCCGCCTAGCCCGCCAGGGAGGAGAGGGACCCCGGTTAAATGTCACGGCTCCCCGTCCGCTCCCCGCCGCCACCCCGCGCATCGCTCACCTCGGGAGGGGGCTGTGAAGGTGGCGGCAGAGGCAGCCCCGGCTGCGGCGCGCCCCGCCGCCGCTCGCCGTGAGGGAGAGCCCCGGCAGCCGCCAGGTAAGCGACGGGCACCCTCCCGGTGCCGTCGGGGTGGAGGCCGAGGGGAGCCCGCCTGTGAGGGCAGAATAAGTTTCGGGGCGGGGGGGGGGAGGCCCTCTGGAGGGGAAGAGGAGATCGCGGCGTGGGGTCTGCGCCTCCCGTTGTGAGGGCTGCGGTGGGCGATAGCCGGCGGGACGCGGCGCAGCAGAGCCCTCCACTGCCGCCCGCCCGGGCCGGCCTCGTCGCCGGCCCCCCGAGGGCTCTTGGATGAGCGGCGGACGGCGCTGCCCACCTGGCAGCGGGGGGTGGTGGAGGGGTGTGTGTCGGGCTGCCCCAGTCGGGGGTTGGGGGCACGGGACGCCGTGCCCAGCATCACACCTTCCCTGGGGAAGAGCTTTCCCCGCCGGGCGGGGAACCGTGCGATGGGAGCAGGAGTCCTGCGGGGTCTCCGAGAGACGTGACACAAACACAATAGTCCTTTGTCGCCAGCGAAGAGGCTTCCACACCTGTGTCCGCTGCCGTGGTGGATGTGGTCGCTGGAGTACGTGCATCAGTAAAGTGGGTCTTGGGGGGTGATGGTGGTGGTGTACGGTGAAGGCACTGTTTTACCTTCTGCACAGCAAATCCACAATAGCCCCCCCTTTAAGGGAGCAGCTCGAAGTACATGCAGGTGCTTCTGAACATACCTGGAAGAAAAATAACGGCAAGAAAATCATCTACCATTTCATCATTTGTCCAGTCTTGAGTCTAAAATATAAGGTTTTGCAAGTCCTGTTCTATAGATGCTGGAGTAAGCATCGAATGTTCTTAAGCATTTTCCCCTCTAGCTTTCCTTGCCCAGCAAAGAACTGCAGTGTGTTTTTATTACATGCTGCTATGTTAAAATACTGTTCTTTCAAAAAACTTTCTCACTTAAAAAGAAAAACCTCTCATATATAAAGGAAAACGTCTGAAGTCTGAATGCTTCAGAAATAAATTATATGTGAACTTGCATTGCTTGCCAAGTGCTGGGTGGTGGTGGTGGGGGCAGAAAGAAGCACACAGCTTTTCTGTGCCTTTGTCATGAAAATGAGCCATGCAGTCTTTATTTGAGTCAAAACTATAGCACTAAGGGAAGTGAAAATTAGTTTGCGTAGCATTCATGGAGGTAAGCCATAACCTGTAAAGCATGAACACAATAGTTCTGAAGCCTTACCCCACTTTTTACAGTGACACATCTGGAATTGACAGATCCACAACGTACAGTATGTGTAAGATTTTACCTCACACCAATGCATATGCCCTAAAATAATTATATAACATTTAACTTATCATTCAGACCTACAACAGCTGCCTCCACATGGAAAAAAAAAAAAATTTGCTAGGAGGTAGAATGAAAGGATATGCTTTCCTGAGCTTCTACCTTCCAGTGAAAAGCTCAAAATTAAAAGAGATGGTCTCTGTTCCTTCTGTATGCAATCAAGGCACTAGCACTTCCATTAGAGGCTACACCCTTTCCAGGAAGTGTTTCATGGCAGAGTTGGAGCAGCTGTGTGGTCTACTTTGCTACATAATGGGCCACACAGAAGAGTGCACTAATGTCAGTATGTTCCTACTCCTACTATGTATATATATGTGTAAATATTCCAGTCAAAATGGGATTTGGCGTTTTTTCTTCAGATCATCACTTTAAATGATTGACTCCTCAGCTACTGTGCCACCTCCTTATTTTTCTTGAAAAGTAGTGATTTTGACAGTAGCTAATATATGTGCATCAGAACAGCGATACTATTCTTTTTAGGTAAACAGAATATCCTTGAAAACTGTTTACTGCTCTGAATTCCCTCTTCAGAGAGTAGGAATAACACCTACATAGACTGTACAGCGCAAGGTGTGATCGGCTACATAGAAACAGTGTGGTTTGGCAGTATAACAGGTATCAGATCTTTTGTTACTGTTCTAGAATCCAGACATTCTGCGAAAGGGCTCTAGGAGGAAATGTTATCTTGCATAGTAGCAGCAAGAGGTGAAGAAATACAAAGTATTAGAGAAGCTTGTTAGGTTAAGCAGCTATCCACAAGTACTGTGATTAATACTACGCTGGCACGCCACTGTGAACTAATACCAGGATTTGGGTATCCTGCAGTTAAGAAAAAAGACCAAAGTAACTTGCCCTTTGTAGTTATGAAGCTGTATCATTTTTCTCCAATACAGACAGTTAAGGAGGTCTGAAGATTGGGATATTAGTGCCTCTGTGCCGAGTTTAGCAATGTAAGTCTCTGTTAGTGCCTTTTCATATCTTGTCCCTTCAAATAACATAAACACCGGGTGGGTGTGGTTATTGGAGAGGGTATTGATAAGGATCCTAGGAGGATTCCTGTGGTGATTTTTCTAAGTCATGCTGATATGATTGCTGCCTTTTTTTAAAGGTTTTGGCTTTTTGTTTGTGTACCTTTTAACTGTGTAAACCCTAGTGAATAAAGTGGGGAAACAAAGGTTAAGGAGTTCTGAAGGGTCTGTATGTAGCTGTCTGTTGGTTCTTTGGCTTGTCCTTTGTGAGAAGGTGGATTTCCTTATAGCTGTTGCTGGTGGTTAAAAATCCAGATGATGAACAAGTGGAGGGATAAATGGATCAATTTCAGTAAATTTGTATGATACTAGGGATGTGTATTGCTGCATTCTCCTATTGCAAATTAGCTTATTTGGCTACTAGTACTATGATACAGTATGCTGAGTACATTCTAATTCTCGTGCTTTCTCTTCATTTTTTTGTACAGATATTCAGGAAATTTAAGAAAATTCTATTTCTAATTAGTCACTGATTGACATGCCTCTGTCATAAGGCTGATTTGGCTAAGCTCTGTCTAATTATGAATCTTTATAAATTATTGCTCATTTCTAATTAGTACAGTGACTAGTTTAACTGTTTAGTTTCCAAAATGTATTCAGCTCAAGAATTTTCAGCCAGACACTTTTTTTTCACTTAATTTGAAAGCATAAAATCAAGATTTTTCTTCTTTCCTGGAGAGTGTGGCCTCTCTGTTACCTCAGAGAAACATTCAAATAAATGAGATAACTCTGTAAAGAATGGAACTGAAATATTTGAAATTTATAGACATTGGTCCTCAAGATATGCAATATACTAATCAATGTTTTCTGTGCTGAGATATTAATATTATTCCCCTGAGATATGTTGAGTAGAATTCATATTTGATCTGCTTGCCATCTCATAAGCCTTTAGATACCTGGCTACAGTTTCATTTCTTAATGATGAAAATCTGTGGAGAGAGGAAACACAGAAGATAAACTGTCATCAGTGTTGTATAATGACATTTTGCTGGCCCATTTTCTGTTGATAAAATGCAAATCTTGTGACTTTTTTTTTCTCTCAGTGACTATACTATGAAGCAGTAGTTCACAAGATTATTTATAAACATACCAATCAGAGCTGTTATTTGATTAAAGTCTAATTTCTCATTCACTTTGAAACTGGAAGTAGATATTTCTATCAGCAGATTATAGGTGAGTCTTGTTATTTATCAATATATTGTTAGTGTTTTCAGCTTGATTATTATTATAAAAGTCCTATTAGGTCAGTGTGGATATTTAGTGAATATCTTGTCTGTGAGGTGGAGTTAGTGGACCATTTAACCCATCTTCCAGAAATACTCCTAATTACATGAAAATAGAAGTAAGGGTGCATTGAAATTAATATTTTATTGAAGGTGAACATATTTTAAACTGCTTCTTACTATTGGTTAGCACTTCTGCTAACATTTCTCTTATTCCTTTTGTAGTAGGCAAGGGTTGTAAGGAAACACCAAAATTATGCCTGAGCTGGTGTTTTTTAAATGGCGTAGCCAAAGTAGGTGATTAAAAAAAAAAAAAGAAATCAGAAGACTAAATGTGTCTGAAGGAAATGGATATCTGGATTTCTGTCTAATGATCCTATTACATTTCCTAAAAAGAAAGAAAATGGAGAAAATTGGGTTTTAGTTGGACAAAAAAAGTGACAAAATTTATTAGCTGTCAATCTCAAAATTAAAGTTGCAACGAAAGAAAAAAAAAGTAGAGTATTTGCAAACTTTTGTCATCATTGGAAATAAACTATAATGTATTTCAATGGAGTAAACAGAATCATCTTCAACAGAAATATTTGTCTATATAAAAATATCTCATCATTGTGGAGTTTTTTGGATTAACTGCAAAATGTCTGTCCTTTGGACAGAATAAAGAAGAATAATTATCCTACAGTCCTATTTCTTTTTGTTTAGCTAGTATTCATACAACAGTAACTATGATTAATGTTTTATAACTTTTAATAAACACATATTCTATTTTTACTTTTTTTTTTAAATAAAATTTGCATGGCTTCTTTAAGCCATTTTTCTTCAGGTGAAGAGAGATTCTTTTAAAAGGTAAAAAAAAAATCAGATCTATCCTGTAAAACTATAGGTAAGATGTCTTAAGTCTTACCTTTTTATATTTGAAGTTATACTTTAGAAAATTGCATTTGTTCTGATACTCATGTTTAACGCCTAGGAACAGCCAGTGGTCATTTGTTAAGATTATAGGAACTTAATAGTGCTCTGCAGCCCTCACTTCTTCCCATTCCCCAGCCCCAATAATTTTAAGTAGACTTATCTTCAGTGTTGAATACTTATAAGAGCCATGGGGTGGCATTTACTGAGGCAGGCCAAAGGCCATCTTTGAGCTGTACAAATGCAGAGCTCCATCTCTAAGGGAAGAGTGGGATTTCCTGGACTCCCCTCCCTAGAGTTTTTTGTGTAACTAGGAGAGTAATATGGGGAACCACATCACTAGAGAGACCAAATTGTCTGGCCTTAGAACAGGACTGCTACTTAGACTGTCATCCTCTGTTCATTTTCCAACTTGCAGATTATGCTTTCCTCCTATTATTTCCTTCAGGTTATCTTGTTTCTGAGAAAACACAAAGTTTTCTTCAAATGGTATTTATCTCTTGATTGCTGCAATTCATGAACTGCATTTCAACTTGTGTTTTGGTGAAGTATTTGTGGAATAGCAGTAGCTGTTAAGAATTTCATAAGAGAGGATTTTTTGAGGAAAAGCTCAGTTTGGCATTTTCAGGATTTTTTTTCCTTTAAAGCAGAAAGATTTATATTCTTCTGTTGCAAGTCATCAAGTAGATTCCCATTCACAGCACACATGAGCCTCAGCACTGATATCTTCCCATGGCTGACCTACACCTTTTTTAGGTCAACATGTACTAAAATCTATTGAAATCGTCACAACTCCACCATCTCTGGAAGGCACCAGTCATGCAGGCAGGTAACGTGTGTGGGAAGGACACATACAAAGACCAAACTATGTTTTATCATGGTTATAGAGACTGCAGATAACCTCAGAAGAGACACAAGAAGAGAAACAAGCTCCTTGGGAAGAAGAAATTCTGCTTCCCTGTAGGCCCTGGAGGAAAAAAAGGAGGGAGAGATTTCAAGATTGTGAGATTTTACAACTCTGCAGATCCTTAGTTGGGATAGATAGCAGATGCCAGCCCCACTAAAGAGGAGGTAGAGTTTGTGATTGCTTGTGACAAAGTCTGATGTTTCTGCAGTGGAAAGAAATAGGGAAGACTGAAGCTGGAAGGGTGGTGTGTGACTGAGAATGAGAGAGCCAGACAAACCTGTGGCCTTTTCAGCATTAATGTTCCTGGCTGTTCTCAAAAGTAACCAACTACACATATGCTTAAACACTGTGATTCAATTTTCCAGGCATAGCAATAATTGTCCTAGAAAATGAGACTGTGTTGCTGTTCCTGTCATGGGTGTTAGAAAGTGTTAAGATTCAGAAAACCACTCATCTTCAATGGTCACATTTGAGTACAAGACTTGCTTTAGATGTTCCTCTGAATGCCTCCCATGCTGTATGCAACTATCAAAACCAGGACAATTATACAGAAGAAAAGATGAGGCTTACCATTCTATTAAATAGAAAGTATTAGTTTGACCATTAGTAGAAGGAATAGATTTTTGGTTTAAAAGCCAGGAAAAATGTAATGTTATAATGTATGTGGGGAGGAACCGTGGTAAAATAGGTTGCGTTTATGCCGGTACATGATGTAGTCTGGAAGAATATGCAGAATTCTATATTAGCATATATCTTTATACTCCTTTTGATTGTCTTTCTTTTTTTTTTTTTTGGACTACTGAGTGGGACCAACCAAATCTATTGAGAAAATACCTGTCTCATGCCAGCTTTTGACTCTCTCTTTCCCAGTGTAAACTGGCACACTTTGAAATGGAAAAGAAGCACTTTGGGTATAGGTAACATGTGAAAACAGAATATATTCATTTCTTGCAGTCTGGATAGTGAAAGCCTTCAAAGAGTGAGAGGATCGGTTTAATTTAAGATAAAATTTCTCTTTGCTCACAACATAAACAGACCCTAGTGCAAACAAGAATTCATTCCAATTGGGAATGGATTGAGTTTGCTAGAATAGGTTATAAAGTAGATAAGTAGATTCACATAAGCTTAAACCCCAAGAAATTCTTGTTTCTCTTGTCTCCATAGACAATGAGGAGGAAGTAATTATCTTAGAGTTATTACAAAGGTAGTGAAAAGACGTATCAAAGGCAGTGGAACAATTGTAGAAATTAAACTGCAGTAAATAATAAGCTTGCAATAGCTTGCTTCCTAGATTTCTGAAGGAAATGCATAGCTGAGCATCTGAGTGACTTCTGAATCTATAATTTATTTTTAAATGCTATGTCTGACCTGGAGGACAGCCAACTATTAGGAAGAAAAATTATGTCAGAAATTACTAAGTACTAGTCAAACCCCAAGGAAGTAATTGAAAAAAAGAAATGAAGTCAACATCCCAAAACATCTAGATGAACATATCAGGAGGATATGACTGCTGCCCATTTTAAGGAGACAAGCATACAAATCTGCTGTGAAAACAGTCCTGCCCAGCTTCATTCTTGCTGCCAGCATGGCTTAAAGTGAATGTACAGTTGCATTCTTACTATCAAACACTTTTCTTACTGATAACATATTTTATCAAGCTCTTCATATATTTTTATAAAATGCTTGATTAAAGGAACAAAATTGCACACGTGCTCTTAAGAAAGGAAAAAGATTGTAAATAATTTGGCTTTTTTATTCCTTACAACAAGACTTCTCTGTTTTTCTCAGACCATATTCTGAAAATGGAAGTTGTGTTGCGCCATTAGGTCTTTTCTATTCTTTTAGGGAGAGAGTTTTCAGCACAGGAGTCATTTGGGACTTTGAAAAAACCAGTTCTGTTAAGAAATAGATATAATTTCTACTTTGACATACAAGTAATTAAGTAATGGGCAGTGTTATGCATTGGGGACTGCAAAATAAGTCATCAAATTCCTCCTGTCAAACAATTACTGTGGAAAGACAAGTTAAAAAGTTTTGTACATTAAAATAAGAAATTATTAAGAAGGATACAAAAATCTTGCTTATATCTATTCAGTAATTATTTTGGACTTTCCCCTTGTCAATAGTTTTTGTGGTTTTGAGAACACACAAAGGTAAAAAAGAAAAAATCCGTGTCATGTGTAAATAATTAAAATCCTACACGTACATTAAGATTAACATGGTAAAGCTTTGAAATGGAAAAGGTAGAGATGTGATGAGGGTATTTAATAACAAATATTCTAGTTTCTGGGTTTTTTTCCCATTAGAAAAAAAAAGCCATGTTATGGGTAAAGAAATTTGAATTACTAACTATTTTAAAATTAATAATCCATTAACCAAACAGTATTGAAATAGGAATTTCAGGATTTTTTTCCCCAAAACTATAGAGATATTTTATCCAGGCAAAGTTTTTTTAACAGCAATAGATGAACAAAACAAGATTTAAAAAAATAAAAAAAGAGTGCATGCTCTGAATATCATAAAAAATATTTTGCATTACATCATGTTATGCAATTGCTTCCCTGTGTTCAGGAGGTTTGTCTTTTCCTCTGAGGCTTTAACTGTTCAGCTGAAGCAATTTACATTGCTCAAAAGGAAGAGTACCAGACAGTAGGAACCATCAATTTAACTGTTGCTCCATTGGTTACTGCATCACTACCCAACCTGATTTACATGGCTGTTTGACCAGTACATTCTATTCTTCATAGTCGTGCTTTAAAACAGTTCACATGTTGCTTTGAAATGTGGGTAGACAGTAGCCTTCAAACACTTACATCATCTGGTTATAATCATGTAGTGTGTTATAGCAATACACCATCTTGATATTAAATTGTACAACAACCAAATTTGAGTTTTTACTTCTGCTTAATATTGCTTGGTCTTACTTTAAATCAGCTTGTTATAAGTATTTAGGGTTTTCTGTTTCATTTGAATAGATGTCAGGTGAGAATTGCAGAAAAGAGATTATGGTGAGATTTAGGAGCTAGCAGGCTCAAACAGTTCATTGCTCATTCAGTTAGGGTAACAGTACTGAATATTTGGTGCATCTAAAGATGCATCTAAAGATAATTTTTTTCACTGAATCCTTTTATAAAGCTATGAAGCTATTGCTTAGTTTGCAGTTCAGAGACACCGTTTAGCTAGAAAATGGAGTTTTAGTGGAAGTAAGGAGATACTTCATATAGAAGAATCAATCTTCATAATTTTAGTTCTGTATGAGGAATCTGTATCATGTCCATGGCTGCTAGAATTTACACTTAAATATGTAATCAAGGTCACAGTTTTATTTTATTCACACAGTAGAACTGATGCCATGAAGATTTTTTGCCTTTTCTTTTATACCCCTGTTATACCTTTTTACAACTTCTGTATTCTTAGTGCTTTTTGCCTACATTCTTAGACTTGTTTGTCAAGCTAAGAGACTAAACATTTTAGAAGCTTCATAGCTAGGGATCAGTGTGCCCCAAACCCCAAGGTCCTCTCCAGAGCACATTCTGTAAACCAAGATAGAACCATCCAGGGGAAGGTTCCGTGGGGAGGGGGGCTCACTTGAGCCTCTCATTAGGGAATCTTTGATAGATATGCTGATTAGTAAAACCTATAATGTTATACCCGAGCTTTGGGGGCAGGTTCGGCGAGGTGCATCTTGATGCATATGACCTGGATGTGTGCACCTAAGGATCCTTAAAATAAATACCAAGGTAAAGTCCCTTTCCCCCTTCTAACCGTGCCTCAGTCTTGATTTTAAGACCAGGAAAAGGCATCAGCACAGTATTATTGATATATGTAAGGACACTAAATGAGCGCCTGTAATATATCAAGAACTTATATTTCTGCTTTAATTATATCCATCCTAACTGTATGGTGTTTCTCTTGGTACTAGTAATATTTTGTATGACTTCTGGACACATGAAAAAACACTGTGCCAGAATGGTAGAGAGGAGGAAATGCAGATAACTGGTGTATTTTTAAAATTTTCTGCTTTTGATTGAAAGAGATATCATTATTGTTGTCTTCAAGTATTTCACTCTGGACATGTCCTTGAAACAGCACAGAGGTAGAAAAGAGAACAAACAGATACAGAAAGCCGACACAGCTAGAAATTCTTAAACTGCTTCAAATGTGGTGTCAGACATGCAAAGTCAATTTGGAGTGTAACATGGGTATGCTTTCTTCAGCAGATGTCAAAATAGAACATGTTCTGCTGTAACATTTTATTTGAAGGCAGTATGATCATATCTCTGGTTTGAAATTGTGAATAACTCTGACAATTAGGTAATGGCTTTGGGCCCATGACAAGTTACCAGTACATTCTGTTTCATATAGGCTACACATCTAACAAAACTTTATAATTTACTGTTTGTTCAGACTTTCTGAAGCAAGCAGAAAACTGCAGAAAGCAATGCCATAATATATACATAATAGTGTGGTCCTTTCTGTTGATCTGAATTAAAGCAATTACATTTTAAACTCACCGGAAGGATTTAGACTAGTGAGGCTCTCTGAAATTTATGGTAAGCAGATAGAGCATAGCTTCAAGTACTTTTGAAACTTCTGCTCTACCATTCTATGTTCACACAGGCAGAAATGATCTGTTACTCTTATAATACAAACTGATGTCCTTTTAAAAGGAGTTTAGTGCATATTTTTGCATACATTTTAATGCAAATTTTAAGTCTGAGTTCCAAAATAATATTTCAGTGATTTATTGTTGTTATGAGAAAGCACACCAAGATTTTAGGAGCAGGTGCTAATAATGAAATATTCCACAAACTGGAAAATAATCAATATTTCTGCTTCTTTGCATTATCTCCTGTGCTTGCATTCTTACATTTTTATACAAGCTATCCAATATTTAAGAATATTTATGGTCAGGGTTCACTTAGAGTACAATAAGTGAACAATTTTCTGCAGCTGTCAGGAAAATAATTTAGATCTGCGTATGAACAATGTAGTTTTCTGTTTCTCATGTAGTTTTATTCCAGTTAATAATTACCAGTACATCCTTCAAAGGTACCAACAGAGATACTGCTCACTAATACTTATTCTGTTTTATTTGTAGAGCACTGAAAATATTAACTCCTTTCCTAACACTGTGTAGTGAGGGGTGATAGATTCTTCCTGTGAATATGCTGCTAGTAGCATTTTTAATTTGAAATGCAAATGCTGAGCTCTCTTGAAGTGGTAAGTGCATGACCTCTGATATAACTCGTTATTACCCTTGCAGCTTGTTCCACAAATGTTTTGCCTGAGAAAAGAATCAAGCTCAGTGATTGATAATACTCTATTTGCATCACATATTAATGCAAACTTTTTTTATATATGGTGGCTATCACTAGATGGCACTGCTCTATGGTTTTTTTAAGAAGTTTCATTTTCCTTTTCTTAAAATAATAATTCTGTTCTTTTTTATATGGAATAATGAATTGTTACTGTTTTTGCGGTATTATTTATCTGGGATTTGTGGCAAATGGAAAAAAAAATTGAATAATTTTTCAGGAAGGTTAAATCCCTGAACATGATGTTTTGGTTAAGTGTTTGGCATGAAGAGAAACATGTTTGATAATCTCTGCTCCAGGTCTAGTAAAAATAGCAAATGTGAGGGAAAAGCCACAATGAGAACAATCTTAAATTTCTGTGTTGGTGGTATCTTCTTCAGTTGTAAATCAGCATGTTAAGTGTATCTTTTACTTCTTGTCAGGAAAGTGATTGCATAATCCTGAACTTGCTAGCTGGCAATTCTAGCTTTTCTAATCTTCTATTGCTCAGCTGTCAATGCAGTCAATGCAGTCTTTAGCCAAGTGCATAAGGAGCAAGAAGGTGGGAGACAATTTAATCCTTTCTGTCACTGGAGTGCTAGCACAGTGTATGGCTGAATGCTATTAATTCAACACACTTCTGTGAATAGACTGCTCTAACAACTCTACCCCCAGGTCAAAAATGTACTTAGGACATCATCGCTGCAACAACACTGTTACTAGATAGCAACTACAAAATTAAAGGTCCTCGCAGACCTAAAACCATCAGCAGCAGCACCTTGTCAGAAAAAAGGAAGCAGGAGCTGTTGTTTGTGTTCGGCATCTTTTCAAAGTTTAGGACACCATCACTGAATCTGTTACTAAAGTTAAATATGATGTGGTAACAAGTTTTGTAGGACTTCTGTAGAGGGTAGTGCTTTGAAAGTCTTTATGCCTTGGTCTGTTTTACTCCTGGAATTTGTTGTTTTGTTATTATGGCACTCTGGCACACTGGGGCTCCAGGCCTGTGTGGTTCCTTAATTATTTGAAGAACAGTATAAAAGAGTACACATGCCTAATGGCTGCATATAAATGGAACTTCTTTTGATCTCCAGTAAAGCTGTCTCAGGAGTGTTTTCAGTTCTGGCTGGAAGAACTGCAAGGCATTTTTTAACCAGAAGTTGACTGAGATTCTCTTAATATCAAACTCACTGTGGGATTCTTTCAAGAGTAGGTGCCAATACTGTCCGTAATGACAGCCAGTAGGCATTCTCTGTTGTCTAATTTTGAATGATTAAAGAATCAGACACTAATTTTTGAGCTTGTCACTTGCAAAGAATTCTACCCTTTGGAATTATGATGGTAGTTGGACCTGTGCATGTGATTTTGGGGTCTATTTCTAGAGACAGGATTTACCAGTCTAGCTTTTGATGAAAATTAAATTAACACTCCCATGTGTTCATACTGTGTAGGATAATGATTGTGAAGCTTTAAATGAAAGGCTTTTTTCAGCTCGGCAATTTTAAGGGCTTAAAATGTAGTGGCTATCCTTTCAAAAATGCATTTACAAAAAGGCAACAGTAGTTATCTTGATACTTTCAGAAAATATTTTTCAAAGACAAAACTATAGATACTTTGACAGAAAATGTTGAAGTTATTACATGAATTGCTTTTCAACAATTGGCTTCTTTTTAATAACAAAAATGAAATTAAATTATTTTTCTTAAATTACTTCCATAAATGAAGACATGAATGCCATTATGCATTTACTTAATCTGGTTTGTTTTGTGAAATTATAATTTTAAATAATCTGCACATTTGAGGTGCAGGTGATGGTCATTTCCCTTATAGAGAGCTAAATGAAAATAAATTTTGCAGAAATTATCCATTACTAATTTTGGAACCTCAAGAAGGGATGCCAAAGAAATCCATAAAATCTAGTTTATTTCATAATCCATCATTTTTGATGTGAAGATTCTGGAGGCCTGAGTTCAGTGCTGGCATGGTAATACTCTGTTCAAGAGGGTGTCAGATTACATATGATTTTAAGTAGCATTCTTGGATTAAAGTAGAATGCAAGATGAAGCAGTAGTGATGCTAGGTTTGAACTGGAGGAATCTAGGCTGAAGAATTATTTGCCCTAGATAATGAAACTGTTGTTGACATCTCCATGCTGCAACCAAGTGTTTGATATAGGCATATCACTACAGGAACACTTACTGATTTCTATCTCCTGCTGGTTTTTATATCAGTATGCTTGTGTCTGATTTCCAAGTTTGCAGTTTTGTTTTAAAGAATGACATCTGTGGACTTTGCCAGTGTTGTAGTGGGAAACCATTTCTTCACCAGCACCTGAGTAAGCAGTCCTGTTTACGAGTATGTCTCACCAGTGATTGGAATCTGAACCTCATTCTATATTAATTTCTGAGAACAGTTCATTGAATTGGTGAATATCTTAAGAGAAACTGAAGTGTGACTGAATTATACAAGAAATGTCACATAGACTGCACTTTAACAACAGAAATGTCTTAAAATGAGTCACTTTCTTATACTGCTTGGAAAGTGATTTTAGTAACACAGGATAGCACTGCTATGCCTAAGGCTGTTCTGTCTTACTTGACTCAAGTCAAACTAAAATCTTCTTCCCCTACTCTCCTCACTGCCTTGCTTTCTGTTATAGCTATAAAAAACCAGACACACATTTTATACTCTGCTCGGCAGGAGAATGAGGCTGCTGCATTTCTGTCTTCATTTCCTTGTAGAAAAGGATCCTCTTTTAGTAAAAATTGGGGGAAACAAAACTCAACCATAAAAACACAGAAAGGTTTTTTTTTTTAAAAAAATGACCTCTTGGTTTTTCTTTGGTGAAGTAGTTATCCAGGTACTTAGAAAACATTCAATAGGGTTTTATTTACAATGTCTTAGGAGATTTTGGAAGTTTCAGATATTTCTCACTTTTCATTTCAAAGTTACTGAAAATTGGCCACTTTGTTTCATTATTGGTATTAGAATTGAAAAATAATAAAATAAGGCCTGTTTCACTTCTGAACATATACCCAGTTATGAAACCTTACTTTGAAGAGCAAGTAGCAAACAATAATTTGGGGCTATTCTATTTATGAGAGTAGAATGCATTTATATATGAAATACTGATTTTCTTTATATATATAAAAGCTCCTTATAGGTGTGAGCAGAAAGGGAGCTTCAAAAAGATTTATGAGCGAGACCCTGCTGTCGAGTCATGAGGTTCAGAAAGGACCACTTTCCTTTCTCAACACCTTCTCAGAGAGGCGTCTAAGTGCATCTGGGTCCTATCCTAGTACAGACTTGGTCAATAGTTTAGGTCTAAAGGATTATATAAGTGCAACTGAGCCTTTATATGACTTTGTCCTTTGTAGGATTAAGGTGGCAACACAAATATAAGGATAAGATAAATAGTTTATTTAAATAGATGACAATCATGTCAATGATGAGACTAAAAGAATTCAGAATTTTTAACTACAGAATATAGGTAGTCATAACTGCTATTATAGTGTGATTTCTTTGAAACAATATTGAAGCAATTCTATTACAGCTATCAAAATAATTAAGTACAGATTGACTTTACTCCCCAATACCATACCTATGACATGGGTAAATCTTTTTCTCTCAGCCTTGAGGAGTAACCTTCAGGAATGTCCCAACTCAAGGAAGTAATCTCCACACAAACTCCAAAGGGGGATGTATATTAGAAGTTTCTGCCATTAAAAAGTTGGATGGAGCTTCTGTAGTATAAAGTGGTTGACTGTCAGTCATATCTCCAGGCCAACTGTGTCAGCTCAGCAGCTTTACATAAGTCATCTGCTTATCAACTGTTATCACTAGTTTGTTCTCTTATTAGAAATTTTGCCACACCTTTACTGGTGCCAGTTTCCTTCAGGAAAGATATTGTTCTTCCCATCCTCGTAATATTTGGCTTTGAGATTGAAGAGTCAGAGAGATGTCAGCATTCTTCATTACCAAAAGCAGTGTGACTCTCGCTCCTCTGTCCACCACTGATAATTTTCTCAAAATAGGGTAAAGTGTGAACTGTTTTACCCCTGCTGAGGAAGAGCATTCTGTTACACTGCACCCCATGACTGATGTCAATCTAAAAATATTTTGCACGTTTTCTTGTACAGTGATTACAGCTAGATAACTTTACAAATGCACTTACCAAATCTTTAAGTTACCATGGGCAGTTACTGCTTCATAGAATGTAACATATTAAGAAGCTATAGAAAACACTGCAGCTTTGTTAAAAATGCTAAATATAAATGCTTCTAATGGTGAACTATATGAAATGGAATATCACTTTGTACACTACAAGAACACTTGAAGAAGTCTTAAGAGATATCTAATGAGTTTTCCAGTCAGTTGTACCTAGTACATTTCACAATAACCTAGACTTTCTAACATGATTAATTCATGGTTACAATATTACATAAGTTACTCGATCTAGTGCTTTGTATAAGTCTCAGGGGCTTAACTGAATTGTCTCAAATGAGTAGTCTAAATTGTGCTGAATAAGCACATTGGTTTTGTGTTGTACAACATGGTGGCTTTTTTGTTGTAAAAATTTAGTGAACTTATCTCTACAGATGCTTTGTCAATGCTGAATCTTTGACAGTAAAATCAGTAGGATCAGTAATAGTCTTGACAGTAAATTTGAGAGGAGGAGTATTTACAGTACCCATTAATGAAAAGGCTTGTGCTACAGGGTGCATGTCTGGGTTTGTTGCTTTTTCTGAGTATTTTTTAAACAGTAAGAGGTAACAGTACAGTTCTTTCCCAGGGCCCAACATATGGTCTCAAACACTGCAGAAACCACATAAATATCAGACCAAAGATGCCTCTCTACAGATATTTTAGGAAAAGGACATTCTTCCAAGGGAACAGCCAGATTTGACTAGATTATCTATCTGTGGGTCTTCTCTAAGTTAACATGTATAAAACAACTGTGGAATAGTAGGTATGTAAACTCAACACTTACAGGTTGTATTACAATGAAACAAGAAAAGACAGCTCTGAGTATGATGGGATTTTCTTTCTATTTTAAAGTAAAATAAGACCACATTATCTTAATTACTAGTGAGTAATCTATCCCTTCTTTAAGGACTACTTGAATATAGTACAACAGAACTTTAGAGTTTTTAACAAGCACATGTATACATATTCATAGAGAACATTCTCTTATTTTTCTTAAGAAATTTAAGATGTCTTGGAAAAGTTTGATTTTTATTTTAGGAACATGAAGAATTTTTTACTGCTGTCATAACAAGTTCTTTGTAGCTTCTGTCACTAAGAAAGAAAAATGGATATTCCTTACATGAAATAAAATGTTTTATTGAGCAATAGTTATAACAGTGGTTATCTTTTAGTTATTTGCCTTTTAGCAACTAGTGTCACAATGATATATTGGACTGAAAAACATTTTTGCAGGTTTTCTATATATAGGCACAATAAAAAGAATTCCACAAACCACTGAAACATACATACTGGCTAATGATTGTTAAAGGAAGACCTTAGAAGGAGGTAGACCAATATGTTCGATTGGTAAAAAAATATGTAAATAGAAGTAAATAAATAGTACTGAAGTTTCCAAGTAGTGGTTGAATTAATTCTCCTCTCCTCTAACCCGCTCCTATCCTATATTTCCCTCCCATCCCCTCTTCTCCCCTCCACTCTCCTCAAAAAGTTTTAAGAAGGACTCCATAATAATGCAGCCATGTTTTTATTTTACTACAGTTAAACGGGCTATGTATTAAGATGCCACTGTAATTCAGTTGGACTTTTGCAGCCATTCAAGTGGTACAAATTATTGTATTAAAATGATTACGTAAACCAGTTAAAGATTTACTCAATTGTTTAATAGCATTTCTGCTTTGATTTAACATGAGAGCTTGTTCATATCATTGGTGGAAAAGCCATGAAGCATTTAATTAAGAAAATGTGCAATCATTAACAAAAGGCATTACACATGCTTTTCAGCTCTTTTCCAAACTTCAGGTCACTGATGAACTTTTGGTTTTGTCTTTTTTTTCCATTTAAGCCCCAGACTTTTGCTTCGAGGTACTCCTTTTTATCCCGATGTTACACAAATTATGTAATGGTTACAAGTTTTTCTTGGGTCTGTTTTCATGTAACTGTGCTACTATTTTTCAGGAGTAATGTTGGTATTCATACAAGAAGCAAGGCTAATACAAAACAAAATTTAAAAATTGGTTCTTATTGCTAGTAAACATAATGAAAGTATGTCTGCTCAGCCTCTTATTTCACAGCATTTTTTTTCCAATATGTTGCTTGAAATACTTTACATTTTTCTTTTTCAATACAGTTACTGAGCAGGAGACTGTGCAACTTTTTGTTACCACAAAATGCTGATTTTGAAAGACGTCTTTCTTTTCTCTAGATCTCTGCAAGTGGGACTGGTTTGAAAACTGTCATGCCAGTAAGATTATACTCTTTCTTCAGCGCAGTTTTCAATTCAGTAAGAAGCACGCCATCTGGTGAAAGTGACTGAGTCACTGTAACTTCTGCCCAGGGGACCAAAATGTGTTTCAGGTTAAAACAAATTAAAAAAAAAAAAAGTGTAGGGCTGGAACATACACATTCCTAGTAGGAAAAAATTTATCTTTGTTTAGAACTTTGATGGAAGTGATGATTGTGATTTCTATGAGGCAACAAAAAAAAAATTGGCTTAAAAGTGAAAAACTTCATATGGTATTGTGAACATTTGATCAATGTTCATTTGTTCTGTCAGGTTGATGTAAGAACTAACTGAAAAAAACAAATAGGATATACAAAATCTGTATTTTACAGCTAACAGTAGATTTGAAATCACTTTCTGGTGTTGCATCCAAGGAGCCTATGTAAAAATTGTATATAAATGTGTTTCTTTGACACATTATGTGCCACTGCCTTTTATCTTCTATGTGAATAAAATTTCTCAAAAAAAAAGGTTATTTTCCCCAAATACAGATTGTGCTGAGTTCAGCTGATGGTTTTGAATTTGTGTCCAAAACATCCCCAGCATTTTGCCTAAATATTGCAATTCAAATAAGACACCGTCTTTTGTCTTCAAAAAGAGACTTTGAAATTATACTTGTTTCACTTAAAGTACATTTTAATAAGACCATCAGGAAACAAATATAAATTTGCTCAAAGTTTTTTACAAATGGAGGTCATCAGTTGTTAGGATTAGTCACAAAAGTCATTCAAGACTGTGCCAGAAATGATCAGTATTTTCTCTTGGAAATGAAGGAAGTAATATACAAAAGGCAGTTTCAACATGACATTGAGGTGAAGGGATAAGTTTTTATCTCCTCCTTTCCATTAAGGCACCATCTCTGTGATGCTGGTGGATTACTCAAATGTCTTAAGGGATGCTGAATAATAGTTATCACTAGATTCTGGGTACTGAGGAAGAGGTGTGGCTGCCAGATAAGTGCAGTTGAAATCAATAATGGATGCAGTCGAATTTATGAAAAGCTGGTAAATATGGACATATTTTGACAGATCAGGCTCTTCAAGTTGACAATCAAAGATTATCAGTGACACTTTTGTGTAGATCATTTTGTTCTTAAGCTCTTACTCTGCATGACAGATCCAACTGGCTCGTATCAGAATGACAGATATTAAAGGTAAATTCCTCTGGGTTTCTTTCATATAGTACAGCCTGGACAGTATTCTTAATAGAAGAGCTTACTCCCAGCAATCTTTCTCTCACAGTTACCTTCTTTCCTCCTGGTTAAATATAATCTGCTGTTTCAACCTGTTTCCTGCTGCTTTTGCATGGATAGGTTAAGAAGCAGTCACAAAGACTGTTAGGATTGGAGTGCAGAGGTTCCTAAGTCACAAATCATGAGTCTGAGGTATATAGAAGGCAGAGAAATACCTGGTTTATAGGTATTTGGATCCTGAAGACTGCCGATAAACTATCCTAAGAAGAAACATCATATCTGAGATGGATACCAGGACTTTTCAGTGTTGGATGTTTAAGCTAGGAACAGCATGGTCCTTTGACATGTCACTGTAGAAGAGACATAGAACCTTTTATTGGGGAAAAAACCTCTTAAGGTCATCAAGTCCAACCATTAAGTGAGCACTTCCAAGTCCACCACTAAACCATGTCCCTAAGTGCCACATCTACACTGCTTTTAAATACCTACAGGGATAGTGACTCAACCACTTCCATGGTCCACAAAATCCTTTCAGTGAAGAAATTTTTCCTAATATCCCATATAAAGCTCACCTGGGGCATCTTGAGGCCATTTCCTCCAAGAGAGATATTTGACTGATAATTTTACTGAAAAAAGGGGACAAAAATATTTTCCTTCTTTTAAGTTGAATTTTTAAAAGTGTTGTTCTTTGTTTTACTTTGAGTGCTGAAATATCTGACCTGTCACTCCGGATGGTGCCTACTTCACTGTCCTTGTTCCTTCATTTGTGTAATGTGTATTGGCAGAAATAAGATTCCTTATTCCAGAGACCAGAAAGGAAACTAAAATCTTTACACTTTGCCTCTTGTAAGAGGATTTTCCTGAGAGATTTAGTACTAGTTTCACATCTCAAGACTTAGCTGTCAAATATACACAGATTTGTAGTAAGCATCCATTTCCTTAGAGTTACCTTGCTATTTCCAGCAACTAAATAGCTTTGTTTTTTCAAAACACAAGAAATTAGAAGAGAAAGTTTAAAACTGACAGATAAATGCACTCTGGTCACATTCACCTTGGGTGAATTCACACAGAGTAAAGCAAATACTCTAATTCACTTTTCTTGCAAATAGTCCTCAGGGGATACTTTTCTGATCAACCCAAGCTGGATTGATCTGCATGAAAAAGATAAATGGTTTTTTTAAATTGATTTCATTTGCAAGTAGGCCAAGTGTTTGGTCTTTTTTATTATGAAGCTGTGTGAGAATTGTTGTATGTGCAAATGAGGCACAGTATCATTCATGTAGCATTACAACGCTGGATTGACTTAAACCAAACTGGGGCAGATGGTCTTGGAGCCATGAAAGCTGTGGGCAAGGACTTAGCATTCACAACTGATATTTGCTAGTGGTGTCCTCTGTGTCTAGAGCTATATGCTTTTTCTTTGTAAAGCTTTGGTGATATTTGTTTTGTTGTTGGGTGTTGGGTAGGTTTTTTTATTTTCTTTTCTATTTTCTGTTTCTACTTCCCATAATTCATGTAAGAGACATTGACAATATTCCTGTGCTGCATCACCCAGTACAGACAGCAAATCTTGAGTGGACCTGGTAGATATGAAAATAAACACACAAAAACTCATCAAAACCAAAGCACCAAAACCCCAGTAGACCTGAAATATTGTAAGTATTTGTCAGCACTTAGAATTTCAATAGCTGCAAAATTCTGAATTTAGATAATTAATTATAGTTTAGAATATTTTTAATTCTTTTTTTTTTTTCATCTGTGATGGAGCAGTCAGCCTTGGAAAGCCGTATCTATTTAGTGAAAATTGTCAAAGTTGAAAAGGTGGAAAAGAAGACATATTAGGGGGGAAGGAAGGGCCTTTGGAGGGATGAGGATGAAAGGTCTGACCATAGATTTTGCTTAGATTTGTGGCAGATCAGACAACTGGATGTTACTAAGGTAGTACCAAGATTTATTTGCACAATTAAAGATGAACAAATCATTATAACACTATGCCCTCAAGCTTTTTTACAGCGGAAGCAAATGAGAATGGTGTTATTATTCCACTCTATGCAAGGTGGGAGTCATTGACAGAGAGTTAATGGTGAGTGTACATGTTGAGAGAGGAGACAATCTCAGATTCTTGAAGGCAAATGAAATGTAAGTACACTTGTAATTGGTTGCAAGAGACACTGTTTCCAAGAACAGCATACAGTTTCACAGGTATTAAGTGATCTTTTATTTCTGAAAGGTGTTGAAGCTTGTATCTTAATTCTGAAATTGTTTCTTTTGCATATTACTATGCATATAAGTGTTCAGTGTTTCAGTATTAATTTCTTCTGAAGATTTCAACTGCATTATTTAAATGGAAACCCAAAATCCATTGTGAATGAACATAATATGAATGTCTTCTCTAAATGACCTTTTTAAAAAAAAAATCCAAAAAGCAGAGGGAACCTGACTAAGAAAATAAGGAAATTAGAAAATAGTTTTTAAGTGTTTAAAAAACAGAGGTGTGTGACTTGAGAGTTAAAATAAATTGCCATCTTTACCAATGTTTTATTGTCCATATGTACAGACTAAGGAAATAATAGATAGAGGAGATACACTGTGCTGGCTTCTAAAATGACACGTTTTTGTATTTTGATAATCGAAAATAGACAGTTACTCATTTTTGCAATTAAAGTCACTTAGGTTATTTTGTAATTCATGTTGGGAATATGAAGCTAAAGACCAGATTCTGAAATATGATTTGCAGTAAGGTGCATGCAGGGGAAGAGGAAGGCATTGGGGATTGTTTTTAAGACTTCTAGAAAAAATGTTTCATAGTTTCTTTCCTTAAGAAAAGGACATCAAAACAAACTCAAAGATGTAAATCCTAGTTTGCATAGAGATTTGGAAAGTGAGATCCATAACTGCCTCTTGCTAGACATGAGTTTCTTTGTATTGAGTGAAAGAGTGTGCTCTAGCACACGTAATTCTCACTCTTTCCTTTTGGATTCAGCTGCACCAACCAGTAATGCTCCAAAACTACATTTCTGTTTCATGATTTTAAATTTAGAGAACTGCTTTAATTCCAGATAAATCTGGTTTTCCTCAACTTGTTCTTTTCCAGAGAACAACTAAAAATGAATCAATAACAGTTGATCCGAAATGTTTTGTGTTGTCTTTTGTTTCTATTTCATCTTCATGTTTTCATGTGTCATTAAAATATGTATTAATATAAACAGATTTTGAAAGGAGAACAGATTTTGGCAGCAGAATAATTTTGACATTGTCAGTACATATTTTCTTTTTATCTCCAAAGTGAACCTCCCAACTGAAAACTGGATTCTAACAAACGTATCTTGTGATGGAATATAGTTGTAGGTCAGTATTTTTTTTCTAGTTTGCTTTATTTTCTGCTTCAAGTCTGTCCTGTTTCATGTCAGGGATGTGTAAAAATGTCCAGAGCATTTGAAAACAAGAGCAATACAAGAGAATGCGAGGGGGGGGAGGCGGGGGGTGGGGGGGGTGGTAGAGGGAGAATGTGGAAAAATGATATAATTGTAAATGAAGAAAAAAGTTCCCTGAGATTCAACATGCAACAAAAATCTACTGCCCACTGCATCAATGAGATTTCAGTGATCAGTTAATCTAAAGGCTCAGTGTTCTATTTTGCACTTGGAGATTTTGCTATACATAGCAATGGTATGTATGGTATGATGGTAATGATACCAGTCAGGAAGTCTGCTTTGTGAGCACTTTTTCTCTATATAGTATTTATTTTAGTTGACTTTCGGGTTTTTTTGTTAAGGAATATCTTTGTTTATACGTTGTTCCTTAAAGAATGCTGATATTCAGTCTTTGTGCTGAAGATTTTTAGACTGCTGTAACATGGTGTTCCTTTGGTAGAGAGAAAATTAAATTACTAATTTGAAACATTTTCTATAGTTAGTTTTCAGTTGTCTGTGTGAGCAGGTTTGGGCTTCAGGTTCTAAAAGTAAGAACAGCTGCTTTGAATTCTTTAAAATTTGCACAGTTATGTAGCTCACCTGTTTGAAGAGAGACAATGAGATCAGTGCTGCATGTTATGACCATAACATCTTACAGGTATATCTGTTCTTTGGTCACTGAATCTTATGGGGGTGGTCTAGGCCACTTAAAAGTTGCTAAACTGTATATGCTGCATGACTAATTTTGCACACAGACTGTTTTTGAAGGATAAATCTCGATATGTAAATGTGCAGATCCTCTTCATCAGAAGATACGTTACTGTACTTGAAGTTTCTGCAGATAAACATGGCTTATGACATGGGGAAAACATACAACTGGGACAGCAGATAAAGGACATCTTAAAAAGAGCATTCATTTTTCTATTTTGTTAAATTCACGCCTCTGAACATGTTACTATTTATGGGTGGAGTATATTATTTCAGCTATTATAATAAGTCCTGAAATGAGTTCAGAATGTCAAGAATTTCGTATAGGCATATATGTGACAAGAAATATGGGTTTGACTTACAACAATTAAACCTATAGGGTGAAAAAGCAAGGCAAATTAAGATACAAGATCTAAAAGCATTTTGTTCTCCATTCTGTTCTGCATTAATTCCTTAAAAAGTCTGATCAAAAATTTCATTGAGTGGGATAAACATGAAGACATTGTTAAAAAAATTTGGTGTTAGCTACTCTACTATTTCATTATTGTCTTAAATTATAAACAAGATTCACCTCCTGTGCACTATACAGCTCCAATTTCTGCTCAGTATGTGGTAATTCTCTCCTCATTATTGTTGTGCTATTAGCAGTAGTTTTCGTAGAATCTTTAAACTGGCAATTTAGGGTGTTTTTAGGGGCCTCACTTTGTAGTAGTTGTTTTAATTTGTACAGCATTTATTCTTTTGCAGGGAAATAAAATGCTCTGTATATTTATTTAGAAGTAGTTGCCTTAGAGCTAGCAAGAATACAAAATTGGGAAGTTGGTCATCTTTCTTTTTCCTGGCATTAGTATAAAATCAGTACTCTGATAGTAGACCATCACCTCCTTACTTGTCCTTACCCACTGTTAAAATTATCCACTCATTTCCAGGCAGAGACTTTTCAGAAATATACTGAAGAACTTACTCCTTCACCTGACTATTGCTTCTGTGAAATCTATAAGGAAAGTGACATTTTGAAGTGTTACGTATTCATTGTTGGAAGTGAAATTGTGGCTTATTGCTACTGATTTAGTGGATACAGCTCCACAAATACTCCCATCCGGTTCTAGCTCCAACAGATTTTATGCACTTTTAGCTTCTTTGCTAGTTCTGAATCACAGTGCCTTCAGGCAGAGGTCTGCTGCTTTGCCAGTTCTTAAACAATTACTGTGATAAAACAATTTCATGTCTTTGTTTTGTATACAGCCAGTGATTCATTTCCTCATTTAAAAATCTACTTAGGTAGAGTTTACTTAGGTTCTGAACATGGGTTACAAGCCATGTCCCTATACAGCCAGTCCAAAATTACTTCCATCCGTGAGTCTATGATCCAGGAGTGTTTCTTTTTCAAAGATTAGTGTATCCATAATTTTGTCCTTGTTACAATTCATTTAATGTGTATATTCTTGATGATGGATGTATGAATGCTTGGTTCTTCCAAAGAATAATTTGAGTTGGAAGATGCCTGTACCTGTCTAATTCACTGCTTGGCCTGTCTTCATTCCAAGGTTTCCTTAGAAAAGAGTCATAGTTACTTGAAATCTGCTGGTATAGTCCTCTGTATGCTTCAATCCTTCTAGTTTCTGTATCATGTTCACACTGTTCTCTAACAGTCATAGACTACAAGGTACACCAGGTTGATTTTACATCTTCTCTGTCGGTAATAACACTCCATTTTACATGAAGTGGTGTTCTATCAGGATTACTTCTTACTTGTTGGTTTTTTTTTTTTCAAATGTATGTTCCTTTTCATTTGGTCACCAGGAGAACCATTATCCCCCTCTTGTCTGTAGTAATCACTTATAAGATAACAAAACCCCATTTTTGTTGACTATGAAATGTTTTTACTTTTGAAAATAAAATGCTTGTTCTCTGATTCAGTTAGGATAAATTGTTTCTCGTTACATCATTTTATAATGAGTTTATGTAATTTGATTTGTTAGAAGTATCTTCTTTCATATTGTTGTGGTTTAACTCCAATTAGCAAGTAAGCCCCACACAGCTGCTGACTCACTCTTTCCCCTGATGGGATAGGGGGGAGAATCAGGAGGGTAAGAATGGAAAAACTTGTGTTCTAAGGTCAGGATAGTTACTAGGTAAAGCAAAGCCACCCCCACAAGCAAAGCAAAACAAATAATTCATTCACTGTTTCCACGGACAGGCAGGCGTTGAGCCTTCTGTGGGAAAGCTGGGCTCCGCCATGTGTAGCGTTTACTTGGGAAGAAAAATATCAAAAGTCCAAATGTTCCTTCTTCTTCCTATCTTATATTGAGCATGGTGTTGTGCGGTATGGGATACCCTGGGGGCAAGTTGATCTCAGCTGTGTCTCCTCCCAGCTTGTGCTTTGCATCCGCAGCTCCACTTGCTTTTGGGACTGTGCGAGAAGTAGAAATGGCTTTGATGTTGTGCAGACATTATATATTTTTCAGCAATAGCTGCAACATGGGTGGGTTACCGACACTGTTTTTTTCACAAATCCAAAACACCCTGTGAGCTGCTTTGGAGAAAATTGACTGTATTGCAGGCAAAGCCAGTACACCTATCTTGACAAAGGGTAACTGATTATTCTCTGTTTAAATTTCTCCTTCTACTTTTTCAGTCTATAGTTTTCTTTCTTTCGTAAAGATGTTTTTCATTGGATTTTGGGACTTGGCTGTTTCTGAATTTTAACTATTTTCTACAAACTGATTAGTTGGCTTCTGTGTTGCTTGGTCAGCATTGCCTCTGGCTCACTAAGTTCACCTACTTCAGATACTGTAGCTGAATCATTATAAAGAACATGGGAGCATTGACAAAATAAATGAGGTGAATAAGCAGTTAACTATCTGCTCTACCCTCAACGAAAAAGAGTAAATCACATGAATAAAATTACCCATTGGTGAAAAGATTTTGTTTCACTAGATTCATAAGGTCTTACAACAAAACAAAATAATATATTAATTCCTACTTATTCTGAGCATTGGAAAATCTTTATTATTTAATAAAACAAAAATATACCTTCCAGCATGATTAACAACCCGATTTTAAACATCTTGTATCTAATCTTAAAGAATCAATGGACATATGTGTAAGAATTTTCTGGATCATGCACTGCAAAAAACAGCTATCTATACGTGGCATGCTTGGAGAAACAGACTCCATTTCTATAGCAGTTTGAAAAGTTACAGGAACTTTAGTGAAAGAGAAACAGTGGGGGGGTTTTCTTCCAAGATCTGTGAATAGCCCTGTGTGTTGAGAGCTGGTAGAGCTCTCAACAGAAAAATGGCATATAAGTATCTCATAAAATTTAGTGCAGAGGTTGAAGGTCTTTGACCTGGCCAGAAAAAGGTCAAAAGGAAGATGAACACAGAAGGAGAGAGCTGCGTCCTAAGTTCTGTTGAGCAAAAAATAAAACTTGTTGATTTTGGATTATCTTTCCATATCATTAGAACAGCTACTAGGTATTAGGAAACTTTTATGCTCTATGTTGAAGGTTTACAATGGGTGAGAAGATTAAATTCTTATAATAGTTTCTACATATTCTGATCAAATGTTTTACTGACCATTCTAGATTTTTGTACAAGTAATAAAATGCAGTATCAATTCTCCTTTACATTCCTTCAGTCTCTACTTTATACTAAATATCTGCAAAAAAAATGACCTACGAGGGAGAGAATTTATTCTGGATTCTAGTGAGACAGTATTTTAGATAATCACATAAAAACTATTCAATACTTTCCTGTTAGTTTAGAGTTACTTTTTTCCTAAATCACTTTTTCATATCTTATCAGATGAATTGCCAGTGTCAACATCTTGTATTGCTTTTCCTGCTATTACTGTTTCCTTCATAGTCTTTCTGTTTCTCAGTGCCATGGTCTGCAAGGCACAGCAAGAAGTGAAGGAGGTAGAAAATGGCACAGCTTAAAAGGAGCAGAGGTTTCAGCAGCCATTGTCCCTGTATTTGGATCATTGCTTGGCAGAGCTCAGGAGTATTAATTCACTGTCTTTGCCAATTGAAACATCAAGTATCCTGCTTCGCTGAAAGTAATGCTACCAATATACAGAGTAGTTGAGAATTCATTTGTCAAGTTTTATTAGCATGAATAAAACGATACCTGGTGTAGTCTTAGACTTGCTGCACTGCACAGCAGAGTAGTTATCCCTGTGGCAATGGGCTTAGTGTTGTTCTGTTCCATAACTGCCCAGTAAGGAGTAGACTGCTGGTAAAGTACATGCAAGTCCTTCATTAAGTACTCAGTCCAGCAGTTCTCTTAATTTCAGTGTTTTCTCTACTGCAAATACTACTACTACTGCTAATTGATACATTCAAGCATATGCAATAGATTGCTCTGGAAGAAAGACAAGATGTCAAAAGAAGATAATTAAAAATTAAATTATGGCTCACAGTGAAATATTACGGCCCATTTATTGGCACATGATCGCAGATAGCCTGTGATTTCCAAATCACATAACCTCAGATACTTGAGGAAACAGTTAAATCTACATGCATTAATGAATGGTTTACTTGAGGGAAGCAGAACTGAATAGCTTTCAAATAATTTCAGCATAAATGGAAGTCAGTAGTTTGCATCAAATTGCAGTGGTGTTTCAGTTGTGTTGTGCTGTTCCCACCATTTATTTTTTCTGTAGACCCAGGAAAAATAAGGAAAAACGCCTGTTCCTAACTAAAGGACTATGATAATTCAATGAAAATATTTTGAAATTTTCTTTTTATTCTAATCTGATAGGATATGAAACCAGTTATGGACTCACTTTAACAAAAGGTTTGCATTAAACACAAATGTATAGTAAAAAAGAGGGGAATAAAAATACAGAAAAAATGCGTTATGGTTCTATTATGAGATCTACTGGAGATCTTAATTTCCAAGAGTAGTGCCCGGATACACAAAAGATTTCAGGACCTTTCTTTGAGTCCCTTTTAGCCAAAAAAATGAGTTAAACCTTCTTTTTGTTAGCAGTACAAGGAAGTTTGGAGAGCTAATGTGTTTAATAAGGACATGCTGTTTTAGCAAAGACATTTTATTCTAGAGAACTCACAGATGATTCTTCTAATTTATGAAGGTGTGGCTCTCATTTCAGAGACAATGTGGATAATGTCTCTTGTTTCCCTGGAATATACCAAATGTCATATCCCCTCTCTTAAAAAATAGAATAGGCATGTTCCAATTTTTAATATAAAGTACAGCTGTTTGGTCTCTTATTTACAGTATGAATTAACCTCTACAGCTGAATTTTATTCAACTGTTGCCTGATCAGAATCTATGTTTTGCCTGGAGACCTTGTCAAATAAATTGTGGTTTCTCAGCATCATTAGATAATTTCTACAGGGAAGCTTGTAAGTTCTTTGGACAGGACTTTTAAAAAGAGAAAGAAAGAAAGAGAGAGAGAGAGAATGTAAAAAAATGAGAAAAGAGAAGGAAAAGAGAAGGAAAGAAGAAAAGAGAAGGAAAGGAGAAAAGAGAAGGAAAGAAGAAAAGAGAAGAAAGGGGAAAGGAAAGGAAAGGAAAGGAAAGGAAAGGAAAGGAAAGGAAAGGAAAGGAAAGGAAAGGAAAGGAAAGGAAAGGAAAGGAAAGGAAAGGAAAGGAAAGGAAAGGAAAGGAAAGGAAAGGAAAGGAAAGGAAAGGAAAGGAAAGGAAAGGAAAGGAAAGGAAAGGAAAGGAAAGGAAAGGAAAGGAAAGGAAAGGAAAGGAAAGGAAAGGAAAGGAAAGGAAAGGAAAGGAAAGGAAAGGAAAGGAAAGGAAAGGAAAGGAAAGGAAAGGAAAGGAAGAAATGGAAGAGCTAGCAAGCAAGCTCAAACTACATGATTTGCTTGTACAGTTGGGACATTTTCATTATATTTTTATGGAGGCACTTTCTAATCAATATGTTGATGAACCTGATGCTGAGTTTTGCTTCTTTGTCATATTCTTTTTCACAAAATTATTTCCACTGTGTTTTTGATATTTTTTTGAGAAAAAACCATCAATCTCACCTGCCTCTCTGCCCCACATCAAACCCACCCCCACCTCTAACTCCCAGATTTTGCATGTATTTCTCCAGTTGTGATGGACGTCTCAATCAGTTCTCTGTTAAAATTCAATTATAATTTTTAATGTAATCTAAATTTATTAGATTCTACTAATTAAATTTATTCTATTACTGCTGCACCTCTAAGGTGGGCTAGGTAAGACCAAACTAGATAGGAACTTACTACATTTATAGAATTCAAGCCAATTCATTAAAGCCTTTTTTCAATGCTGAATTGTTTTTAAAAATGGATTTTATTAAAAACGCTTTAGAAATATATAGGTTTAGGGTGTAATATGTGACTTGAGTTTAACACAGTGAGTTCCAACTCTGAGTGTGAATACTAACAATAACACTAAAAAATATTAAGTATAACTGGAAACCATGAAGACCATTATTTCCTTTCAGTCTGATTCTATGTGCATTACTAATATATGTAGTATATTATTAATATATTAGTAATGCAAAGAATGCAAATATTATACACATATATAATTCTCTAATACTGTGAACTTTTAAGCTATTTTTAACTTCTAAAAGAGACAGAGAAATTTTATTTGAAACTTTAAATAATTTATGATGTTCAATAGAGGTAAACCACTGTATGCACCATAGAAATTGCGCTTTTTTTAACTTTTGAAAAGATAAACGTCATTGGGAAATATATACAGCTAAAACTGCAGTACTTTTCTTTTGTAAATTAATTTCTGTGCCTGCTGTGCTAAAATATGTTCCCATAAAATGTACATAGGCATAGTCAGAATCTGACTGTTGAGATTTGGTATAAATGAATACAAAATACAAATTCTTGACTGTTCCACTGTTGTTCTCTGTAAAAATAAGTAGTATTTTAAAGTGTTTTAAGGACTATTTGCATGCAATAGCAACTTAAAGGAGTATTATGGAAGCAGTGCCAAACCCTGCTGAGCATTTCTCTTAGATGTAGTCTCACCAATAATTTTAGACACAGCACATAAAAGTACTAACTTTTCACTCTGTTTTTGGGATGACAATCTGGCGAAAGATTCCTGTAACAAAACATTAAGTGTAATTGCGTTGATCTAGACTATGTTCAGGTAAATAAAATAACTGTCCTGAGTGTCAAAAGAAGACCATACTTAACCAACTGAAGGAGTACATTTTAGTGACTGGCAGTGATCTTTCAGAAGAGCTTGTATGATTTTTTTCTGATCTTTTAGCTTTGTCCTGGGAAATATGTTATCTTGGATGATACAAGCATCAGTAGGCATTAAAAGATTATTTCAGTAGTTTTGACTTAAAACTAACGTAGAACTATTTCAAATTATACACTTACCTGCTGTGTTACAGGTCATTAGTCAGCATCATTGTATTTTGAGCTGAATATGAAATTAGAGTTAAATCAGAACATAGTAAAATATATGGACTCTGCCAGTCTTGCTATGATAATTTATCCTTTTTCTTCCACTTCCTGCAATGAATAGTCATTCTACTGCATACATTGTACAGAAGAAAATTTTGTTTCTTGACATGTAAGGTGGACTGATCTAGTTATCTTACATGAAACCTTGAAATGCAGAAAATGAGATTTGGTTTTAACACATTTTTAGCCTTATTGAAGGTCTTTATCTGCCAATTTTTAGAGTTAATAGTCATCTCTTGCTCTTGCAAATACTTGGCTGTGGAGAGCAAGAATATTATTACACTTTGTTTTTTTTCATTAAAGTAGATTTTCTCATTTTACTTTGATGATTCAATACTTTCTTAGTTTGCTTTCGTATAACATTTTGTTGTATTTGGTTATTTCCTGTTTCTGTGATTTTCTTTGTTTCCATTAGATTACAATTACAGATAATGAGAGCAATTTTTATAATGTTAGTTTTTAAGTTAATGCAAATGCCTTGGAAAAATTTGGTATTATATGTCTTTGTATTATCTATCTGCTTTCTATGCAGCATTGAGATAAAATATGTCAGGTACTGCTCAGGCATACATGTATATACTTAATCAAAACGAATTTTAAAGTAGGAATACTCTCTTTTTGTTGTCAGGTCCATATGAGTTACACAACACAGACTCACCATCAAGAAGATTAATATCTTTTTGTTATTCAACATTTCCAGCACTGTAAAAATCACATTTTTTTAGAAAATACAAATAGAGAAATAAAATTAGGTAAAATTTAAATAATGCTGTTTGAAAATTAAGTGCTTCTAACCTGCCTCAGAGTAATAATTTTTGAAATATTTACTATAGAATTCTTACTCAAGTGCTCTACTTAAAATCTAGGATGTCAATGTGTCTGTTATAAATGGTACTGTATTTGTCTCATTTATACTTTGACACGAAGGCTTTTACGTGAAACTAATACATTCTGTCTCTATGCAGCATGACAGAAGGCATATAAACACACACTGCCTGTTTGTAGTTTATATAGAAACACAGTGCCTAGCTTTTCTTAAAACACTAGTAATGTTTCTTCTACAAGTCATTCAAAAATAACTAGAACAGAGTCCAAATTTAATTAATGTTGTGTTTTTACCTGCCACTGATTCTGAGCAAATGGAGCACTCTAACTAACGCAGATGCTGCACAGGAGCAATATCAGGATTCTGGCAGTTTTTTCCTCTTCTTGAGGAATATGATCTTTAAATGAGCTCCCCATTTAGGACAAGCTGTAATAGGTAGTTAATATCATGCCTCAGTGTTTCATAAGCTCTGGATAAATTTGGTCTATGTAATAGATTGTCTGCAAGAGCAAAGTACTGTATTTTTCAGCAGTGTGTTTACTGCCAGTCTTCCAAAAACCATGTGACAGTTCATGAACACATATATGTTAGATACCAATTTTCATGGATAATGTGTCTTCATGTTCCTGCCCATGGTGGGGAGGTCGGAACTTGGTGATCTGTAAGGTCCCTTCCAACACAAACCATTCAATGATTATTGCATAGTATTTGACCTTGGAATACTTTAAATGTAATTTATTTATGTCAGAATTTTTCTTTGGACTAGGATCACTACTTAGTTTTGTCTTCTGCCATCATGGGATGTTCCTGCCCTGATCCAGTTGTTTGGATTTGAAGTGTGATTTTTTTTCCGAAGCAAACCTCATGGCTGTTTTCAGTTGCCATTCTTTGCTTCAGCCCAATTGTGCACAGAAATCTCAGGAGAGATGGATGACCTCATTAGGACTTCTGGATAGTCAGATTCTTGGGCTAGGTAAGACCAAGGCTGAAGTGTAGCTTCCTGAAATATAGAACGTGTTGATTATTTTGCTGTACATATTCACTGGACTACTTGTTAAAGTAGAACAGGCAGTGTGTACAAGACAAAACTAATGACTTTGAAGTCACAGGAAGCTTATTAATGCCCCTGACATTGAAGATCTCAGGACATTAATTTGTATAGCATATTTGATTCAAAAGATAAAGGTTCTACAAAGTAGCATTGTGTTTTGGTTAAAGATACACACAAAGTGTAACCTATGTGTTGCAGTTCAGTTCTTCTGTCTTCAAAGAATTGACTAATTTGTCTTCAACTAAATAATTTTCAAGATTACCTGCAAATTTACTTTTTTAATAAACTCTTTGAAAGTCAGGTTTAGTTGGGTTTGGGTTTTTTTTTTTCCTCCTTTTTTTAAATTATAGCATGTTGAATTTAGTAACAGTGATGCCAAAAAAAATTTTAGGACTGGAAATACATCAGAATTGGTTTTTTGTCATCTCCTTTATTCTGTAGTAGCAAACAGTCTTAGTGACTAATAGATAAGGGTTAAAAGTATTTGTCTTAAGGAAATAAGAAAGGTATGTAGCTGAAATAACACTTCCTCTCATAGAGACTTCTTTCTCTTGGTTAGACAGATGGGCTCTGCCCACCTTCATCTGAAAGTCATGATTCATCTATGAACAGCAAAGCTCATCCTACACATAACCTCATAAATATATAAAACAACTGTTAAAGACTACATGATTCAGCACTCTTTTAGACAAAAAATAGTCATGGACAATAATAAGCCTGTGGAAGTGAATTATATACTGTGCTCATTATAGAGGACATATCAAGATCTGTTAATTCAATTTTAAAAACCCATAAATTCAGTAAAACTTTCCAGGAATGCTTCTGTATGCTTGGCCCATGATGCAAATCATATGCTTCAAACTCTTTTCATGTGGCTAAACTGACTTGGATAATCATGCAAGTAAAATAAAGGATGTCTGAAATTATTTTGAGGATTCATATTTACCCCAGGGCCTTGGATAAATAGCTAGTGACTGGTGAAATGGAAATTAGTTCCAGTAAAACAGATATTTAATTTATATTGTCTTATAATCTAACAGGTTTAGTATTTTCTCTTTTAAAAAATATTATTGGTAAGTTGTCAACAGACTGAAAAATTAGGGTAATTCTTGATTAGTTGTCAATTTTCTGTAGGTGTACTACTTAACCAAAGATAAAATGAGTGTAGGGAGACCTCCATACTAAAATATTATCAAGGATAAGTTCAGTATTCAAGCTACTTTTTACCTCTTGCTTGGATAAACCTGCAAGCTTAAATTAAAGGCATTTGCTTTATCTCATTTGCCTAAATCTCTTTAAGACTGACAGTTATGTGAAACAGAGGGCGTGTAGAAAGAAAATGGAATGTCTGTTGTCACTCATTAAAATGATACTGAAACACTGCTTTTTAATTATTGCATTCTGATATACAGAAAACTTATTTTGTCTTGCTAGTTCACCAAGGACAACTGGCTAATTCTTAATCTCTTAAAATATTTTGATAATTAACCTGTCATGGTGAGGTCTAGCATTGTGGTGCTGTATTTCAAGATAGGTTCATGGCATAATATGTCATTATATTGTTTTTTTACAAAAACAATTTACAGAGACACTAAACTGGTGAAACTGCACTTAAATATGTGGTTTCTAAACCGTGACATTCAATCAAGATTTTTAAAAGAAGCACTGAAATAAGTGCCAGATAAATTAACCCTTAAGACTATATTTGTTCCTCACTGCCCACTTACTATTCTCTTAATTAGGCATTGAATGTGTATTTGGTAAGACAGTAATTGAAATAAACAAAAAGTTATTTATTTTATTTTACATCCTTGAGATGGCAATGCAAACAATGAGTGATTCCTTCTCAAGTGGAATAATTTTCAACTATATTAGGAAATTGTGGCAGTGTTGAGAAACTGGGTCTTTTGAGATTTAGGCATTGCATGAAACAACTAGGTTTTAATTATTTCTTATAATAGTGGTAGAGTTATGTGGACAAAGTGATAAAAAAGGTAAAACATTTTCCCTCTTTCTTTTTTCTTGTATTATCTTTCCATGGAAATGAACAATTATGATTCCAGTTACACCTAACAACATTAATTTCCATTGGATTCTCCTTTTTATGTTATCATTTATCCTTTCCGCTATCCTTTCTCAGTTTTGGTCAGTATTTTATTTTAGTCCTGAAGCACGTTACTGCAAAACTGCAAGACTCATCTATATCCTTTTTTTTAGAATCCCATTAAAGAAAACTGACAAAAAAGACAACTTAGAATGCAAACAACCCCTGAAAATAATGTATTATAATAATGTCTGTTGTGAAATTATAAAACTGTCATATAGCTTTGTTTTTCTGAAACACTTCTGATGCAAATTTAGATAAGAGTTGAAATAAGCATATCTGCCAAGGAGAAAAAGTGGCGAGATGAACCTTCCTGTCTTCCAGCAGGGTCACTAAGTAGAGATGGAACAGTTAGAATACAAAAGTGAGGGATGGATAATGTTGGAAAAGTCTGAATCTACAATTACATGTAAGAACTTCTTAGAATCATTTACTGCCATGCATTACAGCTGCTTGACCCTCAGGTTTTCTACTTAGAAAATACATGAAAGCACAACTGAAATTGTAAACATTATATACTGTACATATATTATTATATAAACATATAACAAATTAACCAGTTTTGAAAAGAGAAAAATGAAGAAATGCAATCCCATATTATTTTATTTACCTCTGAATCTCTTATTTTCTCACCAGTTGCTGCAACTGATCTGCATGGTAGAAATCTGACACTGCAGTAAACTATGGCTTCTTTCTTTGGATATGTACTGAACAGCATGAGTTTTTCCCCAGATTCTTCATGTGTTTCCTCACAGATATTTGCATGGATTTTCTGATATTATCTATCTCCCTTATTTATTTCCATCTTCCATCAGCCTCTGAGAATTCATGGAATTGAAGAGGCACAAATGAAATCTAAATACATAATTTAGTTAACAGTTGTAGTGAGAGTGAATGGGGAAGGGTAAGGAGGACTGAAAGCATGTGTTTTAAATCAGCACCAGGTTCAGTATTTCCTGATTAGAATTTTTCATGATGAAATGTCTGGGTTAAATTTAAAAATTATGCTGGAAGAGTGGTGCAAATTGCTTGAAGAAGATTGAAGTGGCTTGGATTTTCTTTACACCTCCACTGATATCGTGAAGAAAGGAACTGTAGTGGCTTAATGTTAAAATGGAATCTGAATACTTAAAAAAAATATCTTTCAAGACTTAGAATTTGTCTGCAGCCTGTTTCCTAAAAACATTATTTATAAATCAAATATTAAGGTATATTTTATCAACAGTAGCTTCTAAAAGTTTTTTAAATTTATTTTTGTGTTACCGCATTATATAAATAACTGATTATTCATTAGTACTTTTGGTTTGTTCTAGGAATATAATCTGATCTAATTAATAAATCTGGTAACTAGAAAACTAGACAAATCATAATTTACCTTGCTGAAAAAATGATTCAGAAAATCACAGAATGAATAAACTGTACAATATTAAAGCCATGACACATAAGATTAAATTCGAATTATTCTTTACCATTTTATTCCCCAATGAATTTGCATGGAAATAGTGATACTTCAAATATATTAAAGTGAATAGTAAAACTTGCATCATAGAATAATTTGGGTTGAAGGGACCTAACACCTCATCTAGTTCCAAACCTCCTTCTTAGAATTTAATTCAGGAGTAATGCACAGGATTAACATGATTCTGTTTTCTAGCACGAGAATGCTGTTCTGGGTTTTTTTTCTTAAACTTTTTGTTTGGTTGGTTAGGGGTTTTTTTGGTGTTGTTTGTTTTTAGGTGTTTTTGTTGTTTGTTTGGGGGGTTTTTGTTTGTTTTTTTGTTTTTGGTGAGGGTGGGGAAGTTGTCCTTTTTTTGAGTGCTGTAACCATAGTTAGGGGTGTTATATACTTACCCCATACACTGACAAAGTAAGAATTTCCCTGTCCTAAAGAACTTACATCCTTCAAGTCTGCTAGACACCTCTAAGTTGTAACATATTTAGAGACAATTCGTTATTCTTCTACTGTCTCATATAATATATATGTTGTCTCATCAGCCTAAACACTCTCCAATGGAGATGACACCTAAAGAAATGTTCAAGCAGAATGGAAAAATTTAGTTAGCAGAATTAGAAAACCCATACAGAACAATCATACAGATATGTACAGAATAAAAGAATCATGCTTTGATGGTTTAGATCAATAATCCAAAAAATCTTCCAAAATATTTTCTTTTTTTTTATCTCTAAATATGAAAAAAAAAAATCTTAATCATGGCAGACAGGTCTTCTGTAAAAAACTACTTGAAAGGAAATGATTTTCCTTGTTTGTTGAGCCAACTTCATTTCACAGTGACTGCTAAGGTCTGTAAGAGGGCACTTTTGAGCTGCAGTTGTTTGGAGATTCCAGCCAGAATTACAGACCTTGCTAATACCCTAATTTTTCAGAAAAAAAACCACAAAACCCCCCCCAAAACTGAACAAACCCAAAATAAAACCAAACCCCAAAACAAAACAAACAAGCAAAGAAAAGCCAACCAACAAACAAACAAAATACCCAAACCAAAAGAAATGAGCAAACAAAAAAGAAAAAAACAACCAACCAACCCCCCCCACCAAAAAGCAGCTCCAAGCATCACTTATCTTTCCTTTAATGAAATACAGATGTTCTAGTCTTCTTCGAAATGTAACTCAATTTTCCTTAACCTAACCAATCAGATTCTTTTTACAGTGAATGAGACCCACCTACTTTGTTTTGCAACATAGCTTGTGATGTTTTTTATAGTAGCTCTTAAGTATTTCTGAATTCTCATACATCTTATTAAAAGTTAAGAGCAATTTTTTAAGAGCTTAAGATTTCTTAGGACCCAAAACATAAAACTAACAATCTTTCATTTTACCCTGGATTTGTGCTGTACTCTTTCAGAATACATTTTTCATTCTACCTTTAAATTTTTGGACAATTACACTGTATGCCATGGAACGCTGAAGAAAAAGTTTTAAAATCATCTTTCATTTTTATTTGCTATGTCTCTTACTTGTCCCTTGTAAAGAAGTAGAAAGAAGATTGAGAATTTTTATGTGTCTGGAAGCACAGCTTTGAAACATTGATGGCATTGCAGTATATCTAAGACATGTTTAAAATCTTGCAGGGTTTTGAGCCTGTCATGATATTTCTTCTTTTTCCCCTGAAAATGTAACATTTTGAAATATTGATTCAAATTTTGAGAAAAGAAGAATATCATAGTTTCATTTTTCTTTGCAATACCAAGTAGATGCCAAGATTAATACATACTGATTTGTCATCTCCATTGAAGACTGAGAGTTCAGGAAAAGTTGTCTTGTACTTCTCTGCTAAAATTCCCCATTGAATTGAGAGGAAATACCGTGAGACTGTGCTGTTGAAAATACCAATGATACATTAACAATAGGTATAAATTTCATGAAAAATATAAAATATAATGGCTTCTGGTAGTAGCAATCATCTCCACCACAGAAAATATCAAAACCTCATTGTGCCCCAGAGGAAAAAAACTTTTAAATTGTCTTTAACATTGCTTTTATTAATAAATATTTCACTCAATGTTATATCTATCAAGGTACTTTTTACATGGCTTCTTCTTTTGGTATCTCCTGGTTTTTACTGATATCCACAGTGTTGACATTCACAGGCAACTCATGAAGTTGTCACATATGTAGAGCTGCAAGATATGAAAATGTAGATTTGAAAATGTGTACTATGCTTTGCAAGAATCTTATAAACTCTGTTCTGTGATAATTTTATTGGACTATTTACTCTTAATTCTTCTCGCTTCACACAGTTTATGATTTTTAAAGACATCATTTAAGGAAACTAGCAAAAAGAAATGTGGATTTTCTGAGCTCAAAATGAAGTGCTGGCATTGCCTTCCTTTTGGGGTACTTAGAGATCTATTTTCTTGTATTTGAAAGGAATTCACGAGTGAGGTTCTCCACCAGAATCTAAAGAAATGTCTCTTTGGATATCTGCATAATAGAATTTAAAAAACAGAATAAAATTGAAGATTGCAACCAAGGTTTTTTCAGATCTGGAACTCAACATCATGAGAGTTTGTAATTTTTACAAAAGACTCATGAGCTTTTTCCTTGTGTTTTAAGACTAATACAGATAACTGTAAAGACAAAAATTATCATATAGTTGATCTTAACTCATTAAGTTCACTACTAATGTATTTTCTTTGTCCACTTTCCTGCAGTACTAACCAGTAGAAGAGATGAGGTGTTTTTTCTTCATACTTTGCTCATTTTAAATATGCGATATAAATTGAATACCACAATAAGTAAAATTATCTTGGGTATGAACTCAGGTAAAGTGGAACTTGTGTCGTGATTTTGAGTTTTTGGATATGGCAATATGAGCTCTTTAACAATATTGTACTTAATATGGCCTGGTCAGCAGAGAAGAGATGATCAAAATCTCTCACAGTTTTGTTTGTGAAAATGCAGTTGATTTTTGAGGCAGGAGAAAGAAACACATCTGATTAATGTTGCATTTTCTCTTTCTTCTGACTCTTGCCCCCAGTATTCAAGTTTTAAAAAATAAATAAATAAAAAGAAAAAAGAAAAAGGATAAACAGAAGTTTTGAGTATTTCAAGTTTTTCAGGTTTTATCTGGCTACTTCTCATTCCTATAAGGCAAGAGTGAAACATACTTTTTCTTTAGACTTTTCACTTGCTTATTCCTTAAAATTATTTTTACTTTATTCTCTGGACTTTGGTTGTCCTCTTTTCTGTACAAAGTATGATCTTTCATTTCTTACACCAAGTAGTATACAACTTTGACTGGACTTAGTATTGCATTTTCACTAGCTCAGCAGTGAAGGAATTATGTATGGAAAAAAGGAGGAATTAAATAATGTAATAGAAAAAACAAGATTATTTCTTTATTTTTCTGTAGATAATACTGCACATAAGAAATCTATGAAAAATCATCAAAGGACCAACATAGCAATTTGGGTCTTTGACCTAGATATAGGAATGAACTTGATGCTACTGTATCTTAAATGTAAACTATTCCCATTTAAATTTAAGGCAACAGTATTGCAGCCTTCCTCAAGTGCAGTTTTTTAAAATTTTCACAATCTGAAATTGTTACTTTCTGAATCTGTACATGACAAGAAGATGGGAAATACTGCAGGTGTGCTGGGACTAGATTTCCACCTATTCCTCAAGAAATTGCTTGAAAGTAGTACTGGGGAATTTTGACAGAGGTGACTGCAGTGTACTGCACGTAGTCAAGAATAGCCAACTATACAAACACAAGCTCTTTAGAAAAGGGCCATAGTGGATCATAAACTTGAACAAGATTAATGAATAAAATGCTTATTCTGATAAATGAGCAGAAAAATAACCCTCTGGTTATATAAGTTATCTTGCTTTCCTCAATATACAGAATGTTTTTGGGATGCAATATGCTGGTTTTGGGAAATACACATTAAGGAATGGAGATTAAGGAAGCACTGTAATAGTTTGCCGGGGAGGTCATAGTATTCTTGACACTGGGTCTGATCATAACTGGTCTTTCGTATAGGGAGGAGAACGGGAAATACCTCCTGGAAAGGTTTTTTTCCAGTCTAACATTTTCAACTGCCAATCATATCATCCTTAGGAACACGTTTTCTGTAATCTTGGAACCTGTTCTCACAGGATTCTTTCACAGAGGTTTTTTTTCCTTCCTTCCTTCATTTTTTTTGTAATGTAAAAAAAAGTTCCTTCTTTTTTCCTAGTGTTATGTTTGTGCTAAAGTTGTTTTAAAGACTGCATTCCCACTGGAGGTGTTAAGTGCATTTGGTTGCATGACTGAGATGATTTTGCAAGTCCCACACATAATGGTATAAAAGTTCATAAAAGAACATGAAAGTAGCACTTCATAATATTGAGACGTCTTTTGTTTAAATGTAGTATGAATGGCCCTACCCTACTTCTATAGGGGTATCCTGACATATAGAACAATGGGTCACAATTGTGAAGAATAAGATTAGGAGCCTTGCAGATGGTGGAGGATCTGCTTTGTGGATGGAGATGTAATTAAATTCTCTTATGTTGTGGAGTAAAAAGCAAACCCATTTTGTGATGTGAAAATAGAGTTTAAGATGAGCAAAGCATAAATTTGCAGAGTTTCAGATAATTTTATTTTCCTAATGACTTCTTCCAATAGTTTTTTCTGAGGCAAAATTGTATGTTAGAAATTTTTAAAGAGGAAGATTCATCAGTAAAAAAGACTGCTGGCTCTCAAGATAAAGAAAATAGACTGCCTGGAATTCAGATTGTTTTTCAGGGTAATCATGTTCAGAGACCTTGATCTAAAGCTGGAAGCCTAGAGTAAGGTAAGGGACTTCACAGTTTGAAAAGGAGGTTTATGGTCTTATTAAGATATGGGGAATTCTATATATGCATTACAATGGCAGCTGGTCCATAACTTTGTGGCCTTTAAGGTATGCATGTATTTAGATGAAGTATTGATGCTTTTATATGAATGGTAGTGGTAATTTGTCATCTAAATACTGAGATGGGAAAAGTACTAGACCTTCCTTCAGGCACTTAATTTACACAACTGATAAGAAACTTTCAAAATAAGTTTTAGATGTGCAAGAAGAGTTACACTGCTGCCAGGTTCTATGCCTGCCTCTTCTCTGTTGAGACAAATGCTGTACACTTTCTGTCATGATATCTTTTTGTGTTTGGAAACACTTGTGGGCATGCACTCAAATTTTTTCAAATCCTTGGCTAAAAGTCTTTTTTGACACATACTTGTGGGGAAAAGTAATCTGACAGGACCCAATGCTGAAGTTTTTTTGGCTGACATTGTTTTTCATTGCAATTGCCAATTGTAACAGTTAACCTTTTTCATAGAGAATCCTGTATCCAGAAGGTAAGAAAAAGAGTGTATTTTTCTCAAAATCTTCAAAGATGTCTTTAGATTCCTCTTTCATTTTCAGCTCTGATAGGTAATACTGATCCCTTCCAATTCACTTTCATATCTGAATTTATAGTTCAAGCATCAACCTCGTATCATTGCTTTCATGATACTATTGCTTTAATCACACAGGGGTTTACTTCATTTTATCTCATGGATTATTATTTAGTTTATCCTAATATTTTTGTTTCTATATTTTTCTCCCTCCATGCTACTGTATTATGAACTGCTGCCTCTTCTGTTGCTGCCTCTTTCTCGTGTCTACTATAATAAAGAAAATAATTGCCTAGAGGCTTTCTATACAATGTAGCTGTACTAGAGAGTTCTTTGTTTTCATTTGAAGAGTACTTTAATTTTAAATAGCTTGCAGATCCACTTCAGTTGATGAAGCCTCTTCAATCAATGCTCAAAATAGTTAAAAAAGTAAAATGGGATGTAGCTGTTACAATCTACCTGGCCATCAGAAAAGTATTATACTTAAAATATGTGTTGTACTATATAGTTGTGGCTTGTCAAAACGAGTTTTTCATGCAACTTAATTTTTCTTTACACATCAAGAACGCCTCTCCATCACATAACATATTTATAGTGAAGCTGCAAGAGCTATTGTTGCTGGTTTAATTACCATACTTACCTAAGAACAAATAGTATATTTGCTATTATCATGTAAAAAAAAGAGGAAGGCAGTGTTTCTACTGAAAAACAAAAGAGCTTCTTTAGAAGACTTTTTTTATGACTGGATATCTCCATATCTAAAATTAGTTTTGATATCCTCTATGAGCATTGGACTCAAATTCTGGTCTGTCACTTTGAAAGTCTGCTATTCATTGTGCTGTGCATCTACTTCATGCTTTGTAAAAGAGCTTAATAGTCAGAAAGTTTTCTGCCCTGCTGTTTTTGAAAGATCTAAATCCAGTTCCCATTTTCACTGATTAGTACAAATGAAACTCTGAATGTCCATAGACTTGTTATACTTTGTGATGTGTGCTACAATTCAGCACAAATAGAGCTTTGTCTTACAAAAGCTCATTAGAAAGTTCTGCTCTCCAGTATGTTGATTTTTTGTTTCTAACTCTTTAGTTTGCATTGAAGCATAACTTAATTTCCAAGTAAGTTAAAAATTTGCCCTCTTTCTCCTGAAGCTGATAGGAGTCAACTGGATGCCCTTTGAGGTACTCTCAGATCCTGCTAAAGAAAATCAGTTTTTCCTAGAAAAACTGATTCATTTAAAATGTTTAAATAGTCAAAAATATAATGATTAAAACCATAGATTAAGATCTTTATGGAATGATTAAAAAATATGGCAAAGGAGACCTAAGCAGGTTATGTTGTCTACCATCTGAGTCTCAGTCATTCTTGGGAAGTATTTAGTGCCCTGTAAAGGGAAGAGCAAAACTACCTTAAGCAATCTATTCCAGTACCTCTCTGCACTGTGAGAAGTTTGTTATTACTTTGAAAAAATATCACTGTTGCTGTAAAGGAGGTGATACTTTTACTATCTCATATCCTCCTTGTAGCAGGAATTGAAAACAGTTTTTTTATCTAGTTCTGTATCTATTGTTTACCTTTTTTGAGGAGTATTATAATTTAGCAATTTTGATTTTTTTTTTCCTCTGGAATAGACAGTGGCTCAGTTTCACAATCCTTTCCACTTTGGTCTGAATCTTTCACCAGTAGAGGTAAGTTTGTGGTTTGGGAATTTTTTTGTTTGTTTGTTTGTTGGCTCTTTTTTGTTTTGTTTTTTTTTGTCTTATTTTAAACTGAGTGTTGTAACCGCTGGACTCTGCCTAGCAGGCTGCTGTGGCCTGAAAGCTCAGCGAGGGTTTCCTAGGGCCATGCGATTAATCGCATCCCCGAGTCCAATTCGGACAGCCCTACGATCTGGCTCCGGCAGCCAGCAGCGTTACAATGCAGTGGCGGTAAAGAAGGTAGAGAAGGGTCTCTCATGAGGGCTTGAGATGACTGTAATCGCATCTTGCCCCCACGATGTTCAGAGGTGCAGAGACAGCGTGGTCTGAGTGCAGGATGATTTCGTCAGGGGCCCAGGGGTGGTCCCTGGGCAGGGTTGGGGTACAGAAGCAAATAGGAAGAAACCGAGGGAGTGGCCAAGGCTAGGGAGGGAACAGGGGGAACATGGCATCACAGAATCAGGGGGTTAACAGGCTGTCACGACTGAGGACCATATTAAAGTGTATAAGTGCTGTATGAATTAGTTCAGATTTTTTTTTTTTTTTAATTAGGAAGGATTAAGTTTTTGAAAGTGAGACCACAGAAAGGAAAATATTCTACTATACTTGAATAACTTTCACTTAAAAATTGAAACTGCACCCCAAGATATAAGATACTATAAAGGAGCACCTGAAGACTTTAGCTGCCTATCTCATGCTAAAAGCCCCAATTTTTCTAAGGAACATAGAAAGCAGGCAGAAATTACTTAAGAAATCACTTGCAAGGACTTTGAATTGTTCATATTCAATAACAATTATTTGCCTCTGGAAATGTGGATGAAAACTTCTCAAGATCAACATATAAAGTTTACTGGAACTCTGACAGGAAATTTCTTGTTAAGATATTTTCAAAGAATATTGAAATTGGTAAGCATAACAAGGAAAACGTGTATTAGATGTAGACCAAAATCTACTGCTAGAAAGGTGTAATGAATTGCAAGTCAAAGCTGTAAAACTGAGTTGGTGTTTGATAGGCATAATGTTGTCTCCTTTCAAGGCCTCAGAGGTCACAGTGCAGATCCCCTGTGGCCTTCAATTAGTGAAGCTTTCACAGGAATAGTTAAGTGTAAAGTTTGAGTTTGAGCTGGGAAAAAGTCTCTTCTGCCTCTTCAGCTGACATGCTGTGGTTGCTGTTCGGGAACTTTTCTGTACTTGCATGCTCCAGGGTGTCAGACATTACCCATTCTCACTGGACCATTTTTAGCTCTTATCTCCAGTCTTCCTCTGAGATCTCTAGATGTTCTGGCTAGTGTCTTTTTCTCTGAAGCAAATTTACCTTCCTGATCTTGGAGACACTCTGGCCATTCACCATTTTAAGTATTACTGTGCTTTCTTGGAAGTGAAAAATTCCCTTTATTTGACCAGGTCACATTTCCTGTGCTTTTCTGTTCACTCATTTATAGCTTTTCCAGCCATGTGTACAACCATCCTTCTGCATCTCAGTGATTGTGGATGTGGTTCGGTGACATACCTCAGCAATTTACAGGGTAGCTGCCCTGAAAGCCTTGCCTTTGGGTGTCAGAGTGAGCTGAGTCAGGGCAGTGAATTAGACAAAGATTGATTCTGCTCTGTCTGTACTCAAGATGGGCAGCATTCTGGCAGGTTAGCTTTGGAAAATTTTTTGCCTTGGGTTCTAATGTGAAGTGGTAAAGCAGAATACTGCCAGGATGTAAAGGACAGAAAGGGAAAAATCAGAAAGATATCTATTGTAGCAAGTATACCTGGTATCTGTGTCTCTGTTATCACTTAAGGCAAATGCTTAGCATGCTTGTTGCAAGTGTGTTCTTAAGACTAATCTCAAATTTTGTTTTAATAGTCACACTAAAATCTAAATGAAACAAACATGTACAGACAATTGCCTGTTCTGAAGGTAAAACAGCACATAATGGTTTTAGGGTTGGTAATAAGGAAGTTTTTTTGTTTAAAGAGAGTATACTGCTACACTCCTCCATACACATTTTACATCAGGAGTGAAATTACTTCACTCCTGATAATCTGTAAATTTGAAAGTTATTGATGGAAATTTGAAAGAAAATTTCCTAGTTCATCAAACTTTATTGTTAATTTTGTATTGAACAGGCCACATTTTACCCAGGGTGTATAATTCTCTTAACTTACTGTTACCAAGGGAATGGTAAAATGTGTGTAGGTGTTAGAAATCTTCTGCAGTAAAGCACAATGTTACAGTAGTAACTTGTATCTTCCCTAGAATTATAATCAGTGCCATTATGAGTGTAAAAACCCTGAAATTTATGTAGCTGTGTTTTACATCATGGATGTCAGTGTTGAAATGTTGCCTGTCCTGGGCTTTGTAAGCAGTCATTTAAACTTGTGACATATTAAGTTTAATGTACTAGTTTCAAAACTTTACTGCTTCATTGTATTGAGTAAGAAGAATGTTATCTACAGGACTTAAATTTCTATTTACAATGGTTTATCATTTTCCTTACTAATCAATACATCACACAGCCACATTATAACAGACTGATGACTCTCAGATTAAAAAGAAAAGAGATGAGGAGTGTTGCTGAGAGATTCAACATTAGATGAGCACTGTTTGTTTTTTGTTAAAATGCTGGTCTTCCCAACCTCTGTACCTTTTCTACAGTTCAAAGGAGTATTGGAAGGAGGTGGGTGTTATTCTTCAACAAATCCTTAAGACAGGGAGCCCTGGAATCCTCTGTGTTTAGCACCACCATTTAATGCATGAGGGAATTTGGCTTCCTTTCTGATGGGACGCTTCCAGAAGTAGCTGCAGCTTATCCTGAATTGTACTTCACTCTTAGAAGAAGATCCTCCCCTCTTTCCTCTCAAAGGGCTTTCCTGCATCTGAACACTGCACAGAATTAATTTCTGATGACTGCACTAAAACACCTAAAATTGTTTTTATCAGTCAGCTGACTCAACTTGATTTTTGCTGATAGCACATGTTAAGACCACATGTGCTGTACTTAAGCTTTAAAAATCTTGTCCCATGACAGTAGCAAGGAAGGACCAGACAGCCAGAACTCTCCAACCACCTCAGGGAGCAGGACAGTGGTTGGGCAGCTTCAGCCCTGGGGAGTGGGTATTTTTCCGGGGATGGCAACAAGTAGCCCAATCCTCCCAGCTAGTAATAATCTCAGAGTCCTTACACTAGTTTCCTTATGCCTCCTGAAAGGAAATAAATATATATATATATAAAAGGTATATCTACCTAAAATAAGATATATCGCTAAAATACATAAGAGATTTTGAATTTCAGTAAAACATTTTAGACTATGATAGCAAAGGAAGCACCGCCTCTGAGCTCTCTTTGTCACGTTTTGACAGATGACGAAGCATTTGAATAAGAAGAAAGCTGGGAAATCCTATTATGTATTTTGCTAGTCTGATTTACATGCTGCCATGTCAGTAAGCCAGAGATTGCTGAATCACATTTCTAAATGGGAGACGTGATGTCAGGGGGTGTTACTAACAAGATCCCAGGGTACAAGAGAAAATTCATATGTGTACGTGTATAAGTCTGCTAACATGCACAGTTGTGCCTAAGCTGGCATAGTTTATTATTTGAGAAGTTGTGATATTCAGCTGACTCTATACAAGTGACAAAACTCTCTCAGAATCTGTCAATTCTGTATTTTTTGCCAAGCTAAGATGTTAGCCTGCAGTTAACATGTAGACCTACTCTGGACATGATCACAAGTCCTTTCTTTGCTTTGGGAATCCAGACAATAACTGAAATATAAAGTTGTAATTTAAATAGGGTTTTTCTGTTATTATCAGATGCTAGGTAGTAACTTTTTAAAGTACCATCCAGCATTAATTTCTGTCTGATTTACACACACACTATATATATATATATATATATATATATATAATTTTATGATATATAATGATGTAAAGATTTTTTTTCCTCTTAAATTAGGATGATATTTATAATGACAATGTTTATATGTCTATCAGGAAGTAAACTCTATGTTTTGATTTTTGAAACAGTTTGAAACAAAGGCCTACACAAAGCTTTTAACGTCTGTGCATTATAATCTTGGGGACTCGTGTTGAGGTCTGTTACTTGAATATACGAAGGAATATAGCTTAAAGAGTAAAAAGTCTCATAAGTTACTTTGACATACTGAAACCATTATCTGACAAGGTTAAGGTGAAGAAGGATTTGTCAACATGTAAATATCACTTGTTTAATACATCTGACAAATTAAAAAACTGATTAAATAGCAATCAATATTACAACTTCATAAAGAGACTGATAATTCAGAAACACTAGAAAATGATTTTTTTTTTTTACTTAAGCAAAATTTTTTCTGCTGTTCTTTAACATCCTGTAGACAGTAAATTGAAGTATAATTTTTAAATTAAATTTTCATTTCTGCTTTCTGGTAGTGTTATGAAGACATAAAGGTATGGGCTACTAAATAAATAATATGTTTCAATTTTTATCTCCTTGAAACTGAATCGCAGGCAGGAAATCCTTACGTGTATATGTGCAATTTGGAATGTATTTGCTTTCTCTCTTTACCTTTCTTTCTTACTTCCCCTGCAATACACTGCTTGTGTGGCTTTGATGGCTAGTCTCTCACTTCGGATACTGGTGGTCATGGGCTGACTGCAGAAACAAAACCATGGTGAGAGTTGCCGTGTAGAAGGAAAGCAGCATACACATGCAGCCAAGAGAATTTTGGAATGATTTCTAGAGCAGTGTCTCCAAAACAGCTGACTCCTGAACTGCTATCTTTTTCTCACTTCCGCCTCTTGCATGTACAAGAATGTGCATGTACACAACAAACTACTACTTGAAATATAGGTGTTGTCTGTCTGCGTATGGATGGACTCAGAGTCAAATTTTTGGTCAGAACATTCAAAAGATAACCTTATTTTTCCTTGAGGATACTGCCATTTCTTTCATTGTTTATTTAGGTAATAACAACAGTGGGAGGTGAAAGCATGGTGGCTTCACCCCGTACTGTTTTAGTCATGAAAAGGTTATGATGCTCACTTCTGCAAAATTTTTAATTACAATTCTGCTCCTTAAAAAGGGAAAGTTGTTTTGATCTCATGGTAAATAGTTCATATGGCTGGCTTGTTTGGTACTCAATTGAAAATCACAGTATGACAGTGTTAAATTTATCTGGATGGCTTCCTGCGTGTAATGGTGGGGTGGTCTGATCTGGGCTGGCCACTGGACCCCCTCCCAGCAGAGGCAGGGTGAGAAAATAAATTTAAAAACTTGTAGGTTGAAATAAGGACAGGGAGATCCCTAAATTATTACTGTCATGGAGAAAACAGACTCAACTTGGGGAAAATTAATGTAATTTACTGCCAATTAAAATATGTTTGGATAGTGAGAAGCAAAGACAAAATATAAACCCCACCTTCCTCCCACTTCTCCACTCCTTTTTCCCAAGATCCCCTTTACTCCCTCATTCCCAAATCATCTGCCTGCTCCCCAGCAATGTCCTGAGCAGCAGAGGGGATAGGTAGTCAGTGCTGTGGTCAGTATGTAACAGATCCTCTCCGCTGCTCCTTCCTTCTCACTCTGTTACCCTGATTCAGTGTGGGGCTCCTCCCATGGACTAGTGTCCTTTAGGAAACAGGCACCTGCTCCACCATGTTCTTTGACAGTATGTAGGTGGTTTCCACTCTGGTAGGCTAAAGGGGTAGAGAAGGAAGGACCATGGTAAGAGGGACCACACAGGGAAAAAAAAAGGGGAAACACAGCACTTCTGTAAACTATTAAAGATACCAGTGATATTAAGGCGCTGAAAACAAATACATTTTAATAAACACTTAGTCTTTAATAACTGGAGAAATGGAAGTTAACTAATATTTCTTTTGCCAATCCAGATGGTGAATGGAATGTTTCAAAACATTTTGCTTTTATTATGTTATCTTCTCTGATTTCTAAGCTCCCTAATTCTTCTGTATGGCAATTCAGCACTCTTCAGGTCTATGTTTTGAGAGTTCTGAACATTCCTGCTTCTTTGTTTCAAGGAACATGTTGGACTGTGATCATGTTTAACTTTATGCTTGAATAAAATGTGTAGTCTTTGTTCAACTTAAAAAAGGCAATGAAGTATATGCTACTTTAGAAATTTTTACTTGATTAGCCCTGACACATGCTCAGTTGAGAGAAATTATTTTAGAAGAAACAGATGGAAAATATAATGAAATTTACATTTTAATCTTCTTTCCCTGGTACTTCCTTGTCTTTTTTTCCCCTCCTGTACAAAAAGCAGATAAGTTGCACTAATCTGGGAGACGAATCAGTTGATTCTTGGCAAATATCACTGACATTTTGTTACCAAAAATCCCCTAGGACATGCAAAATTGTTTGTAATCATCACTTGGAATGATCACAACTTTAGTTTTAACAGGATGCTATCTGCCAAAATGTCCTCGAGATAGGTACATTTCTATTTTGTTTTGTTGTCGTTTGCTGGTGATTTTGCTGAGGAAATGTCACCTTTCAACTTACTGCTGAGAGTATAAGATGTAATTTGATTTTGAATTTGATATCGGTGGTATCTCCAGTAGCTGCTAATGACCAGGCTTTTCAGAGGGGATAATTGGGCAGCCTTTTTTAGGACATATGTTTTATCTTTTTAGAATCATAGACTTGTCTTCAGACATTTAAGATTAATTTTTATAATAGTGCAAAGAGAATGCCACATTAGTCATAATACCTCCATTAGTAACTGGAGATGCTTGAAAAGGTCTGATTAATTTTTTTGTTTATGGTGGCAATATTAGCTTTTCATTTACTTCTAAAATCATCATCAAAGCCATCCTAAAAGGACAACTAAAACCATCATATCCATTGAAAAAGTCAACTTGGGACAAAAATGGGCATCTGGAAACTGGGAGTTTAAACATTAGGAATATAGTAACCAAATACTTAAGGAAAAAGTGAAAATTAAAATGTGGAAATACCATTAGATGCTTACCTGTATATTGAGGTTCATATATTCATTTCCTTAAATGAGTGAGGTTCTGCACATCAATAAATTGGAGAGAGACATTTCTGGGATATATACACTGCTGACTGAAATAATCAAAAAAATTGAATTCTATAGCACTATACAAAATTCTAAAGAAAGAGATTTTATGTTATCTTTATCACTTTATTCAAGAAAAAAATAGTGATTTTACATCTGTAGTGTCCATTTGTATTGGAGTGCTTTTCTTAAGCTCCTGCTGAAAGCTGTATGTTAGAGAATACATTCATCTGCTGAGGCTGACTGAATATTCTTACAGAGGTTGTGGTTGGTCCATGTCTGCAGTTTGTAAAAACAGGCTGAACAAATATCTTGTGATGGACTCTGAATAACGTCCATAGCTGATTTTGCCCTGAGGTAGAGGAAAGGGTGAGGTACATTCTGAGCTTCTGTGGTTATATTATGTTCATGAGCTGCTTACAAATTACAACAACAACAAAAAAAAAAGGCGGTGTGCATCGGAGAATAGGGAGAATGAAGTACCTGAATTACTGTACTGTGAAACAGCAAATGTGGCATATCTCTCTTCCAATTATACTGGTTGTGTCAACACTTGCGTTTCCTCTCCAAGGCAAAGTAAATAGAACCTGTGCTTATCTTGCTTTTGTTGTTTTTTTTCTTACAGTTGTGTGATTAACATATGTATGTGCTGTGTTTTCTAATTCAATATAGCAATTAAGAAACAAAGAAAAATGAATTTCCAGTGATTTCGAACAATTAACTCCCAAGTTAAAAATTCTGGTTGAGGTGTTGCTCACCTAAAGTTCTAACTAAAGAAAAATGTGGAAGTATTTGTTTAAAGGACTGTCTCAGATGTGTCAGAAGAGCATAAGATGCTGCCTTCTAGCAACTGAATATTTGTGTGCACAGAACAGCGCAACCAGGAGCACGCATCACCCTTTTTTGCACACTTTGCAGCTGACCTTGCAAATCATACAACATAAGAACATTATCATTTTCTGTGAGAGACAAATTACTAATATTCAGGTGCAAATCACAGCAAATGTATTTGAAGGCATGCACAGCACTACCAATTTAATTTTATATGTTGGCTTTTCGTAGGTATATCCTGAATATCCTGAATATAATTATATTCTGAATATAGTCCAGAAAACCTTCGTTTCTTTCTGGTGTTAGGATTTGCTATTGTGATTTGAACATCTCCTATTATTCAGTGAGTAACTTAGTGATTATGCAAAGAAAATTCATTCACTGTAAAAGATCAAGGATGGCTTTCTACCTAATGCATAATTTGTTCTTAGTAGTGAAGGACACAGTGTATTTTGTGTCAGCTACAGAAGTACATTAAAGTCCTGTCTTGAAAGAATTGCACAGGGTGGAATGCAAAACAAAGATGAAAGAAAAAATGCAGCCATATATAGGATGACTGGGATAGTCATATTAGCCCTCACATGCATGTGTTTTCTGCAGATGTATTTGTGAATGAAAGGGAAGTTGAAGACTGGAAGTAGTTCCAGTAATTCTTTTCCTTCCTACCATGGCTATTGATTGTTTCAAGTTCCTTGGCCCTAAATTAGTAAAGCATACTCTGAAGTTTGAACATAGGAGAAAGCTTCTTTTTTTTTTAATGATCCACTTCTGGAACAGAAGCACAGAAATAAAATCATTTTGCAGCGCACCTTATTGACACCCTCACAGCTCTGAGAAGAGTCATAAATGCTGCACAGAATTGGAAGCAGAGGCATAAGAAAGGGAAGGACTAATAATTTCTTCTATACTAAGCCCTGATGATACTGCTTATAATTCTGAAGTATTTAGTTTAACTTTGCTGGTAGAATTTAGATATTCATAGATGTATGGTGATTTTCTTAATAACTGTATTGGTATTGCAATTCAGAGCTCTGAGCAACTTAACTTTGGTCTTTGTTTCTGGCTCTGCACAAGAGGAACTGTTTATTGGAGAACTTCTCTTTTTTGATGACATTTAATTTCTATTTCTCAAATTATTTTGTCAATTTTGAGTATCTTTTACAATAATTAACTATATTAGCTAAAATAAAAAATCAGAAATATTTATTTCATGAAGATATGAGCAGAATCTTCTTGCTTATCTTCTTTGGACGATTTCCACAGAAGAATTTCCAGAACTTTACTGTTCTTTTAGCATTATTTTCTTTATATTGTATAGATTTAATACCTAGGACATATATGTAAAGGAGGTAAGTGTTTTTTGTAAATTATATTATAATAATACCAGCCTATTCTGTCTCTAGTGAATAAAGTTTCAAGGTATAAGATGCCTGTCTGTTAAGAAAAAAACAATAGTTATCCATCTCTAGAGTTCCCTCTTTCTCTTGGGAAGCAGCCTGAGATAAGTAACAGAACAAACATCTACACTTTTGATATATTTATTCAGGTGTACTGTTTCCAAATTATGAGGTTTAAACAAATGTAGCAACTTCTTTAGTACACTCCCCTATTACCCAGCAGGTCAAGGACTTTTGTTTATGGTTAAGGTCTTGCTTTTATGGGTATGAAAGAGGCTGCATTCCTTGTGTTCGGTACATCCTTGTGTTCAGTACATCCTTGGCAAGTGACAGCACTGGACCTGCTTGCTGTATGCCTTTCTTTCCATTGTGATTAACATAAGACATTGTGGATTAGTATTTGTTAAAATACGTTTTGTCAATCACTAGAGCTTTTCTGGAGACCTTTTGACATGTGTAGCAGCTAATGAACTAATTATATAAATGTCTTTAATGTTTTCCAAAACTGTTTTACATGGAACTCTCAAAGTTCACAATGCATTTTAAAGAGAGGATAGAGTGGTTTTGGTGATAGACATGATCTTTAGGCACCTACTTGGTTTAAGAGAGAAAGTGTACATTTGCATTTGTACACCTGAATGTATGTCATTGCCCTCTGTAATTATGTTAGTGCTGAATACATAGTCTTTGTTAATGCTTACACGGTGGTATTATGGAATCCCAGAAAGGCTGATGTTAGAGACTCCTCTGAAAGTCAGCTATTCCAAGTTCCTGGATCAGAGCATGCTAAACTAGAGCAAGTTGTCCAGGGCTGTGTCCAATACAATATTGCCTGCCTCCAAGGATGGAGAGTCCACAGACTCTGAGCAGCCTGCTCAGTGTTCAACCACTCTCATAACAAAAAAGTATTTTTCTTTTACTTGTATGGAATTTCTGCATTTCAGTGGGTGCCTATTGCCTTCTGTCCTGTCACTGGATATGCTAGATATCTGGGGTTCTTAGCTCTGTCTTCTTTATCCCCTCCCATCAAGTATTTTTCCATGTGGCTGAGATTCCTGTCTGAGACCCCTCCAGGCTGAACAGTTCCAGCTCTCTTTGTCTCTCCTCCTTGGTCTGTTTATTGTCTTGTGACTCTTCACTGCATTCATTTCAGCATGTCCGTATGTCTCCTGCAGTTAGGAGTCCAGGACTGGACCCAGCACTCCAGGAGTACCTCACCAGGGCTGGTTAGAGGGGAAGGATCATGTCCTTCTACCTGCTGACAGCACTCCTAATGCAGCACAAGAGCCTGTCTAAGGGCACACTCCTGGTTAATGTTCAACTTGTGGTTCAGCAGGGCCCCCCAGATCCTTCTTGGCAGACCTGCTTTCCAGACAGCTATGTCAGCTATTGCTCGGTGTCATTCTTCCCTAGGCAGAGGTCTTTGCACTTCCCACTCTTAATGTCATAACCCATTTCACCTTCCCATTGACGCTCACCTGAACTGTGGTGCAAACATCTGACCTATCAGTCACTCCTGCCTGTTATCTATTATCAGCAAAAGTGCTGAGACTGCACTTTGCCCTTCATCTAGGCCGTTAATAAAAATATTGAATGGTATTTTCCTCAATATGCACTCCCAGAGTTCAGCAGAAAAGAATGACCTAGAGCTAGACTTTCTGCAGCTGATTGCACGTGGTTTTTAAGTACACACAAACATTTCTTCATTTACACCTTGATTTCACCCAAGAAATACAGATATGCTTGGGATACCACTATTCTTGGGAGTTGACAAAATTGCTCATACTTGAGCTACAGTTGAGTTACCCCATGGAAAGTTTATATTTGAAAGGGTGGATATGATGGAAAATTGCTAATGACAAAAGTAGGTAATGGCAAACCTAGAATTAGAAATTAAAGATTACCATATGCAGGGAAATAGTTTATAATACCACTATTGGAAAGAAACACCTATATAAAGGCAAGGTGCAATAAGGGTTATGTTTTGACACTGAGAAGGGCTTCTCTAGTTCTCTCTAAAATAGCAAGATTCATTTCATTCCCTGATCTGAGTAAAATTGACTTTGACACATAGTTCAAAGAAGGTTAAAACATTTTTACATTCCATTAAATTTTGCTATGATAGGTGTTCAAGGTGAGCTTTTCATACTGGTCTGTTGCAATTCAACTGGACACAGAACTGAGCAGTTTGAGAGTGATTATAATTACTGGAAGTACCAAAATTTTATCCAGGTACTATTCCCAAAATGAAAGCCTTTCTTTTTAAAGGAGCACCTTTGATGAATAAATCTGCTTTGTTTAAGACGGCTTTGCTTTCTGAAATGCAAGAACACTGAAAATGAACACCATGAGCAGTGTGTTAAAATGTCTCTTCATTCTGTTTTGCAATTGAAATTGTTCTATAAGACAAGTGAAAAAAGCTACAGTCATTACATTTCCATACACCAATCAAGTCATGTAATCAGCATTCAGGTTTAAGAAGAATGTGTGGAAAATTCTCTCTTTTTTGTAGAAAACAAGTCTTGAGTATTTCCAAAAGTACTTTGATCCTTTCCCAATGTCCTCAGTGTACTGGCTGGATATGACAAACTGAAGTTTCTTGACTGCAACTCCATTTGTGACCCCGGATTATGGAAATCTACACTGCAGATCTGATTTTGGCTATTTCTTTCTACAGAATATATATAATTTCTTTCATTGTTCTACATCTATAATTCAAACATAATGATGTTTATGATAAATTGTATTCATTAGAATAAATTTAGATTTTGCAATGTATGTAGGCTATGTATAAAATTCTTTTTTAACATTATTTCACAGAGATGAACAGAACTGTATTTTTATGTGATCTTGGAGCAGAAAACCTTTATGCTTGGAGACAAAAAGCTAGGTGATGTCTTACAGTATATTAGCCAGAAGCAACAATAGAGCCAAAAGTTGTCCTGAAGTATTTCTTTGTTGCTTAATAGTGAAGGATCTTCTTTGGATTTGTTTGGTTTTTGGTGGTTTTTTGTGGGTTTTTTTCCTGTTGTTGTTTTGTTGTTGTGGTTGTTTGTTGTTGGTTTGTTGTTTATTGTTTGTTTTGGGATTTTTTGTCATTTGTCTCCTTTTTTTTTATAATAACCTATTTTGACATACATATTAATTTTCATTAGATGACAAATGTTTTCTTGTCTAGAAATAGGGAGGCTAAGGAACTAAAGTGGTATTATTTGTTTTAATCATCTAATCAACTGAATATTTTCATCAATTTAATATACTTGTATACACAATTGTCAAAGCTCCCTGATTAGCTCTTAAAAATAATTGCCAAACTCATTAATATTACTAGTTTTTCATTCAGATCAATTTTAAGATAAAGTTATTTAGAAAAGAAACATTAGATTTTTATAAACACTAAAGTTGATGGCCTAATCTGTATGTAAAAACATACACAGAATGATTGTTCAGTTCTTCAGTGTTCATGACGTCAAAATGATTTCTTTGCTGGATTTCGTCTGTTTATTTTTACAAAGCAGAAAGGCAAGTAAAAATTATGAGGAAAAAATGTATTTTAATGAATGCTTAAAAACTTTGTTCTTCACTTTTAAATTTCAATATAATTTATTCATTATTTCATTTTTTCTGTAGAATTGTCACTCTAAGCCTTAAAATATCCCTAGGTCTTTTATGCTTACATATGGTTCCCTGTGGTTTTTGCTAGTTTTTTCTCAATTTCTTCTTTTCTAGAGTATCTATATGGTTTATTCATTACTGAGGTAGCATTGGAGTAGTTTTCCCATCCGTATGACGATGCTATGAATTTGCAGTGACAGCAGCACACTACAGAATCTCTGGTTCATTCTAGGGAATGGTGCTAACTAATGGTCCTGATTCTGTAAAGTGTTGAATACTGGCCAAACTTGCTGTCAGAATAGTTATATTTACCATTCTTCACTCAATTCCAGTCACTTCTTCTCCCACCTCCAAAGTGCTCTTAAAATGAGGCTGCTATGAAATGAACCAAGTGAATGTTTTCGGACTGGTTGATTCTGCCTACATCTTAAATCATTGGAGCCAGGGCACGACTAGAAGTAACAGCTGACAGCCAGCTGCTGTGCGTAGTCGCATCTGCTGATATCAACTCCAGAAAGACACTGACAGGGTGAAAGAAGGTTATTGCTAATGTGAACACCCAGATTATGGTCTTTTTCTTTACACTTTTGAGCTTTGAAGACTACATTCCACTGCTAGCATAACATTAGGTCACAGGCTTGTATGCAATTCAGCTCTTACAAAAAACCAAAGCTGGCTTTTTAGGAAGATAAAAATTTATCATTCAGTATGAGTTTTGGAAGAACATATGGGGATAGATGGTTTTAGCTAAAAGGATGTTTGTGAAGATTTGAACAGTATTTTTTTGGAGATAGATCCACAGAACAGAATAACAGAATGTTTAGATTAGATTAGAAAATCCCTCCAAGGTCATCAAGTCCAACCTTTGACCAAACACCACTGTGCCAACTAAATCATAGCACTAAGTACTACATCCAATCATTTCTTGAATGATTGGATATCCTTGAATCACTTCCAGGGAAAGTGACTCCACCACTTTCCTGGGCATCCTGTTCCAGTGCTTGACCACCCCTTCAGTGAAGAAATCCTTCTTGATGTCCAACCTGAACCTCCCCTGGGCAGCTTGAGGCCATTTACTCTTGTCCTGTCACTGGTTTCCTGGGAGAAGAGGCTGGCTCACCTGGCTACAACCTCCTTTTAGGTGATTGCAGAGAGCAGTAAACCCCCCCTGAGTCTCCTTTTCACCAGGCTAAAGAACCTCAGCTCCCTCAGTTGCTACTCGTAAGAGTTATTCTCTGGACCCTTCGCTGTCTCCATTGCCCTTCTCTGGACTTGCTCCAGCACCTCAGTGTCCTTTGTGAATTGAGGGGCCAGAACTGGACACAGAACTGGAGGTTTTGTCTCACCAGTGCCGAGTACAGGGCGACAATTGCTGCCCTGGTCCTGCTGGCCACACTATTACTGATACAGGCCAGGATGCCATTGGCCTTCTTGGCCACCTGGGCACACTGCTGGCTCATGTTCAGCGGTATGTCAACCAACACTCCCTGGTCCTTTTCTGCTGTTCTGCTTTCCAGCCACTCTTCCTCCAGTGATGCATGAGGTTGAACACATTGAATCCTAGGATAATTTGAACCAGCTTCAGTAAAGCACTAGGAAAATGGAATTGCATATTTATGAATACGAGGAAATTTAGAGAATTTAATTGTCTTGTTTGCAGTATGAACCCCAAAATATCTCTGCATGATCCATTTGAGCATTATGAGCATGTTAAGTGTAGCCAAACCCACTGAGTCTGCTGGGACACACAGAGATTACTGGGTTTTGAGTCAGACACAGGTGGGTTCTCATATTTATTGAATGATGAATTATACTCTTACTCATTTTCAGTTCTGACCAAAATAAGGACTCTGTAGACTAATTATGGGTTGTTCTGTACACCTGCTACTCTTTCAGAAATGCATTTTCAGTGAAGTGGACAAGAACTGGAGGTAGTTGACGTGGCTTGTGTTAAGGCTGAAAGGTATATTTGCTTTCTTTTCCCCACTGAAAAAGCAAAAGCTTAATAGAAATTTTCTGTTCATATAATTGGACTACTTATTTTTTTAATATTTTAGAGGGTAACAGTTGTTTCTGTGATGTTACAAGGTCTATTTTTTAGTTAAAATAATAACAGTATGGCATCTTCAGCTCAGAATTGAAAAACACTGACATTTCTGATCAAAAACCAATCAAATATTCTTCAAAACAGTCTAGGCCACCAACAGTGGCAGATTCATTTTTTTTTCCCCTTACCTGGCTGGATTTTAAATAAACTCAGAAGAGTGCATAAACTCTGGTTAAAACCTTTGCTGCACAGTGGTTCATAATCCCATTCTTCTATTCCAAAGAGACAATTGTTACAATTGTATTTTCAGGAAGACGCTTACATACTAGAAGGTTCTAGTTCTCTTGCAGTTTCTACTGATTAATTTCTACGGTATCTTTAGTTTTATTATTGATCATGTTTTTTAAAAGTCTATTCTGGCGCACTTTTTTTTGCTTTATTTATTATTTATAAAAAGATACAGAAGTACTCAGAATAAATAAAATTGCACTTTAATGGTATGGGGCAATGTATCAATTGTCATTTTTTCATAAAGTATCCTTTGCCACTCATTCTTAAGTTATTTTAAAATATTTTTTTTAACTGGCTTACTGGCAGAGCATCAAATTCAGATGTTAAGGATGAGGAAATGAGAAAATGAGCTTTATTACATTATCTTATATCATTAAAGTCCAAGGGACATACAGCACATAGATGATCATGTTATTAGAAAAATGTACAAGTGAAGGCAACACCGTAGTGCATTAGGGTGAATTCCTATCCTGCTTCAGAGATGTAGGGAGCTTTGTTCCTCCACTTATTGTGTTATAAATGTCCTCTTTTTGAATATTAAAGCTGGCCTTCTGCATGTTGATTGTGCTTAGTTTAGGCTTTGTTATTTTCACTGTTGTGTAATATTATTTTTCAGTGGCTTACTCTCACTTTAAAAATTCACCTTGTCCCTTGTCAGCCTGTATTTTGATAATACAGGTGGCAAATGCTTCCAGGTCTTTTATTTACACTAGATACCTCTACCCTTTAGAAGCCTTTGAAATCTGAGTCAGTGGTTAGGGCCTTATCTGATTGCATGTTTAGGGTATTTTAAGTTTTTATTGAATGTAGAGGTTTTCATAAGTCAATCAGGAGTATACTAATTATTGCAATTGAATCATTCTCATATTAGTCTGATCAAGTGGTGAAAAGTTTATGCTTGTAGATTTAATTTAGGTATTTTTTTAGGTTTCAAATATGTTCTGTTAGTTTAAATTTCCTTTATTTCCTGGAATAGACAAATGAAATTATAATTAATTCAAGGAGTTAGAATGCTTTTCAAATTTGAGGATTTGATATAATTTTTTAGTTTTAAAATTCTATGAATCTGTGTTTCAAAAAATGGAAAAAAAAAGTGAAAAAGTAATGTCCTAAAAAATGGCTACTCATGTTAACATAAGGAGTTTGATACCCCCTTATATTTTTCCTGAGAATGTAATTTAATATTGCTTCTTTTCAATTACACATTTATTTAAATATTTAGTTAAAACAAGGAAGTTTGTTTCCTTCAATTATAAGGAACTTATTTCCAGAGTATATCCCTGTTCTGTAAATTACAATGGTGTTCGTAGGAAATACTTGGCATTGGACTGAACTCCCTTTCCTTTCACATAAAAATTTGAGAGAAAGAATGAAATTTTTTGATTTATTATTTCAGTATTTTTCACAAGAATTCCGAGTGCATAGGTAGCATCAACTGAATCTTGTGAATAATGACTGATAGGAGTGTCATTATGCATTTTACCCAGTTAAGCCTGAGTTGCATGTGAGATACACTTTTAGGAAGCCTTCAAAATATTGTGACATTTGAATACAGAATATCTTAGTATCTTGCCGTTGAAAGAAATCCATGCTTCTATCTTGGTTTGGTCCTAAGAAATCCTTGTGTGGATAGATTGTGAAAAAATAATATTTTTTTGAAAGATAATGTTTCTACATTTTTGCCATCTGTTAAATGTATGTATTGTCAGACACACCATCAAGAACATAATGCATTAGTGTTTTATATTCCTAGTTACTTAGTTGTCTAATGGCAATTGTTAATTAGTGTCATCATCAGCTTTTGTTTGTACAATTACAAATATGATGATTTTTGTTGAGTGGTAGTCAACATATCTGTTGCACCAGCTTGTTTCCATTCTTCTAAGAATATTAAGTAGCAGAAGAAATAACTAAATGTAAAATCCTATGGGAAAGGTTGGTCTGGCCTCAGAACTAAGATTTATATCCAGTTCAGTGTGCCTGTAACAGGTCTGTTTGCATGTGCAGCTGCAAGAGCAGCTATGTTAATTTAGGAAAAGTCTTCTTTATTCAGTGTAAGGAAAGCTTAGTGAAAATCTGGCCCTCTGTGTTAATACAAAATTTACCTTTTTCGATTCGAGCCTTCACATAAATGTCTTTAACCAAATAAATTGAAGGCAAATTAAAATCAGACCCATGGCCTTCTTTGCATAATTTGGTTCTATGTGATTAACAAAGCAGAATACACTGAACTTAGCAGGATCCTTTATGATTTTAATATTTTTCCATTAATGTGCTTCCTAGATGTGTGGAAATACCTGTTTTGTTTCAGTGAGTCTTCTACCTTTCTTACAGTGAATAATTTTAACATATTATTATGCTTATGTCCCGGGGACCAGAATTTGATGACTGTCACTTTAGAGCTAAAACCCTCAGTCTACCCATTCTGGAGATTAAACAAAACAATCTGGATTAGTTCTATGCATGAAACATGTTGGGGACAGTATGGAAGAAATGTAGCCTTTTGTGCTGATACCATAAATATTTTAACATTCCATTTTCTCTTTGGATAACTTTGTAATAAAAAAATAATTTAACAGGTATTTGCCTGGCGTAGATTTTGTGTGTAAAAGTTTTTTGCAACAGAGATCCTGTATGTTTCTATGCCTTCTTTTTGTTAATGAAAATATTTTTTGATGCAGTCAACAAGGAAAACAGTTTTCTATTGATCCTTAATCAGCATTAATTAATCCACAGAAAATACATGACTGAAAGAAGAAAATTTCATTTTAAAATCCAAAATGAAATCCCACTAAGAATTGTTAATTTATCAAGTTCCTTATACAGCATGTTCTGAAACCAATAGGAGATTTTGATTAAACGTGTTTTGAGTGGGATCATTCTCATTTCACATATACAAGACACATTTATTTTGTTTTATGTCTACCTTTACATGTGTCTATACTTGAATAGTTCATATGTTCATTCTATGTAATGTGGTGACATAGTACAGGCCTGACCTAAATATGTTTGAAACTTTTCTGCCCTTAAGACTTTTTTCAGAGAATGAATGAGGAAGATGAAGAATAAATGATGTGCACCCTAATGAACTTTTGAAACTGTCATGATGGAAACAGGGGATACATCATTTGGAAGGCATTAGAGCTATAAACTTTCTCCGGTATTCATTTCTTCCTCTGATTTCAAGCAGGAGGAATGGTGTAGACTTTGTGGTGGGAAAAAAAAGCAGATGCATTGAAAGCTGCAGCCCTCAAAATGCAGGTAGGATCTTCTGGAAGAAAATTCAGATCCTTCAGAATCCTATACAGCAAACCCTCTAGAATCCAAATGAGAATTTAAAGTGAGAGAGGAAACTGATTGATTTCATTGCAGTAGTTAGAAGTTCCATGTTCAACCTGAGGTTTGATTGCATGACCATAAGACAAATGTACCAGTATGAGCAAAAGACAGGAATGCCTTTTGCTGTGCAAAACCAACTTGTGGTAGTTTCAGCTTTCTGCTTAATTTTTCTGAAGTTTGAGTATGTTATTGCTATAAGCTAATCAGCATGCAGGTGATGCCTTAACCTAATCTTGCAATTATTGAACTGGGAAACCCTTTGTTCCTCAATCCACTTAGCTTCGCTGGTGCAAATTTGAAGCTTAATTGGGACAATTTAAATGCAAGTACATTTAAAGATGTCATTAGGGTCAGACATTATTTTTTTTGGTCCCTTTTTAAAGAAATGGGAAAGGTTTTTTTCTGAGGAAACAGGTCAGTGTAGTGTTAGACATGAAAATGAACACACCAAAATGAACCAAAAGTAACACCTAAATTAAGGTAACTTCCAAAGTGAAGAACACTGCATTAAGAGAAGAAAAAAATCATAAAAAATTGTGATGCAGACACAGCACTACCAAGAAAGGCCTTAATGATATAGTGTAGTGCTAAGATAATTAGTTTTACAGGTATGAATTCAATTAGAAACTGGAATATATACCCTAAAAAAAAAAAAAAAACATACTATAAAGTTAAGATTTTTTTTCCAGGAAATATATGTTTATTAGTAGAAGAATCATTGGTGAATATATTACACATAAAATTTTGTTAATGTGATTAATGTCTGGAAAATTACCAGGTTTTGGTACTGCTTGTATGGTGTATCCCTTATCTGTAGGTTTTGACATCTGTAGTTGTGAATAGGTGTGCTCAAGATATTTTGTTGGCTGTAATGAAGATAATGCTTTTTGAATCACCACAGACTTTTAGACCTTAATCTGTAGGTATGAACTCCTGGTCTTCTGAGGAAATTAACTGACCTACTGCAGTTGTACATGAAACTGCAGGTTGACCTACCTGGATCAGAAAGTCTTGGATCATTACCTAAGGACATGTTTTAGATCAGCTGCTAATCCTCTACCCTCCAACCGAAGTGGATTCATGTCAACAAAGTTCAATCCCAGCACAGAGACTGCTAGAAGCAGATGTAAAATTTCTAGTAATTTTATTTACTCGCTTAAAAAATTATGACTTTGCTACCAAATTTTCATTGAAAATCCTGAATACCTCTGGTAGTTTTTGGCACTGTGCATTTCTAAAACAGAAAGAGGTATGTTGTAATTATACTAATGACTCAGACATTGAACTCCCATCATCTTTGATAAAAAATATCTTCTTATCTTATATGGAAGGACCCTTGCAGTAATCCAGGTATGTGTATGCATGTAACATGTACATATTTGCTGGTTTGTTTTGTTCTAAGCTTACATTGTTTTCTCGGTTTGACATTACAGAAGTCAGTTTATAAAGTAAAAGGTTGCATTTAATGTATTGAAGTGAGGGCAGAAAAAAACTGAGCCTTTTAGCATCATGTATAGAATCTTATTTGAAAAAATATATATGGAATAATAGAATGGTATTAGGGAGAAAATGTGTTTATTGAAATGGTTATCCAAGTATCACTACCATTGGCTCAAGAGAAGGCTTGATAATATGGCATAAAAGAAGGCAGTCTTCACTGAGTTTTGTTGATATTTGAAGTGGCTTACAACAAAAAAACTTTTAGTTAAGTTATTCAAAGCAGGTGCCATGTTGAAAGAGAGTGCTAGTTTTGGTGTGGAAAAAGTAAAATATTTCTGACAGAAGTGTTAATTTGGGCAGTTCATATGTTTGAAAGGTTTTTTGACACTGCAACACTACTGTTGAAAATTTAAGTTGAGCATTTATTTGTGTATTTTGAAATATACATTTTCAGACATAATCAGAGTGTTTGGGAAGTCAATGAGATTTCAAAGAATGTTCCATCAGTCCTATTGTATTTGCAGTATACATTGCAGTGTAGAGTAAAACCAAAACAACCCATTTCAGATATTGTTTGAGAAATACTCTCATTGAATTTCTCAGATATTGTTTGAGAAATACTCTCATCGAAGTTGCTGTGAATGAAGAGGTGTATATGCTTTATAAACATTCTAGTCTGAAACTAATGTATTTAGACAGAGAATGACAAAAATCTGATTTGCATAATGTAGATCAATGTTGTCTATTTTTTCAGTTTAACTTGCAGTCCTCTGCCATGTTTTATTAATGTTTATCAGAGAACTAAGCTTTATCAATCTGTTGTGAATGATCTGACATTTCAAACCAGTTTTACAGCTAAAGTGATAAATTGGCAACTTTGACATCCAGAGACAAAGCTCAGAAATGTGGGAAATATTTTGGTGGTGGTATTTTGGTGGGATTCTTTTTTTTTCCCAGCAGTGACATCTGGATTCTCATCTGGCTTTCTGGCACATCTACTGTTTCTTCTGCTGGTCTGACTGCGCTGCTGCCCAACACACTCACTGTAAAGCTGCCCGCGAGGCTGGCATATACTCATCCTCTTCCTAGCCATCCTTGCATCCTTGCATGCCATTGTTTTTGGCTCCCTTGCAGGAGAAAGGCATTCTGCCAAACTGCAATGCCTAGTGTAATGCTAGAAGAGCATTCCAGGAACAGCATTCCAAGCAGAGAGGAAGAATATGAGATCCTCAATGCAATTTATTTCTTTGTCCCTGTAGTAGAAAACAATGTCAGACACTGCTAGCAGCATGGCAGCACCACAGTAACGGAGCCAAGATGCTTCCAGTATAGTTAAGAGAAGAAAAATTCTACAGTAGAACAAGCAAAGTCAAAGAAATTAAAATTACTAGACAGTGACAGTGAACCTGGGACTTAACTGACACTTGGAACAGGTAGAATCTAGAGATATTAGTCTACACTTGTCAATAATCTCTTGGAATGTCTTTGAAGTAAACTGTGGTTTTATTCAGTGTGAAGAAGAAGTAATGTCCAGATAGGTAACAAACAAAATAGATTTGGAATTTGATCTGTTTTGCATAATTGGTTGTTTAGTTGGGGGTTTTTTGGTAGCTTTTGGGGTGGTTTTTTGGTTGGTTTTGGTTTTTTTGGAGGATTTGGGTTTTGGTCGTGTTGAGGATTGTTTTGGAGATTTTTTTGCAAGGCCTTTATAAAAAGAATAATCTAATATATTAATATATTAGCTAATGAGGTTGCTCAAAGCTGCTGCCAGCTTTCCATTTATCTTATAATACCATATATACCTGCTCTGTTACAGCTTTCTAGTAGTAAAATGAGCTGTCAGTAGCATATATTCTGTCAAGAAACAGTTCATTTTTATGTGAGCTTGTAAGTATTATACTTTTGTACTTTTCTAATTTGAAGAGCAATTTGGCTATAAATAAACCTTCACAAAAATGTTTTTCATTTTCTTCACCTGGTAGCTTCCCACTCATCCTGTGAAATATCTCCACCTCTCACTGTATGAGAATTTCATAGAATTTACAAATACACCTTATAATAACTTTTTTCCAGTTACTAGAAACAAAGTGTTGGAACAAATAATTTACACATTTACAGCTTAAGTGCCAGCAAAATCCCCAAAGTAACACATAACTTAATACAATAAATTAGATGCTAACAAGACCCTGCTAGCTGCTGCTGATAATGCAGGAAAATCAGATTTAGTTCCGGTAATTTTTGGTTTCAGGTGATATTTTGTCATTCCTCTAAGTAACAAAAGTGGGTCTTTAGAATAAATATTAGGTATGGCAGGAGCAGTATTCTAGAAGGAATATTGAAAAAATTTTCTTCTCCCTGTCTTGAAAAGTTCCTTTTCAGAATCACTCTTAACCTTGTAATGCAGATAAGTTCTCTCATACTACATTAACTTTTGCTGACAAATCTAATATGATGATACGCTTGTCTACACACCAGGAGTCAGAAGGCATTGATGACAGGAATAGATTTTACTTCATTTTCATTTCAGAACAGTATTAATTTTTTTGAGCTTTTGACAGTATGACAATGGTGACAATTAGAAGTACTAATTGTATAACAGCACATTAATCACAGAATCATAGAATGGACTTGGTTGGAAGGGACCATAAAGATCATATAGTTCCAATCCCCCTGCCATGTACAGGGGCATCCTTCACTAGGGAAGGTTGTTTAGGGCTCCTTCCCGCCTGGCCTGGAATACTCACAGGGTTGGGGCACCCACCACTTTGGGCAACTTGTTCCAGTGCTTCACTGCCCTCACAGGAAAGAATTTCTTCATAATATCTAATCTAAACCTCCAGTCTTTCCGTTTGAAGCCATTTCCCCTTTTTCTGTCACTACACACTCTTGTAGAAAGTCTCTCCACCTCTCTTGTAGGTTCCCTTCAGGTACTAGAAGGCTACAATTAGGTCACCCTGAAGCCTCCTGTTTTCCAGGCTGAACAATCCCAATTCTCTTAGCTTTTCCTCACAGGAGAGATGTTCCATCCCTCTAATCCTATTTTATCCATTTGGAGCACCCTCTTCTTATGCTCAGTTTTGTGGTGAATTAAAATTCCCTCATCAGTCTCAAACTTTTAATTTGTGTTGATGATTTCTACTTTCCTCTTGTGACCTTTTATATTTTTCCATAACCTTCTTTTTGACTGTGTCATATCTGGAAAAAGCAATATTAGTCCATGCAGATAGCTTGTCATAAGGAACAGAAAAGCATTTTAACTACCTGAAAAATACCTCGTGTTCTTAGCTAGTATCAGCAACAAAAACCCTCCTCTATGAAAGCTGACAGTAGCCAAGCAAGAAAAAGTTTGTGTGAACTCACTTCTGAGGATCCAGACTCAAACTGTGAATACACTAGAATAGTCCAGTGTCAACTTTAATATTTGAGAAAAAATTGAACATGAATATTTTGCCTGAATTTTCAATGGCAAACCACATTGTCTTCCCACATGCCTCAAGTGGATGGACGGGGAAATGAGGGCAGGGGTAGTAAAGTCCCTTCCACTGTGTATCCTGGGCTGCATCCAAAGCAGCATGGCCAGCAGGGTGATGGAGGGGATTCTGCCCCTCTGCTCTCCCCAGTCTGGGGTCCCCAGTACAAGAAGGACATGGATCTCCCAGAGTCCAGAGGAGGGCCACCAAGAGTATTAGCTCACCAGACAAGATGCTGCTCAGGAAATTTGAGAATCACTTGCATAAAGTTCAGCGAGAAATGTAGTTCAATATACATAACTGTATAGTGTGCTTGAAATACACAGATGCATGAATTTATTCAGAAACACTGGATGATGATCCAGTGTAAGGAAAACTGTAGTTTTGTCCCTGTGCCTGAGACTTGTGTTGTGTGATTCTCATCACCAAAGGACTGGTGAAAGAAAATAAGGGAGAAGGGCCCAGAGGGGAAGCCATATGAGGAGTGGCTGAGGTCATTTGGTCTGTTCAGCCTGGAGAAGAGACTGAGGGGAGACCTCATTGCAGTTACAACTTCCTTGTGAGGGGAAGAGGAGGGCCAGGCACTGATCTCTTCTCTGTGGTGACCAGTGACAGAATGTGAGGGAATGGCCTGAAGCTGTGTCATGGGAGGTTTAGGCTGGATATCAGGAAAAGGTTTTTCACCCAGAGGGTAGCTGGGCACTGGAACAGGGTCCCCAGGGAAGTGGTCACAGCACCAAGCCTGACAGAACTCAAGAAACATTTGGACAATGCTCTCAGGCACATGGTGTGGCTCTTGGGGACATCCTGGGCAGGGCTGAGAGCTGGACTAGATAATGCTGATGGGTTCCTTCCAACTAGGATATTCTGTGATTCTGTGGTTTTATTCTATGTGCCTGAATTTGTCAATGAGATAAATTGGCCTGAGAACCAGGCCAGTCGAATTCAGATGATGTATAGTTAGTTTGTTTGGAAATGTCAAACCTATAGTATTTCAGATCACTTTTACGGGTACAGGTAGTATTCAAAGTATCCAAATTTTACTAGCCAATTAAATGTGGTTCAAGCAACAATTTTATTTTGAAGATTAAATTTCATGCACCATTTCTCCATCAAGTTTCATCTTATATTGGTTCTAAAAATTATAATCAGATTTATAATGCATATTTCCATTATTTCTATTGTATAAATAATTTAGTAGCATTAAGTTGTTGTATTTTTTATAGTTTTGACATTACATGCTCTTATTTTAGTACAGGCTTATTAATCTGCTAAGGCTTGCTTTGCAAATGGGTAACTGATATGTTAAACAATAACTGAAAAATGACTGCTTGCTTTTTAAAGAAGAAATTGAGCTTGGTTTAGCACTGCCAGGTTATAAAGGACAGAACTGAATTCTGTGTATATTTAAATGGATTCTTTTGAAAGAGGCACACTGAATGCTGCATTTGACACTGTCTGGAGAATCTGTCTTTACTTACACTCAGGGCTATGTTTATGGGTGAGGTGTTTAACCTTGCCAAATAGATTTACATTTTGAGGGACAAATTAAAGTGAATAGCAGTACGTTCATGCAGAATGATTTAATGACAAGTGTTTATCCCTGGAAAATTGGGCTAAATTCTGGTCTTCAGTGTGATAAAATAACAAAATCATTCCTGTCAAAATAATGCTGCTACATTTGTTCCTTACAGTGACAGAGACCAGATGCCATTCTTCTCTACTTACATGGGGTTTCTTGCATATTTTGATGCCATGAGAATACATAGTGTTTACTGTAAGTCCCATTGCTGTGAGTTCCACAATCAGGAAAGTAATGCTATTGATTAGAAAGATAAGTCAGATCGATCTCACTTTGGAGAGAACTCTTTTTGCATATTATCAAGCCCAGTTTTAGTGGAATTTTAGTGTTTCCTTGAATAATTAAAGGTAATCATCAGGAGAAAAAATAGTTGTCAAGAAAAACCTGTTGTTTGCATGTTCTTTCACTAATACAGGTTGTTAGAATGACAAAGAAAAAAGAAATAACTTTTTGAGAATGATGTTCATAGTCTTATGGTGCTGGAAATACTTTGTTGAACATAATTTCAAGGCACCAGAGACTTATGAGGTGGGCTGCTGATTTTTTTTTTTTTTTAACATTTAAGGGTTTTTTCATTACTTTCTTGTGATAAATAAATGATTCTTGGCATACTAAGACAATTTCTGGCATGAAGACAATAAAAATATACAAGTGGTAGTTTAGAATTTAAACAGAAATCAACAAAAATACTGCTAAGCTATCACATTTTTTTTAAGAAGTTATGGATCTCTGTGGACCCCACTGTGTTAAAATACTTTTCATAAGTATAGCACTTGGGTGGTTGGCTTGTAACTGAAACAATTAAGCATTAGTTTTCATAAGTTTTGGGTTTTTTATATGGCAAAGCAAAACAAGTTTTGAGACTTGGGATAACCAACAAATCCAATTATTTCAAGAGGAAATTGTAGACTTATGAATGCCATTTTTTAATGTTTCTTTTACAATTTTTTAAATTAAAATATGAGTTTTCAATTTAGTTTTCTAGAACAACAACTGATAAATTCAGTGTCTGATTCATTGCCTCCAGTATATTCTGGGCATTCATTATACAGCAACAAATTGCCACCAGATTGCTGCTATCACACCTAGCATGAGTTGTTGCGTTATTTAGCTCTTTCTATCTTCAGAGCACTTTTTCCTCAGTTTTCTCAGTGGACAGCTGGTACAGTCGTGCATCTTGCACACTAATGTTCTTTTCAGAGAGATTACTGTTTTTTCTTCAGTTGAGAGCTTGGGCTTGGATTAAACAAGCTTCAGAAGTTTGTGTTAAACAGACCAGTCAAGTTCTGGTCAAAAAACAGTGATATTCCAGTGGTGGCACTAAGACCCTAAGAGCTTCCTATGTCAAGTTAACTGGAATTTTAGCTGATCTGTGTGAAATTAGTTGAAGACTCAAGTCTGCCTATTTGGAAGTTGAATGGAATTTTTCTGAGCACTTTACACTTCATAAAAATGTATAGGAATAGCTGTGCCTTTTAGAAAGCTAGAGGTGTCATCCATTCCATAACTGAATTCCTCCTCTCTGTCATCATCTCTCACTATTTACCCCTTCTTTGCTTATAAGTTTTTGAATTTTTGACTTGTAGCATGAAATTCAGCAATTTTCTGTACCCAAAATGTTTCTTTAGGAAAGATTACATAGTAGTTTGTAAAAGATGATGACATTTCTCTAAAAATTCAGGAAAACAACCTTTTGATATGGTTTATTATCTGGAAACAAATACGTTATTTTCCATGTCATAATAATCAATTGCTGTCATCCCAAAATAAAAAAACACAGCAAACAATATGTATGTTTCATCAAAGTTCACTCACAATTCTTTATGTTAAACTGTCAGTTGGAATGGTTTAGAAGATAGGGTCTCCACTGTTTGCTGGGAACCTGAATGCAAAACTGACAGTACATTGTGGTCCAAGTATGACAAGCCTCTCACACCATCCTTTTGGGGAGGACATGGTCTTTGCAGTGATTTCTGGATTGGTTTTGGGGTTTTTCTTGTTTGTTTATTTGGTTTGCTTTTACTTACTCTAGATTGTGATGCACAGTTCCTTGGAAGTGCAATGTTTACCCTAGTGATTACACAGTAGCTGCTCTTTAAGCTATTACATTAGCTTGCAGCACATTGTCTCTCAGTTGATAACACAAATAAACTTCAGGTTTAAAATAACTTCATTTTCTGACTTCTTTCACATACATCATGCTCTTTTAGAGTTATCTCCGTTTCTTCACCCAAAATGAATGACTTTGTCTGGGAAAAAACCAAACTAAAATGCAAAGCAGCAGAGGTCTCTAGATGCTAGCTTTTACTTGGTTATCTAAGCCCTCTGGAGTGTGATGGGACTATAAACCTGTATTGGTATAACATTTTGAAGTCTTTGAGCAATTTAGTCATTCTATTATACGTAGTTATTTGGCTTTGTTTTGTTTATTTCTGAGAACTGTCAGTTTCAAAGCTCTTTATGGAAGAAAGAGTAGAAAGAGGAGAGGCAACAGTAGGGTATCAAATGTGATTAAGTGATTACTGTTTGGGAACACTGCGATGCATTTTCTTGAGAAATGCACTGTGTCTACACAAGCAGAGAAGCAGAGGACCAAGCTTCCTCCCATCTGTAGCTTTGAATGGGCCAACAGTATCATACAGTCCAAAGTATTTCCAATATTTAATTGAGTCACTCTTTCCTAGCCATTTTAATTTCAGTTTTCTGGATCATTACAATTCATTTTATATAATAGCTTTATATAATCATGAACAATTGCCTTGTGCTTTCTGTGATGCAATCCTCATGTCTACTAAGTATCTAGTGACTGACAGATGCTGGAGCATATCCCAACACTACCAGGCACTTACAGCTGTTCTCTGGTCATTGCCAGGGCTAGTGCACTGTTTTGCACTAATGCAAATACACTGTTTGTATGTCATAAGCCTGGAGTTCTTAGGTAGACATCTTTTGTTAAAAAAAAAAAAAAAAAAAAAAGAAGAAGCAGCTTTTTCATTGCACAGAACTGCATCCAGATGGTTCTTGAATATCTCTAGTGAAGGACACTCCAGTGCCACCCACACAGTAAAGTTCTTCCTCATGTTCAGGTGGAACTTACTGAGCATCAGATTCTGCCATTGCCTGTTACCCTGTTACTTAGAAGCACTGAGAAGAGGCTGGAGCCATAATGAAGGTGCTCCATTCTGCTTTTGTCCTTTGGTCTCTGAATCTAGAGTACATCAACCATAATCCAGACCTGTGTAATTACCACATTTAAAACTGAAGACTTCTTTTCTGAGGCTTGATTTAATTTTATTTTTCCTGTAGCCGTGAAGTCTTAGTATTTAATTCAACTCCCGGTCACCCTTTTTTCAATGTAAAAAATGAATGAAATAGAGATGATTTGGTTTTAAAGAGGGTCTAAAAAAATTAATAATTATGAGATGCTCTCTTTATTTTGTCATGAGTTCCATCAATGCACGTGTAGTCCCAACATATGCTGTATCATGATTTCACTGTAAACCAGCAGTCATCCCCATTCATGTCCCTGTTGAGGAGATGGAGGTATAGTTTTTTTGCTGTATATTAGAATTTAATCAATTATTGTGGGGGTGGGGTTCTGTGATCATATTATGATTTTTCTCAAAGTTCCTTTGTTGTTTTGTCCTTGGTTTGCTTTTTAAGAAAAGATTTCTAACTGTGGTAATTGCTAAAGTACTGGATATTTTATATTCAAAACAGTTGCATCAAGTAGTTCTGACTGATCATAGAAATCACTTATTGTTTTCAAGTCATTAAAAGTCAGGCTCTATAGACCCTATCTCATTGTTATAAATAATGAATTCCCTCCAGTGTTGCTTTTATGCATGATAAACAAAGTTAAACTGTGGCTGCCATTGGTACAGTCTTATATGGTAGGGAACAACATAGGCCTCCTGCTCTGTTGTTGCCATTTGGCCACATGAATTTAGGAAGCCTTTGTCCCACCTACCAGAGCCAGGTGAAACGACTGTAAGAACTAGTGGATGTAAGAACTAATGAAACTGAAGGAGGAGATTTCAACATGGGTATAATTAGGACACCAGGGAATCCATTGTGGATGTGAATCTCTGGCAAGAAATGGCACTTTGAAGGAAGATGGCAGCCCAGTAATATGATTGTGATATTTAAAAAATAATTTTAAAATTATTTATTTCCTGTTGTGCAATATGTGTTATGCTCCAGCCCCTTGCCAACCTCCAAGGTTGAGGCTAAAATTACCAGTGTACTGAAAGTCAAAAAGCTGGGAGCTGCTACAACTTCAAGGCAAGCTGGGGGTCTGAAATAAATATATTTATTAATTTATTTATTTCCAAGGATTGGTCAATATCTGGGTAAAAAGTTAGACTTTAAGATTCATCCTGACCCACTGTGTATGTTTATCTCTTTAGCCCTGTGGACTCTGTGATCTAATCCTAGTCAGACACTTTGAGTTCGCTGCATGCAGTGTCTTTGGCAAGAATCTCACACATTATACAGAATAACATTCTCAGCATAATTATACACTCTACTCCCTGTTCATTACTAAAACTTCTGCTTGCCGAAAAGCGGTATGAAAGAGACCAGTTTCTCAGATCAGTCCACTAACAATATTTGTGACTTCTTTTTTTTTATTTTGTTTTTGTAATTAGAATTGTAGTTATACTTTACTGTTGGTTTAAAATCTGTTTAAATTTTTTGGGGGGAGTGGAGAGGGAAGGGAGGGAGGCTTTTTCATACATAACAAAGGAAATTATTTAGTTGTTCTTATGCTTTAACACTGAAAAACATTTCAGAAGCTGTTGCTGTGGCTAGTTTTATTGTGGTCATGAAATGAAAGCCTGACCACAGCAGGCTTGATATGTAGTTTGTGTTCCTCTCTTCAGATTTCATTATTTCAGTTTCATTATTGCTTGGTGTTTATTCTTTCATGTAAAGTGGGGTAGAGCAAAAAAGTGTAGCAGTTTTTAATCTCTAATTCAATTTTTTTACCTCCTTTTAAATTCAGTTTGCTTTATGGCGCAATGCTATAGTAGTGCTGGACAGGATACCAGCAAGTTGGTTTGTCTTTCATATTCTGCTCTTTAAATCAAATGATTTCCTTATGGGTGACTGCACCAGCTTTCTGAAACCTGCACATTTGTACTTTTAGCTTCCAAAGACAGGGTAGATGCCCACAAACAGAACCCAAAAGCAAACAGAAGAACCCAAACCAGCAAACCTACTCTTGGGATTGAAAGTATTGACACATGCACAAAAAGTACCTCATGGCAAAAAAAAAGCACAAAGGGCAGGATAAACAAATGGGAACACTGAGTTATAGTACCTGAGGCACCAGTGTCAGTGGAGTAGTTTTGTTATTTGATAAATTGTGTGGAAGGACATAATTTCAGAGGTCATTCCAGACTAACCATGGATCAGTTAAGCAGTGTAGCTTGTGTTGAATTTTTGTAGTCAAAAGAAGGTGTGTTAAGGGGGTCTTCTGGGACATGCAAGCACATGAATTTTTTTGGTGTGGATGGCAGATGATGCTTTAATAGTACATACAGCACTTTTTTTTTCTTTTTTTTTTTTTTAATATTTGACATTTGACAATTCCCAGAGCTAAATTGTGCCAGGCTTTGCATCTGCATGTTGTGGCACAGTGACCTGCTACTCATGCTTGTCATGAAGCCAGAGAAGACTCAGTCCACCTGAGTATCACCACCTCCAGTGTTTTTCAAGGTGTGAACTACAGAACTCTGCTGACAAATATAAAAAGTAAGCAATAAAATACTCTCAAAATATTAATGTTAAGTTCATTTGAGGGGATTTTATTTGTCCTGCACTATTTGACACTGTGATGTGTAAGGCAAAGACTTTTAAGCTGTCTTGCTTAACTAGCAGGGCTCAAAGCCAATTATTTACTAGAGACTCTTTAAGGGTGCCTAAAGTTTATTGGAAGCAAGATTTGAAAAGAAATGTGACTTTCTATAAGATTTCAATGACAGTAAAATATGTTAATGATGGAAAAGGCAGTTTGTTGCTTTTACCTTTTCAATAAAACTAGAATCCTTGAGTCATCAAAATGTGTCCAAAATTTGTAGAACCTAAGACTATTTAACTGTGAGAATTACAGCGATGACAGATGGTGTGGCATTCTTTCAATTATGCCTGGAGTTTTCAAATTATGCCGGGTAATGCGGCTGTACTGATTAATGCAATGGTTTAATACATTCATATAAAGTTCATTACTTTGATAATATGTGTAAATAACTTGGACTGATAGGAATAGTTCCACAAGGGGTAATTTAGTGTAAATGTTTGTGATTGAAAATGTAGCAATCACTCTTTGTTGTACTAAAAAGGTACTAATTTTTGCATTATGTTCCAGGCAGATTCTGGTCAGATTTCAGAAAGTGTCAGGATTTTTTGTTTCATAAGACATCTTTATTTCAATTATATATCCAGGCATATTGAAAAAGAAGGATGTGAACCTAGCCCCACTGAGATCTACAGTAAGATTCAATATTGTGCGTTAAATCCTCAGTTGGGTGTAGCCAGTAAGGTTCCATGATGAAGAAAACTATAACTGTTTTTCAAGAAGTGTGCTGTGGAACTCAAGGCTTTATTGCTGGAAAAGAACATGAGTTCCAAAATTAATGTGGCAGCAAGTTTATCCAATATATCCAATATAAATAGTTGAAAAAAAATCCCAATATACTATTAGCACTCAGGTAAAATCTTTGACTATAGTGTTTGTTAAGAATAAATATACTTTTATATATATGGATGTTTTTTCTCCTAGGGACATATATATATACATACATACATATGTCCCATATATGGGGTCTATCTGTATATATTTCCACATGAAAAAAAGAAAATGACTTTTGGTGGGCTGACTCAAAGCAACTCCATTCAAACCATACTAAGCTCTGCTGGTCCTCTCCAGTGGTGTGGTAGACATATATGCATGTGATTCCTTACTTTGTGGAATTATTATCTGTGCATTTAATTTTTAATTGTGCAACCCCGTAGTAAAAGTCTTGAATTTGCTCTTAAGTTTTGAAATTGAAAGCAAAGAAAAAACCTGAAGAGAACTCCCCATTTCATAAGAGAGATTTTAGCTCAATAAGTTTCTGTGAAAGTAATTTTTCGCAGTTTTGCCATAGTGACAGACAAGAGGTCCTAGACTAAGGCTCCCTATGCTGAGATATAAAACACAACAGCAATGCTGTTCCATCCCATCAAAAAATTCACTCAAACAGAATACCGAGTTTCTGCTGGAAGCAGTTGTTTGAGTAAAACAAATTCTAAATGCTCCTTTATCACCCTACATGTCATAAAAACCTTTCCAAATTTCTATAAATGTTTCTACAATTTAATAAGCAAACATCATATATCTGTTGATTCTATGTGACCTTATTCTTAAGCCTGAGGAAAATTTTCTCTTGTCTGCTTTATAAGCAGGAAAAGAAGTAACTTATTCTCATAAATGACGGTGTAGCTGTAGTTTTGAACACAGTGCAGACACTAATATTTTGCAGATTCAATGAAGCTTTGACTTTCTTTTATTACTATGTATGATATAGGGAGGTGACATCAGAATCTGTGTGTTATAGCTACAGAACTATAGAAATGTAAAATTCAGTGACTTAAAAAGTTACATTTATTTAGTAATCAGAATATGATGACTGTTGTGAAATTGCTGAGATTTCTATCCAAAAAGTGTCCACTGGACACACCCACAAAAGGCAGGAGCCCCCAGCCCCTCCACAGAGGAGGATGTCCGCTCTGACCACCTTTGTATTATCAGTTGAACAGTATCTGTTAAAAAGCAAGTTGCATAGGTGCAGTTATGGTGATGTTAATGCAGTAGAAGTAATACAGAATCACACGGAGTGGCTGGGTTGAAAGGATCTTCTGTAGAACACATAGCCCAACCCTGCTAGTATAGCAGGTTTAGCTATAGCAGATTCCACAGTATTGTATCCAGGTTGGTTTTGAACATTTCCAGAGGAGAAGATTCCACAACCTCTCCATGCAACCTGTTCCAGTGCTCTGTTACCCTCAAAGTAAAGGAGATTTTCCTCATATTCAAGTAGAACTCTCTGTGTTTCAGTTTGTGCCCCTTATACCATCACTGGGCATCACACTGGGCATCTGAAAAGAGCTTGGCACCATCCTCTTGACACCCACCCTTAATACATTTCTTGACATTGCTAAGGTTTCCTCTCAGCCGTCTCTTCTCCAGGCTAAACGGGCCCAGTTCCACCAGCCTTTCCTCATAAGAGAGGTGCTCTTGTCCTCTCATCATCATCATCACCGCACTCTTTTCCAGTAATTTCTTATCTTTCATGAACTGGGGAGCCCAGAACTGGACACGGCAATCCAGGTGCTTACTAGGGTTGAGCGGATACCTTCTGCAACCTGCTGGCAATGTTTTTCCTAATGCCCCACCCCAGATACCATTGGCCTGCTTGCCCCTAGAACACACTGCTGGCTCATGGACAGCTTGTTGTCCACTAGCACCCCAGGCTGGTTCTCCACTGATCTGTTTCCCAGGTCAGCCCCCAGCATGCGCATGGGGTTACTCAGCAGGTCAGCCCCCAGCATGCGCATGGGGTTATTCTGCTCCAGGTGCAGGATCCTGCATTTGCCTTTGTTGAACTTCCTTAGGTTCCTCTCCACCCAGCTCCAAGAGTGTCTATCAATAGCATAGTGTAAAGTAATCAGAAAGTTTTTCAGGCCAACAACAGAAATCAGCAAAACCTACTTTCCCTCTAAAAAGTATTCATTACATTGCAGAGAGCTATTATCCCAGCTGTTCTGTTTGGGGGGAGAATCACAGAATCATTAAGGTTGGAAAAGAACCTCCATTATCATTGAGTCCAACCATTAACCTAAACCTCCCATGTCCATCACTACGCCATATCCCTAAGCACCACATCTAAACATTGAACACTTTCAGGAATGGTGATTCCAGTACTTGAATGGGTAGCCTGTTCCAAGAGGGTGTATGTCTTTAGTTTGTTTCTTTGAAAGCATGCGGTGATTCAATCCCCAGTCAAGTGAGTACTTTTTCCTAAAACCTTATTTGTCGTATTTTAAGTTCAAAATAACTGCATTAGCTTAGCAAACTTATGATTTCATAACTTTATGAAGTACTCCATGTAACTGCATCTGTTTTAGTGTACTAGGTTTAAGAGGTTTAAAAGTCATGATTTTTGTTCAGGGTTAAGATGCAAGCCTGAGAGTTTCTCATGGAAAATACAATATGGTTTGGATGAACAGGTGGTTCCCATGCCAACCTCTTCTACAAGATGCTGGATGCTACCACTTAACACATATGCGTATCTGCAAGCTGAGAATACATTTTTTAATTTCATTTTTTTCCATATGGAAGTCACACAGTCAAATAATTCTTCTCCACTGTCAATTTTTCTAGCAAAGGAAAGTCTAGGAACCTTAAAGGAAAGAAAGAGGCTATCACATAAAATAAAAGAATGCATTGCATAACGTTGTAAGAGGGGTTTAAAAAGGAACAGTGTATTCCATTTGAATTTTGTAAGTTCCATTCCATTGTCATAATCAGAAATTCACATTTCCTCCTGAATTTTTGATGTCTAATAGTCAGTATAATTTTCTTCATGTGTTGGTATTGTGTTGTAGTGTACTGGATCTGGAATTTTTTTTTGTTGTTTCTTTATTCTGAAAGTTTCATTGACATATTAAGTTATCTGATGGAATATAAAACAAATATACAGTAATTATGTTTTGAGTCAAATACTTGTTTAAAAATCCTGCAGTACAGATTAATCTTTCCAAAACAGTAAAATATGTGAAATATGAAAAGTTGATAATTACTTTATCAGTATTTAACAGAGTACCTACAAAGCTTAAGTAATGGCCAGAAGATACTGTGTTGTATTTAAATCTAGAAATGTAAGCATACTCTTTCTTCACAGTTCCATATGGATTGATGTTATTTTACTTTCACTAATGCAGAGCTCATAAATTCTGTTAAGTTAAAATGCTGATGGTTTTGCGAACTTAAAATACCACTAAAACATTTTTTTCTCATGTCAGTGCTTTCTTTTACTGCATCAGCTCATAAAAATTATCTGTGTAAAATGTGGGTCTTTACGTATTTGGTATCATTCCTTGCTCATTGGAAAATGCCTTTTTTTTGGTAGTTCCTGGATATTTTTACTCTCTTTACACCTTTGTAAGTGTCTTTCCAAGACAAAACAAACTATAAGGTGAAAATATTGTACAATAAAGATGTTATTGAGATAATTACATTGTTTCACAGTGTTACATAAATATTAATTCCAAATGTAGAAGCAATTAAACATTGCACCTAGAGAAAATAAAAATGTGTTGCTTACCTATGCCAAGTTCTGAACACATTTTCTAACATTCTGCCTGAATAATCTGTGCTTAAAACTAAACCCTTAGATATTATAGAGCTGCTGAAGTACATTTTTGAAGATGGGTAGTTTGCCAGTGTTGGAGCTGAAATTATGTGTGTACTCTTTAAATGGTGTCTGGCATTTTCCTGTTTTGTGAACTAATAATCATCAGCTGCATTGCATATTGATAGTGCATCAATAAGACTTCCCTTACTATGAAAGCATTTTGACCACCCAAACCCAGACTTTTCTGTTCTCAAGACAGACACATTCTAATGGCCTTTCCATGCCACTCTCATATTCACAAAAAACCCCACTCGAATGGCACGTGTATGTGTCACTTGAAGACGGACCACAACTTCAAGTTCTTCATCCCCATCTGTTAAATGACAAGGTTCCAGGTAAATTTAAAGCTGTAAGATTATCTTTCTGTGCAATGATCAGCTGATAACTATCAGCATTTCAGAAGGTGCTTCTGTGCACTGAGGAATTAGGAATTTAACAGTGTTATGGGACAATTATCTCACAAACATTTTCTCTAACAACGTTGGAAGATGTAAATGAAGCAGCAATTTTTAAAAATGTTTGTGGAATTTGTTATTTGCATCCACTAGTACATATAACGTGAAACAATACCTTCTGGCAAGACTTTTTAAAGCAAAATAGAAAGGACAAATAGTGGATGGGGTTTTCTAATCTTTTTCCTGCATTTTCCTGAATTGTGTTTTAGCAGACATGCTCATACTAGCTGTAATATGTGATTAAAATTTTTTGTTATCAGAGCCATACTCAGTCAATTCTGTAGTAAAGGTAGATCACACAAGGACTTCTTTTAGATTGAATGTTTGCTTGTTCAGATTAAAATTGTAATTTCAGTTAATTAGTAACTGTGTGGTGCATACACAGTAAAATTTAGTGGGAATGCATTTAGACACAATTCACTAATATCACTGATTATTAACTATTGCTTAGCAAACATAAATGTCATGTTTTATAAAATGTTCTGCTTAAATTGACCAAACCATAAATATGTTGCAAAGCATAGAAATATTAATGCAATGCTTAATGAAAAATATTTTTTCCCAGGATAATGCACATAACATAGAGACAGAATTAGTCTATAATCACCAAGCCTGAATTTTCTGCTGGGCTTTTGTCGCTGAGAAAGACAAGGGTGTCTAGAGATGATTTTTTTTCCCCTTCAATCTGATAGTCAATCAGCTTGATTTTTTCTTCTATTAAGGTTTATTATAGTATAGCTCCAGATTAAACCTTCTGTCAACACTGCTTCCTGCTTCCTCTCAGCCATTACTACATCTCAAGGCAAGACATTAGCAGAGTGTTTTCTTCTTTCCAGCGCTCCCTGGCTGCATTGTTGCACTGTGGTCAGAACATTACTGCAAAATGTGTCTGGTTTGTGCTGGATGACAGTTTTTGGGTTGAACTTTTGTAGAAGAGTAATTCTACATGGTGTTCCCATGTAGGGGTGGCGTATATCTTTTTTAATCCGTCTTGCCAAGACTGTGCTGTTTATCTAAACCAAATTTAGGTTTCCAGAAAAAATGGGGGCATGTTAGATGCTATCACTTGTGTGTGGGAAGAAGGTGAATGGCTGGAAAGAGATATGATTGCTGGATTTGGGATGCATTTGAAATAAGTTCAAGTATAGAATATATTGAAAATAATACTGCTGTTGAGATCATAAGAAAGTAGAATGATATGTGTAGGTTCTCTCTTCCATTATACAAATCCAGACTTAATAAGCTGTAAATACCTGTTCTTCTTCAGTTGTCATTCTAGTAAGAAATGGGTTTTGTGTGTCAATGCCTATAAAAGACATTTTATTTGATTGTAATGGTGTTCTTTTCCTTGAGAGGTGCAGAGTGGTAAAGAGGGTCTCAGGCAGGAAAGAAGGACCTTTCCCAACCACCTGGTATTTGAAAAGTAGGCAGCAGCAGCTTCATTGTGGGGCCTGTAGCTATGGTGAAGGGTTGTTGGCTTTCAAGGTAGTAGACTTACTACTGAGTAGTTCTAAACATTAGCTATTATTTTCTAATTGTTTAAAATAAAAAAGAAATACTGTCAATTTTTTAATCTCCTTTTCACAGTTTGTTGTTCCCAATTGTGATTTATAGAGAGATTTGATATTTTGCCTTGATCCTAGGATCTGAATTGTGATTAATCATAGCCTTGTATTGGGAAAGGAAAAGAAGGGAAGAACAGTTTGATGGGAAGGGACCTACAATGATCATCCCATCCTATTGCCTGACCTCTTCAAGGCTGAGCAAACGTGAAAGCCTCATAATAAGGTCACTGGCAGACATGGGTCGTTAAGCATGTAGGAAGCCTGGTCCAGTGTTTGAACATGCTCTCTGTAAAGAAATGTCTCCTAATGTCAAGTCTGAACCTCCCCTGATGCAGCATTGAACCATTCCTATGTCTCCTGTCACTGGATCCCAAGGAAAAGAGGTCAACACCTCCCTCTCCACTTCTCCTCAGAAAGCTGTGGAGAGAAATGAAGCCTCCTTTTCTCCAAACTAGATAAACCCAGAGTTCTCAGCCACCCCTCACAGAAAGCAATAGTTTTGCTGTCCTTCTTTGGACACATTTGAGAACCTTCACATCCTTTTATAGACTGTGAAGCCCAGCACTGCACACAGGACTCAGGCCACACCAGTGCTGAATACAGCAGGATAGTCCCCTCTCCTGACCATCTGGTTCAACAGTGTTTGATGCCCCCCAGGATGCAGTTTGCCCTCTTGGTTGCCCAGGCACACTGCTGGCTCTCAGTGAGCCTGCTGCCAACAGCATTCCCAGATCCCCACTTCAGGACTGATCTCCAGCCACTCTTCTCCTGGTTCATACTTGTGTCCACAGTTACTTCATCATAGGTGCAGAATCCAGTGTTAAATTTCATGCTTGCCCAGTGCTCCAGTCTATCTAGATCACTCTGAAAGGCCTTTTTTCCCCTCAAGAGAATCAACAGCACATCCCAGATTGTATCATCAGTATAACTGCTAATGGGGCATTCAACTCCTGAATCTTGATCATTGATAAAAATCTTGAACAGAACTTGCACTAGAATTGAGCTCTGAGGAACACAACTGGTGACCAGTCAGCAGCCCCTTTCACTACAACCCTTTGGGCCTGTCCTTCAGCCAGTTCTTCACCCAGCATAATGAACCTGCTCATGTAACAGCTGGATAACTTGTCCAGAAAGATGATGTGGGGACAGTGTAAAAAGCCTTACTAAAGTCCAGAAAAACTACATCCACAGCCTTCCCTTCATCCACGAGGTAGGTATGTAGAAGGATATCAGTTATTTAAATTTTCCCTTTGTGAATCCATGTTGACTGTGCCTGATGATTGCATTGTCATTTAGAAGCCTTTCCACAGGATTCAGTATCATCTTCTCCATTATTTTCCAGGTGCTGAGGTTGAACTCACAGGTCTGTAGTTTCCTAGATCTTCCTTCTCTCTTCATGTAAATTGGAATATTATTGGCTACCTTCCAGTATTCAAGGGCCTCCCCAAACTCATTCTTCTCATAAAGAAACAAGAAAGGATAATTGAAAAGCCATTGTACAGAAATAAATTTTAAAAACTTCTGTGTCTTTTTATAAAACTTAGTAGCTTGGAAAGCAAAGAAACTATACTTGCTTATAAATTATTCGCAGGGGGAAAGGTAACTGAACCATGATTTTTAATTATTAGGAGCTTAAGATACTAAAGCATACTAAAGCATAAATAGCAACAGCAGGAGCAAGGGAAGGAAAAACCTAGCTTTGATTGTTTGCTTATTTGATTGCTTCTCGTTTGGTTTCCATTTTAACCAATCATGCTATGTCTATGCATAAATAATTTTCCATATCCATTTTAGATTAAAAAAGTACATAGAAATGACTGCATAAGAAACAGCATGGTAATGCTTTCAGCAGTGTGATGGAGATTAAGAAACAAAAGGAAACTTTTCCTTAAGTCTGAATTAAGAAGTGTCTAGGGTAAACAGCAATTTCAGATGTTATTTTCAATCAGTAGGGGTTTGGTGGGAGGAGACAAAGGAATAGATTGAAATAGAGAGGTGGAAGGAAAATCAATTTCTGGACAGTGTGTAAAATACCTAGCATTTGCATTAAAGTTTGTGTCTTTCATGCTGTTGATTACTGGGTCTCTTAATTGTTATGATTTTATGCTTCGAGTTCTCTCAAGTTTTAATGCTTTTCTTCATCTCAAAGAGTTTCTGGTCCAATGTTAAGTCATCTCATGAGGATGTTTCACATCTCATAAGGTACTACTTCATGTTCATCTAATAAGGAAGTTTGCTTATTTTGGAGTGGTGTCATCATTAGATTTGGACACATACATGCATCTTTCAAATAAAGAAAGTTACAAGGAGACATATCTAGTAGCTTTACAGGCATAAGGAGTCTCAAAGAAACAAGAAACCTTTCTACTGTGAAAAGGGCAGTATGGGCTGATGTGAGTTGTGGAATTTACTATGACCATGGTCATGTGTTAATTACTTCTTTTAGAGGAAATATCTCAAGGCACTATAGATTAAGCAGGATCCTAAATCCAGTCTTCTCTTTCTACAGAACTGTTACACTATAATAATCTTTTTTTTTTTAAGTTAGGTGAGTTGCCATCCTTGATTCTATTTTGCAGTTTATTCTGTAGAAATTTCATGTAGTGGGATTTACAATTACTTGTGGTATTTTACAGCTCTGTATCTTCTCCCAGACTATCCTTTGAAGTTGTTCCCATTGAATACATTTACTAGATTCTGTGATTAAATGTACTTTTACCTATCCAGAATTAGCTTAGCTTTTGGCTTTTTCTTGTAAAATAGGAAAAGCTTTGTCAAGTAGTTGTCTTTATCCTAAGCAGAGGATCTTACAGCGGTAATGCACAAGGTTTCAAAGTTCAATGTGCAGTATCACACAACCGTTGATGGCTTTTCACGTGCAGCACAGGCAACAGTTAATAATTAGTGCTCAGTTTCTTGTTTTTCTGTCTCTTGGTGAACCCAAACTGCTTCAGGCTTACTGAGATGTGAATGGATGACAAAAGACTGCACAGCAAGCATGCAGGGAGGTGACATACAGAGGCAGCCATGTGGCAGGGTTTAAGTACAAATATATCAGGTAGGCAGCAACAACTGAAATGCCCCCTTGAATCCCAGGACCAGGAAAAGGTAACATATTTGTTCTGATGTCCATGAAAGATATACTCAGGAGACTCCAGAGTCTTAAACTTGTTTTGAGTTTCATGATTCTGGCATGTTGTGTGAGGCAACTGGATTGTGCAGTACTGTCCCCATGACTCTAGTAGCCCTTTCATAAGGATAATGCAGACAAAACCCCCTGACTTCCTTTAAGGAGGAACTTGGTCCTCATGGAAAGAGATATATTAGAGGTAAGTGTGCCTAAGCAAAGGATAGACATTGGATCAGAAGATCCCCTAGAGTCCAGTTGCTTAATACAAAGTGAAGATGGGATTGGGCTGCCTTCTTTGCTGAAGTTATAATTGGTACAAGGTATCCTTTGAGCAGGCTTTGCCAGAGGCATTGCCTTAGCTGAACTTTAACTGGTTGTAAAGGACTTTCTTTAATGTGCTTTGGTCTATGCAATTTAACTTTTTATAACATTTTTAATGAAACTTTTTTTTTTTGCCTGTAGTTTTATGGACTCTCCAAAATGCCAGAGGAAAAAAAGTAATTAAGAAGAGTAATGGTCTTAAATGCAGTTCGCAGTTCTTTGTCGATACATTTTAAAGAATGCTTTCTGCAGAGCAGAATCCCACAGGAGAATTAACATACTCCAAAGGATATTACTTATACTATTTTATTATTTTAGAAGAAAATAAAAAGAGGGACATTTTGGGGTTTTCGTCATATAACAAGGCTGAAGGAAGTATTAGTTTTGTCTTTGCCGTCTCTTGCTTGTCTCTTTCACTGTGGTATTTTCTTAAAAGCCAAAAGATTTGTCTCCAGTCTAAAGAGAGATTTGTGTAAAGGGAAAACCTATGTGCATTTCAGTCACCTCATTCTCAAATCGCAATCCCCAAAACTCATGTTCAATGGCCACCTAATTATAGGCATGTCTTATCTGCGGTCACTTCAGTTTCTCAGGGTGAAATTTTCTTATGGCCTCAGATTTTATGGTGCCCACAGGTGCTTCAGGTTGGGTCTGATTTTACCATGGAGTCTACAAAAAATATAAAGCAACACATACCGATTTTCTGAAATGAATGCAGGTAAAACCATCCACATCCTTTTCCTTTACTCAGAATATGAACTAGGATATGTGTTCTTGTTCTGCATGTTTTTATTTCCCAGTCTGGTTCTTCACCCATCCTCCTTTCTGGGTACCAAAGAAAGGGACTGAAAAATTATTTCAAAGAGGTCCAAAGGAATTTCAGAAGTGCCACAGCCCTGAAGATTATTGTATATATTACAGAGAGGACTGACACCATTGCTGGAGCACAAATGGGAAATCATCCTGCCTTCTTCATTACTGGTTTTGGATGGTATTGTTTTATTTCCTTGGACTGACTGCAGTGCATTCAATTTCCCTTTTTTTTTGCAGAATGAGACAGCTTCAGCAGGAAATTACATCTGTTCTCCTGCTAAGAGGCAGAGAGCAGAAATGGACTCCCAACAGGGTTACAGAACTAGGATATGTGTTTCCTGTTCATCCAGATGTAAACTGGGAAGGCAGCAATGAAGGTCCATGAAAATACAGGGTGTATCTTTGTAATTGTACAGGCAGAAGGATATTTGCGTCTAAACATAGTAATAGATTTTTCTGCAATAGTATGACTCCCAAATGCAGATGAATTTTAAACATTTTAAAATTGCATTTTATGCAAGAAGGAATCCATACACAGAAGCCTTCTATGGAAACATATGTAAAATATGTGCTTTTTCTGTCTTTTTAAACATTTAGAAAACATGCAGAGATTCAAAATCTTCATATTTTCATCTCATAATTAGACTTTGTGAAAAAAGATTGTTCCTACTCTGCATGAAGGCACAAAATTTTATAAAAATATAAGCAAACATAGGGAGTTGTTGTTTGCTGGTAACTTTTTTCACAGTTGTGTTTCCAGGATGCAGAAGACAAGTCTGCTACTCTGCCTTCTAACTCAACAAATAACCATCATCTAACTACCTGCAGAGATAGTTGGTTATAACCAAGACAGAACAGTATACCCATAATGAGACTTACAGAAATCTCTATGAATTTCCAATGGCATTAAAAATCTGGTTTACACTACTGGACCATGATTTTTCTAGGTCTGTTCATGTATGGCTAATTTTCAAAGGAAAAAAAAAAGAGCAGTTTAAGAAATATGATGAGAAACAGAAAGTGTTGAGAGAAATGCCCAGTTGTGTCTTAAGAAATATATCACGTAAGACATTTATACAAGAAAATAAGGGTTATCAAACCAAAAAGAAGTCATGCACTTTTTTTTTCAAATACACGGAAAAGGTTATTTTTTTTCTTTCCAGAAATGAAAACAAAATTAATTCCTTGCTCTTACTGTCTCATCTTAATCAATGCTATTTGCTGCTCTACCCATTGGTTTTACATGATGTAAACAAACATTATGACTTAGTTGCTTACCAAAAATCTGTTATTGTAATGGGAAAACCTGTGGTACTACCGCTCACTAAATTACAAATTAGAGACAAAATTGTTTCAGGTAATATATACTAAGAATACACTGTGTCAGTTTGGGCTCTTCTACGTTCAAATAGTGCTTGTGAGTTTTCCTCTGTCCCAGATCCCTTTATTAGAAAAAGTACTAAAAAGAATTTTGCTGGAGAGAAACTATTTATATTGATAGACTGTGTAACTAGCAGATGTTCTGGGTTAGAATATAATATCTCTTTTTATAACAGCCATAAAAATATTGTCTGATCTGTCATATGATTGCTTATGAAGCAAATTAACCTTCAGAATGAGGATTTGCACATTCCCACAAATTAACTTATGTATTTGCCAATTGCACTTTTTCATTAACAGACATGTCTCCCTTATGACCATCAGGTTCATTTCATAGCAAATGTAGTAAAGTCTTTTTCCTTATCTAGCCTAAAATTTTGTTAGCCAATATGATCAGTTACAGCCTCTCTGCTGAATTTTTTGAAATTACTAAAATTTCATTTCATTATAGAAAATACATTTACAAAACTGATTTTTTTGGCTAATGTTCCTGATGAGCTATAGCTGTACTATTTGAGTCTTCATTATTTTCAAATTTTAAGATACACATAATTGAATCATTGAATAACTATTTATTTTGCCTTAATTTAAATTATACAATAACATCTCAGCTTTTAATTATTTAATTATATAAATTTCTAAGAATTTACAGCTTCACTGCACAATTCTCCTCTCATTTGCTGATGGCAAAGGTGTGCAGTTGTACTTTTCCATGCAAGCTCATGCATCATGGCAAAGTAGACATAACTTGAGAAGCCCAGGGTTGAAAACACTCACCCTACTTATTCTACTGGTTCTCTACATGCAAATGAGAATAGAATGCAGGATTTGTGGGGCATTGCAAGCAGAGTACTGTGAGACCCTTGAAATATTCTGTATAAAACACATTCCAGCCTCTCCCTTAAAGAATCCATCCTGTGTTGTCCATCCTCCAAGTTCCTTTACAAATGGAAGAGGTTTGATCAGGAACTGATGTTTGACAAATCTTGACAACTGGCTTAGTGACAAGTTTTGTTCTTCAGAAATTGGGAGCTCTTGAGCCCTAAATCACAGCTCTTATGTTGTGCCTAGTTTACGGGGAGTTTTGGATCTTCCCTCAGTATGAGATGGGAGCCCAAGCTCCTATCTCCAACAGAGGAAAGATTTATTTTCAGCCAGAGCAGATAGTTTTGATCTCCAGCTTCTACTGAGCTGGGAAGTTAGAGGAAGTATCTGTCCTTCAAAGCCCAGGTCAGCTTTTGAATATCTTGCTCCTGCTGAGTATTAAAGTAGACTTTAACCCTTCAGTTTGATCATGTTCTCCATTTTGGGGGACAGCAGCAATCAACTTTTTTTTCTCAGAATGTACATTTATTAGTCAATTGCTTTTTTTAAATAAAAGCTTCAATTCTTGGCAAGCCCATGTTATGTTTTCTATTCTATTTGCTCTGTTTTCTCAGTTGTGTCATATGGAAAATGACTGAGAAACTTGGGTAAATATATTGTAAGAGAAGTACACATGTTGTTCTCTAAAAATGTAACCATATGCAATGGTTTCACAGATAAAAGTTTTAAGCTGGTATAGTTGCTTTGATATTAAGGTTTCTATGCATAGGAAAATTTCAGAAGTTTCCAGCATAAACCCATTAGAATGTTTTCCCATAAGAACACGATTTAGGCTTATTCTTCAAAACAAAATTTTGGAGTGATTGTCAAGGCTTGTGTGAAGATCTGGTAGAAGAGAGATGATGAAGAGCAGCAGGGTCTGACCTGTCCTGCAGGGCTGACTGAAAGCCACACCAAGTTTGGGAAGTGAAAGGCAGCCTTGGTGCATTTGGTTTCACCTGGAAAAATGTTGATTTAAAAATTATTCCTTATAGAGTGATGGGTACAAACACAGTCATTTGACAACACCATCCTCAAAATCCCTGTGGGACCAGGGTTGGTGTGGTGTTTCAATGAGTTCGAAAGGGTGTCAGAATCTTTCTTAAACTGAACAGCACAGCAGATGTAATCATGAACAAAAAGGGATAAATGTAGTAGATAAATGGTAGAACCACCCATCAGCATTTGGTGATAATTTAGGATTTATTGAAACATGTTGAATGCTAAGAATATACTTATTTACAGGAAGAACTTGATACATTGTTTCTCTGAAGAAAAGTCGCCAAAAAAATGTGTTCAACAAGTAGAGAAGTTCCCCCTGGGAAGTTATATGAGTAAAGAAAAGAGTGAAATTATAATGGAAGCACCTTACAGCCACCTCTGTGATAGGTGGTTGTGCCAGGAAGCACAGTGAGCATTTACCTTGCACTATTTTTCATTTCTATAACTTAGTATGTGCATTATTGGTTTATTGTTAGCTAGTGCTGAAAAATTTGTTCCACACCATATGTTATAAGCAAATTTTTGGCATCATTCCTTTGCCCTTTATTTAGGTGCAGAATGTTTTTTATAACAAGACACTGAATTCCAGTAATAAAAAGATATCCTAAAGATGTGGAAAAAGGAAAAAAGTGTGCATTTTTTGAGCCATTTTCCTTTTCTTGCTTTTGCATACAAAAAGTTCAACAAAAGATTACTATAATTTGCAGTAAATTGCATAAAATTGACTTGTTAACTATCACCATGTTTATTTACTTAGGTTGTATAGAAACACTTTATGGAAGAGTGGAAATAAAGTTGATCCTTTTGAAATAGACTCAGCATGCAAGCAGAAATTGTCTTTGAAATCATTTTATGGCATATTAGTTCTCTTCATTTAAGAAATACTTAGAATATAGGTAATTACTCTTTTGTAACCTCAAACAAAAATATTTTATTGTTGTAGGAAGAGCATTTAGAGAGCTGTGAGAAATTTCAAAGACAGTACTTTGTCATATAATTTCGAACAAATATTTTTAGTAAGAATTCCTTTCCTTTGTGTTAAAATAGGAATGTTCCATTTGGCTTCCTTTTCTACAAGTATTTAATCTTGCAATTAAAACAAACATTCTTCCATAGAATTCTACTGCAATATTTTTGTACGTATGCTTGAATTTTTTGCATTTCAATGCTTGCACTTGCATTTTTTACTTTCAAAGATGAGAAGCTTAAGCATGGCTTCCAAGTTGTTGCTCCCTCTCCTCTTGTGATTCAAGCCATCTCTACAGTTTTCTGAGCTGCATATCAAAGCCCTGGACTTCTTTATTCAATTAGAATTTGCCACCCCATCTCCTTAGCCTAAGGAAAGTAACAGAAGTTTGTTTCAGTTAATAAGTAATGACACCATGATTTCAGTGAGAATTAGATGATACCAGAAACCTTCTTGACATAACTGTCTTTCAAGTTGTTTATAATTCGTCTGTCCAAAACTCTGATTAGAGTTAAAATATTTTTTCATCTCTATTTACACAGTGGACAACAAGACCCAGTTTCAGCAAACCATCTCAGAATAAGTTTTCAAGCAGGTGGGTGTTGGATTTAGGTTCTTTCACTTGGCTCTTGACATATTCATCCTTCTCCACTCTCAAAGTATTTACCTCTTTTGTAACTTTGGTTAATGTTTTTGTTACCAGGATGGTAACAAAATTCTCAGTCACCAGTCCTTCAGTAATGTAGAACTCTAAAGTGAAAGCACTGTGTTACCTGAGCAAAGTTCATGGCCAAGTAAGTCATCTTATTGGACACATAGAATAAGTAACACTTATAGTAACACTTTCCATGCAACATTTACTTAAATAAGTCTGCTTAAATATGGTTCTTACCATATAATCATAGAATATCCTGATTTAAAAGGACCTTCAAATTCCAGTTCCTGGAAGTTGATAGTGATTAATAAAATCCTTTCCAAACTAAATTTAGAGCTGGATTATCACTTTCAGGCCTCCAGGAAATCTATTTTCTGGACTAGATTTTCTGCATTGTTCACCTTTTCCCTAGATTTTCTCTGTTATTTGTACAAGTTATCTTAGGATGCCTTCCTCCAAGCCAGTTGTGACTGCATTCCTAATCCCTGTTCTAATCACTAAATGATACAAAGGGAAAGTTCCATTAACATTTTTGCTGCTCTAATGATTTACAGCCATTCAGGTTGTCTGATTGTCTGCAAATGGACTGGACAGCAGATTTCTCTATTGATTTCTCCACCATTGTCCATTTTCTGTTTGCTTTTTTGTACACTGTTATCTGACATCTTTATAGCAAATGTAGAAGAGGCAGCAGACTGCTTCCTTTATATAATTTAGGGAAGCCCCACTTTAGCTTTTCTTAATATGCACTCCGAAGTTAATCCTTTTGATTCTGTTCTACCTTGCCTTTTTTTCTTTCTCACCATTTTAACTTTTTTTCACTTCTCTTACCATTCATGCCTATGACATGCCAATCCCAACCTTTTTGGTGCTTCCTTCCCTTCTTTCCACTAATTTGGTCATTAATACTTCCCATGGTTCTTGGTGCTTGCCTTTATCTCCCTGTTTACCCCTCTCACCTGCTTCAGTATTGTGCTTACTTCTTCTGAGTAGCCTTCAAGAGAGTCAATGCCAAGCAGGCATTCTTCATTCATGCTCTCTTTTCTATTTTCCTGTCTCTTCTAGAAATTTAGGGCAGCAACTGCTATTCAGTATTTCTCAGAGCTATTTTAACCAAGCTGTCTCAGCCATGTATATTTGCAATGCTGTGTCTCACACAAGAAATGAGAACTTAATCACTTCTTCCAAGTCAGACTCACATGTCTACACTCCTTATCTTAATAGTAACCACAGCACCTTCATAACCCCTCTTTTTTGGCCATGTTACCTGCTCTGTCACAAAGGTTTGTCTTTACTCCTCCTAGCTCTTTAATTCCATGTTTTTTGCAAACATTTTATCTGGTCTGTACTTGTTCTTTTGCATTTCTCATATTTAGATGTTGCCTACTTCTCCAGTCATTGTCTCCAGTAGAAATCTTGCTCAGGCTTCTTGCAATTTCTCTGTGCTCCTGCCCTCAAATGCAGATTTTACCCTGTCCCATCACTGGAAGCTTCTACTTTTACTTCTGTCTTATTAAATAACCTCTTTGCAGGTAGTTTGCAGGACACCTGCGACTCTTTGACTGGTTTCTTCCATCTCAAAATCTTGTTTCCAGGATGTTTTTTCTCAGTAGTTACTGCTATGGCTCATGTAAGTTTTGTTTTGGGGGTTTTTCCATTTCTCGCTGTCTATGTGGGATGTTATTACCAGATCCATTTGTGGAGCTCTAGACTGGATTTGGGAAAATGCAGTAGAATGGTATCATTTCTCCCCATTATGATTTCCAGGAGATCATTCAATTTTTTATTTTTACAGGGAAGCAAGAATGAAATGAGTCTTACAACCCACAAAGGAGGAAAAGATGCCTTCACTGTTGGGCAGTGGCATAGAATATGAGCCTGAAGTATTTTTCTCTCAGTGAATATACTGTTGAACATGTCTTTTAAAAGGAGGGGTATTTTCTTATTGTCTTGTACCACATATTTTATCAAATTAGCAAAAGAAAACTGGAAGTGGGTCCATTTACCTAATGTGAGGAAAAATAGCTTACTCAATGAAAAGTGTGCACTTCACATACCTGCAATCTTACATATTTCATAGTTTATAGAATCTGTGTAGTCTGGCAAAATAATTTAATGAAGCCTCAGGCTCTGGAAAAGAAAAGTGCTCCATTTGTGTGCCATGTCACAGGCAATTATTTGGGATAGGAACTGGAACAAAAACTAAGGTGTAGGCATGCAGTGGCAAATGACATCTCAGAAGCTAAACTTCTGTTTCTCCATGCACTCATTCATCAGTGGCATTACAGTTTAGTGGATTGTCTAATTAGGTGTAATCAGCTGCCAGTTGATTAGCATAGCACTCAGTTCACATTTATTGGAGTACAAATGAATGATCCTTGTCATGCTTACATTGACCATAAGATCATAGTAATTATATGTCATTTCACATGTAGCCTATCTTATGTTTATAAGGCTCCTGCCTGAGATTTTAAATAAATTTAGTCTGCACAAGCCTGCGAATATCTACCTTGGGCTGTGGTTGAAGTACACCAGATGTGCTATACTTACTGCTAGCACAAAAACTGAGCACAAAAATGTAAAGCAAAGCTAATTTTTTTTTTTAATTTAGTAAAAATCTCCAAAAAGTCAACTATCTGAATTCAGAATTTCTGAAAAAAAATTTAGCTGCCACTTGTCGGGGTTCAGTCTCACATTTCTAACTCTCTGGTGCAATAATTTAGTTGCAATTCTTCCATTTCTTTATAGCTGACTCCCTAAAAATTGAGAATGGGAAGTGGAAGGACGCGTTCTTTTACATGAGCATTTTCATGGTGCCAGATTGCATGTTGGCATTCTAAGGAAAAGTGATAATATAAATTCCTTGTAGCACAGTTATATTGGCTGCAGTGAAGAGGGTAAAGCATCAGAGGCAAACAAGATGGAAGAGGGGAATGTTGTTACAGAAAGTAGTAGTGAGTGACTGTCAGTGTGTGACACATACTGCCTTTGGCCTGTGGGTTTTAGTTTTGTTTGGCAATACTCTGTGGTATTATTGGCATCAGTTAGCATCGTTTATCTCAGTGGGAGATGCTTTTGAGGTAAGCCAAAGCTGCAATACAGCTACTATGTCAGGACTAGCAGCTGTGTCCTGAGATCATCTCTGCAGCTCAGCTGTTCAGAAAAATATTTTAATATCCCTGAAGGTTTGAATCTTTCTGTTTATTAACAGGTAAGATATTTTCCTTGTGAGTGAGGCAAGAACACAGGATGTGTTGCTATTGTTTTCTGTACAGATTGCATTGACTTTTTTTCTTAACTTGGACGACAGCCTAAATCATCATCAGAACCCTGATGGTTATCTGTGTGAATAAAGGGTTTATAAGCACATCATTTTAGAAAGCAGTGAGTGTCTTTGAGATTTATATGTGGCACCTTTCCAATTGTCATACATCTCTAAGGAGCCATGCATTTGGCAATTCTGTTCCCACAGGCTGCATTTAGACAGTGGCAGTTAGACCATATTGCATAACTGCATCCCAATATGCACCCAAGCTTCCCCTTTGATGAAAGAGAATGATGAAGGAGAATAGGAGAATATATATATATACATGTATACATATATATATACTGGGTAGGGTTTATGTCTTCATATCACATCTCACAAGCTAGTTTCCCAAGGACAAGAATATCAGGAAATATAGCATATCAGGAAAAAGAGTTACTGGCTTAACAGTCTGAATAACATTCTGGCACCTTCAGTGTCTCCAGGAAATGTATGATTCTAGAACTTTCTGAAAAATCACCACAGATCTTCTTTGCAAACATTTTTCTGTAAGTCCTCATGAAGAAAGTGGGTGTGGATATAGAAGAGGATGTTAAAAATTGCAGGTCAGATCACAGCTGCTACTGTGACTTAGAAGAGCTTCAGAGTCTTCCCTGAACTTCACTAGGGCTGCTTCCCTTTCTGGAATGGTTCAGAATAGGCTGATACACAAAGACTTTATCTTTGGCCTACTTTCATGGGAATTTGGTATTGCATATTGAGACTGAACTGCACAGAAACTCATGCTGTCTTTCATATGCTAGAGACCCATGTTCCCTGACCCTCATATTCTTCCAGAAGGGGACTCGAAATCCATGTGTTGGACTGTCCTCTGTTACCTTCTGTCATTTCAGATGCCACCAAAGAAAAAAAAGAAGGAAATGTGGTACTCAGCATTTTTCAGCTGTCACAAATATTTGTCTAACCACTATCACGGTAGCTTGGTGGTGGAAGATAACATCTTTATCCTGTTGTTGTATCATCTTTAGAACCTTTGTTCTTAAAAATCTCAGATGGTCTTGTACTCCTCCTCTTTATTTTCCAAACATAATCTGTTAACAAAGTGAAAAGAAGAAGAGAAAAAACATCTAGGAGAAGAATAGAGAGGAAGCTGACTGCTTCAAAACAGTTTAAAATAAGAGTGTAAATACTGCAGATTGTATTCTTCATTACTAGTTTCCCAAAACGAGCTTTTTAAAAAGTCTCTTTATTTTCTTCAAAGCAAATTTTCATGGCCTCCTCTGTTTTTGTTTAAAAAGATAACTTCTCCTCATGACTTCTCTGTTTTTTACTGTCACAACCTGGTACAAGGATTCTTGTACTTCTCCCTAGAGAAGTACTAGAAAATTGAAATTGATTTTCATCACAGCAGTCAACAGTATTCTTAGTAGGATGGGTTTGCAAGATGACTGCCTAAAATTGTAAATGAACAGCATAAACCTCATGAAGCCTATACTTCAGCTCTTGAAATTCTTAATTACGGGGGTTCCATCTAATTTAAATAGCAGTAAGACTGAATAATTTTGCAGGAATATTTTGCAACTAAGCTGAACTACTGGGTCCTATATGGGCATTGAGCAGCTATAGTTTCCCAACTGAGTGGTACCATTCTGAAGTATTGCCAGAAATGTTCAGTGTATTTTCTTAGGAAATAACAGCAGGATCATAAATTAGTTTGCATATTAAGGAGTAAATTGGGGAGCACTATCTCTAGAGATGATTAAACATTAATAAACCCTTTGATGCCTTTTCCTGGTCTTAAGATCAAGAGTCAAGCACAATTAGAAGGGGAAAAGGGATTTTACCTTGGTATTTATTTTAAGGATCCTTAGGTGCATCACGTCCAGGTCGAATGCACCAAAATGCACACTGCAATGCACACCCCCAAAAGATCAGGTATAACATTATAGGTCTTACTAATTAGCATATCTATCAAAAATTCCCCAATGAGAGGCTTGAATGAGCTCCCCTCCCCGAGGAACCTTCCCCTGAATGGTTCTATCTTGGTTTACAGAATGTGTTCTGGAGAGGACCTTGGGGTCTGGGGCACACTGATCCCTAACTACGAAACTTCTAAGATGTTTAGTCTCTTATCTTGACAAACAAGTCCAAGAATGTAGGCAAAAAGCACTAAGAATACAGAAGTTGTAAAAAGGTATAACAGGGGTATAAAAGAAAAGGCAAAAAAATCTTCATGGCATCACCTTTGAGAAATTATCATTTGGGGATGCATACTGTGGAGAAAAATTCAGCTTTGACATTTGATTTCAAGCTTCACATACTTTATTGGACTGATGGTATAATCTATTTCCAACCTTGCCAACAATTATTTTGGCTTCTTTGGAAAGTGAAGTATATTGTGATTATAATAATATATGTTAAATATAATTTGATTTCTTTTCAAGTAATGGCATGGTACCTTACTTCTAATTACATTACCAGGTAATTAGGAGAATAGAAAACTAAATTATGGAAGCCAGCATGAGACATTCTTAGCATCAGAATTTTAATATTGATTACATTATAGCATGTTTGATAAAACTATATGTTCAAACAGCACTTGTAGACAGAAATACATAAAGGTCTTCTGCCTTGAATAATATTTTGCACATGTTACTCTGAGAGTGTTGTTAAGAGATAACAGAAAAAAATTTTCTGGCTTTATGTTTTGTACTGTCTTGTGGCTAGTAAACTGGTAACAACAAATGAGAAGGCTGTGGTACTCAACAACTTTTATGCCTCTGTCTTCAGTGGCAACCTCTCTTCCCACACCTCTTGTGTGGATGGACAGCAGGATGGGGAAGGGGAGCAAAGTTCTTCTCAGTGTATGGAAAGATGAGGTTCATGGCCTGAGGACATTGCACATACAGTAGTCTGTGGGGCTTTATGAGATGAATCCCAGAGTTCTGAGGAAACTGGCTGATGTTGTTGCCAAGCCACTCTTCATGATATGTCATGTGATGACATTTGAAATGTCATGGCAGTCAGGTAGAATCCCAGGTGACTGGAATAGGAATAACATTGTACCCATCTTTAAAAAGTAGAAAGGAGGAGCCTGGGAACATCTGACCTGTCAGCCTCACCTCTGTGCCTGGGAAGATCATGGAATAGATCCTGCTGGAAGCTGTACTAAGGCACTAGCTGTACTAAGGGATATGATTTGGGACAGCCAGCATGGCTTTACCAAGGGCAAGTCCTGCCTGACCAACCTAGAGTCAGACAGGACCACTAGTGACTTTCTGTTTTGTAGTGACTGCATCAGTGGACATGAGAAAGCCTACAGATGTCATTTATCTGGAATGTTAGGTGAATAAGAAAATAGTTGGAAGGTCACATCCAGAGGCCAACAGTTCAGAGTCCTGATGGACACCAGTGACAAGTGGTGACCCTCAGGGGTCTGTGTTGGAACCAGCATTATTTAATATCTTCATTAATGAGGTTCACAAGGCCAGATGCAAGGTGTTGTACCTGGGATTGGGCAACCCCTGATATCAGCACAGGCTGGGGATGAAGAGATCGAGAGCAGCCCTGGAGCAGTGCTGGTTGACAAGAAGCTGGACATGACCCAGCCACGTGCATTCACAGCCCAGAGAGCCAAACGTGCCCTGGGCTGCATCCAAAGCAGCGTGGGCAGCAGGGGAAGGAGGGGATTCTGCCCCTCTGCTCTGCTCTGGTGAGACCCCACCTGGAACACTGCATCCTGATCTGGGGCCCTCTGTCCTCAGCACAGGGAGGACATAGACCTGTTGGAGCAAGTCCACAGGAGGCCATCAAGATAATCAAAGGGATGGAGCACTTCTCCTATGAGGAAAGACTAAGACAACTGGGATTTTTCAGCCTGGAGAAGACAAGGCTCCCAGTTTACCCAATTGTGGCCTTCAGTATTTGAAGAGAGCTTCCAAGAAAGATGAACTTTTTACAAGGGTATGTAGTGATAGCACAAAGGGGAACAAATTCAAACTGAAAGAGGGCAGGTTTAGATTAGGTATTAGGAAGAAATTCCTTAGTGTGATGGTGGTGAGGCACTGGAAGAGCTTGCCCAGAAAGGTTGTGGATGCCTCCTCTCTGGGAGTATTCAAGGCCAGCCTGGATGGGATTCTGCGCAAATTGTCTAATGAAAGGTGTCCCTGCCCATGGCAAGAAGAATTGGAGCTACATGGTCTTTAAAGGTCCCTTCCAACCCAATTTTATGACCCTATGATAACCCTTGTCTACAAGGAAAGGTAGAAATTAGAATATGTAAGTGGCAATGTATATTGGGTCTGGCTGAGCTGGAGTTCATTTTCACATAGCAGCCCTCACAGTGCTGTGCTCTGCATTGGTAGCTGGAAAGGTGTTGATAACACACCAGTATTTTGGGTAATGCTGAGCAGCACTGTTTCTATCATCCTGTGTTACATCAGTAGGCTAGGTGAGCGCAAGATCATGGGAGGTGACAAAAACATGTCAGCTGACCCAATTTGACTAAAGGGATGGATGTTCCATACCATATGGCATCAACTCAGATACAAAAACCAGGAATAGGAGGAGAAAGGGAGGCATTTATTATTTACAGTGTGTGCCTTACACAGCAATCACTGTGTGTGTTGAAGCCCTGCTTCCTGGGAAGTGGCCAGATGTTGCTTGCTGATGGGAAGTACAGAACAAAATAATGGTTTTTTTTGTGCATGCACAACTGACTGCTTTTGCCTTAGTAAACTGTCTTATCTCTACTTACAAGTTGTTTTCCATCTAATTTTCTATTCCCTGTCCAGCTCAGGAGTGATAGAGGGGCCTGGTGGACACCTGTCAACCAGCCAATGTCAACCCACCACACAATGTTGCGTTATGCTACATGCTACACTATGTTTTGGTTAAGCTATGTTATTTTTACCAACTTTTTCATCCAGACATTTAACATTTACATTCACATTTACATATAGATAGTGCCATAGTTTAACCCCAGCCAACAGATGAGTACCCCACAGCCACTCAAACCACTCTGTCGGATGGGGGAAAAACTCAGAATGGTAAAAGTGAGACAACACATAGTTTGAGATAAAGGCAGTTTAATATATAAAGCAAAAGCTGCACAGACCAGAACAAGGAATTCATTTGCCACTTCTCATCTGCAGGCAGGTGTTTAGGTGTCCAGGAAAGCAGGGCTTCATCACACACAGCAGTTACTTGGGAAGACACACGTTATCACTTTGAAGACACACGTTATCACTCCTTCCTTCTCCTTCCAGCTTTATATGTGGAGTATAACACCGTATGCTGTGGAATACCACTTGGGTCAGCTGTGGCCAGCTGTGTCCCCTCCCAGATCCTTGTGCACCCTCAGCCTCCTCGCTGGCGGGGTGGGTGAGGAGCAGCAAAGGCCTTGGCTCTGTGTAAGCCCTGCTCAGCAGTAACAAAAACATCCCTGTGTTATCAGTCCTGTTTCCGGCACAAATTCAAAACACAGACCCATACTAGAATGAAGAAAATTAACTCTATCCCAGCCAAAACCACCATGGATAGCTATTGATTTCTTGCCACTGTGGAAGTGGGACAAAATTACAGATATTCAGCTTGTCTTACAATGTGGCTGGTAAATGCCATGCAGACCTGGTGTGCCCAGTTAGTGGTTTCTTACAGCGCAGCAAACCCAGAGAAGGTGTTCTTCTCCTGTTATCTTCATAGTGCCTGGTGCTCTCTGCGTCTAACAGAGTCCAGCCCAAAAATATTTTATTGGATCAGACATTGACTTGAAACATGAAAATTTCCGGGCAGGTTTCTGTGTTTTATCTCATACACCAGATGCGTAAGATAGCTCTGGGTGCCTCAGCATGCTCAGGTGGCACATGGTTTCTGGCACACCAGGGGCTATGCTCACTGACAGCTACTGGTTTTTTTCATTGCCTAACAAGAACATGATTAATTCAGGCAATGCATTTATTACTGGCAAGTTGAGGAGGAGTAAAATCCTGCTGTATTCATCAGCATATGTTTTGTTGGAAATCTGAAAATGACTGCATATAATTAATAGTGATTAGAGACAGTGATGGCTATTATGTATTGCCCTGCCATAGGTGTCATTCCCTTGTTGTTCTAGACTCAAACAGTGAACTCTTTAGGAACCAGAGTGTGAGGTTTCTCCAACTAATTTTTCAGTAATTGCTATATTTTTGGAGTAAAAAAGAGAATAAGCATAGATGAAAACTTAAAATGAGTACTTTGCCCTCCTTGTGAAGGCTGCTAAAAGCAGCATGTCTGTTCTTGTGCTGGTACTGAAATTGCTGTCATCAATCTCGCTCTTCATTAGAGCATCATCATGCTGGACTTTTTGCTGCCTTGGTGAATGATAGCTGTTAGAATGAGCCAGAAAAGTGTGCATGTGAGCACTGCTCAGCCATTGCACAGGTGGTATCTTCCACTTCCCAAGAGACTGGAGTGGGTAGGGTAAAGCACAGGTAACTGGCTGTGGAGAAGATCTCTGTGAATATAGCCAGTGAAACAACAGCATGGCTGCAAGGTCCATCTTGGACCCCTGGGAATGAGCCAGTTTTGGTGCCGTATTTTTATGTTTTTGTGGTTTTCCCCCTAAATAAACTGGTACCAGGTAGCTGGAAAGGGTTATTTAACAAAGTTTTGTACCTTTCTATCATTTTTTCATGACATAGTGCACAGTCTGAGAGAAAAATTTCAGGTTCTGTCGGGGGGAGAAAATCTTTCTTAATACAAGAACTATACCTCATTGGAAGTGAGCAAGATTTGTAATGAGATCAGTAGGGAAGCAGATACAGTATCAAGAAGAGAAAATAATTTTTCCTGTGTGTCATATCTAGTGAGGCAGAATTTTACAAAATGTGTCTTAACTTATACCATCAGGGTAGCAAAAAACTGTTATGTCTTCTCCAAACTTTAAACATACTCTGAATTGCTGAAATATGAAAAAAAACCAAAAAGCATAGGGTAAGTTCTTTTACAAATTGATATTCAGAATCAAACAACAGTTAAATAAGCTCAATCAAAATACTTAGATTCAATTTTGACCCGTAAAGAGATTTTAAACTGTTTCAAAATATTAACTAAAATTAGCTAACTAAAGAACACATGGCATAAAACACAATTTTTTCTCTAGAAAGTAGCAAAACAGCCTTCCACTTAGAAAAGCTTTGACCTTCAGCTTCCCCAACCAAGCTACTAAAACAAAAAATACCTCCCGTCAGACTCCTGGTGCCTTTTTAAGGACATGGGTTTGTATTACTCACTTTTCATGTTATCTAGCCCCAGTAAAGGGCAAAATCACTTGTCAGAGTAGAATGGCACTGGCCACAGGGAAGAAATGGGGAGCAGGCATTAACTTCGTATGAGTGTGCATTCATGCTTCAAAGCAGAATGAGGAACAGTCGACCCATGCTAGAATTCAGTTCATTAGGATTGTTTCGGGTAATTGATTGATTACATAATTGCATGGGGCAAGTTTTATATGTTCCTAAAGCTAAATTTGATGAGAAATGGTACTGTCAGTCAGAAAAGAAAAGCTTTGTCTGCGGCAGTACTTAATCATAGCTCAGAACAGGGGCAATTGTTGTCTGTGTATTTATTAAGTAAAATGAAGATGAGAAAGAAGAAGGTTTTAAAATTAGGAAATCTGTTGAGTTCTATGAAACAAACCTTTAAGTACAAGAAAGAGGGGAGAAGCAAAAGGACAATTGAAAACTGAAAATAAGATGACCAATTTTCATCTGTTTGTACTATTTGACTGCATACAGACAATCTTCTTCAATGTGAAAGGGGATTCTTTAAAAAGCAATTTATATAATTTGGGTTTCTACAAAGATACATCTGTGGATTACTGGTTGTTTACAGAGCAGTTCACTTTTACCACCTGGCATAGCCTTTGAACCATCAAGAAGATTGACAGTCCTGCCCAGCTTGGTGTCATTTGCAAACTGACTGAGGCTGCACTCAATCCCCTCATAGAGCTTGTTGATAAAGACATTAAACAGAACCGACGCATTAGTGTGCATTGGAGGGGGGAAACCTACTATGTTTATGTTAATGATAATTAAAAAGCAATCTGTCATTTAATCTTGCTAGCACTGGTTTATAAGAGATCTTCCTGTGTGCTTGAGCACACATATGTCAAGGTTTTTCTTAATAATGAAGACAGTTCTTTACAGCATTCAGTATCACAAATAATCACAAACTCTAAAATAATAGCAAGGAAACAACGACCTTGGAAAAAATCTGTTTTTCTGAGATGTACCTCCTTAATATGTCTGCTACTGTTCAAAATGACACTAAATCATGGCCAGAGCAACAAACACTGTATCAAACATGCAGCCTCAACAGCAGGACTGCAGTTTGTGTAGCTAGATGATGGCCTGTGTGTGAGATGCTGGCAGGGAATGGCACAGGTTATGCGATGGTTTTTACGCAGCTGCATTGAGGATGCTCCTCTCAGTAAACTTGTAACCCTTCCTCAGGCTCTGCTTTTTCTGGCATACTGAATGCTGTGTGCTGTTATTCATATCTCCAAAATAGTAGGGAAATGCCTACCAGGGAGGGAGATCTGTGCTGTGACAATTCTCATAAAAACGTGCAGAGATGGGAGCCTGAGTACATGTACACATTTGTACGCAAAATGAGCAAATTCATTTTACTTCGATTGTCAACGTGAGACCTAGACCAAGAATCTGTGTGAAAGCCTGTGAAGTGCACATTATAAGTGGCTGATTACAAGACATTTCACTGGAAATATTTATGCAACTACAATTGAGTAGTCATGCCTAATATTTTATACACTCTGTATTGAATTATGCATCAACTATACGTCTGCCAAAGCTAATATATTCAGAATTGTAAAGGCTAGTGAATCATCTGGAACTATCAATGCATATGTACCCCTGTTATGGTGGAGAGACAAGGGAGATACCAGGTGACACTGGTGTGTAAGAAGTTAGAGAACTAGTACCTAGCTTCAGTTCTCAAAGGAAAAAAAGTATCCTTTTTCAGGAAACGTTCTGGACATGGTTTTGAGAGTGAAACCACTTGAGAGAACCTCAAGGACACCTCTATTTGAAACGGCTTAATAAAAATTCACTTTGCATTATGGTAAGGCCAAGAAGATCTTCCTGAATTTCTAGATCAGTGATAAGTGTCAGTCAAATACACAAAATTATTTGCATTTATTTGTGTGTAATGTTACTGTTGTACAAGTTGGTTTAGTCGAGCAGTAGTTGAATTCAAAGCTTGATCTTCAACCAGTTTTACCTATCATGAAACTCTGCAGCTCTAGTAAAGGTCAAGACTCTTTACAGAAGCTCTGAGAAATCATGTTTCTTTCTAATAGAGCGGCATTTTAGGGCAGCATATAAGCATTTTGTGTCTGTAAGCATCTTTTCACTCTTGGGATATAGGTTTTACTGATATCACTTCAAATGGTGACGATCTTGTATCATTTAGAAAAGAAAATGGCAAAGTGAAATTAGGAAGATGTTTTCCTGTGCCATGCAACAGTTAGATAGAGCACCTTCATATTGCATTCAGAATACTTGCCTGCAATGCTCAAATAAGAAGTCCCTCTCCTCTAGGGACAGGGAGGATGAAATTGTTACTGCATTGCCTACTAAGGTTTATAGTATAAATATTTGTGTACATGCAGAGACATATATGTGTAATGTATGTATAACTTGCTCTCTTTCCTTCAACAAAAAGCTTAAATGTAGCTGGGCTAAAATATAAACTAAGTTATTGCATACCCCATATGAATAATATTTTGATAAAAAACAACTTTTGATTAAAGTTTGGCTTGACTATTCACTTATCGTAGGGAAAGCAGTCACACAGTTTGCAGTGCTACAGAGTGGGGGCTCTGTGGTGTTAAATAGTTTTTTTGTGGACGTGAATATTTGAGGGTGAGGAAGTTGAGCTCCTGCACAGATTAGGTTCTGAACAGCCTTTCAGCATCAAGCCATGAACACACGCATGTGCACATCCACATAGACAGATCAAATAGCCTCAGCAGGTGGGTTGCAAACCTCTTGTTCTGTATCTTTTAGTGAAAAACATTGATGCTGTAGAGATACCAACCTCAAACCAGAAAGTAATAATGTAAAAATAGCTGGAAAAAGCTTATAAACTGGATCTTCTGAAGTGGAACCATATGCAGGTCACACTTCATAGACACAAAGGATTATTTTGTTTTCTGTTAGAGAGGATGATGGATTTCTTTGTCTGTCTCCTGTTGGGTTTTTTTAAAGCCTCAATTGCAGAATTAATTGATATGATCTTTTGTCTATAATTGATGGGTTTCCTAGCTCAGCACCTTGGAAGACCATGCTGCTGATTTAGAAGCTTAATTCAAAATGTTTAATTTTAAATGGTGGTGCTGTGAACTTCAGCCTGAAGTTAACAGAGAAAAGGTGGTATTGTCCCACCTTTCTAATCTTTCATTTGTGACCCCCAAGTATGTTAAAGGCATGAAAACAAATAATCTCAGAAAAACTGAATAACCAAGAAATTTGTGGCATCCTGTGGAAAATATGGGCACAATGCCTTGTTCATTCAAGTGCATTTTTTCTGAGATTTAATAATGGCTAGAGTATTTCTAAGCCTAATGTGAAATATTACTGAAGAATAATTACTTTTTCTTGCTCAAATGCACAGCCATTTAAAATAGTTATTATAGTTTGGGAATGTGTTTATTACAGAGAATTTGCTGATGAAAAAAAAATAATTACTTGGCTCTGTGATGTTTTCAATTCAAGAAAAGCAGTAACAGCCTACTGTTGGGTTTATTGTACTTTTCATTAAAGCAGCTGGTATTGGCCATTCTCAGAGTAAGGATATGAACCATTGTTCTGATGCAATAATTACTGCTTTCATATGCAACCATCTGGTTTTACCTCTGTTCTCAGTATTTTTAACATTGGGAAGAAATAGTGAATATTCATAAAAGCTGAGTTTTATGTAAATTTTTATGTAATTTTCAAATAATTAAATTTATTTGCTTTGTTTCAGTTAATTTAAGACAGGAGACTAAACTTAACTTTTAGCCTTGTTTCCAACAAAAAATTAAGAATTTTTAAGGACAGGTTCTGAGTACGATTGGATGGTCTAGCAGAAACATAGTGCAATTTGTGGCATTTTGGTGGGTTGGGATATTTTTGTTTGCTTGCTTTCAGTTTTGGTTTTGTTTTACTTTGAACTGAAACACTATGTAAAGATTTTACATTAGCAGCACACTTGGTAGAGTCTCCAGTGCTTTACATCAAATAGTCATGGAGTGCTTTTTCACAGTGTCACCAGAAATAAGAACACAGTTGAGTCAGGTGACTGGGTGTCCTCTTTAAAATGGATTTAGATCTGTCTTAGATCAAAGCATATAAAAATGTAGCTTCTCTATTCACAAGTTCATAGAGTGGTACCAAACTTTTGATTACAAGATTCTGATAACAATTAAATTCCTAATGCAAATGCAGCCCTTAATCCCACAGGCTTGGAAGGATAAGGAATATATCAAGGCTATTTGCTTTTTCCTGTGCTAGCCAGAAATCTCTAAAATGGCTGTAGTTAAAGTACTGCTGATGACTAGCCCAATTACTTTCAAAAGGATTTTGCTTCTTTACAGATTAACATTTTAAGACAACCCTGGTTATCAAATGAGCTCCTCTTCCTTGTCTTACAGTGTTTTTCTCCTTCCCAGATACATCAGGAAACATTTCATAGTTTCAAGGGCATTCCTGGCAGAAAGTACATAATAATATTAATTGCAAAACTCTCCAGGTACTTGTCATAGTCCTGAAGAGATCAGCCTGCACTGGCATTGTATATTCAGATAAAGCTCTGCAAGCAGCAGGATGCTTGGATTTATTACTGCTGCCAGAAAGCAGGAACAGTTTGCTTGTAGCCATTTGTCAATAGTGCTGTGCAGTATCGGAAACTGCTGGCAAATTTATTTTGTATTTTTTACCTCTATATAAGGTTTTTGGGCATGTCCTAGTGGCAGTTGGTAAAGTATCATGATAGTTGAAAGACAGAATCAGTCTGCTAAGCATTAAGATGGCAAAAAAATATTAGGACCTAAAACAAATCAATGCTGATAGATCAAACGTGTGGGAGTTTTATGCTGAAAGCTGTATTCCAGTGTGAAAGTTAGAGTTTTGCATACATCCAAAATGTATGGATATCTTCTGCAATCCTGGTTGTTATTGAAGTAACTGAATAGTCCTCTCCAAATTGTAATTCAGACACAGAGTTTTACTGAAGATGAGAGGATCTTTAGAGAATAAATTTAACCAAATTTTCAAACAAGGAAAGCTGAGTCATGCTGATCTATAGATGTTTACTGTTCTAAAAATATTCACCCTGAAAGCTGAGGCTGTCTTGTCCTCTTGGTGGGTGAAGATAAAGTGCAGCTAATGGAAAACTGGGATGGAACACTCCCAAAGGTGCTGCTTCTTGATGGTACCTGAAGTTCTTGAAGCTTGTCCAGGAGCCTGGGTAGATATGGCTGGACAATTGGAGCTGAAGGATACTGGAACTGTTAGGTTGCTGAGTTCCATAAGTCTGAAAATCTTATAAGGAACTCTACTGAAGTTATCTTTCATATTTGAAAATATGCTGTATTTCTTACATTGTTTTGTGCAATATTAACTTTATCTGATTAAGTTTTATTTGAAATACTAAATCTGGTATATTTGGTGTACCCTTGAGAAAAAGAGAATCAGTCTACAAATACTTTTCTAAGTTGTGTGAGAATTTTCAGAGTTCACAGTAAACTTTAGTGGTATATTAATGATTTTAAAACAAATATCATTTTTTATTGTTTTCTGATTTTTCTGGATTACTCCAGATGACTGGTAATTGATACTCTTATTACTATATTCTCACCTATTTTCCTTGGCTCTCCTACAACTGGTGTTTAACTATCTAGTCACTTGTCATTTGCGTGTTCCTAAAAACTAAACTAGGAGTTTTAGTCTCAGTGAAAAAAAATCCTATGAAAATCCCAATTTATTTTCTTCCCTATCCAACCTATTTCTTTTCTTAGTACTGATAAAGCAACCTTCACTTTGTTTCAGATTGGCTTCAGCAGTCACAGGGCAAATTTTTCTCCAATATATGAAGAACATATAGTAGTTTCCAAGTTTCTTCTAATCAAATTGTTAGTGATGATGAAATCAAGAGAATGTGAAAAGGCAAGCCTGCTTTCATAGACAGAAGGTTATTTAGGAAGGGGCTTATTTTGAAAGCAGGCACATACAAGAAGTTTATTCAAGAACTAAAAAAAGAGAAAAACAGAGATCATTCAAGGCACTGTTAAAATCTGTCTTGTGCTCTTTTTGACCAACATGCAGAAATTAAAATTTAGATAAAATAATAATAAAAAATATTTGCACTAATCTTTCAAAATAAGCATTGAAAATTGTGTGTATTCTTCAAAACAAAACCCCTGTCTTTTATGTGATCCTGTGATATGGGTGTCTCAGTATAGTTACTTGGATAGTAGTTATCATGAGGAAACACCACATGATTTTCTGAATAAATGTTGCAAGTCATTTTTATCGCAGGATACAGCTATTGCTGGTCTTCTGGAAAATGACAGTAATATGATAATTGAGGCTGATATTTGCTTGTAGTGTGTGCACAGATTTAGTGGCTGTACTGAATTGCTGTGTCACAAGGAGGCTTAAGACCTCATTAAGAACCTTTGTTTTATGCAATACTTGGGGGGCAGTCCATCAAAATCCAGAAAAATAAATCAGCAATAAATGTATGTAGGAAAAGTGTCAGCAAGAAATAGTTGGTTTTTTCACACCTTTTTCACAGACACGGGAATGGGAGCTTGATCTGTTGGTCCCTTGCTGTCTATACTGGGCTGTACACATTTTTTTCCATAGGATTTTTTTTCCTAGAACAAATATTTCTGTATTATATGATTTAAAGAATATATATTTTTTGATGGTATTCTGAAGTCTTTGCAGAGACTCTGTATCAACATTTTTTGCCTGCCTATAGAGGTGAAAATTAGAATAGCAACATGATGCAGCAGCAAGAGCAAATGCAATAAAATCTCTAAAGAGCTTACAACATTGTGCACATTCATTTTATAAAAAATTAAAACATCCTATAAAAATGAAACCCTTCACCATATCATAGATGACTTATTAATAATGTCTGCATTAAAATTAGATTCGTTTTCACCCAAATACTCCTGGAATAGGAAGGATTTTAGGTTACAGATTAAGAAAAAAAAAAATATAAAAAATTGCTGTCCAGTACATTGGACATATTTTTCCATTATCAGTTGTTTTCAATCCTTTTATATGGCACAGTGTATGGTACTATGAGATCAGAATATAAGTAGCCATCACCTTCTAGTCAGGATGAAAATATCAAAATGGAATATTCAGAATTTTATTCTTTTTGCAGGCCTTTTTTTCTGACATTTGGGAAGGAAAATAAAAGAATCTTTTCCAAACTATGATGTGATATTTCTTCTTACTAGATAAGTAAAATATCTAGAAATATTAATGAACATTGTGCATGTCATATTCAGTGTTGCTTGAGAAATAAAGTTCCTGTGGCTAGCAATTAAGCTTTCTGTGCTGGATTGCAAAAAGAAGTAGGTGAGGAGGTAAGGAGAAATAACATAATGAAATGTCTGGCAGGACCTTTTTCAGGACCCTATAAATTGATACAATTTCTTCTAATTTTGATAAATGTTTCTGAATGAACTAGTAACTAATTTAGTATAGTCATAAAAACAAAATTATTATCTGTGAACCATTTGAAAGCACACCATGTTTAAATTAAAGGGAAAGAGAAACTGTAATTTCTGTATAGGGTTAAAGGCTGCATGCATGCATATTTTATGTATTTACTGTTTACTTTTTTTATGTGCAATTAGTGTGTCAGCACATACTGGACTGGTAATGGAAGGACAAAGTGGGTCTTTTACTCAGGCCAGGGATCATGTGATCAAACTTCTGGCTAAAGCCAGGTAATCAAGATGAGGGCATATCCTCATCACACAAACATTCTGTGGTTTAGTGACAGAGGTTGCTGTTTAGTGAACAGAATATTTGTACCTATTTGTAGTACAGGATATTGGGATTTATCACAGAATCTTTCACAGCTGATCTGTGAACCTTTGTACACATTACAGAAACATACCTAGTCTATTGTACAAGGTAAACTCTGGTGTAGTTACATATCCTGTAGATATTACTGTACTATTTACAGATCTCTTTAAAATAAAAGCTGCCTTACCCTAGGAAAAGAAAATCAAATAGTTCCAGCAACTCTTGTGAGGATTTCTGATTTCAGTCAGAAGTCCCTGAAGTATATGTATATAGATCCCTCTATACCTGACACTGAGGAGAAAGAATTTTCTTTCCAAGATTCATAAATGTAAATTGTTGCAGCAGCAACACTTTTGTCATTTAACCATAGTGGAGTTTCAGCCATCTCAGTTAGCCAGGTCACAGGACTATGATCTGCCACATGAATGGAGCATCTGTGAAAGCAGTATTATAAAGGTCCCTAGAGAGCACCCCTTGTACAACATGTCAACATTATGGCTGCACATTCATGATCTCTACGTAGCAATGCTTTTTGTACGGTACTGGAATTTCTTCTTACTGACATCTTCAGTCAATAGAGAATCCAGCATTGCATTCCTTGGTTTTCATAAACAGCAGATAATTAAATACTAATCTACAGGCAGAATCCAACACACTGTCAATAGGGGGGTTAATTGCTATTTGTTGCTGTGTGAAGCTGAAAAGTAAAGAATTATGCTTAATGACCACTGTGACTTTTTACTGGTTCTGCAAGTACATGTATTTATTTTTTTTTTCATTGCCTGTACAATTCAAAAGTGTTTGTAGAGACCTTAGTACAAATAGGCCTACGTAAATGGAAACAACAGTCAGGTGGGAGCAACCTACAATATTATCAACAAAAACACTGTATGACTTAAGTAAATTATTTTACAAGATACTAATGGGTTTTGCTGAGTTTCAACACAAACATGGTGGATCGGATAAGTGTTTAAAATGCCAGAAAGCATAGATGGACAAAGATTACAGGAATATTTCTTAGGTGCTTCCTTGAAGTATTTTAGATAAGTCAAATCCATCATTTAAAAGAACATCTCTGAAAATGGCATTCATCTGGATACAGAAATATGTGGTGATGCATTTTTAAATCATCATGACCCTGTGGACATGACCAAATTATTTAAAGTGATGTAGAAAAACATCCTGAATGAGAGTGCTAGATGGCATTAAACCCCATTCCCAGTAAAAATAGAGTGGAATACATTTAATTTATCATTGTTTTCTTAAGATGCTAAAAATACATAAAGACATTCATTTTTCTTTTCAAATGTGGGAAAGTGGAAGTGCGTGAAGCCATAGTGCTGCTTTACAGAGTAGTCCAGTTGGAGGAGATTCCAAGGCAAGGAACAAGAGTGACTGGGAGTTGTAGGAAATATTTCTTCTTAGAGAAATTTCTTTCTTTTAGCCTAAACAAAACACAGCTATGTGTTATTCATGACATATTTTTGCCTTGATAAAAATATTCCTTCTTCAGGTGTAAGCGTATTTATTCTATTATTAGAAGAGGTAGCAGAGAGATAATGAAAGAAACTTTTTTTGTACACTGTTGTCACTGGAGATGGGTGTGCATGCACTTCTATGTCATACTCTTCTTCCTCCTCTTCCTGGCTAACACAACAGCATTTGTGGTGACCAGCAGTGCCCTGGACTGGGAAAATGGTATTTGGGCTAATATCTGTTTTTCAAGAGAGAGAATTCAGCTTTTGTTTCAACTTTTAAAATGCATAGTTTTTTTTCTTTTTTCTTTTTTCTTTTTTTTTTAAACTAATGCAAGGAGGGAATCTTTCTTTCATTTTGACCAACGGTGCTAAAACAAAAAATAGCCAGAAAGATAGACTACTCCTTGGCCACTCATGTTACACTGCATTCTGCATCATATATCTTTTTAGCTAAGTAATATCGCTCCTCAGATTCTGTATACAGAAACAGTATGCAGACAGTCCATCTAGTCATGAACACAGTAATAAAATCCCCAGTGGAAACTACTCAAAAATCAAAATGTGAGAATAACATTTGTAGTGTTATTTCTGCATTATTTAGTTCTGTAGATGTTCCCTTCAATTCTCTGATTAAAGCCTTGCAATTGGCAGTAGACCTCACAAAGATAGAACTGTAGTCCTACTCGCTAGAAGAAAAGAGCTTCTTTAGACATTTGTAGACTTTCATACCAAATTGAACATACTTTGTCAAAAAATGTCATTTTTGGAGACCTCTCACTAAAAAGCTTAGTTTCTTGTAGTTACTGGAGACAGTGAGAGGTAATCCCAGGAGTATATAATGCCACACAATAGTTTCTGAATTTGGACAATATTCGGGTGCTTCTTTTTCTTCTCTGTTTTGTGCTTAGTAAGCAAAGCTGATAGGATTGTCTTGTAGGACGTGCCTAAAATTTATTGGATCTATTTCTCTATAGCCTTTGTCAAGCTACATAAAGTTTCCAATCCTTTATTTTTGTGTTTTAATACTGGGAATATGCATTTATCTGGCTTTGTATAAGCTCTCCCGAATAATGCTGTTTTATTGGTAACTTGCATTCAGGCACCAAATGGAGTGACTAACATAATTTAGAAATATACGGATGAAAAAGAAAAATGGTGACATTAACTTCAAAATATATTTTGATATTTTGAAAATGTGATATCTGAAGAGAAGATTATTTGGATAAATTATTTATAATCAAATGTAATAAGAATACAACATAAGTTTCAATGAAAATTTGCATTATAATTGGAAGAGGAAAAGGGAGAGGAATAAAGTTTTTTTTAATGTTTTATTCATAGGTAGCATGACAAGACAGATAGTTGAATTCAGTCCCATCATAAGCTGTCATAAACAGAAATGACAGTACCTGGGCAAAATTTTTACCGTAATTTGGATCTCTGACTCTTATTAAGATTGGGGAAGTAGAACAGACATTAAACCTGGAGGTAAACAGTCTCTCTCATAGTCAGAAGCCTAAATAAAGTAAGTATTTCTTTTTATTCAAATATCTCTTTGAGAAACTACGTTTTGTGCTTTGTGTAATTTACACCATTTTCCTCACATAAATTATCATAATTTAGCAGAAAAATTGTGTACCAGGAATGTCAGTGGGATGTAGTTTTTCTAAGACTTTATGAGAAATACCTGTATTTTTCATACCTCCTCTACAGAGATCAAATTTTTTTTTAAATTAATGTAACTTAAAAAAAATCCTTAGTTTTTCAGCCTGTATCATTGGCCATGTGGATTGACTATGGAGATAGCTATGTACTTCCATTGCAGGACATAGATATTTAAAAAATTACTGGATTTGAAACCCTCCTAATGCATCTGGTTTACTAATGAGTCTGATTCTTCTCTCTTATATTCTCTCTGTATAATTTTATTGGTCAGGGGTAGCTCTATAATTGGCATAAGCTAAATTACATTGTAATCATTTTTGCTGTGTCTCTCTCCTGTCATTGCTTCAGATGGTGAAGTAACTAGAAGAGAAATTACCAAGCTTGCAGAAAATGTTGAACAGTTCACTTGCATTGAAACAAGTCCCAAGAGATGTTAGTAACCTTTACAGAAAAGATAGTAAAGGGCAAGATGTTGACTGTAGCTCTTAGGTTGGCAGCCTTCTTATCAAGAGCTGCAGTAATGTCTAGGTTTATGCACTCCATTTGCTCTCATTGAAAATGCAGACCAGGCATATCACATACTTAACATTCAGCAAGAGTGGAATCACAGCGTCTTACAAGAAGTTACTCTGTCTTACAAGGAAATGCCTGTTAACAATGTGTTAAGCTGAACTTGAGAGGCGAAAAGGACATCTGAATTATGAAAATCTAGTTTTTCCATAATATTACAATAGTAATACTCATAAGTGAGTCAATCTTTTTCTAGCAAGGCCAAGTTCTTGTCTTTACAAAGCCAAAAACTTCCATATCTGGCTTATATTGACAGCTATATTATAAATTTTTAATTTTTTTTAATACACACTCCATTTTCATCTTGTCCTCTGAGAAGATGGTACAGCTTTTTATAGTAGTTAAGGAATGAAAGCAGCAGTCCCTGTCTCTCTTCACTGTTATGTTTTTCAACTTTAAATTCCTTCTGGGCCAAATATCAAAGAATGAAAGCTCACTAACAAGACCAATCTGTCTGTGATGAGGGAAAACCTTGATTAATAATTAAATGGATATTTTAGGCAGTGTTGTGGCCTAATGTTGTTGTAGATTGTGAGACTTTTTTTCTTAATACAAAATACTGTGATATGAGATAGACTCAATAATTTTGAATTGTGCTGCTTGGAAATTATGGTTATATGGGGTGCTGAATTCATAAACTAAACACTGACATTAGATTTCTTTTTATGTGCGAGATGGTCCACAACTGAAACTCAGATACAGTACAGAGTGTTTGAAGTTTTTTCCTCTCATCTTCCTGAAGTCTCCAAAACTACGTTAAATATTGCAGCTGAACCATTCTTCTAAGGTCTAGTAAATTTAGAGGAAGCCTGGAGACTTCATCTTGATTTCTTTATGTTTTTACTTTTCTCTTCTATCATGAAATTGCCATAATCAGTTGTTTGTTTTCCAGAGGCTAATTTTAAAGGTATATTTCCAAAAGAACAATGCTTTGTCCTTTTGTACAATGGTAAACACATCTCCAGAGTCATACCCTGACCTTTAATACCTTTTAAGTATTTTTGCAGAAAAGTGATGGCATGATGATTATACAGCAAAAGGTGCAGACAATATTTCTTGGGTTTTCTATTTCTGTTGCATCTACATTGCCTTAGATAAAGTAATTTGGTGGAATAAAATATGTAAAAAAAGAATAATGAATCTGCAGCCCACAAACAGGCAAAATGATGGATTATTAGAGCTCAAGAAACATCCTTTTTCATTTATCTTTTATATCCTACAAAAGCCTTAGACAAAGTGGGTTTTTTTCATAATTTAGAAGTTTGCTAAACATCTGGGGAACCTCCTGCCCTGCCCCAACAAAGTTTTAATCTATTCTCCTAGGGTAACCACAATAAACTAGTAGTATGAAGATCTTCCATTGCTGTTCACACCTAGGTTTTCTCAGGACACCAGCTTTCAAGTATGGAAAATTATTATTCCTGTCACACCAGTTGCACTTAGTTTAATCAGAACTACTGAATTATCAAAAGTAGGAGTCATCTATTCAATTTATTCTACCTTATAATTGCTTCTGTATTGAAGTGTTCATATTTGCATAAAATGCTGAAAGTTTATTATAGTGCTACTTTTTTGTTTTCTCTCTTATGCAAGAAAATGGTAATCACTTCAGTAAGCATTTGTGTCAGTTATATGAAGGTATTTGAGGTCATGTTATTATGTGTTCTAGCTTTACAGTGATTTAGATGAAGTAGAATTTCACATTCTCCATTTTCTGTACAGTACAAAGTGCATCAATGATTTAAATAAATTGGGTGACAGTCACTGTAACAGAAAACACACAGGATTCAAAATACTGATGATTAAGTAATTGATGACATTTGTATTTAGTCTTCACCAGTACGGACAGTTCCTAACATGATGATCCTCTGTATTGAATCACACCTCAAGAAGAGATATTAAATATAGCAGCTATATATGAAAAAGATAATGCATTTCTGAAAGTAGCATAAAGGCAATTCTGCTAATTTGTAGTATGTATAGGAAAAATTTGTAGGAAATACAGGGGAAGGTAAGAACATTTTGATTTAAAAATCCATAATGACATGGTTAATACTGCTTAATGGATGTGTCATGACTGTATTCCTGAAAATATTAAAATGTGTATCTGCCATTTATACTTTTATACTTTGTGAAATGCTATTAGATTATGCAAGCTGTATCTGTAGTTTCTTTCTTATAATGTACTAATGGAAATGTTCCCAACCCCTCTTTGGAACATTTCTCTGTACATGAAAACAAAAAAAAACTTTCTTTCAAATTTTTAAGAGAAAGTTTCTCTTTGGAATACAGTATATGGCTAAACAGTCAGAAATATGTTTTTTACTATTTGATATTTCAGAACTAGTGTAGAAAGCCATAATTTTCCTGTGCTAAACCATCTAGTAGGGTTCTGACATGAGCCCTTCTCAAGATCAATATTTTTGGTATCAAACCGCAAATTATTCATTTGTGCCTCCCTAATAGGTCCTGCATTTTATTTCAAGACAGAATTTTATTTTAATCCTGCAACTTTTGACAATATGTTGTGATCTCTAGTTAGGGCTGCTCTAAAAGCCACCCTAAATAGATTTGACAGTACTAGTTGCTCACATATGGAAAAAGTAGAATGTCTTCAAAGCTGTCTAAACCTCTGTTACTTGAACAGAACAGTCAAAAATCTTATATGAAAAGTCGTTGTCAAGTGTTTTTGATGTCAGCCTTGAGGTCCTATATCAACAAATTGATTTGAAAAGTGCCTTGGTGTCTCTCTTCCATTAATTCACAGTTATATGGAAAATAAATATATCCTTTGGGTAGTCATGTTGAAGATTACTATTTTGATTTGGATAGGAGAGGATAGGATAGGATAGGATAGGATAGGATAGGATAGGATAGGATAGGATAGGATAGGGCAGGGTAGGAGTGGAGTGGAGTGGAGTGGAGTGGAGTGGAGTGGAGTGGAGTGGAGTGGAGTGGAGTGGAGTGGAGTGGAACAGAACAGAACAGAACAGAACAGAATAGGACAGAATAGTTCAGCTGGAAGGGACCTACAGTGATCGTCCAGTCCAGCTCCAGTCAAACACTGAGAACAGAGATCTGCCAAAACCTTGTCCTTGCAGAACTGGTTCAGAACCTGGGTTGCTACTAGAAAAGGCAATAACATTTATCTGGCTGCAAGGCCACAATCCAGATTTTGATAGACAATGATGCCCTAGATTTTGCTAGGCTGCAAAACATGCTTTTTCACTGTTGAATCCAGTAAGGCTGTTGCAAACCTTTCCATGTAGTTAAACTCCTGATTAGGGCTAACTCTTGGTGTTCTTGGAGGTCTGTGCTCTTTCCTGTGTAATTTAGTGACACTACATCTATAGAGGTCTCAGAAGAACTCACACAACCATTGTTTACCTGTTCTCTTCTTCCATGCTCATCCACTTCTGAGACGAAAAATAATGGAGCCACTTTAATAATTTCTGTTAATACTCTGGATTTCCTATCTATGAACCAAGGAACGGTAGTAGCCTGCTTTGGTTATGACAAGTTCATTTAAAAGCCCAGCTAAGGCTGTAGAATGGAGAGATTTACAAGTTCTTCAGGAACCAGTGAGAGTTACAGATACTTTCTTCTGGGTACAGACTGTTAATGGTATAAAACTGATAATGTGGTTCAAACTCTAAAATTAATCACATACTTTTCTGATTTCTGTTAGTGCAGGTATCTACCTTCTCTTCTTTCCTTGTGTCACATGCATATGTCTTGACTGGTTTATTTCTAAAGTAGGGTGAAAGAGTAAGCTCCATGATTTTCAGCTCAGAAAACACTAAATATAAAATAAAAGGAGAATAAGCTCCTTTGTGTGTATCAGTTCTGCCTATTTTCCCTCTGAGATACAAATTGAGCAATCTGCAGCCCTGTGACAAGTGTCACCAAGAATCTAGACATCATCAGCTGAAAAGCAGAATGTCTTTATCTAGATCTCTGGAAGGCTGTGATATGTTACTTTTTAAATAAAGCTTCAAGCATAAACCAGCTGATATTTTTAATTAGCAGAATAGAGAGGAGAATATGGGAACTAACAGTAGAATGATGAACTAAGATGGACTTTTAATCATGGTTCTCTGTACATATCAACATATGGTCCTGGAAAGATTGTTTCATTTCCTTCTGGTTAATTTTTTCTTGGCAAAATCTAAGCTAATCTTTTAGTTCAGGGAGTATGCCCCCCAGAATGGGAATCTTCTTTGTATGGTATCAACACCTAATGCAAATGGATCCTGTTTCCTACTCACTTTCTGTTCTTCTGCAGTAGTGACTTCAAAAATTAGATTGACGTCCAAATAGCTTTGGAAAATTACAGATATTTGCATAGGAATTCCTGTAATATTTGAGTAAGAAAACAAATTACTATTCATGTATCAGGCTACGTTTTCATATTTGCTTTTATAAAAAAAAATGAAAAGCAGTGAGACTGCATAAATTGATTTATTCCCATTTAGGCATTTTATGAGAGCTCTATACAAATGTGCTTCATATTAAATATCTGTTATCTGGAATTAACTTGGTGAAATAAGTACCTAAGTTTTCACCTCATTTCCTTGTTGCTTCATAATACATGTTAGTATGAGTTTTGCTGCTCTGTTCAAATATGATAAATCAATAGCATGTTTAACACTTCTTAGAGGGATATGTCATGGCTTAATAAAGTTAAACCTCTGGTTTCCTAGACTGATTTCTTTTTTCCCCCACTGAAAAATTGGGAAATATAAAGAGTATTCAAATATATCTTTTCTCTCTTTAAATGTTAGGCCTAAAGAAACTTTAAAAATGCATGATATATTTCAAAAAGATATAAATATATGAAAAATTAATTCATTTTATCAGATTACATAATAATACATAAAGCTGAAGAGGTCTAAGATTTAAGAGTTCAATCTTACTGCAACAGCTAGAGTAATTTGAAATTCCTATCTTTATTTCAGCAGTGCCAAGGTTAGATCTCAAAAATTATTCAGTGCATGCAGTTCAGAAAATCTCTGAGGGATTTAGGTCTGAGGATTTTCTGAAGACAGCAGATGCTTTTTTACTTTTGAGTTCTGTTGAGCATTCAGAGAAGTTGACAGATCTCAGCTGAGATCTGAGAAGAAATTAACTCCATGGAGCTTCTGCAGTATCAGTTTACCTATTCATTCACAAATACCTTGACCTGTATTTCTCGATGCTTTGGTTTAGTAGTATTTATTCACGTGTTTTAAATTGAAGTACTTTATGTACTCTTTAAGTACCAATTTAAGACCAGACTAGACATGTTATAAGTCTAAATCATGAGAACATAATGACTGCTCAGCCAAAGATATATTATGTAAACTTATGGTCAGATGAAAATCCTTTGTACTATTAAAAAATAATTAACTTCTTTTTTAAAAATCGTGGAGAGCAATTTGCCATCCAGAAAGAGTAGATTAAGAAGTTAGATTTCCTGTCCTGCATTTCTGGAATTTTAGATTTACAGTCTTAAATTAAGACAAGTGCAAGAAGCACTTGGAACTGAGCATTGCAACAGTCACTTCTAAAGATTTTTCAAAGACCATAAAAATTTTTATCAAGTATTTCTATTATTTTCTTCAGTTCAGTCTATGAAATTCAACCAGAAATTTTACCTGCCTTTTCAGTCTGCCTTGATCTGCTATTGGAAAAAAGAAGGCCCTCTGAAAATATACCATCATAATCTTCAAAATCAGAAAATGTTGAATACCAGATTTGTTTTATCAGGTTTTTTGCAAAGATATCTATTATATTTGAAGAAACAATTTGTTGTAACATTAGTCCTTGCAGCCAGTTGAGTGTCTAAAAACTCTACTACATGAAGTCCTTACGTGGTGATAATTAACACTGCATCTAGGTATGTCTCCTATAAAATCAAGGGAACTGTCAGAGCCTAACACAATTTTCTCAGCCTGTCCTCACAGGAGTGGTGTCTCATACATCTGATCATCTTTGTGCCTTCCTCTGGACTCAGTTCAACAAGTCTAAATCCTCCTGGGGACTTCAGAGCTGGATGCATTGCAGAGGGGCAGGATGCTCTTCCACATCCTGCTGTCCATGCTGCTTTGGATGCAGGCTAGGACACATTTGGCTTTCTGAACTGTGAGCATGCAGTCAGTTTTTCATCCACCGACACCTCCAAGTCCTCCTCGTCAGGGCTGCTCTCAATCCACTCATGACCCAGACAGTATTCATGTTTGGGATTGTCCTCATGCATGTGCAGGACCTTACACTTGGACTTGCTGAACTTCATAGGGCTATGCAGACCCACCTGTCAACCCTGTCAAGGTCCCTCTGGATTTGCAACTATTCCCTCTAGAATATCAGCCACATAACATAGCACTGACTCAGATTCAGAATCCATCACAGAGATCAATTACACAGGTTGTCCTGTCTCAGGCTCCTGAATTTTCCGCATAAATATTCAGGTAAGGAAGAGCGTAAGAAAATGAGTATGTATGGGTTCTTGCAATTCATGTTCTAGAGACATTCTGGGCTGCAGGTTCTCTCAAACCTTCTGTATTTAAGGTTATATGAGGTTTCAATTTAGTATTTCTGTATTTCACAATATTCTGAGACATTTATCCTTTTTCTTCTAGTTCCTATCTTGTTTATTTCCTTTTTAAATGGCTTGCTTATTTCCTCTGTTTAAAATTAAGGTTCTTCTCTGTGCTAGTATTATAGTTAGATATACTGTATTTCTTCTTCACTGAATATTATATGATTATGAAATCCACCATTTTACTTAGGAATTTCTAAACACCTTCCTATATTTCCTGAGTATTCTTAATTATAATGATGATGCTTCAGGAATACATTATATCACATTATATTATAATTTATAAAATTACTAAGGTTGGTGTATTATTTTTATCTTAGTTTCAGTGAAAATAAGTGTTACATGGTTATACTCTTTGTCAGAAACTAAGCGTGTTTTCTCTCTCTGATACCTTTATGTTCACTGTGATACCTTTATAGTCACTGCTGCTTCTAATAGCAAGTAATTTTTCTATCTTCATCTATCAGATAGCTAATTCTTGATATGAAATACTAGAAATCTGAATTTGAGTAGGGAGACCTGTGTTAGGAGCTCCTCAGAGAGGAAAGTACTTTGCAATACAGAGAAGTTCTGTCTTGAATACCTGGTTGTTTGAAAGAATGTAAGTAAAAAACACATTAGGTTGTATAGGTTGTGACAAGGCATTTGGATTCAGTACTTCAGGCTTGTAAGGGAAGAAAGTTTTCACATAGTGCAAGGAAAGTATATGGGATGTTCATTGGATAGTGGTAAGAGTTAAGCAGGAAAAGGGGATTATTTTGTTTGGTTTTTTGTTTATCATTTTGTGGCTAAAATATGAGAAAACAGAGATTAAGTTTTCCAGAAAATGCTGGGATGCTGCATCCATACAACATATTGAATTTTTCAATTTACACACTTTTTTATGGAAACTACCCAAATACTTTGAAGGCAATATATGAAGGTGAAATAAACACACATATCTGAAATAGATAGAGATTAGAGATCTAGCTTAGCTAGGACTGAAAGCAAAACCCTGGAGCATTTTGGTTTTCAGGCTTATCTCTTAGGTTAAAGATGGTAGCTAATTTCTTGGTTTTGCACAAAAAAAGTAATAAAAGTTGTTGTATGCCTCTTGTTGTCACATAACACCAAAAAACTAACCTTCTTTTGCAGAAAGCATCTGTTAAGCATGATTACTTCAGCAGGATGTTTAGAGTTGCAAACTAATAGGAGCTAAATAATCATGTTCAATCTCTTCAGACACAACATTCCAATGTGTTGACTTGGCAGCACTGAACAATGATCAGGCAGTCTCAAAATAAATTTTTCTTAAGGATTTTTTCCTAAATTTTATATTATAAAGATTCATTGTATTCTGGAATTGGATTTGGAGTGTATTCTACATTATTTTAGCTAGGATAGGAAGCTACTTGCATCAATTTTTTTCTTCCATGAGACTTGCAATTTTCTGTTCTCTTCATGTCATCTGCTGTTGTTCAAATGGACTGTTTGCTAGACAATCAGCCAGCTATTTGAAACTCCTGCAGTACTGACAAGGCAGACTGCTCACTGAAAGAATTCTGTCGTTATCTGAAAAGTAGGATATGTTACGGAATCTTCTGCATGTTAAGTAATTAACTGACTGACTAGGTTTGCATTCTTAATACTGGCAGAAACCCTTATTTGCTATGCATCTTAGACCTAGTATTAACTGCATTGTTCAGCATTTTGCTGAACATTCAGCTGACTCTTTCGTATAATTGTCATACTGATTGTTAGACTCTGTCAAGGTGATTAAACTTTTTTTTCTTTTATACTAGTTCAACTGTATTGCTCTGGTTAATTTACTCGGTTACATAAAGCGAGATGCAGTCTGCAAATGCAAGCACTCAATAATATGAAACCATACTAAATATGCTTCATTTTGATTTTTAAAACATGCCTTTTGCTGGGTTGTTCAATTCAAAGACAGAATGCATCAGCCCTAAATTTCAGAAGCAGCAGATACTATTTTTCTCTTGCCTTTGCATTCTGATGAACTCGTTTTCCACTTTCTCAAATCAACAGATCTTATAGGACTCTCAGCAGCAATGATTGTATAGAAAAAAAGGACAATCCTTTAGCTAAGAATTTATTCTGAGTCCTCATTGTGAAAAGGGAGCTTGACTCTTCCAGGTCCATGAATAAATTTCGACTTTATTTGTCTCTGTTAAAAAAAAAAATGCAAGGAAAAGACCATTGTTGAAACAATGCCATTGGGATTTGCACAAAAATCTTACAGGAAAATACTGTACACAAAAAAAACCTGAGTATAATTTCAGTGAAATAAAATCTGCTTTAAAATTGGAGTATTCATCAGGGCAGAAGGAAATTTTCTTTTACTTCATTGATGCCACAGTATCCTCTTAGCTCCGAGATATAATGAATTTTCTCATTTCACTTGGAGTATCAAGAAAATGTACACATCAGGGTGGTGGTCAGAATCCCTAGATAACTTGGTCTTGTGACTTTTCTTACGCATACAGAGCCAGACTTTTAATATACAGAATGGATTTTATTTGCCTGAAAATCTAAGAGGCAGGATCAGACATTTTTCATGTAGGCACTTTTTGCATTGTATCTAAAAAAAGGAGCAAAAACGTTTCACGGAATCACAAAACATGCTGAGTTGGAAGGGACTCACAAAGATTATCAGGTCCAGCTCCTGTTCCTGAATGGCACCATCCCCAAGATTTGCATGATGTGCTACAAGGCATGCCATGTGCCTGAGAGTTTTGTGCAAATGCTTCTTGGACTCTGTCAGGCTGGTGCTGTGATCAGCTCCCTGGGGAGCCTGTTCCAGTGCTCAAACACCCTCTGAGTGAAGAACCTTTTCCTGATATCCAACCTAAACCTGCCCTGACACAACTTCAGGCCATTCCCTTGGGTGCTGTCACTGCTCACCACAGAGAAGAGATCGGTGCCTGCCCCTCCTCTTCCCCTCACAAGGAAGTTGTAACTGCAATGAGGTCTCCCCTGATTCTTCTCTTCTCCAGGCTGAACAGACCAAGTGACCTCCGCCATTCCTCATATGGCTTCACCTCAAGGTCCTTCACCATCTGTGTTGCACTCCTTTGGACTCTCTATAATACCTTTATATCCTTCTTATATTGTGGCACCCAGAACTGCACATAAGACTCACTCGAGGTGAGGCCACCCCAGTGCAGAGCAGAGCAGGACAATCCCCTCCCTTGCCCAGCTGGTGATGCTGTGCCTGATGCACTCCAGGACACACGTGGCCCTCCTGGCTGCCAGGGCACTGCTGGCTCACATTCAACTTGCTATCAGGCAGGACCCCCAGGTCCCTTTCTGTGTAGCTGGTTTCCAGCCTCTCATTCCCCAGTCTGTCTGTACATACAGGGTTGCCCACATCCCACTTGCTCTTCTTAAACTTCATGTTGTTGGTAATTGCCCAGCCCTCAGATTTGTTCAGGTCTGTTTGTGGGGCTTCCCTGCCTTGGAGAGAGTCAGCAGCCTCTCCCAATTTTGCATCATCTGTAAATTTTCTTAGTATCCCTTCCAGTCCTTCATCCAAGTTATTTATGAAGATCTTGAAGAGCACAGGGCCAGCTGCTCACCCATCACATGATATGTGACACTGAAAGGTCTTCTCTTTTGGTGGTCCTCCTTCTCTCCCATTTTGAAAATCAGGACATTTGCCATTTTCCAATCAGCTGGGAGCTCTCTGGATTACCATTTACCTAGGTTTCTAGTAAATATAAACCACCGCCATTTTCTCGGGTCCAGAAGTCAAGCCATATTTCCACTGGTTTAGCCTGTTCTTTAAGATAGCAGAAGTCTCCTGTAAGCAAGTCTGAGAAATAATGTGGCCAGCAGGACCCAGGTAGTGATCATCTCCCTGTACTTGGCACAGGTGAGGTCTCACCTTGAACCCTGTGTTCAGTTTTGAATCCCTCACTAAAATAAAAACATGGAAGTGCTGGGTCGTGTCCAGATAAGGGTGATAAAACTGGTGAAAGGTCTGGACCCCAAGTTTTCTGAAGAGCAGCTGAGGGAGCTGGGTGTGTTTAGGCTAGTGAAAAGGAGGCTCAGGGAAGACCTTATTGCTCTCTACAACTACTGGAAAGGAGGTTGTAGCCAGGTGGATGTCAGTCTCTTCTCCCAGGTAACTAGTGACAGGATGAAAGGCAATGGCTTTAGCTGCTCCAGGGGAGGTTTATATTGGATAGTAGTAAAAATATCTTCACAGAAAGTGTTGTCAAGCACTGGAACAAGGTGCCCAGGGAAGCGGTTGAGTCACCATCCCTGTTAGATGGGGCATTTAGGGATATGGTTTAGTGGTGGACTTGAGCAGTGATGGGTTAATGACTGAATTTGATGTTCTTACAGAATGCAATAGATTCCTTTTTTTTCTTTTTTCACACTACTAGATTATAGTTATTTTTATTTATAAAGGAAGCAAAAACAGAAAAAACAAAGAGCTAATAGGAGTGGTTATGATGATATTCATTATTATTTCAAAGTATCTTCTTTTGATCATGATTGGACTTGTTTAGCTGCTGCCAGTCAATGTTCTTTGAAGAAAACTGCCTACTAGCAAAGAAGGGAGTTGTGTCAGAAAATCACTGTGAAATTAGGGTGACAGAAATAGAAATATGAGCCTGAAACAGAAACAGACAATGGCAATGGTATTTATTGCATTCTCTTTTTCCTGTATATTCCAGTATAAATATTTATGACTTTCCCTTTAACTGAGTTTGGCTCAGCACAGTTTTGTTCCAGGACCAAGGGCCCAATAGATTCTGCTTTTTTTTTCCTGGTGTCTAGTGCTAGATCTAAAAGTCTGTCTGTCTCTAATTGAGGGGAAGTTTCAAAAATACCACTGTTAATCACACTTGTGTTTTTAGCAGGAGCAGCAATACTGAGAATTAAACATAAAGCATATTGTCTTCACTACCTTCTTAAGTGCTCTATAGTGTAGAACTATCTGCCAGTGCTAATGTAGGCCTTAGAAAAGACCACAATGTGAAGTTGTGAAGAACTGGAATAATCTCTGAATCTTCTGTTTTGTCATTCCACGGCCAGAATGATTCTGCTCTAAGGACACAAATTAAATGTATAAATACCTTGTCAGCTATGTCTCTGCTTTGCAAATTACATAAGTGCACCAGATCATTCCATTATTTACTTAGAATCTCAGGTGACTGAAGGTATGAAATCCATGATCACAAATATACTGGAAATATTCACTCCATGAAGTTCAGTGGTTTAATTTGCATTTATGTGTATTTCTAAGACTTTGCTAGCAGAACTGATTTTCAAGTAAAGACCTCTTGGAAGAGACCTGGAATAAAGGTGAAGAGGAAGACAGAGACCTATGGAAAAAGCACCAAGCGTGACATATGATCTTTCAGAGAAGTCACAACCTGCCTTCAATGGACTAAAACCAGACACTTTTTAACAAACATACTTAAATTGTTGTGGTGTTTTTTTCAATATATTTACTGTAAAGTTTGAAAGCATCTTTACATTTCACCAGTAACCATTTTTGTATAGTCAATGCCAGAGGAATTATCTCATTTTAGGAATGTTGGCTGACCCTTTTAGGTAACTGTTCCACAGTGGTACAAATGTAAGACTCTGGAAATCAGTTATGGTAGCATGATTTCACATGTGTGAGTTGGGGAATGTAAAGAGTAGACTTATTATCCATCAACCACAACAAAGAGTATTGTGGTATATTATACGATTTATGTAGAATATGAAACTTTTGAGGGTTAGTTTTAAAGAGAGCTGGTGTTCAGAAACAAAAAACATTGTGTATTAAGGTTCTTCTCTACATATAAGCTGTTTTAGTCATCTCATCTAAAATTGGAAGTTTGCTTAACATGTTTCAAATTTTTCATAACTGAACTCTTAGATGTGACTGTAAGTACAGAGAGATTTCTTGGAAAAGCTACAGACATAAGACCTATGTCTAGAAGCTGAGGAGAACATGTGACAGCTAATTCCTAAACTTTATTCCTAGATCATAAGTGCACAGAATTTGGCTGATTGTTCAAAAATTTCAAACAGAGGGGCAAATTTTTAACATAAAGTTAATTCCCTATAAATTACATTGGTTGGTGCTTTTTCTTTTTTTTTTTTCTTTCCTTAGTAAAGCATTAGGAGTAATTCTGGGTTATCCAAATGATTTTTTGTTTCTTGGAGTAGAAACAGTGTTTGCCATGGCTGCATTAGTTTTCTTTATATCTCATGCTAGACAATTTATGTTTTATGAAATACCATAGACAATTGTACTAGAATACAAATACAAGTAAAATTAAAATTTGGGACATTTTGTTGAACTCGAAAAGTAATGCAGATCCATATTTGGACTCAGTAACCAGGTCCATGTCTCAGAAAGCTGTTTTAGTGAGCTCTTTTATGAAACATTACTGTGGGGAGCTAGGGGAAGAAAACACAATATTTCAATTTTTTTTCTCAAGTCACATGACCTAGAAAATATCAGAATTTTAAAAATCCACGTAAAACCACTATGATTTTAGGTGAATACTGGTAGTGTAGACATTTCACTTAGGTGGAAGTGCTTGTTGTACTGCTGAGCTATATTATACATTATTATACAGTAACCAATCACCAATAACCAATTAACACCACTTGGTGTTAATATTATGCCAAGATAATTAAAGTTACCTGTGGTATAAGTCTCAAACTCCAATTTTAAATAATGAAAATAATTTCAAAGAATAAAACCTAATAAATGTGATTCAAAATGTCATCCATGGCATAAAATCAGTAATGCAAAGGAAACCAGAATTTAGATATTGGTTTAGCCACAAAATTCTTCCTATACGTAAATGTAATGTCTTCCCAAAAATTTCGTACTTTATGGTACCTGAGATAGGGTCTTTGAACTCTCAAACAGATCAAGGCTCCCGTACAACGTGGTCCCATCTATAAACTGACTGAGGGTACGCTCACCCAGGTCACTGGTAAAGATATTGAACAGAACTGCCCCCAGTACTGAGCCCGGGACAACAGCATTTGTGAATATTGGCCAACTGGATTTGACTCCATTCACCACCACTCTCTGGTCTGGCCCAACCAGCCATACTTTACCCAGTGAAGAGTTCACTCATCCAGACGTGGAGCAGATACAGAAGTGTACTGAATTTCCATCCAAATCATAATAGGAAATATCTCTGCATGTTTTACCAGGCACCTACTTGTCAGGTTACAAAAGCCCAAAACCAACTTGTGAACTCCTTTTTTTCTGCAGATAAACCTCTTTTTCCTGTAAAATAGAGTAATATTGTATTTGCAAGAGGTATCTAGATCTGATCCTCTGTGACTAAGCATTTGATATAGATTATATGCTGGCTGTCAAAAATTCTACTGTAATATTCATATCCAAAGAGCCATTGAAAATGTTTAATTAATATTGGACTAAAATCATTAATATTTTGGCAAATGACATTACACTACTTAATGAAAAGAAAACAGTATTTGTCAGATACCACCTAGGAAATTGATACAGAAATGAGTGTCAACTCTAGTTCAAATTTTCAGTCAGAATTTCTTTTTAAATGTTATTGCATCAGATGTTTTCAGTTGATCTATCATTCTGAAATAGTGTCATTGAGAGAGAAAAGGCTTTATTTGGACTTCTTCTATATGTTCTTTTGGAGGCTATGGTTTTATGACTTCATAATGGATTCTAGTCTGGATGGAACATTTACTATTTCACTTAAATGAGTATTCACAATGGATGCTTCTGCATTAAATTATTCAAACATATCAATGTATTATCTGCATCTGGATGACACCTTCTCAAATGCCCCCTTTAAGATGCATCAGAGAGATGGGATTCAGAGCTATACTTAATTCACAAACTATTTATTGTTTTAGAGAGCAGATCTTCTGAGACCACAAAGGTGTTACTGATAAATCAGTATGTTTTCACAGAAACATACAGTGCTGGATTCAGTTCAAGTAAAATCCAACTTCAGAAAAGCAGGATAATAATTGTAGTGGAAAATACTGCTCTAGCAGGTGCTGTTGTTGTTATCCACGTTATTACTATTGATAATCCTCTACATAAGGGATGCAGGTTGTTTCCTGTAGCTTTGAAGTTTTACTTTCTACCGCGAATAAATTCTGAGCGCAGTTAAGACATGTTGATGCTGGCATTTGCAATAAACTCGAAATTTTACTTTTTGTCCTGATCACAAATTTAAGTTACTTTGTTTAAGTCAAGAAATATGAATATGTTTATTTTTAAAAACTACTAAAGCTTAATAATTTTTCATAACTTGAATATATTAGCTTCACAACCAATTTTAATAGATTTAATTAAGCTCAAAGAATAGGATAGTGAATCTTTAAATGCTCCAGTTAACTAGAAAATGGCATCATCTTCATTTCATTCTCCAATACCGCTTTTAATTATTCCCCTTGAATTACTATTGGCTGTAATTATTTTTTTTTTCTTGCAGAGGTGCCACTGTATAAAATACAGGGAAATGCTTGACTACTACACATGAAGACAGTTCATCTCATAACTAATTTCCAAAGCCATATGACTGAATGTAATATAAAAGTGTTGCTTACAATAGACCTATTTTAACCCCAGAGGAGGTGAATTCTATTGATGTTCATGGCATGCTCATTCTAAGAGGTAATTAAGGGCTTAAATCTTCCTTCCCTTCATTACCCTCCCATTTCCAAATCTCAAAATAATCTGTTAAAATGTTACCTTAAAAAATGGAAGCGACAAAGCTTACCTCAGTACATTAGGCTAGTCTGAACTTTTATTAGTATAGATCTTAGTTTTTATGTTCAAATAAATTATTTTTCACAATGATTATTCTGTCCTTAAATAAATTATTTTTCACAATGATTATTCTCTCCTTACATTTAGCATCTAAACTTAAGAGTCTAGCCTTTCACACACAATGGGTAAGGGCAAAGATACACAAAGTGTACTCTATAAATTGTGGGGGTTGAACAAATTCTATACTTTCAATAATTTGCAAGAGAGAGACTTACAGAAAATCAGCTCCTTTTGCTTACTAATTTTTTTGCTACTAAGGCTGTGGTTTTTTACCAGAGCTTCCATCCCAACAAATACAGTTGCAAAGGGCTTTACTTATGTGCTTTTTTTATAAAACTTACATCACATCAGTTACCATCAGGTACCTGCCATGATTTAGCATATAATTGTATAGTGTGTTTTTTATCACCAAACGTTTACTTGATATGCCTCTAGGGTACTAAATCACCTTAATTTCCTCACTCAAAAATAAAAAAATAAGTACCAAAGTGTCCAGCACTGGACTCTGGCAAATGGCTGCTTGGTATCCTAAGAGTAAGGGTAGAAATGGTATGAACCAATTACTTACTTTCTGAGAAGATATATTTGTTTTCTAGAATAAAAAGATTAGTTAAAAGGGCAATGTAATCCCAACTCTACTGCCAAATAACATGGGAAGTTTTGTAATTACTGGTAATGATGGTTGGATTATCCCAAGAATCATGGTGAAATTAAAATAATTATTTCGTAGCCAATGGTTATTAACAGGAAATTACTTCCCTATGAGAACTTGTTGAGTCATTTCACTACTAGTGGTAGTGATGCCAAAAGATTTTTAGTTTTTATATATTTTTCATATCTTCGTAGCTCTGCAGATTATTATTGTATAGTTATATAGTTTCACAGCTAACTTCAGTCCTTTTTATTCAAACACATTCCTGGAATCCTATTCTAATCTTTCTTCTTCACAAGCCATGTCACTTTCCCATGTATTAAGACATAAAAAATGTGGGGCTAGAAGCAAAGGGGAGGCTTCAGTAAGGGACCAAACCACAAGGGGAATTACTTCATTAACTGTACTTCTAATTGGGGATTCTTGTCAATTGTGCTAATTTGCTGAACTTGGAGTGTTGGAGCCCTATATCACATGTGCATTCTGCCATCAGTGCACCTGAAGGACTTTCAATAAACAGTAACTGCTTTTTATCACTTTAATCTTGTTTGGCTTGTGATTTTAGGGCTGAAAAGCCATCAGTAGCAATGACTAGCCATGATCATGAAATAGTTTTTTTTTTTAATTTGTGTGCATGTTGAATCCCAGAGATCTCTTGAAATATCATTAAACTTAAAAATAATGCCTAGAGTATATACAACTGTAGATTCATTATTAGAAAAAGTTAGTTCACATGCTGGATTTTCTTTTCCTAATGAGATGCCTGTGAAATCTTGTTAAAATGAAATGACATGTCAAGTACTTGATCATCAGTAGTTTTCAAGTCGGTTTGACTGCAAGGGGAGATTTTCTGCTGAGAAATTATATGATGTAGCTAATTATTTTGGCTGTGGTAATATAAAAAACCTCAATTTGATTTGAAGGCAAAAGCAAAGATTCTGCTTTGGAACAGTAACAGCTGATACAAAAAAAAGACATCTTGAGAATTTAGCAAATGGAGTATTAAAAGTACAGGGCGAGGTGTGTTTAATGATAATTTAATATATAATTAGGGTCTTTTTAAATTCATTTTATGATAGTAGTGGGATGGTACCACAGAAGATGAAAAAAAAAAAAAAAGCCAGAAAACAAATGTAAAGACTTGGATGCATTTCAAGCAGCAATTATAATTTAAACTGTGCAGGGACATAGCTTATGGCTATTCAGGTCTTATGGGAGGTGACAGAGAATGATTCTTGTTGGTATCTTCAATAATCTAAATATCTGCATGGCAGGAGGTAGTCCTGTTACAGAGTTCAAGTTAGTAGCTTTGCATGTTACAATTGCATATCTTTACTTTCTCTTTTTAAATGATATCATTCATGTGTCTGTTTTGGGAGTTCATAAAAATTAATATGATTCTGTTGCAGAATTTTTGAATATAAGAGATTTCTTTATGGTGCCCACAAATGTGTTTTGCTATGTTTTAGATGGTTTGTTAGCGTTTTTTTTTATCCCACAGACTAATCATCTTATTATATTAAAAATCTGGTTAAAAGTGTAGTGTACAATGCATCACAGTTTTACATATTTTCATGTTTGTGTTTACATTTTTTGCCTGATTTATATCGAGGAATCTTTATCAAATAAGGAGGTAATTTCAACTTGCAAAAAAAAAACATCGGCAAATGGTTTAGAAAGTTGAAAAAGACTTCTGGATGTCTAAGGTATCCATTAAAACTGTTACTGGTTTTAATGTACATTACTGGAGAGCCATGCAATTTGTTAATGATTTGGATAAAATCGCTTCTTTTCTTTTAAGCAATCATAAAATTACTGAATGCTAAATTAGGTAATGGTAATAAGGTACTGCACTAATGTGATTCCTAGTTACTTAAAAGTTTTCTTCAGCTACTAGAAGAAACCAGTATTTCAGGTTACTTAAGAATACTTTTCATTCATGTAGTAAATCAAACTTTCTATATAGATGTACATTTTAGTTAGATGTAGAGTGGATCTGCTCAATTATTATTAACAGAAAGAAAAAAAAGCATTTTTATTATATCTTGAAGTTAATTTTTTGGAAGTGTTACTGTAAATTATAGCCTCAAATGAAAAACATGTTTTGTTTTCAGTATATTCATTTGGATAATGTTGGTGATTGAGGCCCGGACCCAGACTGGCAGGGAATCTGAATCATTTATTCAAAGGAATGAGCTGTTTTTATATACTTTTCTATGGCACAGTATTTCCTTACATGGTAATCCTCACTATGTGACCTATCCCGTGTTGCCGCATCAGCAACACACTTTCCAAATGTCCTTCTATGGGATGATCACGTGCTGTTCACCCGTCCGTCAGCTCCCAGCAGGGTCCTCTCTGTAGGGGTCTGCCCTGTAACACCTCCTGCCCCCAGAGTCCAGTGGAGACAAGCCTCTGTGTGCCACTTATGTGCTCCTTTGTGCTGCCATGTGCTTCTCTGTGCTGACATGTGCCTCTGCAGGCAGGTTTTACAGCTCACAACCCAATTCTATCGTATTTCTCCTCATAGGATAATTCAGTCTAATGTACATTAGCAGAGCAATTCAAGTGTTTTTACTTCTGACTAACAAGAAATTAACAGCTTTAAGTGCAGAAAACCCTTCCCTTCTGAGAAAGAAGCTCTGAGGGATTCCAGCTGCACATATCCCTCTATTTCCCAAGCAAACTCCAATTTGCTAAATTGAGCTCCAGTTTTTGGTATTGCAGGTGACATCAAGAGAAGCAACAAGTATCACAGTGCAGCTCTAGGAGTAGGTCTGCATTTGCTTTTGTACCTGGGCCCATCATTCCCTGTACCAATTCGCTGATCCTGTTTTATCTCACTGTGTGCTCTGGAACTGCTGTCTGTGCCTGCTTTTTGGACATCTCCTCTTGGCCACGGGTCAGCTACTGATGGTCCTGTTCCTTAGATTGGTAGAAGTCCTTATATTGAGAATGAATCACAGTACTCTTCTACTGAGTTAATAGTAAAAGTATAGGTGCGATCTTTAAACTTTGGACAGCATTTTTTCTTTAGCTTTGATCTTCGTGGTAAGTGCTAGGGATGTTGCTTTCAAAACTTTTTGTAGAAGACTGGTCAACTCTAAGCCATTTTGAATTCACGGAGACTAGCTTTAAAGCAAAAATATTTTCATAAATCCAGATTAAAGTATTTCAAAATTGCTCTTACTGAGGTTATTTGAACTTTTTAATTGCTTGTACACTTACCTAATTATATTGCGTTAGATAATTTGTGATTTCCTTATTTTGCCTAAATACATCAAAAGATGAATTATTGGAGAATGTTGCCTATGAGTATAATGAATTCATGAGAACTGTGAGTAGTTAATAGCTTTACAAATCACACTGAGAAAACCACAATTTATTTCAACACCTCATTGGCTATCCTTGTTAAGTCAGCAGTTCCCATACAGTTTTTTTCCTTCTGTCAGCTGAACTAGTGAGAGAAGTACTTGCCTTCTTCATCTATTAAAATATGGGGTTCCATGGGCTTACTTATTATCAATATTTAAATAACAGGATCATAGCTTGGGTTGGAAGGTACCTTAAAGATCATCTAGTTGCAGCCCACCTGACATGAACAGGGACACCTTTCACTAGACCGTGTTGCTTGGAGCTCCCCCAGGCTGGCCTTGAACACCTTCAGGGATGGGGCATCCACAACTTCTCTGGGCACCCTGTTCCAGTGCCTCACCACCCTAACAGCAAACAACTTCTCCTAAACAGATGCTTGATGCATACATGGGGATTGCATCCTTTTATATTATATCATCCTTTCTTATTTGAAAAATTGCTGGGAATCTTACAGAAACTTAGACATGCTTTTCAGTGAAATGAGGCACAGAAAAGGAAAGGAAATATTAAGAGGGATGGCAGTGATTTGATAGATCTAATGAATGAAACGAATGCAGTCAAATGGACTTTCTGACAAGCATCTGTGCATATGCTTGTTGATCTTACCCCTGTTACTGCCCATCATCTGCCTGCTGCTGAGCCATAATCCACCACAGTGGAGAACTGTAGGTGATCAGCACAGCTTTGCCCACGTGGAGGGCAAAGACTACTGCCATGCCAGTCCTCAGCAGCACTTTGTTTTTATCTGGGTGTAGTCTGAGGTGTGTTCTGCTGTTGGCAGTTCATGAAAATCTAGTGCGAATAGACTCACAGAAGGGGGTGCTAGGAAGAGCAAAAACTCTTCAAATGTATCCTGAAATATTTGTGCATATGACTAGGCTGAAACAGCTTGAGATAGCTCATTGGTCAGACAGATACTGTGATTTCTACTCATTGCTCATTTAAAAAATTTATTCTGGATGTTACAAAGAAAAATATAACACTAATTATGGAAATTTCTTTAAAAAACCAACTTTGTATGTTGATTCAATACTTTAAGAGGATGGAGATTTGGAGAAATATTTTGTGATTTTCTCTTGATGGTTCACTCAGTTCAAGAAAATTAAAGTTAATTGATCAGTTAACTTTAGTCCCAAAGCAGCAAAATAAGCAAACATCAATTTTCTCTGTGAGGAAAAAAGATTAGCATATGTTTCACAGTTACCATCTCCAAAGGTGTTCATAGAAATTTCTCTTTACTCTGGGAAATACTGGGAGGAACTATGAAGTGGCCATTCTCTATGTCTGCATCTTCATTTGTCTAGGCAGAGTTTTTCTTTCAGTTAGTAATTTGAAAAGAGATCTTTATTTACATTTGAGAGAGTGAGTACTTCATGATTAACATAGTACTAGGTACAGGGTACAGACAAGGAGTTGTGATAGGCAGAGGGAGTCACTATTCTGAGGATACATTTGGCTTTGGAGGAACAGTGAGCAAATACTGTTCATTCCAGCTTCCCATTCATTATGATAGATGGTCTTGTGAATTGGATATTCTTGTCAAATGGATGTGTTAAATCTTGTCCCAGAGCACACTCATTTGGAATGACTGAAAAATGGATGGCTACAAATATATTCCATCATTAAGCAGTTGTTAAATCTCCATCATAATCTGTTTTCATCCGTGATTTCAAATCAGCTGGAATAATTTTCTGACCCTTAGACTGTTTAATTAATATTGGGGTTGTGGGGAGTTTTTTTGTTTGTTTTCTGAGTTGTTTCACAGAAAAAGCTAACTTTCTTCTACGCAAGTCCTAGATTCTGTATTCATAGGACACATGAGCAAATGCTCAATAATTTTAGGCATATAATTTAAATGCAAACGACTCCTAGGCTTTAAATGAATCATGTGCTTTACTAAATATGAACCAAAATAGAGAGCAGGGGCATGAGAGGTGGGAGGAAGCTGTTCTGTTAGACGCATATGTTAGGTCTGTCTTCTTTCCATGGTCTTAGGGCTGACTAACAGGGTGTACTACGTTGAGAAATAATAAATGTTAATTGTTTTGTTTACAGCACAGTGCATTTGTGAATTAGGCATAATTTATGTAAAACTATTGCATGAGGTACAAGGATGTGGACAGTAGGTAGACAAGACAGATTGCGTTATTGAATCTAGAAAACATCGATCAATTAAATGGAATAAAGAAATATGATGATTGGTTATAGAAATGTGAATAACTCAATGCTTGTAATACCTACCATTGGCAGAAAACACTGATAATACAGTTACAGCAAATGAAGCTAAATTATTGTGTATTTAAAGGGTTAGAAGCATTGTGGGTCTTGTTAATTAGCCAGGGATTTTTAAATTAATTCATCTCTAATATGTTGTAAAAAGATAGAAAGATGTACTTTTCAAAAAAAACCAAAAACTTTCTGACTCTGAGTATATTTAGAAAAGAAAAATATTAGTAAAATTATAGGAGAATTTTGGTATAGAAAGACAATGAAATTACTTTACCAAAGGTAAGTAATTATTAGATTTTTTTAATATTCTGATACCAAGAAGCAATTGCTGTCTCAGGTCAAGATTAAAAATATGCCAAATATAGCACATCCAAATAAATGAGTCTTAAAATAGAATTTATTATTTAACTGTGTGAATATGTTTACACGGGCTAGAAAACTGACTGTACCAATTTGCTTTGCTCCTTGAAGACAGCAGTGCATGGCTGCAGCCAGAGATCTGCATTCAGTTCTTGTAGAGCAGTTCCAGTTCATGCGAATGACAGGAGTTGCCATAGATATTTTAAAATGTGGCTTTTAGTAAGTAGTCCATTAAACAATTGCATACTCAACCATTCCAAAAATTACCCTTTCTAATTTTCTGCCTAAAGAGCACTGGTATAAATTCTCAAGAAAAGCAGGAGATCATCATGGCCTCTAGGAACTCTGTGGTACTGTCTAGTAACAACACGGGAAATTAGCTTATGCAATTCTTTGAGAAGGATGCTGAATCTTGGAGCTGAACCAGAGGGTTAACAAGATAGGTTAGCTGTACAAATATCTGTTACAACACTGTAGTTTTTGGGACAAATGAAGGCACCAAGACATGAAAAGGAGTGGTAGGAAGTGCAAGTCCTAAATATGAGGGATTTGAAGAACAAAAGGTGCCCCAGAGTGTAGAATATATAGGAAGAAGGTCAGGAATTTCTGTCCCCACTGGTAAGTATAGGTGGCAAAGAATATAATGGGGTACTTAATTTTAGGGTTATCTGCCACTAACAGAAAAGCAAATGGAAAACTAGAAAGGGAAGAATACAAGTGTCTAAGACCTTGCACTGTGAAAAGAATGCCTACAAGAGGAAGAAGTACCTTTCCAGGAGTTCTACGAAACTCAATTTCTTTTCAGCTTTCTCTGAGAAGAGAAGAAAGTCTCTAGCATATAGTTTAGCAAGAGTTAGGTAAAAAAAGGGTTAAAACATACTACTCAATTGCCTCAAGACTGACTCCAGCATTATGTCAGTGGAGGCCTCACCAAAGCCAGCTGCTAATGAGGACTATTTTTGTTCCAAACAATCCGTTTCTGGATCTAGCCAATTTCCAAGCTACTACAATGGGGGGGAGGGGAGAAGGAAGGGCTAATATCCTTTTCCACCCTGATGTCAACTCTCATGTTCATCTGATAGCACAGCAAGCAGATTTTAAACACTAACCCAGTATAAGGTTTCTTTCATCTTGCTATCTGCCACCCCTCACAATGTAAGAATAAAATAGATTAGTCCTGTTATGGTGGGAAGTACCAGCTTCCTCTCTGACAAAAATATTCCAAAGTGAGGAAGTTAAAGAAGGTACCTGGACTTTCCTCATTTTGGTTGGTAATGACATGTTGATACTTCTGAAGCTTTCTCATGACACTGTTCAGGCAAATTAAGCCTGTCCACAGCAAATGAAAAAGGGTGATCTGTATCAGAGAGCTATCTCTGAATGCCATGAGCACCTCTCTTTGCTTCCTACTAGCTGCAGAGAAGGGTGTGTATCAGCTGCATGAGTCATTTACTTTTGACCTTGACAATAGTAATTTTTACCAGTTTCCATGTATATTTCTAAAGCAGATTCATTTGCTTCACTGCTTCCAACTGATTTGTAATATATTCATCTCAGAGGTATGATGAATACCTTCAGTTTTTCCAGCAGTGTTTTTTTTTCTTTCTATTTCAATATAATAAACACCATTTTTATTTTGCAAATTAATAATGCATTTGAATTCTGCAGGTGTTTTTCTGTATGCTTTAATATCATTTTAAACTTGGGGATAATGCAATTGCTCTTGATGGTCAAAAAGGTAGCTCACCCCCTGTAATATGATCAATTTGCTGTTGCTGTAGTTGTTCACTCACAGCTGTGTGATGGTTGATCTTTGTTTTTAATAGACATTATTGTATCAACCATTTCACTGCTTACCATTTTTTTGCAACAAAAGCATGAAGATGTACTGAATTTAATTTTCTATAGAGAAACACTGTCAAGGTTGCACTTGAAAGTTGTCCTTTATTGTATCTATGCATTAGCATTTTTTCCACAAGTGGTCTCTGAAAGAATACTTCCCTCCAATGTCTTGTTTCTGCCTTTGCACACTGACAAAAGTCTCTAGGGTTATTGTTATCTTAAATGCATCTTTTTGAATTGCAATGGCAGCACTTCTAAGTGTACAAAACATCCTACATACACCTATTCTGGAATGACAATACAAGACCTCCTCTTGTTTTTTGCGTTGGCTCCCTACTTTTTTATGTTCTTCTTTGTACCTAGAGGGAGTGCTTTCCCATTCATGCTGTTTATTTTTGCTACTTCAGCTTTTGTAAAAGAGACAAATTTGCAACGCGTGTTTATGGCTAGAGACAGATAACAGGTCAAAGTGATGTAGGAAATCATGACTGTTGCTACAGTGCACAGTTCTCAATGATAGTTTAGCTTCTGGGAATGATGTGGGTGTGGGACATACAGTCATCAGGATGGTGTTTGTGCATGCCAGAGTACAAAGCCCCGAGGTAGAACTCTTCAGGCTAAGCTCTCCAGAGGTGACAGTGACAGAAAGCCCCACCGGCAGAGCCTTGAGAGTCTTGTGAGTATGGATGAACGACACAATCAGACTTGCATTTTTCTGGAGCATGTGGCTCAGGACATTCAAACTGCTCTGAAAAGCATCTCTAGAAGACTATAAGTCTAGCCCAGGTGAAAAGGGATAACTTAATACCATGTTAAGAAACTCTGATGTGGGAGGAATTTCTGGGATGATGAAAAATGGTGGAGTTTGTACAAGGAAAGATGTGCTCGAGAGGATTCAGAACTTGGGATGCATCTTATGTGTTGGCTTCATATGTATACTGAGTGGGTAACATGGGACAAAAAAAGCTCTCTTTAAATTTCCAGAAGGTCAAGAAACTAGATGTATGTTATATCTGGCAGAATGCTAGATGACACCTCATGATGAAAGCCAAGTATTCTGCCTTATGTAAAATTCTGTTGCTGTGGGTTTAAATCCCTTTCTGACCTAAAATCTCCTGCAGCCTTGGCAGAAAGAGGAACTCTTTATTTCCTCTAGTGCTCTTTTATTTTTTTTTTCCATCTTCAAGATCTGGTCTTTGAAGAAAGAATGGAAAGTAATAGAAGCATTTTTGAAAAAAGAGCACAATAATAAAATGACAGAAAAAAATGAATGAGGGAAGCTGCAATTATGCAAGGGCATAGAGTTTTGCTAACATGCAATAGAACCTGGGAGTTTCCAGAATACATATTTATTTTAGATCAGGAATTTTATCCCTGTTTTCTTCAAAATATTAACATTTTACACAAAAAAAATTTACTAATTTAAATAACTGTGTTCCCTGACACCTATTGAAGGTTTATGCAAACCTTGAGAACAACTAGAAAATATAAAATCTGAATAAATTTAACCAGGGAAAGTTCCAGATTGTGCACATGGGATGGGGCAACCCTGGATGTATGTACACACTGGGGAAGGAGACCGGCCCCACAGTGGGACATTGTCCCACTCTGCTCTGGCTAAGGTGAGGTCTCACCTTGGATATTGTGTGCAGTTTTGGCCACTACAATATAAGAAAGCTATAGAGCTATTAGAAGGTTCAGAGGGGGGCAAATAAGATGCTGAAGGGCCTTGAGGTGAAGCCATACGAGAAACAGCTGAGGTTACTTGGTCAGTTCAGCCTGGAGAAGAGGAAACTGAGAGGAGACCTCAATTGCAGTCTACACTTCATGAGGAGAAATAAAGGGGCAGACAATGATCCTTTCTCTCTTTTTCACCCAGACAGTGGTTGGGCACTGGAACAGGCTCCCCAGGGAAGTGGCCACAGCCCCAAACCTGATAGGATTCGAGAAGGTTTGGACAATACTCTTGTGCACATGGTGTGGCTCTTGGGGTCATCCTGTGCAGGGACAGGAAATCAATAAACCTTGTAGGTCCCTTGCAACTCAGGATATTCACTGATTCTATAAAATGGTAATAGCTATCAAAATTACTCTTATTTGAAAATTTGGATTGTGAAGTTTCAGCAATTCCTACGTAAAATACTCATGCTGTCAATCTCCCAAGTAATGTATGAACATGGTTTTATGGTTTCATCATCTGTCCTGTTCTGCTTAATGTTGTGCTGGCTAAGATTTATATGACATTAAGATGTGCCCCTGGTTAGTATTTAGTACTCATGTATGTTGGGACTGCCCATAATTTAAAAAAAAATATATCACCACTGCAGACATAGAGGCAATTGATAGAAAAAGAAAGCAAATAAATGCTTTTGTTTCACTAACTCACAAAGAAGCAGTTGAAGAAAACGTACAAGTTTCATTCGGAGCAGGATTCTTGCAAGATCTTCATTTGCTGGCATTGCTCAGAACTGATATCTGTAGGGGAGACTGCTTCCTGCCCTCCTACCCACAGCATTTTCCATCACTGCAGTCAACTAGGCAGCAGCATGCAGATGAACCTGGGAATGAGGCAGGCAGGAAACAAAGAGAAGAAAAAGAGGGCTGCAGACATTTTTTTAAACCATCATTTCTGCTGGTGTTTTTTCTATTTAAGTGTGTCAGATTTTATTGTCACATTAACTTGGGAAATACCTTTTGCTTTTACATCTAGAATCAACTTTTAATTCTCTTTGAGGAAATAAATACAGTTGGACACATTCATCTTCCAAGAATGTAATCTTTTCTCTGTGAGGATGACACATAACCTGAAATTGTAAGGTGACCTCTGGGAAGATGAAAGGATATGCCTCTCTATTTCATGCAATTTTTGTTGTCCTAATTAATGGTGAATCTTCACAAGCTGGCAGATATGATCTAACAAATCACAACTGTCAAAGGCCTCCCCTTTCTCTTTCATGTGCTCTACCAACTGTTTTTTGACACCAATCTCCATGCTGATTTTTTCCTGTGCAGTGATTTCAGTGCTAATTTGACTACTCAATTGCTAGACTGTCAGGATGTTAACCTGACAAGAACGTCAAATTGCTTTATTGGAGGTTTGTAAGTCCATTGGGGGGAAGTGCCAGAGCTGGTCCATGTGGCATCACAAGGGTCTAGGATGTACCTGTGAGAGTCAGTGAACAATTAGACCAATGCACCTTTAGCAGGAAAACTTCACTTGCTTGGTTTTCTTTTGTTTTTTCTTTCTGTCCATTACATACAATATTTCTAGCTATCTCTTTTGGATGATTTCTAGAGCAAAGCTGGTGACAATGTACTGTGGAAACAGCAGCACACATTTAATTCTTTGTGAGACACAAATTTGATCGTTAAGCCAGGCAGATCATCTGTTAGAATAACATAGAATGAAAAGAATAAGTTTGCATAGAAATAGAAGAAAAATTACAGATTTTTTTTCTAACTGTTGACATAATACAGCAAAGGTAGGTGTCTTATCTTGCTGTGTATTAATTGATTATTAGTATTTTGTATGGGATAGCTTTATTCTCAATATAATCAATTTGACTGCAAGGACCACTTGCTGTTCAGTACTTCCTTGCTATAAGTATGTACTACACTGTGTTACTGTGTCATCAGATTGCAGGGCAACCACTTTGTGTTTTGACATGTTTCTCCTATTATTCAGTGCTGTTTATGCTAAGATTGTTCTGCCTGTATAAATAGCAAATTACTCTTTGTGTACATGTATGAGAGATAGAGAAAGTGGGAGAAAGATGGAGAAAGAAGAGGAGAGGGAGAGTACAGAAGGGATGGAGGGAGAGAAACACTACATCAAGGCAACACCTAAAAAGCAGCAGGATTCCCAAAAACAGTGTGCTAATCATTCTGCTACCTGGCTTGGCCATATGGAAATTGGACATGATATTTACCATAACCTGCTGGAGGTTAATTTTTCATTTGGAAAGGAAACTGCAGGTTTGGAGCTACCTGAGATCTGAATGTTTTATAATGCTGTGTGCTGAGAAGTAGTGAGAAGAAATTTAAATATCAAAAATGCACAAACAACCCTGCCTTTACCTGCCAAGACTGACATGTTGTTAGTTCTGTGGAGCGAGAATATTCAAATTTACCTGCTGCTTTTAACGAGTCCTGAGATATTTGCTGCAAACCTGGGTATCAGATCAAGTGCTGACTAAATGTATACTGACCGTCACAGAGCACACTTCAATACTCCTTTCCTCTAGCAACGGTATACTAAATGTAAACAGCTAATTTCAGCCTTGTGACAGGACTGTAAAGAAGTTGCCCTACTGTGCCAGCCACCTAAATAATATATGAATACAAGCACAAGACCAAGAAAATCATGGTACGTTTCCTCACTATCAACTTTCAGAGAAAGGACATTCTCAACTGGTATCATTCAGTTACTCATATTTTAGTTTTGATGCTGAAGATTTTGAAAGTATAAATAAAGAACTTTTGTTTCTCATTATCTGTGTGACTGTGGAACGACACAGTAAGACACAGAGATGATACCTGTTAGGAAAAACCGAGTACATGAATTGTTAGAACAAAATTATGAGGCAATTGGGGTTTCTTTTTATTATTTCCATAATATTTAAATGCATACTACGTGACCTTTTACCTCAGACCACTGACATATAAGAATTGCTTGCATATTGACATAGTATTGGTTTAGTGTTGTAAATCACATATTGTATAAGGAAATTATTATGGCATCAAATGAAAACTATTCATCAGTATTCTGTTAATAATATATCTAGGCGCAACCTTAAAAGGCAGTAAAAGGCAGAAAAAAATTTAAAAAAAACCCCAAAATGTTTTTGTAACCGAAAGTAGCTGCTGCTAGAGGAGATCTCCTCTCAGTGTAGGGTTACTGTGTTTATGCAGTGGGTTTTTTTTCTTTTCAATTTTTCTAGGTACAAGAGTGAATTTTGCCTACCAAGATGCAGACATTGCTTTAGGATTTGTTCCAGCCCAATTGTTGCCATAGAGTTGTGCTGGGTCACACACAACCATGACAATTTCTTGCAGTGATCAGCAGACAGTGTGGATGAATTCGTACATCTCACTGTTTCTCCAATATCAGACCACCTATAAAGGACACAGTAGTAAGAGTATAAAAGTGAAAAAGAAAAGAGATGAGGGAAGCACATGGGAACAGGTAGAAATGTCACCCCTAATTCACACCCTGACATGCAGGCTCGGAGATGAAGGGTGAACAATCTGCCCATTTTGCAGCTGACAGAACTAATGTTCTTGTCCTTGAAAGAAATGCCACAAAGCACTGTCAGCTGTCTTTCTTCTTCTAATCAGTTCCCAAACTCCTCTCTGACTTGTATTCCCAGGGGAATTTTTTATTGTCTTTTCACTTTTTTTTTTTCTGGAGGCTTCCTCTTGTCTACACCTTTATGGACTTTTGCCATTTGCCTCAACTGTGTCCCACGGAAAGCACTGGGGATACTTTAATGTGACAATGAATCATCACATTAAAATATCTGTCATGCTGTCAGATTGCTGTAAAGAAAATCAAAGATTAACAACATATTTTCAGTGTTGTTCATTTCCAGTAAAATGGTTCTGCCTTGAGAATTGTATTTTTAGTGGTAGTTTGACAAAATTTACAGGAATTTTTATGGACAGATAGTTTTAATAGTTATAATAACAGGATGGCTTTTATTTCTATTATAGGAAGCAATGGATTTCATGAAAGGAAGCAGAAATGGTCTATACAGCTAGAATAGATCTCAATTAGAGATTGTTAAAATATAAACAGGAAGAGCATGAAGTGGTTTTTTTTTAAATTAATGCCTCCAGAACAACCATCACATTGGAAACAGCACAATTCAGCCTTAAAATTGCCTTATGCATTGGTACATCAATTACATAAGTCCTGCCCTCCCTTCTCCTTTCCTGTCGTCTCCCTCTCTTTTTGGCTTATATGAGACCTGACATAAAACAGAAAGGTTACTGACTTTGCTGCAGTAATAAAGGTCTGACAGAGAACCTCTTGATACTGTGTTTTTTAAGAGTGGCTGAGATATCTCATCCCCATCTCTCACTCTGCTTGTGATAAGTTCAGCCCCAGCTCCTGCAGGAAGAACTGAAATGCATAAATTTCTGTTGTAGGTTTCCTAAACGCAAGAGGAGCAATTAACGGAAATTTCTCATTTCACGGCCTTTACACAAACTCTTTGCTAACTTCTTTGCTAACTTACAGGTATATGTTCATTTAGGAGGATTATTGTTAGATCAACACTAATACGAGGAAAAGCAGTTCTTAGTCTTCTACATTTACTTCACTTTTCACCATGCTATATCATGTATATTCATAAGACAAAGAAGCTGATCTTGGATTGGTAGTTGGGCAGTCTGTACACAACAGGACTTAATAAAATTTTCTAAAAACTATCTTTATTCTTGTCTCTCACTGTGAATTTTTAATAGCTCTTTTAAACTACTGGAAGTTTGGTAGAATAGCAACATCCAAATCAAAGAATAATACAGATTATTTATTATCTAGGTTAAATGTTTAATTCTTACACATTGGAAAGCATTCTTATTTGCACTCCATTCTTTTTGGCATGTAGTAGCTATTACTGTGATAGTCAGTAAAGTCTCCACTGAGGGTTACTATGTAGATAAATTAAAGTGTAAGAAATTTATGGTGTTTCAGTGTTGTTAAAGTAAATGTATCTATGGAAACTTGCTAGAACAACAGAAAAGCGGCTGTTCCAAGATGGGAGGTGAGATATGGTTCCTTCAGCAAAAAGCCTCCAGTTGCTTAGGTGTACATCAGACTGCACCAAAAAGAGTATCTGGTTGGGTTTGGTTGTTTGTTTTTTTATTTGCATAACCATAATAGAGGTATTTGTCTAGTAAAAAAAGAGCTTTGCTTCAGTCCTGTGCAACAGGGTAACTAATATTTCTTACCTGATTTCATTTTTCTCTGTTTAATTAGGGTCTTGAAGGAGTGGCATAAATTAGTGGTATGAAATTTGTAGGATAATATATCTGGTGTTTGAAAGAGTGGAGTGAAAGAAAGCATTGTACCCTGTTCTTGGCTTCCTATTTGACTCCCATTTTTAACTTTTTTTATAATAGCCAAATTGGGAAAAAAAAAAGATATTTCCGTACACTTAACCCTAAATTATATTCTCATGTTCCATCTTACACTAAATTCATTGCTTTACCTGATTATCACATAATCTGTTGATGTCTTTGTTTCCAATTAAATGGTGTATGGATAGAGGGTAAGAAGCAAGTAATGCCAACAATATTTGCGTAATATTTCCTCATGAACACTGGAATATGTTATATTCCATATAATCTCCCATGTTCAGGCAGAGTGTTTCTTCCATTTTTATTATGGTCAGTATTGCACATGATATCTGTGGAAATACAGTGTCATAAAATTAGAGCAACAACTGAAATAACTGCTATGCAATATGGATACCATAGTAATGAATTGTATTCTGCAGCCAAGGTCTACTTCCTTCTAATTGCCATTTGAGGTAATTTTCATCCCACATTAAAAGCAATTGTTTATCTTCAAAAACATCTGTAAATCTAGTTATGAACATGCTGCAGCAGCTTTACTGAGTCTGTAATACCCCTTTGTAGCAAACCTTTGCCTGTGATTGTAGCTAACTTTGTTATGGCCTAAGCTAGATTGGTAGTAGTATATTCAAGAATATCTACTGTAATGTTAGGGTTTATCTTTCCAAATAAGGTAATATTTTACCTGACAAGAAGATCAGGAATTAATTCTGTTGCCTTCAGAACACATTCAGATATACTGCTTTTTTTGTCAAGGTTTTGAAGGATCAGTATTAAGCCAGATCTGGAATGATACAGTTTGGTTTGCAATCTTGCAGGAAGATTTATTAGCTGTCTGTACATATAGTATTTGTCCAGGCATTTTAAGGTAATCTGTTTTTTAGTGAATTTGGAATCCTAGTTTTAGCCTGTGTATTCCTTTCAGTAGTTCCACCCTCTTTTGCTCTTTTTAGTTAATTTAGATAAACTTATCTGACTATTCACTCAGAATTTAAGAAGCAGGAGTTGTCTCTGTTGCTGGCTTATTCTTCTCCTTTATTTGATAAATGTTTGCTGTCATGGCTCAATAAGGTATGAGCTGCAGTCTGCTTAATTTTGGCAGTTTGTATTTGCTGAGGATGCTTGGCTTGCCCTCCCAAATATTTACCTGATTCCACTTAGTTTATTTATTTTCATTAATTTCTTGCATAATTCTGTGATCAACTATGTGGCCATTATTAACACTGATTGGACACATAGTTGAATGCAAAATTTTTTATTAAGTTGAAGAGAGGAAAACTTGATTTGGGCTTTTTTCAATTAACTTGACAGATGCATAGATAGCACTAGATGGATAGATTCAAATAAAAAAAATTGCTTGCATAGACATATTGTCATTATTTTTTGAAGTTTGCACCTGATGAAATTTTTTCACATAAACAGACATAATTATACTCAATTTGACACAGGGACACTGCATCATCTGAGGTTTTTAGTTTTGAAAAAGTTCATGACACAATCTGAAGAAACATGAAGTGACTCATTAATAGAGATACAGCATTTTGATCAAATCCATTATTAATAATAATTCCCATTAGAAAGGGAGAATTGAGGTCTACCTGTTTTCCTTTGTCAATTTTAATTGTAGATATAAATATTTTTATAAAACTCTGGAGGACTAAGTACATTTAGTTTAAGTTGTGCAGCATACTTGGATGAAAGATTTTCATGTTTAGATATTTGCTACTCTATTGTTCTGCTCCTGTTATATGAAGAATAATATGTCTCCTTATGCTTTTCCCAGGTCACTTAGAAAATCTTTTTGGTTAAAATAATTCAGGCCTTCTTCACTTTTTCACCAATACACCTTCTTTGGGCCTGGCATAAAATCCCATTTCTTTGTTCAGAATCTTGTCGTTAACAACATCTTTTTTGTGAGAGACGGAAATGTATCAGGAATCATCATTATCTGTTCTATCTTGTATATTTAATTTCTGTGTTTAGGCAATCAAATGTCTTGTTCTTTTTGCTGCAGGTGTGCACAGAAGCATGTGCTTCCAATGCTCTTTGAAAAGTAACCAGCAGTAACATCTCTTTACAGTTCTATTAAGTGGTTGTTTCATTCAGCGCATCATTCTTAGACTCACTTTTTGTTCATGGACAATATGAGAAAACATTAATGGAGCATTTATTATAGAAGCTTTGTGGTTGATAGCCATAGTCTATTTTTTAAAATGCCATGCCACACAACTTGAAGTTTTTGACATTTGCTGCAGTTCATTCCCAGGAATGGGTCACATAAAGGGTTGGTCAAAATGGAGTTATATCCAAAGTTAGGAGTGAAACAAAGAGAATTAAAGATCTGAATCCTCTAAACAGAATCCTGTGGTGGGTTAGTAATGTTACCATTTTTTAAAATAAGCATAGATTTATGGAATAGACAGCAAAAGTTTGCTCAGCATGTTACCGTGGTAGCATTACCGAATTTCTTGGCCCAGCCACCAATAAACTTTTTAGCATTTCGCACAAGCTAATACATCCAGCCACATGACACATGACAAGTTTCTGCAACTGAAATGGTGCATCATATACAGTAAAAGGAAATGAATGTCTAAAAATGTGACAAGAATATCCTCTGCAGCTGTAGGACAATGATAAGCTTATTCTGTTCAGAAAGGAAAGATTTCTTATTTCAAATTCAATACTCTTTAATGTTTTGGACAAAACCAAGGATTAGCAGCCAAGTGATGAGAGGAGTTCTGTTTGGACACACTACTAGAAATTATTTTGAAGGCTATCAGGTTTAATATAGTGAAATATAATACTTGAAGTGAAGCTCTGAGCTCTGCCTCTCTGACAGACCATCAGTGATCATGAACCAGAGATGGAAAAAAAGGGCACACAGAGAGGCAAACCATTTAGCCTTGATGAGCACCAAAAATTCTAATTCAGCAGCTACATTTTCAGACAAAATAAAGAAGAAATACTGGTTTTTTCATGCCTCAAAAGTTCAGCAAGATACTTTACTTTAGTTTATGCCTTATAACTGAAAGACAAGAGGAAAGACAGCAAAACAGAGATCCATATTACTGATTCTGTCAGGAAGTTGATTGAGACTATCAAGAATTATACCATTTTGTTGCTAAAGATAGATGTCCATCTGTATCAAGCTTTTGATTCATGGGGAGTTTTGCTTTTTACTTTTGATGGTTTTGATATTATTCTTGCAGAATTACTCTTTAGCAAGAAGAACTGGGGCTCTGTGCTTCATTGTAGAGATACAGTAGTCCAAACTTTAGCTTTCTAGTAACAGTTAAATAGTACAAAAGCAGGATTTGTTAAGGTAAGTCATAGTATGTACCTGTCTACAGAACATCTGTATAGCAGTCCTTGGGAAGAAGAAAAGCCTTTTGCACTAAGGTACACCCCGTTCCCACAGTCAGTCAGCAAAAGCATAATGAAATCAAACTGCTATGTGATTTTTATAATATATTAAAGAATAAATTGTAATTGTACAGATAAGGAACTAGTTGAACAGATGATCTTGGTTGAAGTAGCTTAGTCAATCAAGTAAGGCATAAGTAGAGCTAATTTATGTTTAGGTGATGTGATTGATGGATGATTCTCAGGTCTCTTTGAATTGTACTTTTCTCTGAGTCATTCCAAATTAAAAAAAAGAAAAATATTCTCCCTTTCAAGAGAATATTCTCAACTGGAGAAACACTGGAATAGCCCAGGAAATGTAAGAAAGTATTTTAATTGGAGAATTTGTTCTGACATATTTACCTCTTGAAGATAAGGGTGAGAATTGCAGTAGTCCTTATGATTGCTATGTACTAAAATTGTGATTCTTCTTGTAAGTACATAGATATAATGAGTATTGTAAATGGAGAAACCTTTCAAACCTAGTCAGTGGATTTTGGATTGTCTCAGTTTTGTCTGTTGATTGAAATTCCTGTGCAAATGAAGCATTTGCTTTAGAAAACACCTTTAGTACTATTGGCAAAACTTGTTGACATGAGGATTAAAGGAACAATAGAAATAAATATAAAATATTCATTCTCTGAAACAATAGTGATAATAATATCAAGAGACAAGACACTCCCTTAATTTATTTAACACTAATCTTATTCTGTGCAATGAACTAGAGAGTATTTTGTGTAGGGATGATGTTAAGATAGCATTTATGCATGCTGAGATGTTTCAGTAGAACTCTTAATTGTCTTCATTTTATAAAATTCCATGAAGATTGAATTTTCTTAGTAGTCGTCCTTTGTGTGCAATGTATACCAATCCAAATCAAGACTGGGTAACATCTGCCCTTCTATCAGGCATTCTCGCACTTACACTGACTTTATCAGACCAGCATGAGTGGTGAAAAGAGTCAGGTTTTTAGGTTTCCCAGTGGCTTTAGAGCCACATACTGCAGTAATAGTTTTCTGCCAAAAAAATACCACATAAATATAAAGGTAAGCCTTGTACTGCTTTGATAAGGCAAAGTAGGAGTGTCTTCTGCGTATTTTAAGTGGAAGAAGAATCTGGAGATATAGAAACCAGATTCACTGAGTTTTGGTTGGTTTTCTGTCATTAGCAATTTCCTTGCCATTCCATTTGCTTATATAAATTTTCTCTGCAAAAGTGAACCCAATTGCCCAGTCTCCTAGCATTAGTATAGTATCTACTCTGTTCAGTGAAGACATGCCAGACATTGGAGATTTTCACTCCATCACAGAGAGGCTTATCTTTCTGGGATAGATTAGCTGTACTATTTCCAGTGACAACTCAGCCATTTGGGCAATTTTCAGTTAAGAAAGAATTGAGAATAATAAAATCCTTCTTGGATCCATCATCTATTTACCTGTTCCCAAGCATCACAAGTTTCAGGATCTTATGGTGCAAACTAACAACACAAGATAATGTCCGTACCTCACCTTACAAAACAGTCCTTGGGAAGCATGCAGATGCACCAAGTGGATCTGCAGACCAGTCTGAATTCTACATGGTTTGCATGAACTGGAATAACTAAGTCCAGCTGGATCTTAGCTTTTCCTAGTAACCAAGGTTTAACTTGTTGAACATAAGCTGATTCAGCCTTGTCTGGATTTTTGTGGAGGCACTGAATGTCCCTACACCAAAAAACCCAGCATGCTCTCTAGGACCCTGGTTAGTCTGTGGTTTCAGTTGCCTCCTTATTATCCTACATAATAGGGTTGGCTGTAGTGTGCCAGAAATATTGACACTGAAGAATCATATGGTCTGCTGGGAAAGAGACCAGAACAAACCACAACATAAATTCACCCTTTGAGTACTATCTCTGGTACTGTTCTTTTCAAGACATGCACCACAGATGTAAAAAGAGTACAGACAAGGGCAAAAATGTGGAACATCTTTTGTGTGAAGAGATAGTTATTCATGAACCTGAAAAAAAGTAAGTGAATGGGATATGATGTAGTCCTGTAAAGCTGAATGGTATGAAGGCAAGCAGAGTATTATTATTCTCTGTTTCCTGTAACACAAAAACATAAAAGCATCAGATAATATCGTTGGACAGGGCTTTCAAAATGGATAAAATGTTCTTATTTCTGTAGTGTATTATATACCTTATTCCAATGTCGATAAAGGCTTTATATTGAAAAATAATCATTGTCATTATGTCCAGTGCAGACAGACAAAACTGCTGCTGTTTCAAAGCAATTCTTTTACCCTTACCAGTTTTCCAAAGCTCACATATTTTAGTCTTTATGTCCATGGGGTGGAAATAATGAATATCCTGTGTCTGCCTTCCTTCTTGCCCCAAGTTATATGTTGAGGTTTTCTTAAGTTTCCAGTTAATGCCAAATGCAACTCTGAAATATCAAGAGCGCTGAGAAACAGAGCTCTTACAGTGAGGTTTCTTTCATAATTTTACAGCTGCTGCTGAACTACTTTAGTGCTGCATGATTCAATATGACAAGTGCTAGGTGGCTGACAGTCTTCCCAGAAAACATATCCCACTTCAGCCAGCAATTCTTGAGTATGTGGTAGGAATTTATTGGTGTATCTACCTACCTTCTGATAGGTAAGAATTGGATTAGAATATGATAAATTTATTTAGATGGTCATAGTAGTCCATATGAATCAGTTTTCTGGATTGTATGCTGCCAGAATCTCATTAGAACAGACTGAAATTTCAGAGGTGTAGTGTTTTCACCTGGATTTAACACCTTCCTCAGCCGTGAATCCATCATCAAATGGCATCTGAGCCTTTAATGGATTTACTGGTTTTAGGTTAAGCAATTCCTTAAATGTCATTCTGCTGTGTCTTACCAATTTTCTCTTTTCAATGAAGCACCTTGTGTAAAACCATCAGTTGCTATAAAAAAAAAAATTATTTCCCTGTGATACAAACACACAAATTCTTTCAAAATGCCCTTAGCCCCAAGAGCAGCACTACCCCAGCTGGTTTTATCTGGTCTGTTTTTGCCACAGCACAGTTCTCTCCTGGTAAAAAAATTTAACCTAGTTTTTCACATCTGTGAAATGCATGTTTACAAATTCTCTTTGTTGGATCATATCTGCGTATTGCCATATATGTATGGATTTATGTGAGTATATATATATATATACACACACATATACACATATATGCTAAGATACTACACGTATGTTTGCCATGTATGTATTAATGTGTATGTGTATTTAGTTCAAGCACAGTTTACACAGCTTTATAAAGATTTACATATAGCTGATATAAGCTATAATAGCAATTGCAAATAGTAAGAGTGTAGTGTTATCAGTGGCACTTACATTTTCTTTTGGCATCTAATTCACATATGTACTCATGCAACGATAATTATGGTAAAGACCATATTTTTTATCTTTATTTTTTATGAGGTCTGTACAGAATTTTTCTTGAAGTATTTTTGACCATCAGTAGACTGTTCTGGATTTGGAACATGGGCACTCTATGTACTCTATCAGTAAAACAGTTGCTGTGGATCAATTAATGTATTACTTAGGTGTTGGTTAACTTTCTGTATATATTCATGGATCTTCTTTGACATTGGTGTCTTAATATAGGTCACTTGTTTTAGCATAACCTATGACAGCATAGAAATCCTAAGAGTTCCTCAAGCACTGATGAGAGCTCATTATTTGCAACAGCCTTGCAGATGAGGGATGTCAAAAAGGAAATACAGAAATGTATGCACCATGGTTATGTAAAAGAACTGAATTTTGTTATATGTTACTATAACTAAAAAAGATTCCACAGAAGCTTTGTGAACATGTGCATGTACGTTTTCTAAATTTATATTCTAAAATCAGGTTATCCTTGACCTCATAACCATTTTGATTTGGAACTTTCATCTTAATTTAGGTCTGCTGTTAATAAAGGACAAAGTGCAGTAATAGGTGCTAATCTTTATAAAACAGAACATTAAACTTATATCCAATACCCTCCTATTGTGAAATGAGAAAGTGTAACCCAAGTATCATTAAGAATTAGACTCAGTTCATCCTGTTTCATGGTCTTGTTTGGAGATTCCATGTAATTTGCAGATATTGATCAGTCTTCCTGTCTCTACATGTTCAAAAAATACAGCGTTAGTATCTCATTTTAGTAGCTTAGAATGGAAATCATGAAAAGATATGTTTGAAGATTTTTTTGATTTTTTTTCTGTACTGATCCAGATACTGGGCCAAGAATAGAATGAAATTTTTGACTCAGTTTGTATGAGATACTATACCGTTTCTTAGTACTTCAGTGTTTTTTCTTGAGAATTGGGGAGCAGTTAGATTCTGTTGTTTGTTTGCTTTTATAAATTAAACTGCAAAACCAGGAAGTGTCAGGATTGTTATTCAAACATACACATTTATATTAAAAATGCTTATTCTTTGTTACAAAGTAGCAGTAATTTGTCTTTGAGCAGTTTGGTCTTGCCTGACCCTAAACTGATTGAATATCTGTAAGCATGAAAATTGGCTGCATTTCTATCATTCTTTCACCTCTGTTTGGATTTCCTGTGAGGCATATTTCAAGCTCCAAACCTTTGCCCAGTCTGTCAGCCCGAACCAGAATTAACTGTGTAGAGAGCTTTGGAAAGTAGTGGGGGGTTATTACTTGGTGGACAAAAAATGGCAAAGCTGCTTTACTACTTTTTAGTATCTAGTTAAGCATGTTCAACACATTTGTTTACAGAAGTTTAGCCACTCAATAAGTTCATGCATTTCTATAACATGTAAAAAAATCTATAGATCTTATTCATTGCATTCAGAACATGTCAATGCATTAGAGCTAGCTGGAATAAGAAGAAATTTATTAGCATTTAATTAGAGAATGATGGAAAGAACAAAATGCCCAACTGCTAGTTGTAACTGACAACCTCCCTTAATTCAGTGTGAAAATATTTATGAAAGGTTATTTTTCAGGTTTGCATTCGAATTTGGGTTTCAGCTTAGGGTCTTCTTTAATAGGGTCATGGGCTTCCTCTGCTTCTACAGGTAACATATTTCCATAAAGACCTTCAAGTGCTCAGTATTCCTGAGCCTGCATTTAGTCTTACTTCTTTCTGTATTTTTTAGCAATGAGCAGTTTTTGCCAAAAAGTGTTACTGGTTGTTTCTGCTTTAAAACAACAATCCAGGTTTTAAAACTCTTATATGGCCATTGCAATCTTTCTTAGTCTTCAGGTATGCCCTTTAACTTTCTTTGGTCTAGCTGTTCTTTGCTTCTGTGTATGAGAGACATGTCATTCTTTTCCTTGTACACTCATTCCTTATACTTCCATGACACAGAGTTACAAGTTTTCTTCTTCTAGTTGTCACCATGCCTCAGTTTACTGATGCCTTAATTGTCAGGCTTATGCAAGCTCATGATCATCTTCTCATCTTCTCTTCCCATGTCATTTGTTAGAGAAACAGGATCTCTGATTTCCTGTAAAGTTCTTCCTGTAGTCCCATAAAACACATGCCTTTCACTTGCTTGTAGATACAGGGACGTGCTTATAACTAGCACATATTTCATAAGCTTGCTGCATTTCAAAGATTGGGACCATTGTTTTGTGTGGTTTCCAAAGTTTTATGTGTGTCTAAAATTTAATGGTCCAGAAATGAAATTTAAAATATTTTTTGTGGAGAGCAAACTAACTGTAAGTTTCTTTACTATAAAACATGAAAGTTTAAACAACAACAAAAAAAAAAGTGAGATAATCGATGTGCAGGATTATATTTTTTTATGAAAATGGCACCAGGATTTTGTAAAAGGTGTGTGGATGCATCCTGTTACCTTTGTAAATGCAGCTTTTTTCTTTAACTGTGGCTCTTTTCCTTCAGATCTTTTTCCTACTAGTAAATTAGAACTGTCTTCTGTTTTCATTTAGATTAATATGAAGGTTTGAAATGGTTAACTATAAGACACAGAATTGTGCTCTATTTTGAATCTGAATCAATGTCATCTTGTCTTTCTAAACTCAACCTGTGAATTTTGAACAACAGCCATGTTTACCTCTCCTAAGAGGGCCTTGAAAATCTGTGGGGCAGAATTTGGTAATATAATGAAGTTATGTCCAGATACCATTCTTTCTCTTTCTTCTTCTGGTTGGACTTTCACCAGTGAAGCATCCTCTAGCATTGTGGTAACTGTGGACTTTGATAGCCAGTAGTTAGAACAGCACATAGGTATAGAAGCCTGGAGCTCAAAGCCAGATCGTTCTGAGCTTTTCAGTCTCTAGCATCAGCATCAAAGAACCACCTCCTATATGTCAGTACATTAATTTCTTTTTCTGGGACTCCCAATACTTTTGTAGTTTTATTTCTGTAGTACTAAACACATTGTTTTGACTTTGAGTCAGGTGCATAGTGTGCTGCAAGAATTTGAGGTTTTGCCTAGAGTTCAATTTATGCCAAAAAGTCCTGAACAACAATGCCACCCTGCTGTTTCTGCCAAAAAGTTACTAATCTCCTAAAAAGTGGATACTTTATGGATTGTAACAGTGAAGGACAATTTGGGATGATGAGGCCTCAGGAGGCTCCTAATCCAACACTGCCCTTAGCAAGCTCAGCTGTGGATCAAGCCGTTGCTCAGGGCTTTATTCTGCGGCAGCTGGAAACCCTCTCTCTCCCCAGGACAGGGCTGCCCATTGTTCCTGCCTCATTCACCTGAGGGTCCCACTCTCCTCTTCATCCCACCACCTGTACAGATGGCCTGCCCTCACGCATATGGACCTGTCTTCTACCCCAGTTTAGTGCCACCTGCAAACCTGACAGGGTGCACTTGGTCACCTTTCCAAGTCACAGATAGAGACATTACACAGGACCAACCCCAGGGCAGCCACTGTGGGATCCCACAGGGCACCAGCCTCCAGGAAGGTATGACCCAGTGGCTGTCCCATCTGAGCCCAACCACTCAATCCATTGTGGGAAGGTGCTGGGAGCCTTGCTGAAGTCAGCCTAGCTGATAGATAGCTCCTGCTTTCTCCATGTCTGCAAATTCAGTTATTTTATCACAGAAGGTATCCAGCTGATTTGCTTGTGAGTCACTTTTGGTAAAACCACCCCAACAATTCCCCATCACCTTTTCCTCCCTCATATTCAGAAATGTGCTTCTAAAGGACCAACTCCATGATTGTCCCAGGAACCAAAGTAAAGCTTGTAGTTATGGGGTCGATCCATCATTTGCTTTCACCCTATGGACAGAGATCTCCCACAATCTCCAAGACTTTTCTTGAAGAGCAGCCTTGCAAGAACATCAGCCAGCTTTCTTAGCACAGCTGAGTGCAATCCATGAGCTTATTTAGAGTTCACAGTAATCCTGGACTCACCCTCTTCTGGTCATTCTCCTTGCTCTTGATTCCTATCCTTAAGAACAGAGAAAGCCCTTGTTAATGAATACTGAGACAAAAGGCATTCCCTGTTTAAGCCAAGCTCATCTGCCTCTGTATGAGAGCCCTATGTGTTTGTGTCATAACAATGAGAACCATCTTCATCTCATTCTCTTGCCTGTCTACCTTTACTGTAAATTTTAACTCATCCACTACTTACTTCAGTTGTGTGACCTTTCCCTCCACATCTTAGTCACCACAGTTTTGATTTCCATCCATGTGCAGTTGTGTGCCTGCCCTGGGGTGGGAGCCTGACATCCTGAATATTGTTCCTGTGGTCTCTTTTACTCCCATTTCTCAACACCCTTTTGTTTCGACTCTAACCATCATTTCTTTACTAGTCTCTGAGTTGTCATCTCTCTTCCTCATTAATTCTGTTTAAAAGATTTCTCAGTGTGATTTAATCTTTCCACAGAAATCACACTTTCCACATTATTAATACCAAGGAGAGATTTGGGTTTTGTACCGTTGCTTCCCTCCAACCAGGAGATGTTGTTCCCCACCTGAAGTCTTGCTTATGGCTTTTGAAGTCATGATGCCACCCTGCGTACAGCAGCATTATTTAGATTTTAGAGCAGATATACACTCAGTAGAGGAAGAAGGACTGCAAGTAGTTGTTTATAGCTGATAAAGTCTGACAATCATTTCCTGAAAACATTCTGATTTTGTTGTTTTTCTGATTATAATCTTGAAACTCTTAAACTATCATTGCTGTATGAATTTCTAATACATTCTGTATTTATAATCTCCTGTCTGGAAGTTTGTTTTCATAGTTTAACCTATTTTATTTCTTTACTTTTTTCCTCGTGAAATAGAAAATTTATATGTGTAAGTAATATTAAGAAGTGATATGTAGAAATTTAAGCTCACATGAATAATTTTAAGGGTTTTGTAATTTAAATTGTGGTCATTGCCATGATATTCTCATTTTTTGCATATATATACATTCATGCACAGAGCTTCCTTTCATACACAGCAGATCTCATGAACAGGCTTAATGAGTTAATTCTCAATTTACAGCCAATCTGGGGACTAAAGTTTTAATTTTGCAACTATATTTACAGAAATCCAGTGCCAAGTATTAAGATTAAAAAATTTTCAATATCTTCATATGTCAGACAATTTTTTAGCTAAATCTCCTGCCTTACTACAAGACTGCCAGTAGAAATCATTCGAGTCGCCTAGCTGTCCCTACAAAATTAGCAGGTTCTGCATGCTTTTGTTTTAGATCAGCAGCTTCAGAACATCTTGAACATTTCAGACTTCAATTGTATGATTGTATCATAACCTGTGGAACCTCAGTGGATTTTGGCATTAACAAAGTGTTTTTAGTGAAAATTTGAGTTGTTTTAAAGGCAATCCCAATTTTTTTTCTATTTTTCTTTCTGACATTGACATTACAGTTGCAATAAAGTACTGGAAGGAATGATTTCCAGCTTCCATTTTAGATTTTACCTGCAATGTCTTCAGCTAAGCCAGGAAGATCTTTTAGTGTTAAATCCCTGACAGTGAAGATTATACTCAAAATGTTGGAATCAACTTCCAGCTGAAGTAATCACACCAACTGATATTGGCAAAGAACATGCTTTTGTGAGTTCATGCATTTGAACTCAGCCTCTACACTGTCTCACTGACTTGCAGAAATTTTCACCTTCACACACTCTCACAGTTACAGACAAGACCTATTGAAAAGCCATTTGTACCCTGAAAAGTTTAACAGCCATAAGATGTAATAGGAGGGTATGTTCCTGTTCATAAGGAGAGGATAAAGACTCACTGTTGGAAGACTAAGATGAAGATGTCTGAAATCTGTGCAAGGTTGTTGATTCTTTCTTTCTAATAAGCTGAAAAAGACCTGCTGAATAGTTTTAATATATACATATATATATATATTTCTATATAAAATGTAAATAATTTGTTAACAGATGAAAAAATAGCTAGAATTAATTCCAGTTTTAATAGTGTGCTGTTTGTCATCAATGTTTTCATGAATGGAGTAGATTATTTCAGGCAACAAATTGCTCCCACACTCTAGTATTCCTCCAGGTGTCATGTACACAAACATGTTTTTATGCCCCCATGGGAATTATGATATATTTTTGTTACTTGGCTGAATGCATAGAGCAGCTCCTTGAATCATGCTCCCTATCTGAATTATGAATTGAGAACTTCCCTTATGCTGTATTTTCTGAAAAGGGCAGCAATTCCTTTTGATAATCATTCCTGTGAGCCAGCAGAAATCTGCAGAAAGATTTCTGATTCTGATTACAGATAGAATGAAAACACTGTGACTTGATTAAAAAAAAAAAGGACTGAATAATAATAGTAATAACTTGTGCTATAACCACTAATAGTTGTCTTTACTGTGTTAGATGAGTTAGCCAAGTTCTTCCTTTCCACAAGATATTGTAAGTTTTGGCACAGTCATCTTCCATCCCTTTTGGCCTCTGCATAATTAAATGGTCTACAGGACTTACACGAAAATGTACACCCATGCTAAATGCATAGCACGAAGGTGTGTTAGATCGTAACACTGCAGTTGCATGAAATGGAGCAAGGCAGTTTAGTAACCTGGAGCTGCAGAAAGGGGCAATCCCCTTTGCAGGCTCTTCTGTACTAATTCTACCTTTCCAAAGCTACCCGCTCTGGAAGATTACCTTCCACATCTTCCTATTTCCATCAATTTTCTGTCTCTGCTTCTCACCAGACCCCTCCGTAGGCTGACATAGTTTGATAATCTTTTAGAAAACTAACCCAGCTGGACTTCTCAGCACACTTTATTCACCAAAGTTGTTAACAGGCTGTTCAGCTGGAAGAAGGTCAGTGGAAGGGGTGCCCAGCTGGGAACATTGGGGAGCAGGAAAGGAAGAAAAGGGGGGCAGTGCAAATTGATCCTTCCCCAGGCAAGTAGCTGTAGCTGATAACCATCTCCTAATGGGCGCTGTGGGTTGGCTGGTACATGTGCAGCACAGCCTGCTGCTCCAGGGCCATACCTCCCTCAATGAAGAGGACATTACAAAGTGGCTTTGCATGACAACAGGCAAATCAGGATTTAAATTTTATGTCATGAAGGGACCCAGTATGTGTTTTGATCTAATACTATATCAGCCAAACTTGAATAACATTATGCCCTCTTAACACCTGTGTGTGTTCTGTACATCAAACGTGAGGCAAAATTGCCAATTGTGTGTGCTTATTCCTTCCTAGGGTGAACTGAGGCTGTACATCCTCCTGCAAAATAATCCTGCAGTGAGGGCTGAGGCAAAAAAAAAAAAAAAAAAAAATTGGTTATGTTGTGATTTACATCTCTGTCAGCCCAGTCTTGGTTTATCAGCTGGAAGCAGTAGTCACAAAAGGCATATTTTTCAAATGCTACAATAAATACTTAGGACTGACATCACGTTGCCTTTACTTCTTTACTTTCCTAGACAATTCTTTCTGAGGGGTCATTCTCATGTGCATTGTTTCTTCTTTCTTTCTATGACCTATTTGTTTGTGTTTTGCAGAGTGAGGAAACACCATGGCTCTGCTTTTTGTTCCAAAGGGAATATACGGAAGCATTATATTTTCTTTTTCTTGTAAACACCTTTTCTTACTCAAAATAACTACCTTTCATTATTTATAATCTGTGGTAAATGCATAAAGCATTTCACAAAGCAAATAAGGCAAAATCTTCGCACTTCAAAAAGCACTATTCTATGATCTCCAGGAAGCTACAGAAAAGAAACAAAGGCATTGTTGCAGTCTAAGTCTGTAATCCTACAACAATAAGTTTAGTGTGAACTATGTGAGTCATTTAAATGAGCCAAAAATTAGCTCCTGAAGAATTTGTAGGATGAAACTCAAAGGAGAAGAAGTAAAGTAAGTTTTGTTTCTTGTGGTTTTCTTAGAAACTGTGGAATAGGATTGCATGAGAGCTAAAATAAATTACGGATGGTAGCATTTTGGCAGACCCGGCTGGCTTTATCAAAAGTTGTCTGTACAACTTCAGGTGAGTTAGTCTGCAGACAGCCCTTTATAGTTCCCTTGATACCCTGTTTCTGCTAAGCATAAGTTCTTAGCACTTTTGTGAACCAGTCCCAAAAGCTGATTGCTGATTTTTATTCCATTCCATTTTCCATCTTAATCTTGCTAAAACTCCGTGTGAAATTAGAATGTGTATAGTTAGTTTCTGAGAACTCAAACACGGATTTAGGAGTATTTCAAGCAGTACTACAAATGTGGAATGTGTATGGGTACATATATACAGAAACCAAAAAATTAAATGGGTTTGCATAGTTTTTGCACCAGTGTAACTGTATTGAAAATAGTTAGATTAATCTGAGATACAGAAAGGGAAGTGACTGAAGAGAACTTTGAAGGGTTTCAAGCCCTGGTTGGATAAAGCCTTGAGCAATGTAGTCTGACCCCACAGTTGAGCCTGCTTTGGACAATGGGTTGTACTGAAGACCCCCTGTGAGCCTCCATACACAAATAACAAAAACCTGAAATACATGTCAATACACAGGATAAAATGAACTGAATCTCCAAGCATAACTCTACAAAAACAATTTCACAATCAGCAAGCCAGTCTTGCCTCCATGACTGGTAAGATCATGGACCATGTCCTCCTGGAAATTCTATTGAAGTATGTGATCAGACACAGCCAACATAGCTTCAGCAAGAGCATATTGTGCCTGGCCTTTAGTAATAGAGTGACTACATCAGTGGACAAGAGAAGAGCTACAGAGGTCATCTACCTTGTATCTGTAAGGTCTCCCATGTAGTCCCCCATAATATTCCTACCACTAAATTGCAGAGATATGAGTTTGATGGATAGAGCATTAAATGGATGAGGAATTAGCTGAATGACCATGTCCAAAGAGTTACAGTCAATGTCTCAGTGTCCAAGTGGAAACTAGTAATGAGTGATGTCTGTCAAGAGTCTACAGAAGGACATGCTGTCAACACGTTCTTCAAGGACAGAGTGGGATTGAGCGTTCCCCCCAAAAGTGTTCCACCCAGAACACTGCATCCAGCTCTGTGGTCTCAGGACAGGAAGGACATCGACCTGTTAGAGCAGGTCCAGTGAAGGCCCATGGAAATAATGATCAGAAGGCTGAAGCAACTCTTCTATGAGAACAGTTTGAGAGTGTTGGGTGATTGAGCCTGGGGAAGAAGAGGCTCCAGGAAAACGTTGTTGCAGCCTTTCAGTACTTAAAGGGGATTTATAGGAATAATGAATATCACAAAAAAAACCCACTCATGAGGACTGCCTATTGGTCTTCATTTTTCTTCCTTTGTTCTGTAAGATGCTAACAGAGTTACCATACCAGTTTGAGCTTCTCCCTCCTTAAAGGCAGGTGTAAAAACTGGGAAGGAAACTGGAGGCAAGGGAGGGAGGGTGTGTATTATGGTATGGATACATGTCAGCTTTCTTGTTTGGCCTCAGTAACTTCTTAAATGTTCCCAAACCAAACAGTTTCTGGAAGATGCAAATGGCACTCTTTCTTGGAAAGGAGCTATGAATAAAAACTTGATCAGTGACTCTCACTGTTCTTTATACAGAAGGGAATATCTTACAGATTGCATGTATATTTTTAATAACAAAAGACAAGTAAATCTTCTTTATAAGTTAAATCAAGCATGTTTTGAATGTATTTATTTTTTTCCTGCAATAGATACTGCAGTTCTGATAAAAATATGTTAAGTACATAGCAATCATTTTATGTAGACCTACACGTTCTGTAGAGAATATTAGACAGTATTCTGTTGTTTATTTTGATGCCAAAGAAGCTTATTATTAAAATTATAGAGAGAAATGGAGTCTCCCTGTTCTTTTTGCAAGCATGCAGAATTTGAAGTTTTAAAAACTTTTTTTTTTTTTGCCTCCCATTGAAATGTTTTCAGATAGGTTTCTTTACTGGCATATCAGGGGCTTTCAAGCGTGATTGGAATTCTGTACAGAATCATAGTTCTGATTTGCATGTCCTCTTAGAGACACTATTCAACTGTAAATTAATTACAGAATATAATGGGACTCTATAATTAAGATTTGGCAAAATTCAGTAAGATTATTTTCTATTGTATTTTAAACATTTTTTATATTAAATGAATATTCTTGAATAAGGGGGCTGTATTTTTCTGTGCCTAAATTTCTGAGTCATTCATATACTGCTAAAAAGCTGCTGAAGTGTCTAGTTACATTGTGACTCTGAAAAATATAACCTTGACTGAAAAGTTAGTAATTCCATACCTAAGTTTTTTTCTTCATATCATGGTTAAAATTAATCAGCAACAGCAACAGACTGCTTGTTAGGTTTTAGTAGGAATGGAAAGATACTCTTGACTGCCAATTTTCAATCACTGAGTTTCAGTTCATTTCTAGTCCTTCTAGGCAACATGGGGAAGCCAATCACAGTTTTTAGCCTTGCTAACAAGTAAAAAAAATATATCTCAGAGAAGATGCTTGTGTTTTGCCTAAATCATTACAAGTTGATGTAACTGTGTTTATTAATCACAGGAAAAATAATGCTCACTTGATATTTTGTAAAATTAATTATTATTTTGTTTTAAACACAGATGTCTGAGACATACTGAAAGCATTATTATCTTTTCAGACGTAGTGATAGAAAATACAGCAGTAGCATAAAGCCATTTATTTTTACTTATGCAAATGTTGAGCAGATGGCTTAGCTTCTTCTCTATGATGATTATGCGCTTTCTGGGCTTGACACTGTTCAGGGATAAAGACTGCAGTATACACTGCACATAGATGTACTATCCTGCATTTTCACTTCATGCATGACAAGAAATGTGTACATAAATAATATTAGTAAATTATTCTTATTGAAGTAGTTATTTCTTGGTCTTTAGTTTCAAAAAAAAGGCATTATTAAAAATCTCCTGTACTAATTTTTTTTGCAGGAGACTAAACAAAAAAAACTAATGGTTTTATACAAAAGTACTAAGCCTACTAATTTCTTTGCATTAAAGAATGACAGTTAGCAATTCTTTGCTTAAAATTTTGGTTGTGATTCAAGTTGATCATGAAACTAAATGTTGTTCCTAAGTAGTCAGATATGAAAGATGTACAGACTACTAGCCTAATCCCCAGATGTTCCAAGTATCCAAAAGCTCTATTGGCTCTCAAGCAAAAGGGGCAGAAAGTAGCTTTGCAACATTTCTTGAAACAGCTGTCATAGGTAATTTCTTTCAGGGATACAACTGCATGTTTTGTTACAACAATGTAGCGGGTTGAGTTCGAAACCGGGCAGAAACACCAATTAAATGTAGTGGTTTTGATTCAAAATATTCATTATTTACTTATTTTCCTTCTGTGAGACAAGAATTAGGAGAAAAGAAAAGCAGGCACAAACCTTAAACAGTTGCAGTACAATGAAAGAGCTTTATTACTAACAGAATTAAAAGTAAAGAGAAAACAACAAAACAAAATTAAAGTAAATTCCGCCCCCCCCCCTCCTTCCAGCACTTCTCTCCTTTTACCCAGCTCACACAAGGGATAACAGAACATGGGATGTTAGTCAGTGTTGCAGTTCTTGAAAAGTCTCCCTCTTATGCTTAAGGAAAAAAGGGTTTTCCTTCAGTTGCACGTGGTTCCCAAACTGCCACCAATAGCAGACCCGCCTGGAAACAAACAGTCTGCTGTGTGTAGAACATCTCTCCCATGAAGAATTTCATAGTTCTTTCACACTACAAAACATGGGCCATCACATGGGGTTATTCATCTTTTTAAGGGTAAGTTATTTTGGCCTGCACACAGAGGCTTTTCTTCGCCACAAGTCTCTAACAGCCTCTCACTACTTCTATATAGCCTGGCATAGGCACTCTTCACAAACTTCACAGGCACACGAGGATACTCCATCCCCCCATGTTATTCAAATGGATTAAAGAGACAAACAGTTTGTGGTATTACAGTTTCTTACCACGGCATGCAAGAAGGTTTTTTAAGCTGCGCGCCAGAATCGCGGCACCGCCCTCTTTTCTCCCATTGCCATGCTCAGCTCCGTCCCACGGGACTCACTTCTCTTTCTCTCTGACTCTGAAGCTGCCATGTTGAAGGGTGTTCTTGTTCAGGCTTTACGGTGGAGAAAGCCTCGCTCCCTCTGTGCTGCTGGCTGCGTGGTGTCTTCTTCAGTTCAGCGCGAAGTGTGCTGGCTGCAGACAGGAGGTTCTGCCGGCTCCCGGTGACTCCGCCGGCTCCGCATGGAGAGGAGAGGGACCTGCCTGTCCCCAGAAGCCGCGCTGGATGGGTTTAGCTGTGAGCAGTCCATGGCTGGTTTTAGCTGTGAGCAGTCCATGGCTGGTTTTAGCTGTGAGCAGTCCATGGCTGGTTTCAGCTGCCTGTGGCTCTGGGACAGTCCCCCCAGCGACCCAGGGTCCGTGCCATGGCGTTGGGAAAAGGGGGGAAGGGGCAGTGGCCCCGGCCCGGCCCGGCGGGGCCTGGAGGCTCGGAGCCCCCCCACCTTCCAGCAGGCGAGCTCCGACCAAAGGGGAAATCCCGCCTTTCTGTGCGGTTTAAATATGTAAATTGTGAGAAGCGTAATTGGTCTTAAAGACTGTCCATCAACTCAGGGTCAACCCAACACAAACAATGAAACCAATAAGCTTACTATTTTTTAAGGAAATCACTACTTTGTGTCCTGACTGCAGCCACCAAACTCTTCCTTACACAGTGTTTCTTTCTCCCCTGTTCAGTTAGACACCCACAATATCCAGATACACTTAAAATGAAAAGCTGGTTTATACACCCATTCCTGCTTCCAGTTGTTATTTTTCTGAGGCATGAACCGTCTTAAAGATGACCTGTTTCATCTACTTTTATAGGAAAGAGATCAAATGCCTAAGTTAAAAGACAGCATTAACTGGGAATACCATCTACTACAACTTATATTAAAATGCCTTATTTTGTGCCTAGTGTTGGAAACTCTTATTTTAGACTGCTGACTTCATTCCAGAAAAAAATAAAATGCACTAAAGATGCAAGTAAATGGAAGGAAATATTCACACGATTTGAAGAATGTTTATCAAAGCTAAATGGTGTGAAGAAATTTTTATGTACAAATCAAGGAAATCATATCACTTAAGGAGGAATAGTTCTTAATTTAATTAAATTTCATATTATTGACCTTTTTTTAATTTGAAAATTTTAAAAGTGATTATCAAATGTTTTTCTAATAAATATAATCACACCTAAAATATTCCATAAAAATCCAGCCCTTGAAGTTATGTACTGTAAAATGTGCATTTCTGTTGTGAAGATAATCCTTTCTCAAATGACATGGTTGTGAATTTTTGAGGAGGGAATCATTTTTGTTAAATAAGAGTAATTTTTTCTTGAAAAATTAAAAAAATGTCAATTCATTATTATGCTAAGTTCTCCATGGTAATATTTAAATTGAATACTTATTCATTCATTTTATTTGGAATCAAAAGGCTGTAATTCATTGAAATAAAATTAACTTTTCTTCTGACTTACCTAGAGGGTAATTTGTATTTCTCACCATGAGGGCAATGGTTCATAAGAGATGCAAAACCAGTTCTGATCTGATAGTATTCCAGAAGTGAACAGATTACTCTTTGGATTACACTTGCCTTTAGATAAATTTATTTCATTGTAGGAGTAAAATAGCATTTAGTAACTAAGTGAGGACAGTCAAATGTTTTGCCACCTGAAACAAACAGGAAACATGATCAATATAGCACTAAGAACATACTACAGTTTTTAAGGAAAAAGATTTAATTTTAATTCAGCACTGGTAGATTATATTGATGACCTAAAAGTAAACATACTTTTTTTCATTAAAAATCCACCTTTTTCTACAAGAAGGAGTCATCAAATTTCCCAATAGACTTTTTGGTACTGTATTATTTATTTATTTGTTTGTGCCATTTGAGGTTAAAAAATAAATTCTTCAGTTCTACTGTAAACTACCATAGAGGTAATTCAGTTCAAATTAATTTCTGATAAATTTGGGTAAGGTTGCTATCTGCTTGCTATCACTTTCTCAATAAGTCATGCTCATCCTCAGCATTTTTCTTGTCTCCCCTAAGTTTGGAAAAAAACAAACATTTTAGCTATAAGGAGTTGCAGCTTATCAAACTTCATGTAGTAACAATCAGATCAAAAATTATAGTGGATATCCCCACTGTATCACAAGGTCTGTAACACTTGAACCTTTTTCTATACCAGGCAGTGTCATTAAAAGTCCACAAATCTGTGTCAGACTGTGAACTCCGATTCATATCCTTCTTTCCAAGGTCAGGGAAACTAGTTGTGGATTTAGTGTAGTGATCCTGGTTCCACTAGGCTTGAGATCTTATAGTCTTTTCCAGACCTGTTCTAAAGCAATTTCATTTGTAAATTCAAAGGGACTTTGAGCAATTATAACAAAGACTATAATTACTGAGAACTTGAAAGTAAAGGGGAGGAAGTTCTCAAGCAGGTAATCCCTAACAGAAATTTTGTTAGTATTTAAAAAGAATGGAATTATCATGGAATAGAAACTCCAGCATTTCATTTTAGTAGCTGAGTCCAGCAGAATTAGATCCATGTTCATGCTGGCTTATGCTAAAGCTAATGGACATAAACAAAAGGAAGCCACAGTATGCACTGCAGAGATGGCCAAAATTGACCTGAACCTGTGTCAGTGTCCTGCAGGAATGTGAGCAGTGTTCACACCATAAAAATCAGGGAATTTCCAGGAACTATATTATTGTAGACACAGAGATCTGATATCATTGAGATCTCTGCATTTCTAAAATGGAAAGTACATCTAATACAGGAACACTGGTGAGTGGTAGAGATTCCAGAGGAATTAACTCAAAGCCAGTGTACCTGCAGTAACAAATGAGTCAACATATTAAGTGATTCTGCCTGAAGCCTTTCTGTCCATTTGTCAGGATTCCCATGTCTTCTTTATCTGGCAAGACAGTGCAGAACATCTGCTTGACTGCTGGAAGTTTTTGAGTACAGGAATAAAAGTGTCTATCTTGTTTCCCAAACAGAGTTCACTACTCAGACAATATTTGCTGCTGACTTTGCCTTGTTTTTCAGAAAATAAGCATGTCAAAAGTACAAAAGTACATGAAAGGGTTCAGCTTACATTATTCCCCACTTTTGAGATTATTGGCTGCTATAAAATGTCTTTGTGTAGAAAAAAAAATTAAAAGCTGGACTTTGCGGAAGTTCTTCTACACGGTCTTTACTGTATTGAAAATTTCATAAACCTTATGAAAATCCTTTAGTTTGTCAAGAAGGGTGATATGCATATATGTAGAAGTCATGGGGAAGAGTTTATGATATGCTTTGTAAGTATTTATAGTGTGAGCTTTTAACCTGTATGAGGATAAGAAGAGGGTTTCTAACAGCCACTTGAGGAAATTAGTTCAATTTGTTTGGGCAATTACAGTTCTTTCTTTGAAATAATATGCTTTAAGTAGCCTCAATATGTTTTCTGAATGTCTGAAATTAATTGGAAAAACAAATCACTAGTCCAGATGTTATCAATGGTGTTGGGTCTATTTTATTTTATTTTATTTTATTTTATTTTATTTTATTTTATTTTACTGGAGTATTTATCAGCTGAATTAAAGCATATTACAGTTCATCTGAAATATCAGCTCAGTATTTCAGTAGTATTTCAAATACAATTTAGGTGGAACACATTTCTAATTCATAGTATGTTAGATAATACTGCACACACTGTACTCCCAAACACAGGCTGCTTTAAAGGTATACTTTATTTTTTCTCTTTCATATGCCCAGATGGTAATCTGTTTGCTTTGGGGTGAACTCATGAAATGAAGCATCTGGAGTTTAGAGTGTTTTGATTTGCTTCACTAGCTTCACCAAGTTCTGACTATATTGCAAAATATTTATTGCTAGAGCTCTTACCCTGAAAATAATGTTGCCAAAGGGTAAGGAAATCATAAAAGTGTTGGTACCCTTTTCCAGATTACAATTCCACTAAAACTACTGCAAACCTTAAGTGCAGGAGCTGAGTTTCCCAATCTGAAGATGAATGTCATGTGCATTATAAACACAGTCCTCTGAAATGAACCAGGTCTACACTTGAATCATCCATTGAGTTACAAGTGCAAGGTCAAACAACACTTGGCTTAGTGTAAGAACATTCATATATAGTTGATTTAGTTATAGTGACAGCTCCATATTCTCTTTTATATTGCAAAAAGATATCAATTACATTACAGGTAGATTATAGCTGTAAAACATAGTAACTCTTATGTATGCATGCTGGAGATTTATAGATGTAACATTTTTAATTCAGGCACTTGTTTCTGTATATGACTATGAATAAGGATAAATCTGTATGTGGAAGAAAAAGGCAATTTCAGAGGCAACTCAATTTTGTTTCAGAGTAAGGCAGAGAAGCTGTAAGCAAAGTAATTCCTTCATTGGTTCTCCCCCTTTGGTAATCCCTATGGATTTTCCCAGCTCTTAGTCAAGCCATGTCACTAGCACTGAAATTGCTCTGTGTATCCATGGCTAAAGCAAATAGCATATTTCTTATCTCTGTCAGTTTTAGAAACTATGCAGGGCAACTCTGAGTAACAAACAAACAAAAGCTGAAACATGCTTATCACCAAAGCTAAAAAGCAGTGCCTTAACTCTAGGATTTTTTGTCTCATGTTGATTATCGTAACTATATACTTTAGGTGGTGTTGAAATTAAACTTTTTTTACTATTTTTTTTCTTAATGAACTTCTCTCTAAATTCTTGCATAAATTATCCTTGGTTTTTAATGGCAAAACCCAAAAAATTCATTGTTATGAAAGAAATAAGCATTATGTCATGGGAAGCAATGTTGTTATTGTAAATAATAGAGGCAGGAAAGCTACACGGGTGGGAGGCACCTGAAAAACACAGGTTATGGTCAGGTAGAAAAAACAAGAGTACTGTTGGACTTATTCTCATGCAAATTAAAATGTTTCTAATACCTGCTCTTTTAATTTCACCTCTCTTCCTATCTCAACACCTATTTGGTTGAAATGGGAAACACTCTTGAATAAAGGGTTTATTACTTCATTTTATCTTGTGACAAATCCTATTTGCTGAACTACCAAGGAAAACTTGTAAAACAAACTGTTGCAACAGTTTAATATGTATTATATAATTTCATTAACTTTTTTTTCTACCAAAGAGCAATTTCTTTGAACTAGCTATCATGCACCAAAATAAAACACTGTTGTGAAACTCTGTAAGATTGAAATCTACAGTTAATAGTGATGATTGAATGTCAAATGGTGCAAGTGAGTATTGAGCCTTTTAGATATTTGTGTTGTCTTTGTCCTGTTCAGTGTTACGTATTTAAGCTTTGTCTTTAACTCTGGCCGCTTTGAATTGTTATCTAATGCAGTTTTGTTAAGTCTTTGGTTCATAGAAGACTGTGTCTTCCCACTGTCCATGGTAAAAAGAGGTGATTTCTCTAAAGACTGATGTAATAATTCCAGCTATTTTAACCATTTACTCCTAAATGTCTCCAAAATTAAACAAAATTATAGGAGTGATTTACAGAGCATTGGTCCATCATGAGGTATTCACAGCTATAAGAGAACGTATCTGACAAGTGGTGGTGTTACAGGTTATTGGAAGTGAGTGGATGATGATATTCCTTTGTAAGATACATTCAGAATATTTTTCTGTCCTTAGGGAACACTTAATAGCTGTAATTTTGTCAATGTGTAACACACACCAAACAGTGTTTCATCCACCATGCAAGGAAGTGGGATGGGTTGGATGAGAGATTTGAGTAGGAGGCTTATATCTGTATTAGTTACCTAAATGTTTGGAATAACACAGATAAAAATAAAAACCTAAAGATGATACATACATATAGTTGAGACATTAACAAAACTGCCTTCTGGTTTTCCAGATACATGTAAGTTGATTTTGGTAGGGGGCTGTAAACCTGAGGAGCACCTGAGAGGTAGGAAGAGGAATCAAACACCTGTGTAGTCTTTATGAAGGAATGTTGTTGATGGTAAAGAGAACGAGCACTGAAAGGAGAGAGTCAGATGATTATCATTTCATCAGATGACACTTTGACGTTTATCCTGTAGCGAAGATTTTTTGCTTTCATTTCTTGATAGTTTTGATTTTGCATTTTGTTTGCAACATTTTAATAGTGATCAAATATTGTGACTTTCATTGGAAAATTAGTAAATTTCTAAAGTCATAAAAAATAAATGTTTGGAAGTACTGATTTTACAAAGACCATAAGCTTCTTCACATCAATTTTGTCTGTAATCGTTCCTAAACATTAGACTTAGTGAGCATTCATTCTAATTGAAGGTTATATGATGAAAAATGAAGAGAACGACAGAAGTTCATTATTTTATTGCAGAGTGCCTCCATATTTTGACTCTGAACAAAAGCATCAATAGATTTATATGGGCTTTGAGGAAAGGAAAGGAGATAATATTTTGGCTTCAAAAATCTGAACTTGATTAATTTTCAAAAACCCTATGCATAATCATTAAAATAGGAACTGTAGTAACTACTAGAACTGATGATGATATAAATCTTTAGGATGTTTGAAAAGTGAAATGTTAGCATTTTTTCCCCAGTTTCTTCATGATTTTAAACCTGAAAATATTGCTTTTGTTCACTTTTGATCACTTCTGGTAGCTGACATAAAGTGATGAGAGATGTATATTTTAGATCAGATGATAAAATATGAACCCAAAAGCATATCCAGTTTGTATTGTATAAATATTAGGAATTATTGAAAACATCATCCAAGATGAGTTGGATGAGCTCTCAAGAGTACCTTACCCACTGCCTTCCCCCAGTGCTGCCTTCTGGCAGCACTGTATATGTGTGGTTTCTGACAGATATTTACCCATGTTTCACAGTGACAGAAATTGGAGGTTGCACAAATCCCATAGACATTGTATTTCAGTGCTAAAGTATACTTAGGAATTTTCCATAGGAATTTGATCTATTTTTCTGCAATTTAAAGTCAATACTTCCAGCTGTGTCCACTTTAATATCTGATTTTGTTATTACCAGTATTTTCTTGTATAGGATCTGAAATGCTAAAGTGCAACTACATATCTACAGTGTGCCCTTTAACTCCAAATAGCAAAGCAGTGGATATTTCAGTGTAATGTCTACCCTCACAAAGCTACACTTCCTCTGTGTCACTCTGAAACTCCTCGCAGCTGGGGAGAGTGGAATGAAGTCAGGAGAATGAATAGGAGCCTGAGGGTTACAGTGGTCTGCCACAACTTACCAACTGTACTAAAAGCAGCAATGTTTTGAAAAGTTGTGCTACCTATTCCTAAAGCTTACTCTCAAAGGTCTTGTTTGAAGACCTCGGTGTGCAGCAGATATTTTGTAATTAATTTTTTCAATACCAAGTCTCTCAGATATGCTTTCAGAGAAAGTGTGGTATCTGTGTCCAACATGGTTTACTTTTTTATTAGCTAGTTTATTTAGGTTTTTAAAAAACTGTCTCTAAGCTTAATATGTTTTGCAAGCAATTTAACACATCTGTTGAATTTAAAAAAAACAAGCCAAACTAAACCAAACCAAAAAAAAAAACAAAACACATTCCCTGCCTTAAGCTGATATGAAAATTTTTATATCTTCAAATCATTAATGCTTGACAAGAAACATACATTACAAGGCTATTTTCTGAACTACAACAGATTTAAAATACAGTTATTCCTCTCCTCAGTGCATCTTGAGTAACATCTCTTTGGAATTCTGCAAAAAATTCTCAGCTGTGATTTAATCTAGAGAAAAATATGGCCACTACCCTTAAAAAATTCTATTGTATAAAGAATTCATTGATTTTATGCTTGAAACCCTACACTAAATTATATATAAAATTAATTAATTATATTTTCAAGATACAGATCTGAAGGATCTTCATTCTTCAGATGTAGATCATCGTTCTGTAAATCCGAAGTATTTCTTGTTCAGCAGTTTAAGCAGTTACTTTTTTGGTTGTGTTTCAACATTTCGCTCTGTGGCTTTTAATTTTCTCAATGTAGGTCAATGTAGATCACATGACTTATTTTCATGATGCTCATGTTTATTGTTTGATATTAGGGCAAAACTGTCTTAGTACATTTCACATGTTCGGCATCTGGCTCAAAAAAATCCAATGAAATCTTTAATATTTCTAGGCTGTCCCTGAGTAATATGCTTTAGTGGTTTCTAGTTTTGATAACTGTTTGTTTTGTTATTATATTCTCACTATGATTTTAGGGACAGTTTTTCTCTTCCTTAAAGCAATATCTTAATTAAGACTGCACATGCACTGCTGCAATAGACAAATTCAGGTAAAATATTCCAGAGTTACCAGACAGGAACTCCTGCAAAGAGATTTTCCTTCAAAAATCTAGGATAATCAGCATCTGGGGAAAAAATTCTATGTTTTCCATGTACAGTCCATGAATGAAATGCATATTTTACTCTATTTTGAACTTTTATTCTGATAGATATCATAAACCACCATCTGGCTCTTTAGTGCCACCAAAGGTTTTGTAGAAAATTGTGGTAGCCCCTCCCTTTATTTGTCTATTAGTATTTTCTAATTTTTATCTCTTCCATTCACAACAATTCTTATCATTAAGATTTTTCCTGACAACTAAGCTGATATCCTCATAAATCAGCTCTCTAAGACTTCCAAATCTTATCTCTGAGGGATACACAATACTCTTTTATCTAATGTGATTGCCTTTTTTCCGCATGTGTACAACCACTGGCACTGACTATCCTCTCCCATTTCCACACCTGGTTAGTAAGCTTGTCTCTTTCCCCAGCATCAGCTTTGTACCACCTAAAGAGCAGCTTGGGGCCAAGGGCAGCTTGTTTTAAGCTGAGATAATAGTGATATCCTGCAGCTGAGAAAACTGATTAGTTCCTCTGTGCCTCACCTATTAGGCAATCACTTATCTCTGAAGGAACTATTTCTTGCCACAGAGAAATTTAACTTCTCTAACAGCCTCTTGTATTGACCTTGTTGAATTCCCACTGGGGTCTTAATAAAAACAACCCTCTAGTCCTCTCCTACCACTCGGATTTTACCCTCAGAACTAATGAAGTAATGAGACGGAGATGTTATCAACATTTGGAAGTTTGACCCTTGACCTTCTCTAATGGAGGAGATTTTGATGTTGGTACTCCATTTTGCTGCTACATTTTGGTGAAGAGAGAAATCACAGAATCCCGGAGTGGTTCAGGGTGGAAGGGCCCACAGTGGGTCATCTGATCCAACCTCCTGCTCAAGCAGGGTCATCCCAGAGCGCATGGCACAGGATTTCATCTAGACAGTTTTTGAATATCTCCGTGGGAGAGACTCCACACCCTCTCTGGACCATCTCTTCCAGTGCTCAGTCACACACACACTAAAGTTCTTCCTCATATTCAGGTGGAACTTCCTGAGCATCTACTGCTGCCTGTTTAGATCTGATATTTAAATATCCTTTGACGGTTAGTTAGAATATAAAGCAGGGTTCAGAGTTTAATTCTCTCAGCCTCCAAAAGCTCGTGCTCACCCTTATTTTCAGTTTGTTATGTGTCCAACCAAAGGTGAAGGGAAAAAACTACAGTATTAAATATTTCACTTTTGCTTCAGCACAAACAGAATGAAAAAAAAGTTAGAGACATGGTGAATTCAGTTTTTTGTGGAGTTTTTGTGGGGTTCGTGGGTTTTTAAATTATTTTGGTTTGGGTTTTTATCTTCCTTCTCATTTGATTGTGTATTAACTCTGAGAAGGATTCAAAGGAAAAAAAGGCAAGATCGATAAATCGTTACAATTCTCTAGGAAAAGAAAGCCTGAAAAAAAAATACTGCTGTGAGTTTAAGTAAGTTTTCCATTTTGTTTGGAAATTATCTGCTAGGGAGATAATAGAGAATTGATACAAATCTCATGCCAAAACTACAGCTTTGGTGAACGTGCAGCCCAACTTCTTCTCTAGGAAAGCAGCTGTGTTTAGTGGAGACAGTACCAGACCCTGGAGTGCTTACAGATCATTGATGCCTTCCAAGACTGCTTCTGCAAGTTGCATAAATTCCTTATGTTACAGATGCATTCTGCAGTTCAGCTATTAGTCCATTTACTTTATCCATTATAAACCATATAGTATAATATAAAATGGTTGAACTAACTCACATATTTGTATACCACATAACAAACTGGTTGAATGAGAGTTAGATAAAACATTCTATTCTATCACAAAGTTTGCCTTTACTTGTGATATCTGATCTTTCCTGTAACTGCTGTATATTTATATTATATCCTAAGAATATTTTAAATAATATTCTTCTTTCTTTTTTATATTATGTTTTTCAGTTTACAGAATAACCTCTCCCAGATCACAATGTGCTTTATGTAGACATGCAGGGTCATCCTTTTCAGGAATTTGGAAAGGTCTTGGAGAAGTAATTTCTACATGACAGGAAGAAGAATAATTTTGTTATTTTGGTTGGTTTTTTCTGAAAACCTTATGTGGGACATGTTGATCAAAAGAGTTTATGGCATTTTTCACATTAATTTTGAAATAGCACAGTCATTACTAGTCTTTGGTATCAGTGGAGTTCTGGCTTATCAAACAATCTGTGGTTCTTTCAGGCATATTCTGGTCCTGACACATATGTGATTTAGAACTTTTCTTAACTCCTCAACCTTCACTGTGTAAGACAGATGTTTCTTCATCTGTCATGTTAACATAAATGGAAAGTTCAGATTTGATTCATTATGGCAAGACATTCTAAAAACCTCTTTTTTTACTATAGAGTCGGAGACATAGATGAAGAAATCTCTGGAGGTGCCAAGTTGCATCACCAACAGAGACAAACAGTTAGTCCGTTGAAGCAATTTTTTTCTTCGTCTCCATTCAGGTTTAATGCTTTGTCAGTTTCAACTTCAGATCCTCCAATAAATGTCTCTCTGTCCTACCGTAGGCAACACAGCTGCCTGCTCCCCTTGAGTGCCAGTGAGTGCACGCTTTTTTTTGGTGTTATTAGAAGGTGTCAATTGCCTCTAACCCTATTTATCTTAGCAGACCCATTTAGGCCTCTGACAATCTTTTCTATTCCATTTTGGACAGGAGCTAAATATCATTCCAAGACATCTCAAGGCATTTTCACTGAAAACATCACCATTTCAAAAAGCTCTGTACAATTCATGGCTGAATATATTTTCTTCTTTTTTTTTTTCTAGTAAGTGAGCAGTGGAGCTGAAAAACTTGGCAGAAAACTCTTTTGTCTTTCCTGCTAATATCTATGGAACCTGGTTTGCAAGGTAAATATTCCATTTTAATTGACTGTAATTGTATACTATTAAAATTTCAAATGTCTAAAATGACCTAATAGTACCTCTAAGTTTTAATCTACACTTTTAGCAGTGAATTGTATTAGAATACTCTTACAACTTAAAATAAATGTAATTAGTTCCTTTGGATTTATTAACAAATAAACCTCACTCTCAGGAAGAAAGGAAAATACAGTAAGATCTAGGTTATTTGTGAGTTTCTGGGTTATTTCTGGGTTATTTCCATCAATCTGAGTGAAAGAACAATTCAGATGACTGTGAATGTATTTATTATGTCTATCTATATTCTCTGTATTCTGTGTTTATTGGGAATGCTGTGTTTATTGGTGATTTTATTAGAAGGAAGACTGAAGGTGATTCTTGAGACCTTCAAGAATCTTATTTTTACAATCTTTTTTGCTGTGAAGTTTTTAAAGTAAGAGATTCTTGTTCCTGCTCTTAAACATAGCTTTTAATAATGATATCTGAAAGATAGTCATGTTATATATTTGGAAAATCTAGTTTTCTAGAGTTCAGAAATACCTCAGGGAAGCTGGCTTCTTTTGAGAATTAATCGTGTTACTATGATTTTATTTTAATTAATTACTGTAGAAGGTTGCTGATTCTACCAGAAAAATTATGTTACCAAGAAAATATTACCCTGAATACCATCCTCAGCTTTTTTAAGGGTCTAGCTTTAATATTACATTTCCTTTGACAATTTTCTTGTCCCATCCCTGAATTTTATCTTTGAAGTTGTCTTAATTGTCTGCAGGAAGGAACATTCCTCTCCCATCCTTTTTCCATTGACACTACCATTTTTCCTCTTTTAGACATGGTGAAAGAAAGTTTTCAAAATATGTCCTCTTATATGTTGTAAAGAATTGAACATCAAGCTATGCAAAAGCTGCTCCAAATTTATGCCACGAAAAAGAATTACCCCCTCTTGACAGAAGTGCCACTAAGAGCTGTATGTTCAAGGTGGAAAACTGGGCCTTTTGAAAAATAAAATCAGTAGATTTCCTGGCACCTGGAACGGGGGAGTGAATATTGTACTCTTCAAGCTCATCCCCAAGGCTGTGCATTTTAATATATCGTATTTTTTAAGAAGGGAGAGAAAAAAAGTGACTCAGCCTTTGCTTGAGTGAAACCCTGCTATGAGATGGTGGGTGGTGATTGTAAAAACAAAAGTAGCATCATTTCTTTCAGGGCTCCTTCTGAGCATGGAAGACATTTGTAAATTAGAAAAAAAAAAGAAAAAAAAAAGGAAAAAAAAGTATCTGGCCAGTTTTATCACCTTTTTTTTAACTACTAGAAATGGCAGAAAACTTCCAGTTTTGAGGAAGAGCCCAAAAGCAATGGTTTTTCATGCAGATAGTTAGGCACTGTACAATCAGATTCGTCAGAAAAGAGTGGGTGATGCTACATTTCAAAGTGGTGCTGGTGCAACTCCCTAGATGTCATGTTGTGTTACATAGGTTTCTTCTATCTTGAGTTTGCAAAGCCAGAAGAACTTGGAAAAACACTAACAGTCAGAAGTCCAACAGCTAAAGCTGTAATTTACAAGGGGTTTATCATAATTTTCATGATTATGTTGCACTGTGTTTAATGGAAAGTTAAGAATGTACTTAAAAACTTGCAGAACTGGGATATATTTGGCTGAATGACAGCTAAAGAACTGAGAGTGAAAACGATGAGTAAAATTTCCAAAGCATCTGTAGGTGACCTAGCAGCAGGCTAAAGATGCTCTTTCTGCATCACTGATGATAATTTTGTGTCTTATGTATAATAGAAATCACAAAAAATAATACAATGTTTTAAAAAATAATTGACAAAGAGCACTGAATTTTCTTCTAAATTACTATTATGACTTTTTATGCACACTAATCACTTCTGACTTACTGGGCCTCCTTTGTCTGTATGTGTAATTAAATCTGAAGGTGCCATTGTTTCTAATGACATATGTGCAATTTTTGGTATTGGCATTTCAATAGCAAAACACCAATATTCAATTTGGAGTTAGCAATAAGTCACTGCCAGTGAGAACAGACTAATGTATCTTCATGATGATGATCTTGTATGGGGTAATGAGATGTTTTTATTCAAACAAAAGGGTAGGTTCAGAGTTGTAATTTGAAATTCTATTTTTAAAAAAGGTTTGAGGAATTATTGGAAGTAAATTGTCTTTCATTCTGTCTTTTGTTTTCATGCTTCTGAAAAGATTCATTACTGCCTATTCAACTTGTTTTCCTAAAATTCTTGTGGTGAATTTGGGATGCACAGTGCATAACATCTGTGAATTTCCATAAGATGAGGATGTGAAAGTTTTCTCTATACTTTTCATTTGATGTTAAAATCCTCCCTGAGTAGGTTTTAGGCATCTCAAGAATGTTTCTGTCTTTACTGATCTAGATTATACTAAGTGCTGCTGTAAAGCATTATATCCCAATAGGTGTAATGGTCTTTCTATTTCAGAAAAAAAAAGGAAAAAAAATAAGAGTTTATTTCATTTGTGCATGTCAATACACATGTTTTTCTTTGCAAAAGAGGAAAGATCACACTATTGGATAAACTGAAATTTTTCATGTGAGTAAATATTATACATTTTTGTGCCTGGGACATTTCGAATAAAGTCAAATTAGGTGAGAGGTGGTGTTATCTAACCATGGCTGTTGCTGATGGTGTGTTTTTGCAGGCAGATTAACTTAGTTTCCTTCCCTAGGTGGCCAACACTACTGTAACAACTGATTTTTCCTCCCAACCCTCGATTTCAGCCTACTAGGGTGACAGATAATTTTTATATTACCAGATGTAGCCAAATTTTGCATGAGTGAAGTACTTGTTTAGAAATAATTTACTATCATTTCCAAAGTCTTCTATATTGATTCGTATTTCTAATACTTAAACTTCTCTATTTCTTGAGTAAATGCCCTGAATTTGATGGATTAGGGACTGTATATTGAGGAAAAAATGTGTCTCTTCAACACTCCTAGAGGAGAACACAAAAAAATCTGGATGATTGTATTTTTTCTCCTGCTCTTTAATCCACAAACCTAGATTATTAAAAGTACTTATTGAAGGATTGGCTAATAAAATTAGTTAAGGTTTCAGTTCTCATAGTTCTCAGTGTTACCAGATCCGCATGTCTGAAAATAAGCAAAAGCTATCATAAAGCTTTGCTTTTGAGACCAGAAGCTGCTATTCTTCATAATGGAAAGAAAAATTTGAATAGTTGTGCTGAAATTACTAATCCCCTCAGGTTTAAAACACTCATTTTAATCCACATTCTTGAATAATCTCTGATGATTAAATCTAGTACTTTCAAAAGTAACAGGTGACTTCAGACAGTCAGATTATACAGCCAGAAGGGGTCTAATATTCAGTAAGTTCCGACCACTTCTTTTATGGAATTCAGGCTTCTTCTATATTCAAAATGCACACCCAAAAATTCACTTAGAGACATCTTTGCTTACCCTGGAGCTGCAAGACCTGCTGATTCTTGAAATCGTCAGAATAAATTAGAACAATCCATTACAGTTTTTTGTGGTGTTATCTTGTGCCGTTATGTATGCAGTCATCTGAATATTTTCTCTGAGTCATAAATGGAGTTATACTCTAAGTTACAGTTGGACTTATAAATAAGTGTTAGGATTTATTTGGGAGTCATTAAATTTACTGAATATGAGCCTTAATTTTCCAGATGAAATTCAGAAGCACGCATTGGAGTATGGACTTTAGGCATCCACATTCGCATATAATCAAAAAATGTCTAAAACTGAAATACGGCAAGCAAGGCATTTCTTTGGAGAGACACTGGTTCATCCAGTGAAGACATTCCATTTTCTATCCCAGTCTCTCCAAATATCAAGCGGTGTCTACATTTGATGGGTACTAGAATTGTTCTTTGGAAAATAGAAACTTAACCTCACTAGCCTTTGTTTTAGAAAAGTAAGAATGTCAAGCAGAACTGAACAAAAATCTTAGAGAAGCAATCTGCTGGAAAAAGTAAAGTTACAATCCACAAATACAAAGCTGTTTTATTTATGCCTGGAAATGTAGCAAAGCTTTGTTTTGCAACTACTCTGAAGACACTTCATTTTGCAGAAGATAAAGACACCTTAAGAATAGCTAGAAGATCTGCTGTCACCTTTTAGTAACATTGTCAATATGCTTCCATTTTCTGCCTTAAGCAATGCACCACTTTAGATTGTGTAATTCAGTCCTTCCTGACTTTCCTTCATGCCTCACTCACAATCCTACTGTGCATGCTTAAATCTTTCTGGTTTGCATTTTTATACTTGAAGCCCAATCTTTGGTATGGAATTTTGAAATGAGAGTTCATCATAGTAAACTACTGTGTTGCATTTCATTAATCAGAAAGTATATGAGCAGGAAAAAAAGCAATAACTTTGTACACTATTACTGTCAATGCAAGAGCTAAAGCAAAAGGTAAAAGGAGAGTTTTGCATGATAATATATGCAGCTCTCCAAAACTGAACTGAATGTGTTGGTTTATTTTGATGTTGGAAGAAGAATTTGCATGCCCAAAAGGTGGTCTTCAGTCCCTGACTGGCAAAAGCCAAACCATAACCTCAATAATCTTTAATGTCCCTTCCAACCTAGGCAATTCTATGATTCTGCAATTAAAAAAAAAATCTGTTATGCAACAGCAACCTGCTGATATACAGCTGATCACAGTTTGACACCTTATATTCTTTTACATAATCTCTATTTTTAATGTAGCTGTGACTTCTGGTATATTTTTTTCAGTACCACTAGGGATTGTATAGAAGCTTTTGGCATTAACATTATCTCAATATTGTAAAACAAATTTCAGAGCTTTATTTCATCCATTTTTACTGCATCACTATGAATTAAATCATCCTTAGACTAGAAAATTGTTCTCAGACTCACTACACCTTTAAGTGTAATCATGAAGGCCACTGCCTTCTACCTCATTTTACTCACGTGCAAAGGACGTTTTGCCAGACAGGAGATGTTTAATAAGATGAGACCTCAGGCCTGAAAGTCCAAGAATTACAGGACGCTGAAAAGCTACAGTCAAGTGAGAGATGGTGAGGAGCTCTGCTAGGTCCCTAGGAAAGCCTTGCCTCAAATCTCTTAAAAAGTCCTTGAATGTGCAAGGAAGAACAGGTGACCCAGACGTGTGAATGAGAACAACTGTAGGTCAATAGAACCCTTTCAAGTAATGCAAAGTGACATGTCTTGAGAAAGCATTCGAGGAAACAGGCCACATAGCACAGTTCTTGGCCTCTCTGGAACATGGAAAAGAAGATAAAGGTATTCATAATGTAGAAATTGGTATTTTCTGCAGTAGTCCTTTGGAAGTGTTGTCAATATTACTAGAACAGAAAATTCTAATGTCATCACATTCTTAAATTTACGCTTTAAAGCATGAAGGATGAAGGTGAGTAAAAAAGGTATCAGCTCAGTAAAATATAAGAATTTTAATGAAAATATGGAGCTAAGAAGCATCATCGTCCTTTCTTTATATATAAATACAAGACTAAGAAAAAGAGTATCTTCAAATTTCTGAGAGGATCATCAAGATTTTGTCAAGATTACTCTTGCATTTGTTAATTTACTTAGGAGGAGTTCCTGTGCTGAATCTGGTGTTCTGTATCTGGAGCATACTGACACTACTTGAAGGCCATTATTTGAACTCAGTCTACTCACTATGCAGAAGAAATCTGTGCAAAATTCTTTTTTTTCACATGTAAAGCTATTTCTGCCTGTGCAAATGTGAGTACACATTTGAAATCTGTGGGTAATAATTTCTTTACAAAATTTGTCACTCTAATGGGGAAAAACAATTTGGAAACATTTGCGCAAAATCAGAACAGTTTTAACTTAAAGATTCCAAGAAAAGAAGAGATCTCATACCATTTATTTAAATGTATTCACTCTAAAAATAGTCATATACATTAAGTAGAAAGCAGTCACCATTTCATTTCCTTGATGTTTTGTTAGAAACAAGAAGATCAGTGCCTCAGTTGGACATAAAGGTTCATTTAGAAGATGGAGTGAATAGAGAAAGGGGAGTAAACCAAGAACTGTGTTATTTTAGTTTTCCTTTGGACACTGGGGGTTTAGAATGGGATGATCTTTAAGGACCCTTCCAACTGAAGTCTTTCTATGATTTTATCATTACAACAACAGTGATGCTTTTCAGAACCAAAGACTCATCCTTATGGGACAAAGAAGGCTATTTCTGCAGTATTCATGCGTATGTAAAAATTTGCCATTCTCATTAAGGTCAAATTTGTCATGAAAATTAAAGGTCATATCCTAAGCCAATCCAAATCATGTTATTGCTGAAGTTATATTAATTTACAAGAAATTGTGATAATCCTTAAACCTGTTTTGGAAATTCTGCTCACTCTGTATTGAAGCTTAGTGAAGAAATATTTTGAAATATTTTTCATGAAAAAGTTTATAGAAGTTGTCCCATTTATTCATCTGAATGTTTTCAAAGGGAAGATGATTATGATTTTTTTGTTCCTATGACATATTCTTTAATTTTGTTCTACTTAAATCAATACCAGATATTAAAATTCAGGAGAAGCTTATTGCATGTAGTAGCATCCTTCACATGGTATCCAGGAACCAAAAATACATCTATTAATTTCAGTCACGAAATATTAGGATCGCCTACACTGTGCTATCAAATCAGTAATTATTTAACAAATGTTATGAAGAGGGAGGAAAAAAAAGTGACAGCTATATTATCCCTACTTTAAATATCAGTATTTACAATATAGAAAGCTGACAGCTACTTAAACCTTAAAAAAGTAAAAAAAACCAACCCATACCAAAACAAAAAACAAAACCCACAAAAAACCAACCAACTAACCAAAAAAACCCCAAACCAAATAAAATCCCACCAAAACCAAAATCAAACAAATTAAATGCACCAAACCCATTCATTTTCATCCAAAAATCCTAGTAGACTTACAACAGTATATACTGAAGTAAATTGAGAACACACAGTTAAAAATTATGTAAACATTTTATGCCTATGTGTTTCCTTACAGTTCACAGCATACTTTCCAAATATTTGGTGCTCTGTTTCTAATAATTATGGTGTTTGCACTGAATGTTTTCTTTCAGAATCCTAAGTTAAGGCAAATCAGGTGACTCAATCTTGTCACCATCAGACTTCCTGGGTAGTACTGACATACTGAGTCAATGAAGTTACTGGTATGGTCAGGCACTTCTAAAACTGTGCTTATCTTATGCACTGCCTAATTTTTTTTTGGTTCCTTTGACCCCTTTATTTTGAAAACCCCTCTTATTTTCAGGAAGGATTTATTTTTAATGATGGACTTTCCTCATTGCATCTTAAAATGTCACAGCTGATTGCATCCAGGTTTGTGCTATTTACAGTGTCCCACTTTTTCTTGAGCCACCCCTTAATGGAAAGTAGCTCTTCATAACTGGACAATTGACTCCTTGTTAAGCAGGGCTGCTTTTAATAAAAACAGAACTGTGGCATTCATAACTTTAATCAAAAATTTTCACGGAATCCGTGGTGTTTGAAATAGAACTGGACCTGTAACATACACTATAATCAGAAAATCATCGTAGAATCATAGAATGGTTTTGATTGGAAAGGACTTTAAAGACCCTCTAGTTCTAAACCCTCAGCTATGAGCAGGGATGCCATTTACTAGATCAGGTCACTCAAAACTACATCCAACCTGACCTTGAACAATTCCATTAATGAGGCATCCACAACTTCTCAAGGCAACCTTTTCCACTGTTTTACCACCCTCACAGTAAAGGATTTCATCTTAAAATCAAACCTTCCTTCTTTCAGGACCCCTTGTCCTATCACTATGTGCCCGTGTGAAAAATCATGCATTTGTGCAATGCAATGGTAACATGATGCAGAACGGAAAAAAGAAATAAAATCAAATAATTAAAACCCCAGAAGGTAGTGAAATCATATCTTTTATGCTTGGATAATCCTGGGGGGAAAAAAATACTTTTAACACATCTATATGCAGGGACTATAAAAGCTTCATAGCATCCTAAAACTATGTCAGTGAAGGTGAAAGCAATCAGAATTTTCAAAGTGGGGGTAATAGATAGAAAGGATGTAGAGGAAATGTGGAATTAAGTTGTTGTATAAAAGAAATGCCTGTGGGGTTCCAGTGTGAGCCAATTTTGGCAAAATTGACCAAGATGATGGGTTGATGAACCTGAAGAGAAAAGTAAATCTCTCAGAGGAAAAAAATTCTTTTGAACTTTGGGTGGAAACCATTCTGATTAATGCACCTGATCCATTTGCATTAGGATTCTGATTCTAACTATGCAAATTCCTTCACATTATTTAAACTGTACAGCTGTGAAGGCTACTCCATACTCTGAGTGTGAAGAGCTTATACTTTTTAAGATGTAAATTACGTAATGTGGTAATATTCTAGCTTCATTTAACCATATTATAGAGCTGCTCAGCTCTGCTGAGCATTTTTATGGGAATTCATTTTATGAAGATGATATGCAATGTGCAGAAACAAAATAAAATTGTTGCTGTTGCTGTTGTTAGCAAAATTTATATTTTGTGTGTAGCAGCAGGTAGATGGATAATGGTTACCAGAACTGTGTCCTATGGAGAAAGACACATTTTCTGGGTCACTAAATAGGCAGATCACTCAGTTTAAGTAAAATAGTAATTGAAGGGTAGAAGATTTACGGTGGCAGTGGGATTCTAAACAAATTTAGATCACTAAATAAAACACAGTTTTTGGTAGTCAGAAAAGGTTTTTCTTCCTTTATGAACTGACCAGGTTCTGGGATGTTCCCCTGCTGTTTGAATTTCAGTTTTTACCTTAAATTCATTTTTCCCTCAGTGAACAGACAATTTCAGATAGCAGTCTGTATGTCTGTCAGATAGAGGGATGCTGTGAAGGCTGTCACATTCTGTCTTTCATTTCTTTCCCTTCAGTTACGCAAATAACAAGAATTTCAACACTGTCACTCCAGGATTATGTGAAACCATGAACATAACTCAGATTTCTTTGAGAGTGACTGAGACCAGCATTGGGTACTGCAAGCTCTAAGGCATTGTTTTTTTCTGTCTTCAGCAATGAATGGGCCAGCTTAATTTCAAAGCAGCTGTGAACAAAGTTGAAGTCCCCTGAAGGACTTTGTCATAGAGCTGTGTCTGCCCTGTTGGGGTCTGGAGGGATGGCATTGCCTTGCACTTGTACTCCTGTCCAATTCCCCTTGGAGATACACGTGGAAGGATGGATTTGTACCTGTAAGCAAATGAGTGACAGCCAAATGTGAGCACCAGTTCCAAAAAACGACGGCCAAAGACTGACAAGGAAAATCGTAAGTGCAATTTCACTGATCAGACGAAGAATTCTTCCTTTTATACCAGATTAAGGTTTTGTTTCCAAAATGCTGTCTTTTTCTGGAGGCTGCTGCATAAAGGAAAAAGCTGAATACTTCAGAGGAAAACCCACATACATAGTTAAGCTGGCATTAGTATAGGTTCTCTCTTTACTACAGTGCCTAGTGTCCTGCCTATTGTCCTCCTTCAATAAAGTACCATACTTATCTTACCCCATCTTCTAATGATATATTTCCAGTTAAAATGCTGGAATTTTTATCTCCACTCTCAAATTAGCATTGGGATATTTTCAGTATACCCAATAAAAAAAAATTTACTGGAATAAGAAGGAAAATTTTGTGATTTCTGAAATACGTATTTAGCAGAACAATGAATTTTGAATTAATACTGCTGGAAAGTACTTGGATAATTTTGCCTTTGAAAACACTCTCTTACTGAGGTCTTTCAAAGTAAGCACATTGTACTTTTGAATATATTTTATGTTTTTAAATAATTTATCCTTCCTTTTGAGATGGTTCTCAGATCTCAAGTGCATAAAAAATAATGTAAAAAAAAAAGACAACAGAAAATTATCTGGGTAGTTTTGTTTGGTAAAATGCATCTGGTTATATGATTGCATCCCATGAATATGAGCTTTATTTTCAGTTGAAATCAAGACTCTGAAAGGTAAAGGCTTTACATTTTTGTAGCCTTTGAAGGACACAGAGGACTCGGCAAGTGTAGGGCTTTCATGAGTCTTCTAACTGTGCCTTATTTGGTGATGGGAAACAACACTCAGGATATAATGTCCTTCAGAGTTTTAGTCCTTATACTCCTGTATAAACTATAATTGCTGCCTATATGAAAAATGATTAAAAATATTATTATGTTTTGAAATGACAATCCTCAGAGGGAAAACACCCCACCCCTTGTTTTGTATATTTTCCAACTATTCCTCTATCCCTGAGACACACTTTTTAAAGCGTATTTACTGCAATAGAATTTTCTGGCATTTATTTATCTAAATGGTAAACAAAAGCATTTAAAAGAGACTTTCCAAAAATACAAGAAAATCGGAAAGTATTTTGAGGTAAGTCTTTAGTTAGGTTTTCTTCACAGACATTTCTGGCTAACTAACAAGCCTCTGTTGAACTCCATAAGGCAGTTCTGGAAGTGGTACAAAGGATGAATTGTTCTCTTTGAAGGGATTTTACTTCCCTTCTTCTCTCAGGTAATAATAGAAAGTGTTTCTTCTTTGGTCTTCATCCTTCATTAATGCATTATTTTGTTTAAATATTCAGGAATACCATAACAGCATTGCCACACCTGCAGTTTAAATAGTTACCACTGTAGATTATGTGATACCTTTTTTTATGTTCAAGAAGTCTCACAAAATCTGCAGACAGGACCAATTATGTAGACAAACCTTAAACACTGTTCTTTGGTTTTTCCTTTTCTTCTTTTTCTTTTTTTTTCTCTTGTTGTCTTAAGTGCTGTGCAGACAGCATAAGTAAGGCAGACATTGACGAAGAACTTTGAAATACCAATTTTGGAGAAAAAGTCTCTTTTTAGACAACATGAATTCATTCTTTCCTGACTAGTATTAGCTAAATTAATTATACAATAACTGCCCCACCATAAAACCATCCTGGAGGTGTCACATTAATTCTTTTTATGACAGCACAAAAGTAAAAGTTAACAATAAAAGTCTCAAAGTGAAAGCTTTTAAAGTGTTCTGACAGAAAGAATTGTTCAACAAGTACTTGGTTTAAGCCAAACTAAATAGATCATAGTTAAAAAATTAATCTATAAAAAAATGCTTTCTTTTGGGCATATTTAGTTCCACAAAAAAACCAGCAAGAGCCTGTAAACACAGCAAACAAAATGCATAGTTGAAAAGAAGACTCATATTACAATTTTTTTTCACATTATTTAATTTGTACCTGATGGAACCATCTGGCAAACCAGAAATGAGTTCATAAAACATCTGTATCATTGAAAATTTTTTTTAATTAGAAATAGGACCATAATTCCCAAGTACTGTTCCTTTGTGTGAGCAAATTTTTTTCACAGTCGGATAAAATCAACTTTCTCCTGTTTGTCTTTTTCTTGTGGTAATTAACATGTATTAGTTAGCTTGGATAAAAACACCTCTTAGCTCCTATCAGTCTTGCAAAGGAAGAATTATTATGTTCTCTTTCTCAGGTTTTCTTTATTGTTATCAATATGTGTTAAAAAAAGCAGTAAGAAAAAATAGTAAAAAAAATAGTAATTATGACACTTCAAAATTGAAGTATACATCGAATTCTGGTTACTAATTTTAAAAAGAAAGTAGTTGCTATAAACTGATCAGATATACTGGGCTTCCATATGAAGATTGCATCTCTTTCACTTGACAAAAAGACATTTGAGGGAATGTGGGAGACCTTGATTTGTAAAAATAGTGTCAATAGGAATATATAAGCACTTCCACTCAGAAAAATAGGGACAAGCAAAGAAATGTCCTGGAAGAAATGTCCTGGGAGCTCAAAAGGGAATATTTGCACAGAAGGGAAAATTTATGGAACTGATTATTCCTGGAATTTATTAAGTACAATTTGTAACTAGGCTGAAGAACATATCAGGAAAGTGAAATGGAGCAGGATCTTTGCTTCAACAACCAGTGTACAATCTCTCAGGCAGAGAGGTCTGAATAAGTGGATTTGCAATACTGAAATATTTAGCTGTTTCAGCAGCCTTATAGGGTGCACGGTACCTCTGTTCAAAAACTGAGCAGCTCAATAAGCAGGAGCACGTCTGAGAGCCAGGGCAGAGGTGTAGAAGGGTGTTTTGGCCTGAGGAGCTCATGTCTGTGCATGCAAGCACAAGTGATTTCTTTGCAGCACTGTTGTGCAATTTCAGTAACTCTGTATGGCAGCCAAGGTGGCTGCTTCCCTAAGGGGGTCAAGAGGAGGGAGGATTTCAGCCATTTCCTGTCACTTTGCAAAGCATCATTTTAGACTGTCTTGCTAATAAATGAAGTGTAGCTTAGGGCACAGAGACTTATCTTTCAGATACAATTTCAGTCTGAAAACTTTGGGGATCTGATTTTACTTGTATATTCAGGTTTGTAATGTGATTATCTGTATTCAGTGATGTTTGCCCATGAAATAGTTCTGGTTGTTACTAACAGGTTGGTACAATTGACTTTTACATTCAGGACTTTTTTTCTATTTCCTCTCTAATAAGAAGAAATTTACTAGACCATAATGGTTAAGACAGGAAGAATTTTTAAATTTTTACCTTTTTTTAATGAAATGAATTGAAACAAATTTTCTGAGATTATTTTTTACACTGCTGAAAAAAGTACTCACAAACTCTAATTCAGCTCTCTGTTTATATAGCTGAACAAGGTAATTGTCTTCTGGGAAGATATCTTCTACACAGAAAGCTGAACCAAAGACTGTTTTGTTTTGGAAGGGATCCAATTTGCAAGATCATATAGTCCAACCCATCTGCCATGATCAGGGACATCTTTCACTAGATCAAAGCCCCACAACCTGTGCCAATGTTTACCACTCTCATGTAAAAAATATCTTCCTTATACTAAATCTGCTCAAATACACTAAGATCTCTTTCAATTTAAAACTCTTGTCCCTTTTCCTCTCCCTAAGGAACTTAGAAAAAATGCCTCTGTCTTTCATACAAACTCATTTTTAAATATTGGAAGGCTGCAATGAGGCCTCCTTGAGTCCTCTTTTCTCTAGACCAAACAAACTTAGTTTTCTCAATCTTCCTTCATAGGGAAGAAGTTCCAGCCTTCTGGTGATTCATGGATCACGGAGGATCATCTACATGGTCCCCTTCTGGGCTTGCTCCAACAGGTCCCTGTCCTTCCTGTGCTGGGACCCCAGAGCTGGATGCAATGTTCCAGGTGGGGTCTCACCAGTGCAGAGCAGAGGGGCAGAATCCCCTCCCTCCCCTGCTGCCCACGCTGCTTTGGATGCAGCCCAGGGCACGTTTGGCTTTCCAGGCTGTGAGTGCACATGGTCAGGTCATGTCCAGGTTTTCACCCACCAGCACCCCCAATTCCTTCTTGGCAGGGCTGCTCCCAGTCCCTTCATCCTCCAGCCCATACTGATACTGGGGGTTACCCTGACCCAGGTGTAGAACTTTTCATTTGCCCTTGTTGAACTTCATGAGATTTGCACAGGCGCCTATAAAACCTGCCTGTGGATGGCATCCCTTTGCAACATCAAATCCCATTTATGTAATCTGCAAACTTGCTGAGGGTGTGCTTGATCCCACTATGTCACTGAGAAAGATGTTAATGGCGTAGTTGACAGTATAGACCCTTGAGGAACATTACTCATCACTTGTTTCCACTTGGACATTGAGACACTAACTATAAAAATTTTTGGGTATGGCCATCCACACAATTCCTCACGCAATCAACCATCCATCCATCCATCCATCCATCCATCCATCCATCCATCCATCCATCCCATATCTGTCCCATTTAGTGTCCAGAATGTTTTGGAGGACCATATCAAAGGCCTTATATGTAAATGACACTTGTAGTTCTCTTCTTGTCCACTGTTCAGTCATTCCATCCCAGAAAGCCACTGGATGGATTATGAAGGCATGATTTGACTGCCAAGTCACATTGATTGTGTCACCTCCCAGTATCCCATACGCTTCAACACGGCTTCCAGGAGAATCTGAACCTTACAAGGCATGGAGAGGAGGCTGACTTGTCAGTCATTCCCAGGATTCTTTTTTTATCTTCTTATTAATTACTTATTATTATGTCAGAATTTATTTTAGGTTTACTTCTTTTGACAGAGGTTTTTTTCCCATTCTTTATTCAGAAATTTAAATGCAATTTGCATAATAAGGGAATAGAAAATTATATGGCTTGTCTTAACTTATTCTGAAATTACTTAGGTCTAAGCTACTAGCTTGTTTTCCATTATTTTGTGCAACTGAATATGAAAAAAGCTAAGAAAAACCCTTGACTGAGGTCAGAATTTTGAGACAAGAGTATTGCAGTTACCAAATACATATCTAGCAAACTCCTATAACACACACAGTAACAGCTGCATAACATATGAGTTACCAAAGATTAAAACAATATCTCATTGATGGTGTTCTCTCCTATGAAGCTGCTCCATGGATCTTGATTATCTTGTTGTGTTCTTCAATTACAGAAGAAAACACCTGTAGGCATTAGCTCCCCTGAATAAAGCAAAGTGTAGTATGTCTTTACAGGTGCAGACACAGCTGACCTAAGCTGCCAGTGTCACATACCACAGCGCTTGCTTTAGGACAGTGAGTATTTCCTTGGAAAATGTATTCCTGTAGGGACAGAATTTTAGTTGTTGATAGCTGCTCTGTCATCTTGCAAACACAGTGGGTGTATGGAACCTTAGGGTTGCAAGTTACTGCTTTTTTAATGAGTTGGTGCAAGACCTCTAATTAAAGACTCATATCTGCTTTTGTTTACAGCTGGAATCATTAATAATGGCAAAAGTATTTCTGCTTTACAAGCATTGCTGGCTTTTGTGATTCTGTTTTTTTAAGAGCAAATTTCTAGAAAAAATTACATTCTTCCTTTATACTCTATGCTGCTCTTAATGTAAATTGTGGGAGATGTAAGACAGGACATATTCTTTTTCATCCTCTGTATTCTCTTTCATAATTTCTTTCAAATGAAGACAGGATGAATACTACCTTTAAAAAGGAAAAAAAGAACAAATTGGTTTTATGTGCATTTTGGAGCAGAGCTCTTACCAATGTTTTATGAGACTTCCTTATTCTAACAGAAGCAATTATAAATTAACTCAGGTCAATTTTGGTTTTTTAAAATACCAATAATTTTTTTTTTAAAAATTACATTATTCATTTCCTAGGAAGCCCCCTTTCCTTGAAACAAATGTCAAGACATTTGAGTAAACAGAAACTACCTGCATTTTTAATGAATGGTTATTTTTTTGTAAAAACATTTGGTTATGAAATGTCTTGCTGGTTTTGGTTGCACAGATTTGTGACACAGTATTAGACATAGATCATGTACAACACAGAAGCCTTTCTTAATAAGAGATTCATAAATATAAAAACCAATTGTAAACTCAAATATTTTAGTTTCCTTGGGTTTTTTTTTCTTTTAATTCCCCGTACATGAATCATACTGTTCTAAATTATTGGCAATTATTTGCAAATTATGCATGTGATAACTGAACACAAATGACCCACCCAGTTCAAATGGTTGTAAGCAGCTGCTAGTGGACCCTTTTTTTGGAAAAACAGCTTACAAATTATAAAAAACCAGAAAGGTAAAAGTAACGTAGAACATATTTGAAGACTTTTAGTTCTCTTACTTGTAAGTCTCTTGAGGTTAAGAGAGGCAAAGTAGAATCAATTATACACTTCAGCCTAAGGAATTTTTTTATGGAATATTTTTATTTAATTAATGACCAGCTTCCCACAAGGCAGTAAAACTCATTGATATTTAGATATAAACGACGTAAAATTGGTTCTCTGACTCTTCTTTTGTTAGTACTCCTGCTGTATAAATAAATTTAATAGGATTTTGCACACTAAAAATAAAATTTCATATTAACAAAGTCAATTGTCCTGTCTCTCTATAGCATCCTAAGGGGAAGCAGATATATGAATAAGATAATCCGTTATTAGTAGCAATGCTGTGAACAAAACACACTCTCTATATACAGCCTGAGAAAGGGTACTTAGCTGACTAACATTTGGAAGGCCATGTAATGCTTTCAGCTGAACTTGCTGACAGTGTGAGCCGGAGCCATCAGTCCATTTGATGCTCTACTGAGCTTAAATAAAAAAATGTGATAAAGTTCATAGGTGGGAAACAGCAGATAAAGGCTATCATTGATACAAAACACAAAAAATAACTCAGTGTTAGACCTTGCACTTCCAAGTGAACAGCAATGCAACAGGGAACAAGATACTGTATTGACTATTGACATCCCATTTTAATTCTTGTTAGAGCATTTCTTAAGACTGTTTCATGCCAGATCAAGCTACTTGGAAAAATATAATTTGTTTTTTTAACAAAAATCATCTCCCCCAAACACATTCAGGAGAAATTGTAGAAATTCCTTGCTGAAAAACTGGTATTTCTCATGTAAAAGGTTTTCAAAAGCTTGGTATATTTTTTCATTTCACCATTCCTTTTTATGTAGGTACAACATTTCTGTATGCATAACAGAAAATTAAGATTCCTAAAGGATCATAGAAATAAATGAAGTAGATTTTCAGTTGCAGCAAGACTTCAGAAGAAACTTAGATAGGCGTATCATAATTTCACTCCAGCCAACAATTAACCACCCAGTTTCTTACTTCCCTCCAGTTGGATGGGGGAAGAGAATCCAAAGGGTATAAGTGAGAAACCCCGGATTGAAAATAAACAGCTTAATAATAATAATTTATTATTAATAATAATAATAAAAATAATAATGACAAAAATGATAACCCAAAATGTGAAAGGGAAAGTAACAAAAAGAGAGAAAAATAAAGCCCAAGAAAAAGAAGTGATGCAAATAAAAACCAACTGTTCACCACCAACCAGCTGATGACCAGCCCCTTCCCGAGCAGCAGCTCCTGGCCAGCTTTCTGTGTAGTTTATGTGCTGAGCATGGTGATACATGGCCAGTTGGAGTCAGCTCTCCTGGTGTGTTCCCTCCCAGCTTCTTGTGCACCGCCAACCCCATTTCCAGCAGGGCACCATGAGAAGCTTAAAGTTCTTGACTTAGTGTAGGCACTGCTCAGCAACTGAACCAACAGTGTGTTATCAACATTATTCTCATCCTAAACCCAAAACACAGCACTGTACCTGCTGTGCAGGAAAACTAATTCTATCTTAACTGAAACAGGATGGAAGGAACATTGACTTGTTTTATTTATTTGTTTTCCATTTTCTTTTCCAGTCTGTTTCCACACTCTACAGAAGACAGCTCCTCCCTATCTCACAGTCTGACTGTGAAATGCTATGATAGAGACATAAATGGAAAGCACAAATTTACTCTAATTGTTCAGAATGGAACAGGATGTTCCTTCATTAAAATAGACTCACAGGTCTGACTGCTGTACTGCTTACTGAGTTTACTGTTATGAAAAATGCGTAAAATACTAAATACAATGAAAAACAACAATGGCTATTAGACCTGCAGAAGATATAAGTCTTTAACATCTCCTCTATAGCTGTGTTCAGTAGCTGTCACTAAATATGAACCAAATAACTCCCTTAGCCTTGTTACAGTTAAAGAAAATAATCTCTTGACATTAACAGGTTTTTGCTCTGTACAGTGGACTAGAACGAGATAAGCTAGTACAAAAGAATAGAACACAATCTAATATAATTAGTGTCCTGATACTAATTATTCATCATCTGAGAACAAAAGATAATTTTGCTGTTGCTTCCTTAAAACCTCACTCTTTCCTTTTGATGGGATGAGCTGAGATGCGGAAGTTATGTAGCAGGAGAAGTCAATTCATATTAAAAGGAAAAAGATTGGATGGATTAACTGACAGACTGGGTTATATTCAAGGTTCATGTCAAAAAGTGTAAGTAGGTCTCAGCTACTACACTTTAAGCACTATATACAAAACTACTGCTAACTCCCAAAGCACTGTGATGTTCCTTCTTGGTTTTGTGTGTTTTTAATTGAACATGGTTAAGATCTTATTAAAGGAATTGTCTCATTCTATTTTTTTATTTTCCTCATGATATAGTATGGTTAATTTGTTAATTCAAAATAAATGAAAGAGAAAGAAAACTAAGTGCACTGCTGAGCAAGACCAAAATTTTGCATGTCAGCTTTACAAAATGGTTCAGACATCATGGTACCAAATTCAGTGGACTTCAGTTTCTTGGTTGGTAGGAAACTTACATGGTTTCTGGGATTAATTCCCAAATGAAATTGTTTTAACAATGCTTAAGGACAGCAATAGTAAACTGGAGAGGCAGGGATTACCTTTTCTTATTTTGTTTTGCAGGTTTTAAGTCCAGCACACAACTGGCTTAATTCAGGAAGAAAAAAAAATCTTCATTTCCATGTAAATAAAATTTTACCTCTAGTATCATACTTTTTACCTCTAGTATTGTAAAGAAACCTCTGGACACTTAATTTGAGATAATGCAATCATCAAAAAAAAAAATCTTATATGTAAATGCCTGTTACTAAATATATTGAACATTATTTTCATTACAGGACTAGTTCAACAAAGGTAAACCAGGTATCTAATACCATTATAGCTCTCACATACTTTCTATAAATGTTCCAATAGTCAGATTTTGATGGATTTGTGTCACACAGTTTAATTACAACTTTTACTTTAATGTTATTCAGGTATCCAGTGTTTTGTTGTCTCTCTTTCAAATAGACTTTGGACCAGACAAAATGAGGTGTGGTTGATTTGGATTGCATCAATCTTTAATTCTTAAAATTTTCCTTTTCTCACTAAATTTTAGTTTCTATTTTTGTAGTCTTTCATTCTTTTTTCTATTCTCTTTCATATATAATTCAAAGTTTTTCTTTAGTATTGCTCCTTCTTTTTTTTGGACATTCAATTTAGGTCAGCAAAATAGACCTTTCTACAGAGTACTTAAGGCAAACTAATGTAAAAGTTTTCTTCTTTGAAACCCAGCTCCTGTTTCCATTGTAGGCAATAGTAATATCAATGTATTCATTACGAATAGGAGTGAGTCTTTACACATTGAAAGACAGTGGCTGTCTCCTAATTTCAGTGTCTGAATAGCACTGAAGTTCCACAAATGAGCATCTAGGACTAGGATAAGCTTTCTTAAACTTTCACCCATACCAGTAATCCAAAGGGAAATTCCTTTGACTCACCTCAGTTGCGTTGAGGTCTATTTCCAGCCTTCCTGTAACTCAAGTTTAGGCCTCAGCAATGTTATAACTGGAAAAACATATGAAGTTTTCTTCCCTGAACCTCATGATACGCAGATTTTGGATTACTATTCTCATACAGGAGGCAAGTATTTACGGGGCAGTGCCATTATTAACAGCAGAACACCAAAATGCTGGAAATAGGTATTACTTCATAAAGCACAAAAAGCTGGAAATGGATAATCCTTCCTCTTTGCTGACCAGACCAAGTCTGAGATTCATTAGAAAGCTCTAGATAGTAAGTTCTTAAGAAAACTTACTTGAAATATGTCAGTATCATCAAGTTGTGAGTAGGAAAATTTGACTCCTTACTATAGGTGAGGTAAAGCAGTAACTTGTAAAGGCCTAGCTGTATTAAAAATGATATGTATAAGTAAAGTATAGTGGGTTTTGGTGACATGGTACTCTCTTTCTTATGCCTGACAGACATTGTTGTGCTCTGTTTAGACTGTAGTAACACCTCATCACCTCACTTCTGCTGTGTGTGACATAGAACAAGCATGCAGCAGACACTAAGGTAACCCTCTGTAACCTATTTCACTTATGGTTCTCCTGTTTTAATAAAACATTAAAGAGAAATACAGATAAATTGCTCATTTTTACTTCATAAAATCTCTTCAGAGTCCATTTTCTACCTATCAAATATTTGAAATTTTCAGGGTTAGAAGAGGTGCACCTTTGTTTTCTTGTATTTCTTTCTCTGTTACCACGCAAAATATGTATCTTAATCAGAGGTATGCAAAGCAAAGTCAGTAAAACCACCTTATATTTTAAAATTATAAATACACAAAATATTATTCAAGTTATGAAGTCAGGTTAAAGTTGCAGCATATTTTTCCTTGCAAACACCTCAGGATTTTTTACACCTCAGCCTATATATTTGTTGTGAGGCCAAGTAACCACCATGTGCTTTTTTCCCCTTTCTTCCTTCCTTTTTTATCATGACCAGATCCTTAGTTTTAACAAAAAGATGCACTGCTATTACACTGTAACTTACTGTCAGTAATCTTCTGAGTGTCATTGTTTGAAATGCATTGTGAAAACTTTTTATTTTCCTTCTTGATATAGCTCTTAAGAGAACAATTCAAAAGTCCCAGAAAGACAAGAGATACAAATGAAATGGCTGGAGACCTATTCCTTTGGGAATTGCAGTGTGAAGTATGCAAGAATATGCAGTAACATCAAAAACATGCCTTCTTAAATTTGTGTCTTTTGGGGGGAAAGAAAGAAAATTAAACACCAAAAATTCCAAGTATTTTGTTTCAGTTGGCAGCACCCTAGGTTAAAGACAAAAAGGACAAGGCAAGAATCAAAATATTTTAGTAAATTGCTAATTCACTTTTGTTACAGTGGGAAAAGTTGTAATGGCTAAAGCAAATGACCATTAAGTTGAAATCTAGGAGTGCAAGGATGTGTTTGCTGTGCTATTCCTCCCCATCAATTCACTCTTCTTTGGGAACCTGTGAGTGGACATTAGTCAGGAAGTTTGAAAAGCAGCAGTGTGCCTCACCATTGAGTAGGCTACTTAATGATCTCCCACTACTTCTTCCCAGACATAAATGAAGCACCATCTACCACCACTGTCTCACACAGTGAATATCAGTAAAGAATACTGATTTGTATTGCCTATTCTCTATACCAGGATACAAAATGTCCTATGAAAACTTTGCGTACTTTTTTTACCTCAACATGGAAGATGTAGGAAGCGCCTCATCTACTGCTGGCAGATGATTATCATTTTTCTGTGCTTTTGGATTATGCAGGCAGTCCTTGGCAATACCCATAAAATGGTAAAAGTTTCATTTACGAGTTTGAAAGATATTTTCGCAGTGTGTTAGATATCTTTGGAGTTAAATAGATGGTTTCATAAGTGTTAGTTCGCTCTATTCATCAAATTGTACCACACAGATGCCATACTGGACTCAATCACATCACATGCATGGCATAAGGTCACTTGCATGATCTGTAAATACCGCTATTAAAATCAGGTTTGTATATGCAGATACATGCAGGTTCTCTTGCACAATATAAATAGACTTGAACTATCTATCTACCCTGAATATCCTTGATGGGAATGGGCAATTCACGTTTTTTTTCTGAGCACAGTAGCTCGAACATCCCTTATTTATATTCTGTGTCTTTACTTGCAAAGCTCTGTGAAGTTTTGTTGAAGTTCCCAAAGGCTTTAATTAAAATATTCAATCTATTTCATTTCATGTAAATTTCACCATCTCATGTTTTAGATTTCAGTGAAACCAGAAAGAGCTCTGTTTGTTCATAACTTTGATCTGAGGCCATCAGGGCCTGTATGAGTTTCTTCAGGATTGGCTAAGGGTTAGCTCCAAGTTGACTCAGTCAAGTTGAAGATCAGCGAACTTGGGTCAAGGACCACCTAATGCTGTTTATACACAAGTGAGAATGGCAAGGAGAGTTATCAGTGTTGCTGCTCAACAAAAGGAAGTTATTTTTTCCAACATCCTGACACAGATATACCTATATCCTTAAAGAACTTTGGCCAGTGTATTAAAACTGACATCTTGTTCTTAAGATTTGAACAACTGCTGTTCACTGTTACCTGCTCCCTCCTGACAGCCACTCAACACCACTAGAACACAAGCAGTTACATCTATACAGCCATGAATCTTTTCATGGCTGAATTGTCTTTGGTTTGAAACTTTAAAAGGAAGAAATAGGTATCAGAGAATTTTTTCATAACTCTTTGTTATGTAAAGTCTGTTAACAGTACCAATATATTCAGCAATTTTGTTAAAAAGCCTCATATTCTTTAGGCGACAAGCTTTTCTTTGTTTAGCTTTTAGGTTGTCACCATACCATGCAGAGAAACAGTGCTTTATTACTTCTTGAGTTCACTTGTAAATGAAGTGGATATAAATATAGACCTGAAATATATCTAAAAGGAAAAGGCAAAGAGAAAACATAAAAAAAGAAAAAGTAAACCAAAAGTAACATCAATTTATCTTCTGTCTCAAAAACAAGTACACAGTATATTAACAATAAAAGTGTCTAGTGTATTTATCCTTGTTTCTCTAACAAGTTCAGTTAGTTACTGATGGAAAATTGCTGTAATTAAAATTTACACTAAAAATAGACATTACATAAATTGTTTAACATAAGAATAAACTTTAATAATGACATCATTTGCCCACGTAAGTTTTAATATTTTATTTTATTGTAAATAATACTACAAAATAGGACACCATTGAAAAGAAAAAGAAAAAAAATACACTTCATGATCTTAGGGCCTGCACCCTTCCTGTGTTACCTTACACTGATCTAGAGGACAACACAAGTATTTGTGAGTTTTGGTTTACAAGAAATTCCCAAGGTGTTTCCTCTCAGTTCACACAAAGAGCATGACTGGGAAGATCTGCTTGCTGGATTCTTGATATCAGTGATATCATAAAACATCATATACAGCTCTGGGAAAACTGAAATTTACCAGTAAGGTTAAATCAGGGCAAGACTGGTGGTTTCCCGTTTACATATAAAGTTAGGTGTCCTGCTTCATAGGCTGGTCAACACAGGACATGTGGAAAACATACATGGAGTGCACTTCTCAGAAGAAGATCAATTAAAGCTGCATGTATGTATACAAGGATATATACACTTTTCTTGGGTTTTGCTTTTCCCTCTTTTTTCTTTTTTTTTTTTTTCTTCTTTTGAGTATCAGTCACTGACTTCTTTCCTTTCTGTGTAACTTTCCTCAAGTTGTGAAACACCATTTAGCCTCCAGTCTCCTAGGAACAGTAGTCAGTCACCTTGGTGCAGTTTTTCCCAGCACCCTGGGCTAGAAGTGTCACCTGTGTTGCAGCACAGCCTTGTCTCTGGGGAAAATGCAGAAAGAATGAGCCCCAGGGGATTTGTGTGAGCCATGTTTCCCTGTTTGCATGGGAGTGCCATGGAAGAGCTGCTGATAAAATACTCCTCAGTGCATGTGGTTGGTCCAGAAACCCCCAGAGCTGCCTTTCAGAGCAGTCCTCTTTCTCTCTGTGGCTCTACTTGTAGAAGAGTATCAAAGGAAACTGAATCAGGAGAAAAAATGGAAAGACCAGCTTAACAGGAAATACATCACTTTGCCACTACTATGAAGCTCTAGGCAGCATGACACATCCCTACATTGAAGGCTGACTCCAGGAACCCAAGTCTGTCCCTAATTAATAACACAACAAACAGGATACAAACTGGTTACCAAAACTGCTTTCAATAGAATGAAAAAATATCTCACAGTTACTGCATTTTCTTTCCCAATGAATCTTCCTGGTAACTTTTGAAGGAGCTGCACATTGTCTGTTTTCTGATCATTACACTCAACTTAGTGTGAAACCAAAGAATTATCTTTCCCATCTCTTCTTGTGCCTCCAGGAATGTGGACGGGTAACAGGAGAGATAATAAACACTGTGGCAGTTGGATTTAAATGTGCCAGTAGAGCTCTGTCCTTTTAGATGAAGGGTATCAGAGTCAACAAGTCTTGCTAGCATCCAGCCCATGAAATAAACTTTATCCTCACCAAATTGCCATCCATCTGTCAGGGAAGAAACTGTATCTGAGTGCACAATCTGTAGAAGTAAGATGATAATATATATTGGATTGTTCTGCTCTAAAATGTGCAAAAATGGCTTAAAGTATTCAAAGGAAAGTGCTGTTATCTGACACTCAAATGATGTTGCTACTAAGCCTGGCAGTATTGGATGGTTTGCATTACTGACTTTGATTATGCCTTACTAATGGCTGGTCCCTTTTCCATCTCATTGGCAATAGCTTCATTTCCTTACCTATACCTTTCTATCGAGTCGTTCAGAAAAAGTCATATTCCAGAGCTGAGAATTGGAAATGTCTCTGCCTATCTTAAAAAGCCATAAGTATCGTATCCTCAAAAGAGATGTTCAGAAAAGCAAGAATTAAATAATCCTTCTTTGCACTTGCTCAGAGGAGCCATGCAATTCTGTTCTCCAAGAGCACAGTCAGGCTCAGCAGCTCTGCTGTCTCAGACATAGAGGAGTGAAGTGAAATGGGTAAGAATCTGTGAAAAAAAAACACAGCTACCTGAGACTACTCTTTTTTCATTACTACTCTTCCCAAACAAAGATTGGGATTCCTTATTTTTTGTGAAAGAGAATTACTGCATTGTAGAATCATTGGAAGGGACCTTAAACACCGTATCTAGTTCCAACCTCCCCTGCCCTGTGAAGGGACACCTTCCACTAGACCAGATTTCTCAAAGCCTCATTCAGCCTGGTCTTGAAAACTTCTGGGGACGGGACATCCACAATTTCTCTGGGCAACCTGTGCCAGTGCCTCACCACCCTCACAGCACAGCACCCCTCAGCTGCTCCTCACAGGACATCCCATTCAGCCCTTTCTCCAGCTTTGTTGACCTCCCCTAGATGCATTTGAGTACCTCCATGTGCTTATTAAATTCTGGGGTCCAGAGCTGCACACAGTACTCTGGGGGAGATAGCACCAATCCTAATCACATAATAGGTGAAAAAATTGTTACAACTAAGGTTACCACCCCATGCCCTCTTTTTGGTAACATAACCTTTTCATCTGTACACTTCTACTGATCTTGGATTTTATTCAATGTTAGCCCTTTTTCAGGAATTTTCAATAGCTAATTCCAGTTTTACAGAGAAAAGGAAAATTATCTGATGACAAAGGCTGGACGGGTTTGCAGCCACTGGGAGCTGGCAGGAGGGGGTCTTACCCCTCACGTGCCGACACAAAGAAGCCCGGAGGTCAACGCTAAAACCCCTCTGGAAGGCAGCACTCAGTGAAAAAGGGTTAGAGCTCCTCACCCAAATGGGGCTGTACCTTCCTGTCCCTGCGAGGCAGGCACGCAGGCGAAGGCAAAGAAGTAAAGAGAGGGGACTCTCCCTATGTGTTCCACACAGATTTATTCCGGGGAAAAGACAGGGACAAGAAAAGGCCAATTGGGGGGAGGGTCCAGGGATCTTATACTGGGTACAGAATAGGTGGGGAAAGGGATCTCAGCCAATGGGATAGCGACAAGCAGGTGGGATTGACAGGAAGGAAACCAATGGGAACAACACATAGGAGGGACCCAGGGAAGGATCCAATGGGGCGTTGAGGAACAAAGAACTTTCTAGAACTAATACATATTAAAGAAGAAAAAATGAATATACATAACTTCATACATAAAACAAGAGACAAAATATTAACCAATCAGGGGAAAACATGCAAAAGACAAAACAAGGGAGTCATGGGTTCTCACCATGACTGCGAGTTCCGTGCTAAACTTGGGTTGCTAACCACCACAGCTGGTTGTCTGAGTTCTCCTCAGGAGAAAGAGTAGCTGCAGCCACCTGCACTGCTACAAAAGCCATATTATCATAGAATCACAGAATATGAGTTGATAGAGAACTACCAGGATCATGAAGTACAACTCTTCATCCTGCACAGGACATCCCCAAGAATCACACCATGTGCCTCAGAGCATTGTCCAAACACTTCTTGAGCTCTTGCAGGCTTGGTATTGTGACCACTGCCCTGGGGAGCCTGCTCCAGTGCCCAAACACCCTCTGGGTGAGGATCCTTTCCCTGATATCTAATGTAAACCTCCCCTGACTCAGCTTCATGCCATTTCCTCAAGTCCTGTCACTGTCACCAGAGTGAAGAGATCAGTGCCTGCCTTTCCTCTTCCTATCATAAGGAAGTTGTAACTGTGATGAAGTCTCCCCTCAGTCTCCTTCAGGCTGAACAGATCAAGTGACCTCAGCTGTTCCTCATATGGCTTCACCTCAAGGCCATTCCCAATCTTCAATGCCCTCATTTGGACACTCTGTAATGGCTTTATGTCTTTCTTATATTGTGGCATCCAAAACTGCCCCCAGCACTCGAGGTGAGGCTGCCCCAGTGCAGAGCAGAGCAGGACAATCCCCTCCCTTGCCTGGCTGGTGATACTGCACCCCAGGACACGGGTGGCCCTCCTGGCTGCCAGGGCACTGCTGACTCATGCTCAGCTTGTTATCAACCAGGACCCCAGATCACTTTCTGCAGGACTGCCTAAGAATATGAGGTTTGTTGTAATGGTTTAGAATACAGTTCCTCCTACCTCAATATCAATCTCTCAGTGCACAAAACCAGACACTTAAGATACAGTTTTGGCATACATGACTCAAGATTACTGGAAACATAGCTGAGTAAAACAGCCAATCCCTGCAGAAAGGCTTCTAGGAGAACAACGTCATTCATCTGAGACAGGAAACAAAATAATGGTGTTCACCATTGCAGTCTAGGACAGAATTATGGAGTCACCACACCAAGAAACATGGAGGGGGAATTGGAGAAAGGTGAATTAAAAATTAATGGTTTCTACCATGAATGGTTAAAATTACTCAGCATGGAAAAGAAACAGGGAAAGCAGAAAGACAATAACAAGCTTGTAAAGAGTAGAGGAGGCTAAGGTGCATACAGATTTTGTATTCTAGGGTAGTGGGCTCTCCTAAGTAGCGCAGTAATATGAAGGTGACTGAGGACTAAAGCCTTCTGATGCAAAGAAGACTGCCTGGAGTATGGCTTTAACAGATTTTAAGACTCTCAGTGTGCACATAACACATGAAGACAGCAGCCAAATTTGCCACTGTGTTGTTAAATCAACAGCAGTTGAATCACAGGGGGATTGGGAATGCATCTGTAATGCAGTAGTGGCAGCACACAGGTGCAGAAATGGGCTGGCACAATCTAATTCTGCTTCTCATGTCAAAGTCTGTTCACAGGGAAAAAAACCTTGACCAACAAAAGGTGATATTACTTAGACTTTATGAGACTTGAAATACAGGTGTATATAGCATTGCAAGAAAACAGACCCTTTTGAAACAGCCCAGTACTATGTGAGGAGATAATCACTAAGTGAAAGAATAGTTGCTATGGACCTTTATCAGCAATAAAAGGAAATATGTTAGTGAAGTGGACACATAAACAGCAGTTGCAAATTCTAAGCCGACCTCACTACATACTATGTGGGATTGCCAAAATGGATTCAGCTCAGCCCTGCTGCTGTTACTAAAGAAAAGTCTTAACCAAAATGTGAAGGCAGATCAGTATTTTCACCCACCACTATTTCCAATAGTGGTGTTTGGTGAGAAAGCAATGGCAGAAATGGAATCATACAGTAGAGTCACACCTTCTTTATGGAAATACACCTATTATATAAATATATGCTTTATTAGGAAGTAAAACAAAACAATAGCGAAAATAACTTCTTCAGGCAAAAGACTGATCTCTAAGAGTGTATTAGAGTTTTATTCTCCAGATTCCACACTCTTTAGACTTGAAATTATTTTGTTGTAAAATGAACACGTTCCTGTTGAAGTGGATATTTAATTACATTCTTAAAATGGAAGAACACTAACAGGAAAAATTGAAAAACTATGTCTATAATGTGGTTGTTCTAACATTAGTATCAAACTAATTCGTATCCTAATATTGGTCATGTTGGCTATTCTGAAGCTAGCATATTACCTTAATTTTTTCATGAATGAAAATCCTAATAGCTTTGTTTTGTTTTGGAGGATGAAGAAAGTGCTTCAGCCTAAAGCTCTTTATGAAATGACATTCTTGGGAACTAGCTATTCTTTCTGAGGCTTTGCATTGATTCAAAGCTGCAGAATAGCACCTGCAAAAGATGTTTCTACCTATTACTAACAATTGAGGATGTACTGCTTGATTTATCCAGGGAGCTGTAGTGACAGAAAATTGGCAATCTGCTCCATTTGATAAAAGGTCCACTAAGGACTCAGTAAGAGAGTGTGAATATACTTAAAAGGAATATTCTTTGTTCTTTGGAATAAAATCATGACATCAGGTAGGTTTGATCATGAGTTTCAGAGAGCATCATGAAAAAGCCACTGCTGAAAGCATCCAGCTGACCAAAATGCCTGTTATTCAACTATCAGAGCAGTCAGGTGAAAATGAGGCCTTATGCCTCAAATCACCAGAAGAGTCGCAATATAGTGACAAAGATCACATTCCAGCTGACTACAGAATTGCCACTCCCTTCCAAGAACATGAAATAGGCTTTCATGGGAGATTGTACATAATCCAAAAACCACTGAGATTATAGATAAAGACAGTGTAGATGGAGGAGGTATCCTATATATCACAAAGCATTTCTGTAGTTCTAATGCTCTGACAGTATCTTAGATGGCAGAATAGGTTATCTGTTAATAATAATCTTTTATATGGTTAGATTAAAAGTTAGGTTCTGTCTTGTGTACCTAAGAAGAGATAAAATTATACTAAAATAAGGAAATAATAAATTTAAGAAGAGTAAAGCAAAGTAGCAACACAGTACCAAAGAGGAGAAAAAACTCTGAACGCATGATAACAAATAAGTTTGGCTTGCCATCTGAAAAACATATAAGGATGCCACAAAAAATCTGAAGTGTACTAAAACATAGAATGCATTCTACCACCATCTGAATTAAGAATATTGAAACAAAGTTATAAAAGTGAATATATGGTGGTGTAGCCAGACAGCTTTAGCCACTCTGAGAACCTTCATCATCTGTTGGTCTCCATTAAAAGAGCTGGAGGAAAACAAAGCAGTATAGAAAATATAGCACTGAAAAGACAATAACATAAACAAAATTAATTCAAATTTCTTAGCAATTGCAGCTACATAAATAAATATAACTTTTTTAAAAATCACATATTGGAGGATGACCAGACCTTGCAAACTCCAAAAAGACAGTAACATTTATGTCCCTGAGTGTGAAAATAAATTTCAAAAGACCAGAATAGCAATACAAAACATGCAAATAAAACATCCATCAGTCTATCAGAAATTTGAAGATGGCATCCAGAAGCCAATTATTTAAACCATAGAATATGGTAAAGAGCTTCTCTTAGTAGATCCGAACGTTGCACCTGGACAAAGACCTCTTCATTTCTGTGTATGCGGTATGCAAAACACAGCAACTGTCAACCATGTAGAAGCTGTGTAATAAACTGATGATTCTAATCCTGTGCATTTATCCTCCAAAAATCATTCCACTGTATTTCATACTTGTATTTCAATGTACAACATGGGGTGCAAGAAGGAGTTTGCTGAAGTATTCCCCTGTTCTGCTTTTTATCTCTACTGAAACTTTTGAGTTATTTTACTTTTCAGTAAATCATCATAATGTAATGTCTGATTGACAATATTATGTTTTTGGAGACCAAATTCTCCAACTTTAATCACAAGGTGAATAGGGTAATATGAAAGTTATCAAACAAGTCCCAGTAAATGATTTGGGGCTTTAAGAAATAAAGAATTTGTGTTGAAAGAGTCAAGTACTCTCTTCCTTGTATTGCCTGCTGGGGACTTTCCAGGGACTACTTCCCATAACTAAACATTTTTATAAATAACTGATCTTATATGTAAAAGGAGACGGTAAAGAATTTGTTCAGAAACATCACAGGCACAAGGCAGCTAAAGGCGGTCTTAATTAACAATGTGTGTTCTATCTACTCAGCATTGCTTCCATGTCATTTTGCTGTACAATAAACAAACCACTTTGCATTGACTCCTGTCGTATGTCCACAGGAAGAGTAAACTCTTTCCTTTTTAGTCCTGGAAGCAACTGAGCTCCACCATTCCTATCAGGGAACACCAGGTGTGGGGCAGCTTTGCAAAGAACTAGCTGGTAGCAGAGGAGGTGCTGTCAGGAGAAGCTGGAGGCAGGAGTGGAAAAGGTCAGGGAGAGAAAGACAGGAGTCTTACTGTTGTACTTCATCTGTAGAGTAGTTCGGGCATCTGGGTGCATGCAAGACTGAGAAATAATAATCATGGCCCTGCAACTCTTGGTGTAGGGCACAGAACAGTCACACAGTGTCTCTTTGTGTTAACAGCCTGAAAATGTGGTTACCTGTCTCCACAGAGACTGGTGGCAGCTGCTTTGTTTCCTTATAAGGACTCTGCTATATCCCCTGGAACACTGTAGCAAACTGCATACTTATGGGAACATCTTTAAATGGCTAGTATGATTACTGTATACAATTCACCTCCCTTTTTGAGTTTGGTAGAAAGACGTTTTTTCTGGTATTATTTCTATAGACCCTGCTGGAAATGGGACACTGACCCAGGTTGTACCTTTCTTACCTAAAGCGTTGTAAAGGTGTGTAAGTGCAACAAGATTTAGAAAAAGTAGGTTCTGCCTTTTTTTCACAGTTCTAAAAGGTCTCTTTAGGAAGGCAACTATGCAGAAATCACCTGAAAATTCATGAGCATGTCAAACTCCCTAGCAGTGAAAAATCTGTAATCAGTCTCTGAAAGTTGCTCTGCAGAAAAGGAGGGACAAGTTGAACCACTGTGGACAGAGAATTTCCCAGTGCTTCACCTTGCAGGAACATTCAGGCCATTTGATAACAGAAGGTTTTGTGCACAGTGACATTCAGCTGGAAAATTTTGCTCTGGAGAGTGAGCTGATACAGATACACTAAAACTTTTCTATTGAAAGGCAACTTGGAGATGTCATGCTGAGAGCAGTAAATGTTTTAAAATTCTAGTTTCTATATCAGCTTATAACATTTTAACTAAATGGCTCTCAGGAACAGCATGGATATGAATATTCTGTGTTATTTTATGGAATGGATTGCTCTTACTGGCATTTTTTGCAATCATTAGAAATACTAAAAATAACTTCTCTAATTGAGCTTATCAGAGCTGTTTATGAAGACTCAGACATGCACATGCTCAAGGGCTTTTATTGACTATATAGAAAATTATTTATACTAAAATGTTATTATACATCTAAATGTGTATTAGGAATAGACCAAGAATTATTGACACCTATTGTATGCTTCAAAAAACAGGTAATAAGAGACAACATGCAAATTATTTTACTGTAGTTCTGACTATTTGGATAGAGAACTAGAAAGAATAACACAGTGAAACTGTAAGAGCAGTATATTCATAAGTTTTTGTGCTTTGTTTAATCATAAACTAAGATATAAAGGAGAAAATATAAACGGGTACAGATGAAAAAGATATTCAGGATGTGTTCAAATGCAAATAATAGCAATAAAATATAAAACTTGCAATGAAAACCAAAAACCCTTTTAAGTGTTAAATGAAACTGTTAATTTAACTACATGGTTAGATTAAAACCTCAGAGCTTTAACAGATGAAAAATGGGAACAAACTTAGTTATAAAGTTTTCTTTATTGCATTAACTGGGAATCTAAATGTTTTAATTTTTTAAAACAATGCCTTTTTTTCCTTTCACTGCAAACAAGTAGACACATGATTTAATAATGGATTTCTTAATACTCTGAATTTTTATTATTTCTCAAATCCTAATCCTAATAATTTTTCAATTACTTAGGGATGGATTGCCATATAAGGAAACAACAAAAAGATAAACTTTTCAGAACCAATGTAAGTCAGCATCTTTCTGAACTGGCTACAATAATAAGCACTGTGAGTCAGCACACCACTGTAAAAAATCTTATTTGAAATAGTAGTGTTGAAAATTCAGAGAAAGGCAAAGTAAAGGTGAAGGTAGGTAATGGCCAGATAACATAAAGTCTAAGAGTGGTGTTAGTTCATTTTCCTGAAAGGACAGATTGTTATTTAGGTTATAAAGATACTATGTTGTTCTACCAGAACAGATGGTTTAGGAAGAATAAATGAGAATGAATAAGACTAATTCTAATTTTATGGCACTCTACTTGTCACCAGTTATTGGATAAGCATGAATGAAAAATTAAATACAGATGTTTGTACACATGTGTGTCTGATGACTTCATAGTGAATTGAAAAACAGCATTTCCAGAGTAATTCTATCTTAGGAAGAATAAAACAGTGTGAACCCTCGGCTCAGTCTTCATACATGTCCGGCACTTTCTTAAGTGTGCAAAAATTCCTAATTTTCCCTTTTGAAAGCAGCCTATTTGCCTGGGTCAAAGCTGTTGTGTCCTGTATATGTCAAATTTTCACACAGAAGTGAATGTATCTAAATCTTGCTTTACACCAGCAAAGTCACTAATAAGATAACTACATTTACTGAAACCAGTGAAGTTCAAGATCACCATTATCACAGAAACATTCTTTGCAGTTTTTCATCAATTTTGAGAGGGTTTTAAATGGATTTTACTGAATTTGCTCTTTGAAATCTCTTTGTGTCACCCTCTGCCAGCCTCTTTTACTTCACTGAAGAGTATTTCAGCCTTACTTGCTGCAGTATAGTCATACACAGCATACACTTTTTCTGTATAATACTGTGTAACTTCATGTTTTTGTTAAATTCTGCAGTTCATTTCAGTCCTTCTTCCCAAATATGTATTATTTGTCATGTCACTAAGGAAGGTTTTCATTTTCTATATGTCTTCTCTTTGAGAAATCAGCATGGGCTTAGTAAAACAAGAAATGACTAGTGGAGTTAACCGTTATCACTGAATGTGCATTGCAAGATGAACCTAAAAGACAAAGTTTCAGACACACAATGTTCCATCTGAACAGTCAGATGCTTTTCTCACTTAAACCTGTTGAAATTTTGCCACTGAGAGAGCTGGAAAAAAAATAATGCTCAAGAAGTCATTTGATTTGTTAGAAGTTTTTTCTACGTGCAGAGATTTTAAATTATTGCCCCTTCTTAAATTTAACTGTTGTATTGGGGGGGAGGGGGAATTTCAATTATATATTACGTTTTTAATTAAGCCAGAACCTGTTTCAATCCTGTTTAGTTTATTGTGAAGATTGAATATTTTTCCCTGTTGCTAACATAATTTTGGAATTGAAATCAGAGGGGGAATGTGAATTTATGTAACTATTCTAATATAGGCATTTTAGGTATATTTTGGTTCCTGGAATTTTTAATAGGGTTGTAATATGGTCTTTGGTCTCTTGTTGCCATGGTTTGCATAGAGCTGGTCCTACTGATTGCTTCTAGATCAAACTAAAGTCATTTGGAATTAACATCTTTCATTAAACTCTTCCTGAAAGTTGTCACATGGCTTTTCCCATGATAAGGCAGACAAAATTCAGTAAATCTAAACTTTCGTATTTTCCATTTCATAATAAATTTCCTTTTTTGAAAATGAAAGCACAACGAAAAAATTAAGCAACTCTGGAGTTTCTAGGGTTGGAATATTTGCTGGTTCTGAAATTATTTTTTATATTTTTCATTGCAAAAAGTCACCCAGCATGGTATTGATTTAAATTATATGTTTGTTTATTTGCTTTTGATTAGTTTGAAATACATTTGGAAATCCATTGTTCCGGCAAACCCATCTGAAGTTGCTGCTTTTTGATTTCTTTTTTGACGGCCACATAGTAAAAGGAGTTCTGTCCCTTTATAACAGATAATTTTAAAACATAAATCAGTTTTCTATTCTATTTCATAAGCAATGGCTGGTGTGATTTTTCAGACACAAAGAGTGGGATTTTGTTGTTCATTTAAGAAACGGTCAGACTATCAGGAGAACTGCATTGCATATAGCAACCTTTGTCACAGCCACCAAGGATAGATCTTGCCTTTTTTTTGCCAAAAATGAGTGGAAATCTGAATAACGTATTCATTATATTAGTTGAGAAATTGACTTTCTGTTCTCCTCAGAGTTCCAGCATTTCCAAATATAAAGGTCAGAAATAAGGACAAACTAAGTCCTTGAGAAATATTCTAATGCAAAAATTATGTGAGTAGAACTGAAAATTTCTAAATACTCCAGTTATTCCTTCTGTTAGTATAAAAACTGAGGAACAAATTGTACAAAACGAAGAGTCACTATTTCTACTGGATTCCAGCGCATCCACTGTGTTAGCCCTTTCTCAACCAGCTCTGGGTTATTAACTGCAAATTACAAGCCCACTTGTGGCAATGATATTTTTCTATCTTCTCTGCAGGGGTTATTATTGCTTCCATGTCAATAATAATCGTTGCGTAAAATATCACTAAGCAGGGTCTGGTGAAACAAATGAGGGAGGAATTGTGTGCATCCACAAAAGGCAGACAGCTACTAAGGAGAGCACCAGGGATGGATTATGTTCCTTTAAGCTTAACCACCAGAACTGCTCAGGCAACACAACTTCACAAGAAAGGTCTCATCTCTTCCTGCTGATAGGCTCCCTTGCCATCTACAGACAGGCTGCTTTAAAAATTTAGATAGAAAGGTACTGTTGCTTACAAAGTGTCAGGAGATGCTGCAGCTGGTAAGAGGAATAACAGCATTTTCTGAACAAGTGACTGAGATGTCAGCAAAAAAGAACAGGGCAAATATTGTGTGAAATGAGTTTCATATATACAACGTTTGAAATACATGAAAGAATTTGTGAGAGTAAAGAATCAGGGAGAAAAGTCAGAAATAAGGGGGAAGATGCTTTCTTAGCCATGTTTTCATAATTCCAACTCTAAATAAGCAAAATATTCTTCTACTCATAATCCTTTTTTAATGAAAATGTAAATATACCTCTGCTGAAGTAATCTATAGGAAAGCTTTAAAGGTACACTTGTTACATAGTTTGACATTCAAATGGCTATATTTCCTCCACCCGTGTATTTTAAGCCTGTGTGCATGACAGAAGGATGTAACAGAGCTAAAAGATGAACAAATTATCTGAAGGTAGTTATTCTGGAGGATATGAAATATCATCTGCTCTCACAACTGTAAACAGATGTGGGTTATTTGCTGTATTTTACCCTGGTGTCAGGAGAATTTTCTACACACAATATCTTGTCAGATGTGGATGAGCTTGGTAAAGCTGACAAGGCATTGATGCACTCCTTATGCCTTGCATTTGTCTTTTATGTTCAAGGTTTGGGAGGTCACCAGCTTATAAAGGTCCTGGCAATATGATCCACAGCTGCAGTGAGGGTGAAACTGAAAAAAATTAATACAGAAAAGTGGATCTAGAGAACAGGTTGGAGTCTGACAGTTTCATCCAGCTTTGGTGGACAAACCTGGAGGGTGTTTTATATATTTTCTTTCCTTATTGTTTTACAAAGATTTAAGAGGCTGGGTGAGGTCATTATGCTAGAGGAAAACCTCTGGCTTTCTGTTTTCCTACAGGGTAAGTTTAGACCACAGGTCAGAGTGATATTGTTTCAGGTTAATGGGTTTGCTGTTTTGTTTTATTGTTTTGTTTTTCGCTTGCTCATTGATACTCCATGTTTAACTGTGGTCTCATAAGCACACTGACATTTTTCAAACAAGAATGAACAAGAAAAAGAATTCTACACTCTATAGGAATTTCAGGATAACTGCAAAGATAATACTACAGACTTTTTACTGTATCAGTCTCCTCGACAGTCTCATTCAATAAGGAAGTTGCTGTGGTCTGAATGTCTGGTTTCTTTGGAGTTATTCCCTTACTCCATACTAAGACCTCTCCAGGTAAGGACAAGGCTGCTAATACAACAAACAGCTGTATATAGCCACCCCTTCTACTTAGATAGACAGCAGAATTCAGGGTGTTCTAAGCAACCTGATCTAGTTGAAGATATGCCTGCCCGTGATGAGGGGTTGGACTGGGTGACCTTTAAATTCCCTTTCAAACCAGACCTTTCAGTCATTCTCTCGCTTGCATTTGGGCACTGACCAGAATCACCTCTTCTGAAGGCTGGCTCACTTCACCTGGAATGAGTAATGTGCTGCCTCCTTGACAGAGGACAACCATTGTAACAGCAGCACCCTGACCTTCAGCTCCAGTAAAGCCAAAAGGCAAGGCTTGCTTGGTAAGAAACAGGATAAGTCTGGATACTCCCTTTCAGAATAGAGTTTAAACTCAAATAGCAGGTAACATAGAATTTGATTGAACGAACGGGAAGAATGTGAAAAGGAATATTTTGTGTGTCTCTGAGGACATACAGGATTTAAAAGATCTTTTCTTAACAAGCCATATATAGATAAAAGCCTTAATCCTTTCTGCAGTCCTGAAAGGTAAGTCTTTCACCTTTCTTCAGGTCCCTACCTGCTCTCCTGAAGCTGGCCCAGCATCAGCTCACCCACTGATTTTTAGATTAGCTTTTGCATTTATACTAACATGGTACAGTATCATGCCAGAGAAGCTATTAGCCTTCAGTAAGAGGGTTATTTGCTTCAATATTTGAGAGGATATTCTTCTAATACAACTAAACCTATTTACTCGCAGCCACTCAGCTTCAGTTCCATTAATTTCAGTTTACTATGACACTCTATAATTTATTCTTCCCAAGATTTACATGCATCTGCACTACCATTAGTTGTATTTGTTGTGCTATTAGCTTTAAACTTTTATAAATACCACAGAGATGGCAAATAAAGTGTCAAGGAAAGTGGATGATGTATGAAAGAGTATTAATATCTGTCTGAAAAGATGCACTAAATTACTTCAGGGAATATATCAGTTCCCATTAGATAACTATTAAAGTTATCTTTGGTTCTGAGGCTTATTCCTGAACTGTATTGATTTTTTATAATGTCTATAGTTCTTTAGGCATAAAAATTGATGTTACCATGAGAGTTGTAACTCATGTGTCTCTCTCTGATGCTTCCATCTAAATTTTGTGTAAATTAAACACACCAGAAGACCTAGTTATCACCCTCTCAGACTGAGACCATCCTTTGTGTGGTGATTCTCAAAATACAGAAAATTATATCTGGGTTGTCTTGCATGAAAGTGCCAAATAACATGAAAGGTGGTATCTCCCAGTTCTATGTAATTTTTGCAATTCTGTTTTGAATATTTTCAGGAGATGGGAGTTAGGCAGTACCACAAAGGTGAAAGCAGGACAGTCCTAAATGTACTAGGCTACCAGTACATGTCAGAAGAGTGGCTATCTAATTCAAATCTCAAATAAAGTAAGACCATACAACCTCCTACCCTGTCTTTTTTTTGTGTCACTAGAATAAAAGAGGATGAAAAGGGAAAAAAATATAATAAAATTAGATCAAGAAATCTTTAATATTAATAATAATGTAGGTGAGAATGATTAGGAAATCCACGTAGCTATAAGCTTGTTTTTTTGCACAGACTAGAAATTTAATTAGAATCTGGGTCCAGCATTCTTGCTGTAAAAAACACAGTTATGATTCTGCTAGCCCCAGATAAAAGTTTAACCTCTTTTTTTTATTTTGCTATTTACACCTGACTTGCTCTTTTGAAATTTGATTGGCTTCATTCTGAAATCCCAATGAAGCAAGAAAAGCAGAGGGAAGTTAAGCACAAGTGATGTAGTACAAACACATTTTTGAACACTTGACAAAAGAATGGGCTTTCAAGCTGTCCATGTAGGTACACAATCATCTTACAAAAGCACTCTTGTTGAGTGCTTCAAATCTCAAGTTCTTGTTCACACTTAGTTGTATAATGTTTTTGGATTTCTGCAAAGCTTGTGATACTGTCTCTTCCAGGACCCCTCTGGGCAAATTGTCCAGCCCACAGCTGGATAAACACATCATGTGATGGGTGAGAACATGGGCACAAAGGGTTACAGTGAATGGGCTGACATCAAGCTGGAGACCTGTCACTAGTTCTGCCATCCTTGGCCCTGTGCTCTTCAACATGTTCCTGTTCCATGGATGCAGGACTAGAAGGGATACTAAGCAAGTTTGCCAAGGACACTATGTTGGGAGGAGTTTTCAAGCCCCTTGAGGGAAGGGAGGCCCTGCAGAGAGACCTTGACAAATTAGAGAGTTGGGCAATCAACAACCACATGAAGTTCAACAAAGGGAAAGTTCTGGATTCTGCATCTGGAATGGGGTAATCCTGAATGTACAGACAGAGTAGGGAATGAGATGCTGGAAAGCAGTGCCATGGAAAGATCCAAGTGCCACTGGGGATCCAAGCTGAACATGGATCCAGCAGTGCCCTGGCAGCCAGGAGGGCCACCCGTGTCCTGGGGTGCATCAGGCACAGCATCACCAGCCAGGCAAGGGAGGGGATTGTCCTGCTCTGCACTGGGGCGGCCTCACCTCGAGTGCTGGGGGCAAGTCTGGGTGCTGCAATAAAAGAAAGACATAAAGCCATTACAGAGTGTCCAAATGAGGGCAATGAAGATTGGGAATGGCCTTGAGGGGAAGCCGTGTGAGAAGTGGCTGAGGTCATTTGGTCTGTTCAGCATGGAGGAGACTGAGGGGAGACCTCATTGCAGTTACAACTTCCTTGTGAGGGGAAGAGGAAGGGCAGGCACTGATCTCTTCTCTCTGGTGACAGTGACAGCAGCCAAGGGAATGGCCTGAAGGAGGTTTAGGTTGGATATTAGTAAATTTTTTTCATCCAGAGGGTGACTGGGCACCACAGCAGGGAAGCTGTCATAGCACCAGCCTGAGAGAGTTCAAGAAGCGCTTGGACAATACTCTAAGGCACATGGTGTGATTCTGAGGATGTGCTGTGCAGGGCCAGGTGATGATCCTTGTGGGTCCTTTCCAATTCAACTTATTCTGTGTTTCTGTGTCTCCAGGTAAAAATTAAACTACAGCCTATTCTATGTATAATTAAAATGACGAAAAAATTGAATTTCTTTTTTTTCTTGTCTTAAAAACCTCCATATGCTTAGCTGCATTCTTGTGCCATTTGACACAAACTGGTGAAGGGGATTTCTTTTAGCATCATAACTTAAGAGATTGACATCTGTGACTCAACACAAAGCTGACTGCATAACAAAGGTTTGGAGAAATATGGGCAACTGGATCTTCTCAGTTACACTAAATGACAGTGTAATTATTGGACAGTGCTGGCAATTGTTGTTCAGGCTTGATCCTCCTTCCTAGCAGACTGTATCAGTGGGATTCTTGACATTGAGGGCAATAATATGATGTTCCAGTTCTGTTTCCTCTGCAAAGAAACAATAATAAGCTTGATTTTGGTACTTAAAGGAGGGTAACATGATATGTGTAGATTCTGCTAGTTTCTTTTTTACTAAAAATTTAGAGTAGCTGATACAAATTTCTGACTGTAGTAATCAGTTATCTTGTTAAAAAGAAAGTAAACTCCATTCCTCAAGAATGACTGTGAAATATTTTCTTGTATAATAATAGTCCAAAGAGAAGGTTCTGTTTGCTGCTTTGAACTTTGCACTTGTAGACAAGTTTGATCATAATTTTCCAGACAGTATAACAATAATCTGAAATAAAGGATTATGGACAGTGAAAGAGTGCCAATGTAGATAATTCATGCTTTGAGAATTCATCAAGACAAGGGTAATTTGATCTCACAGGTCATCTGCCCATTTAATCTCTTCATTTGGTGATGAGAAGTAAACCTAAGGGTAACAAATTGTTATTTAAAACACCTCAATTTTTGGTAGATTATGTGTATAACCTTTTGCCTGACTGTGGATATATTAAACTTCATGAAGCTCACAGCTGTGCTTGGACAGGATCCCAAAATAAGGGTCAGACTCTGTTTTACATCTGAGAGACTGTGATGCCTTTGAATCCTTTTCTGTGCAATCCTACAGATATTGATACATTGAAAAGGGAAAGAGAGCAAAAGAGAGTGGATGTGATTAATACATAGCATTGTTTCTTAGTTTTTCAAATGCACCCATTTCTTTGAGCTTACAGGACTCAAAAATTCACCAGTTGAGTGGATTTTTAAACGTATTTTAGGAATTTATTAGCTTTTCCTAAGGGCTACAACAAAACTCTGGGCTTTTCTCTTTTTTTCATTTCAACTTGTAATTAATATATTTGATGCTAACTTTGTTTTTTAATGTTGTGGAACACCTGAGGTACCAACAGGAATATGACTATACAAATAAGAATCTATGTACATGATCTCTAATGCTTATCACTTTACATTCTATGCTTGCAATGCAATGATTCTTTTCAAATAAAATTTTTATGTCTCAGAAATCATGTGGTTATAATTAAGGGTTCAACCATGAGTTCTCTTTCAGAGAATATCAACTCTGAGAAAAAAATGGGCAAACACACATTTGAATGACACCTTCTTGTGCTTTATTTTTATACCACTGTTAATACTTACATAAAAATGGAAGGAGAAGGGTGACTGTTTGCAGTCAATTGTCTACAGCTATCACGTCTTTTGGCAAGGAGAAGGATTTCAGGCTTCATGTAGTGTCCAAAAAATACCCTTCAGTGAAATAGCACCAGCATCACAAACTGTCAGTTTATACATTCTCCTTCCTTGGCTTCCTTCCACGCAAGCTCATTTAGAATATACTGTCTGGAGCCAAAATGCATCAGACAATTTTCTAATATGCATTTCCTCATGAAAGACCAAGTGGTGCCTGCCTCTTAGACAACTTAAAGTTAGGTTGAAGTTAAACAAGGTTTGTATTGTTCTGAAATACTGTGGAATTAAAAATAGCAGGAGAATAAAATTCTGATGTGCTATTGGTTAACACAGTTGCACAGAATATGAAACCAAGAAAGATTAATTACTAAAAAAAAAAGGAGAGATGCCATTCTCTGAAATTTGGAAGTAGTATAGAGCAGACTGTCTTCATCGCAGTACAACTGATGTGTACTGGCATGATAACCTTGCCTGTGCATGTTTAATGACATTGTTTATCACAATAAAAGAGTCCTTTCACCTAAAATTTCCAGGCTGAGTATTCTGCTGATAGAAAAACTGACCTCCTTGTTTCTTTTTGCAAAGAGCACAGGTCAGGGGATGTTCTCTTTTGAAAGCTGCCTTGTGGCCATGGTTGTGGCTCAGGTATTGTAATGCCTTGACTTCTGTCAAAAAGACTTGAGGCTGAACCTGCACTTGTGCCTGCAAGCTTCATGGATGATTTGAGGGAGTCTGAGAAGCAGCTGGGCTACAGACAGCCAGGTCCTTTGGGCGTGTGAACCTCTGTATTCAAGAGATGAAGATATAACCGGCAAAATAAGGCATTTCCTATAATGGAGTTCATATGATGTTAGCAAATGCATTCACATATAGAAAAATATCAACTATTTAAAAGAAATGTTATTATTATAATAATAATAATAACAGTAATAATAATCCTTGGTTTTAATCCTCTAAGAAAAACCTAAACATAGTGGCATTTTTTTTATGTGTTTATGTTCCTTATTTTGCATTGTTTGATGAAAATGAGGCAATTTTCACAGCTGAAGAGCAGTTATTTTGATACACATTTGATAGTTTTGCCAAACATAAATTACTAATTTTTCTGTTCAATACTCTTCTTTTGCTACATGCTGAATGTAATATAATCTAGTTTAACAGCAAGTCCAGCTATTAAATCCACATGGGTTTTCACAAATAGTAAAAACTATCCAAGGGCTGCAGAAAGCTGTGCTCATTCATTCATTCATTCATTCATCCATTCAGGTTTACTTTGCATTTGGTGTTACCTCTGAGGTGTTTCCCTGTGTGTGACTTGTTAAGCATTGTAGAAACTCAGCTTTAAAAGGTATCACCATAACATTTCTTGCTTTCTTGATGTGAGGAAGCTGTACAAAAGAGTTTTTCAGCCCTATTTATTACATTTGAGCGCTGAAAAACTTGGACTGATTGGGTAAACAAGGATGACTATGGGGCTTTTCAAACCTGAACACTCAAAACCTGTGATACCCTCTAGTAGATAAAATTTCATCAATCTTATTTACTGGTGTACTTAGGCTGTATTAGGGTCGCATACACACACACATACTCTGCTGCCATACGAACAAAAATCTCAGTTCCTTTTTTACATAGACACTAAAATTCTCAAGCAAGACAAAATTACCACAGTTGAGACTTTTAAAATACACCAACCTATAAGTTGTGAGAGCTGGCAATACTGCAGCTATTTTACAGTAGGAAAACATGATCCAGTGTTTGAAAGGACTATAGCATTACACCTGAAAAATGCTGTACAGACATCCTTTCACAAAGCCTTTTGTATAAGCTCCTTCCAGGGAGAGGGGTAAAGAGATGCTCTGCATGCTGTTTTAGATTAAATGGGAGCATTGCTGGTCGTAGGAGTTCCAGACTGTGTTATGTTCTTCATTGCATTTCTAAAGCATGGAGTGCAATTGCAGCAGTACCCCAGTCTCTGCTACCATATTACAATTGTTTCATGTACAAATTACTTCTTTAGCTATTTCATAGGTGTCCATACTCCTATTCACAGACCCCTTGTCAGTGATAGTATAGCCAACCTAAAAGTCTAGCTGCTGTAAGAACTTCATGTTAGCTGCCCACCACACCCAGTATTCCCCTTCACATGTGTGAAATAGCTGATTTTTCATAGGCAAATGGACACCTGTGTATATAAATTGTGCAAGGCAGTTTTTAGAGGACGTACATTATTTTCGACATTGTCTACGAAGTACTGTTTGGGAGAGACACAGGCAAATAAATGCCCAACAGGAAATGTCAAAGTGTTGTTAATATGTGATATAAGTGGCAGCATCCTGGTACCTTGGCATAATGAAGGTTCTCCTCTCCTTAATCCAGTGCTGACCTGGGCAAACCCAGTGAAGCAGATAAGAGTTTGCTTTCTGAGCTGGTTCCCACTCTTGTCATCTTGCCAGGAGCAGCCAGCCATAACATATGGTTGTGATTTGAAAGCTTAATGAGGGAGCACTGGGGCTGAACACACAGGAACAACTAAAATGGACAGCCATCATAACTACCCAGGTTTTCTGGTGGAACAGCAGATCATTTCATTATTCCATGAGAAAACTTCAAAGCATAAGACACATAGGGGTGAGTTACAGGATGTGAAGGTGTAACCACAGGTTTCCTAAAAAAAGAGTATCTCTGCAATGATTCAGAGGGAGTTTTAGAGTAATGTTTGGGCAACATTATAGCAATACCCCTTGGCAAAATGTAAATAAATAGCCAAAAGCAGAGACTCCATACTATCTCCTTTCCACTCTTGTTCCCTTTAATTTCCTGTATGACATGATAGCAGATAGAAATAGGCTGCCTTGATGGAGACAAATATTCCAGCCTGACCATTCCTGTGCAACTGTCTTCAAACTGCTGCATTACCTTCATTACCCAGGGCAAGCAGCAGGAAACACCAGAAATGAGTATCTCAATCTTTCCTTTCTCAAATCCCCTTTGCTCAGGGGCCACAAACACCAGGCAGTGGCATGGCAGTCAGCAAATATGCCAAATGTACTGATCCCATGTTATGTCCCAGACTGAGTCCTGTCAGCCCTGAGCTCTGGCAGACTCACATTTCTTTAAGCAAGGCACTGCACTTGAATTACGTATGCAGAGAAGATTTTTTGTGTGCATAAAACACCAGGTTTTAATTTTTTGTTTTGACCTGCATAATCATTATGTTTACTTCCTGTTTGAAACGTGGAGGGAAAATTATCATCTCAGATACTGGTCTGGTAATTTGGTTGTTGCTGACTTTCTTATGGTGATCACTTCTATGATACCAGAAGATGCCCTTTGTGACTAGTGATAACTTGTTTTATGTTTTCTGGCAGCAAGTCAAAGTTCAGTTTTCATATTAAGTTATTTTATAGAAGGGTATCCAAGGGTCTAACTCCTGCATATAGCTTGAGACATACTGTTTTTCCCACACAGCTGATTGAAATACATGATAAAGATTATCAAGTTATCTGCTGTCGTGATTGCCAAGTTTTTTCTAACCTTGCATGTGGCCAGGTTTAATGAATGGTTTAGGATGAATTTGCAGATGCATTAAAAGCTTTTTTCCCTGATCCCACCAAGTATGTTACAAAATGTTCATGTCATAGACCTAAGTGACTCATAGTTAGGGAAACTAGGGTGATGCCCCAAAAACCTGAGTTTAGGAGAAAGTTCATAATCCTTTTTGCCATTCCTTCAGATGCATTTCAATTGGACATGTGGGAAGGGGCAGGCGTAGTTCTCGGTAAAGGGTAATTATTTCTCAAACAATTCAGAGTTAATCAACGGCCCAGTGGCTATCTTTTGTACCCTGTCTAGCCAACAGGCCTCTCAATCCTCTGTCCCTAAAAAAATGCTTGTGAATAGCCTTTTAAGCTTTCCTTTGTTGCTGTCATTCCCAGGAAAAGACAGTAGTCACTTATCCTTTTGAGACTGGGCTGATTTGAGGCCTGACTGAGAAAGCAATGACCTGCTTGCGCTGGCAGTTTCAGTGGGGCACCAGTATTCAAGGATGAGAGCACTTGAAGGAGAATCTTTTTTGGCTCTTTCTAACACTGGTGCTGCATGTTGGAAACAGAGTCTGTATTTACCTATCTCATGATGGTTACCTTTAATTTAACAACTTTTATTTCCACCTTCGGATCTAAAGCTTTTGCCATGATTATAGAAGATCAGAAAAATATTGGGATAAATCTGTTCTGACAGCAGAGAGCAATAAGTGAAGGTTTTAAAGTACAGTTTCATACTTTGTTACTCTGAACACCAGTTCTTTTTCCAGTTACAGTTTTCACATTTATTACTACATCATAACACACTGGTCATCGCATCCTTTCAAAAATTTTATATATGGAAATAAAAATATTACTCATAAAAAAGAGTCTTGGGTATGATAGACTTGACAATGGCTGTATTAAAGTGAAATAGCAGAACATAAAAATGCGTAGTATTTGTAAAGAGGAGAAGTCATTGGAAAAAAGCCCTACACATTTGCTTGTAAATGACCACTGAATACCACAGAAATGTAGTCAATATTGATTATAACAACTATGTATATTATGCTTACTTCAGGCTAACCTCCAGGTGTTCTTGAAGAAGAAGGAATAGGAAGCAACTGCAGGATTTAGCAAACTGAATATTATTTAACTTAATTACAGCAGATACTAAAATTGAAACATACATAAAACAGGTAGCTAGATTTTTAAATATAAGTATGATTATGACTGTTAAAGACATTAATCAAATGTCCTGGACATTTTTCAATTTACATATTTATTAAATAAGGTCTTGTTAGACTCTTATTGCTAATAATGCTATGTCTGTAATGAATGCCACCTGAATGAGGAAGGTGGAGAGGTGGGATACTACAAGAATTACAAGAAGCTTGCTTTGGAATAAACCTGACCATTTTCTCTATTTATATTAGAGCTCTGCAGGTACTAATATAATGTTCTCTGCCCATTTACTTTTATAAGCAGAATGTGACATGCTTTCTGAAGTTGACTTTTTTAAATAAATAGATAATACAATATGAAAAAAAAATTAATCCTAAGAAATGAAGATTCCTGGTTTTGATCCATCAATTGAAGACAAAAATAGGAAAAAAAATAATTAAAACAGCACGTGTTTTTGAAGAAGAGGCTGGTCTAGAACTTACAGTCTGAATAGAACAAATATTTGTGCATTAACAAGGAGTAGAAAAAGGAAAATATCTGTGTTGTTCATAGATCTGGAAGAATCCCTGCCTGAAAACAGAATCATCCCTCTTAAACTGACACTCCCTGGACCCAGCTGTCCTGTATACTCAGTGATCGAATCACTGTAAAGAAGTTACTTTCCCTATTTTCTCACTCTGTGTTACTTATCCTAATTATTAAGTTCGTGAGAGTGAAGTAACTCTCTGGCTATGTCTACTGCCTTTTATCTCGTCCTTGCTCTGGATGATTTCTCCTATCCTAATTTTATTTCTTGGGTCTGTATGGTCAATTATGCATCAGTGAGAAGGATCTTGCAAACAAATTCGTTTGAATTTTTTTGAAATACCCAAAATTGCATGAAAAAGAGGAGGACACAGAGCCTGGGTAGCTTATTCCACTTCATTAACAAGAAATTTTCATCCCCATAACTTCTAGCTGAGATGTCCTCTCACAATTACTTTCTGCTAGGTTTTCTTAAGAGGCACAGCCACAAGGCAAGCATTTTGTCAAAAATCACAGAAATGTACAGACTGAGTAATAGTTAAAAAAATAATTTTGTGTGAAAATGCCAAAAACTCTGACAATATTAATCCTTTCTTTATAATACAAATAAAAAAGCAACACCAAAAAACAGTGTAAATCAGTTGTGTTCCCTTGAATTGGTGAATCGGAACTCCTACAGTGTTATGTCTTTTTAACAACATTTTTTAGAGAAAAAGCCCTTCCAATGCTTCACCAAAGTTTTATTTAAGAATGTTTAAACCCATGGGGACTGAAGAGAAATTTGAGGATCGATACATGGAACCTTTTAAAACAAGGATTTTTTTTAGAAGCAGACATCTCAAATGATAGTTGACACCTTAAGTTTCTGTAGCAGAGGAATAAGTAAGACATTCAGAAATAAAATATTGACTTTTCCTAGAAGATTTTTATCATTGCACTTTTCTTAAGAAAAACAAAGCTATTGTACTTCTTTATGCAGTTGCACACCATATGACTAATCACCTAGGATAATTTCTGGGGACATTACTAATGCAGAAAGGAGAAAGAGGGTAAAAATTCAGTATAAAATTAGGACGCCCTTGAATGGTCTTCTTAGAAGATTAAGGAAGAAGTCGTATCTGTATTTAAACAAAACTGTGTTAAGATTTCTGTGCTAATTTAATCAGTTGGTACATTCATGCTATGACGTAGAGCAGATAGATATGAAGCTCTCTTAACCAGGCACAACTAAGCTAGCTTAGAATTCTGGAGCAAGTGTCATAGGTTACACTGGGCAGTGCCTTGCCAGGAACTGCTTAGTGTTTCTGCTTGGCAAAGCCTCAGGAACTCTGTATCATGCTCTGTGGGGTGACGACAGCATGTCCAGTAATGTCTTAAAAACCTGACGTATCTACAAATATATAAAGAGATTATACATGTACATGTGTGTGCATTCGTACAAGTATATGCATGTGAAGTATGCCCTACAGAGAGAAACTTTTTCCTGAAATACGGGTATTCTAGATGTTCCATGTAGGATTTCTCCTTCATGTTATCTTTTTGCTTACCACTTCAGCACAGTGAGAAGAATTAGCTCAGAAATGCAATCAGATTTGTAGAATCGCAGAAGTATTTTCAGATGTTGTGGCACTTCTCTGAACTGGACAACCGAAGCTGTAAATCTCACTGGGAGCCGAGTATCTGATTCCTTCTCACACCACTGTCTCGCTAGACCTAGGGATATTGCAGTACAATGTTTGTTAAAACCAACTACCTGATACTCAACAATGCTTATATTAACACTAAAGACAGCTTGAATGTGTTTGCATCTAAACATGTATGTGGGATGTAATTTCTAATTCATGATAGCTATAAGCATTCATTGCCTAAAGAATATATAAATGTTTCATACATGTTAGCACGCAATTACAGTGATATAAACAGTTTTAATTATGATACTAGCATAACATAAAAGTTAAAAATCTTTCCAATTAAAAACATAGTGAAATACATATCTTTGAACAATAAGAAAACAATAAGAACAAATTGATCAGCAATTATAAAGCTTTTTTATTGTAAGCTATAAAGGGCAATATTTCTACAAAGGTCTGAAGACAGGACAGCATGAAAAATTATTTAGTGTAAAATTGTGATAACTGCATATTATTTTCAATTAATCTTTTTTATTATTTTACCATTTCCATGGGGAATATAAGATGAAATGTACATTTATGATACCTGAAAATAATTATTGTGCTTCTTATTGTGCTTCTTCTGAGAGAGGCAAACTATGAAAATCCTGCTTAGCCATGTTCTCTGATGTCTGACTTCTTAACAAGACTAAGGGTCACCTAGTCTTTTAGATACTATCACAGCTTCTGAATTACATTCTTATTAACATTCTTTTCAAATGGAAAAATATATTTTACTTTGCAGTTTTAATATAAACCAGTGAACCAGTATTGTGAAAAAAACCTCCTGCACTTCTTCCTGCAGTCACCACATATTATCTTCCGTAGCACAAATTCTTTCTCCTGAATTTTTTTTCAGCAAATGAAAATTTAGTTAAATAAAATCTAATCGTTTATAGAAAAATCTGATAATATCAGAAATTGTTCCTTTGAGACCTACTGAACATATACAGTCCAACTCCTGTTCCTACACAGGAACATCCCCAAGACTCATACCATGTGCCTGAGAGCATTGTCCAAATGCTTCTTGAGCTCTGTATGGATGTGTAAGTGAGGGCAACTGTATAGTCCTTAAGTCAAAGATGCACCTTAAATGGGGCATGTATTTTTGAGTCTTAATCCTATCTTCTGTTCTGACTGACCTGAATATGACAAACCTTTAGAAATCTATGGAGCTTTGCAGAGTGATGTATGGATAATTCATTTACTGAGATTGTAAACTAATTTTTAAAGTTTGTTTGGTACTTATTGTAGGGGAGTTATGACATAAATGCAAATTACAGTCATTAGAAACCTTGAAGGATTAATATACCCCAAAAAAAACATTGGAAATGGCTTAGTCTACCCAAAGGTTAAATAGGTAAGCTTTATTAATAGGCCTTACACTATTCCTAACTCCAATATTCAGAACCTGAAATCAGATTATGTTAGAAAATGTCTTACTCAGATGAGGTGGGACACCATTACAAATTCTAGGGTTGTGTCTTTTTAAGAAAAGACTGATGTTGACTATGCCCAAATAGACACAAGGACATCTCATAGTTTTCTTTCCCACACATTTGGCTCATTAACTGAAAAGAACTTTATGAAAAACACACATAAACACTTTTCACATATCATTGTGCTATGAATATAAATTGCAATTTCAAATCATTCTGGCAGCCTGCTGAGTTGGTTTTTTTAAGATATATGCAAGACTGTATAATGTTAATCCATCTGAGTACAGGGAAAAAAGAAAGTCAATAAAGATGATGCAGAAAGGTGGAAATTACTCCTTCCTGTGTTAGCAACAACTGACTCCCTAAGAAGAGGTTATTTTCAGCAATTCTAGGAACTTTGACAGGGATGGAGGGACCCAGTTACAGTCACCCGATGACATCTGCTAGTTAGTTTTGCAGCAGACAGAGGCAGAACTTCTACATGCTTCAAGGTGCTTTCAACTGCCCCTTTATGCTTCTTACCCATTTCATGAGTTGAATTGCTGCTGTTGTATACACTTGCAATCTGTCTGGTGTCCTGGGGTGGACAAGGAGCACAGAGTGAGGAACTCACATGGCTTTCTGCTAGCACATGCTGGTGTGGTCTATGGAAAAATATATTACATGCTCATCACAGAGGGCTCATGGAGAAAGCCCGAACTAGAGTTTTGTACCACAAACACCTTACCGGACAAACTGACTAGTCCAAATATTTCCCAACAAAAAATTAACTTAAAAAATTTCACCCTGAAGAAGGAAGTGGAAGCATCTGATGATGCTCTGTGGCTGTAAACTGTATTTTATCCAAAGAAATCCTTTCCTTCCTCCTTCTTTACTAAGGAAGTCAGGTCAGCCAGTTTAGTATAAATATATGTTTTGTACCAGAATTGTCAAATGGCCATGTTAACCAGATATCTAGTCCTTGATCTTTGGTGGGACAGTAGCTGCAATCACTGGGAACCTACTAGGATTTGCAGAGATTGATTTGCACTCTGATATGAAGTGTTGCAAAACAGAAAAGGAACTAGTATGTCTTCAAAGTTTATTTCCCGTACCTCTAGCTCATTAATTACAACGGTGAAGAACACAAGAAAGCAGTTTTCACAGGTTTTTGTGCTGTGTTTGGGATTTTCAGAAGAGCACAAAACACAGCCAATGTCTCCCCATGGTAGGAAGGTGCGACCCCTGACTTTGAGGAAAATCTCATCTTCTCTCTTTAAGTAGTTTACCATTTTGGAAGGGTTTCAGACCCTGCACAAGTATAACCATCCTCTTCAGCTCTCCTCACATAGAGGTGGGTTGTCATTCAAGCACAGCAACAGGACTTGAAACTAGTTTATCTTCTCTTTACAAATAACCTGCCATTAAGCAAGGGATTGCTACCACTCTAGCAAACAAACACTTTGGTATGGATCAATAGCCATTTTTTGAAAAGGATATTTTATAAACATCTTCTGTATGAAAATGTTTCTTTTAATTCCCGTATAAACATTATTGGGGTTTGGTCTGGGTTGGTTAGTTTTGTGTTTGGGTTTGGTGGGGTTTTTTTCTAAAATGTTAGTTGCTTTGATCTTTTAACAAATTTTGGAATCTTTGAAATACTGATGTTTCTGTGTTCCCATTTTAAGCTCTATATGCCAACAAACCATAACAGTGTTAATTTCTACCTGCTGTCCAGTCACTGAACCTATGAAATGAATTATTCTCTAGTCAGGATCACCTTGCAGTTTAGATCCTCTAAAGTAAAACTGTATTTTAAGGTTACAAGGGTCACAATCACTAATAGAGGTCTCTAGCCTTTAGATTTAAGAGTTACTTTGTGGAAAGGAAAATCCTTTCTAAGTTTTCGGCTTAAAAAGTGAAATGGCTTAGTAGAGCCTCCAAGAATTGCAGTAAGCTTATCACAGCCTCAAAAATCTAGTTAATGTAATAAATTTTGGCAGGAGCTGCTAAGATATTCAGCTTAGTTTCATAGAGAGAGGGAGAGAGAAGGAAGGAATAAACTCAAAACAAAGGCCATTTGTTCTTACTAAATACAGTAGAAAAAACCCACCTGGTTTCATTGTGTATTTATTTAACCTCAAATGTTTTCAGGTAATGGTATATCAAAATATTTCATAGCAGAATAACACACAATAATGCAGTGAACCCCCTTATCTTCTCCCAAACCTTATACTGCTGGGGCAGTAACTTACTGCTTGTTGTGGCTGTTTAGTCTTGGCTATCCCCAAATTTCCAAGGAGCTGCTCCCTCACTCATCTTCCTCCAGCCTTTTTCCCTCTGCCCATTTTCATTTTCAGCTTCCCCTTCTCCCTGAGCTGCTGACTGTGTGCTTGTGGTCAGTCTCCATAGCAGTTTTCATCTACTGTTTCTTCTTGCTCATTCTTTACGCTGCTCCGGTGGGGCTCCTTCCCACAACATGCAATCTTTCAAGAGCAACATCCTCCTCTGCAGGCTCTCCACAGGGAATGTCTGTTCCAGTGCCTGGAGCAACCTCCTCCCCTCCTTCCTCCCCGACCTCAGTGTTTTCACTGCTGTTTCTCTCACTTTTTGTTCCCGCCTCCTCTCCCTGTGCAGTGTTTTCTGTCTTAAGTATATTTTTCCGGAGGTGACACTAGCATGGCTGCTGGGCTCAGCTTTGGACAGTGGTGGCTCTGGAGCTGCCTGAATCTGCCCAACACAGATGGGTCGCGGGTTGGTCACGTGCAAGGAGAAAAGAGACCTCCAAGTTCAACTTCCGAGCTACATGTGTTCTTTTGGGGGATCCATAGCACTCTGAGACCCATGCTTAGGACTGAAGACATTTGGCTCTAGGAACCCATGTGTAACTCCTGTTTCCACTGCTTGGGGATCTCCACATGGCCAGTCAGCTGGTCTGGACACAGAAGCTTTTCCATGGGGTCAGCTTGAATGGTCTCCCCCATCTCAGCTCAGCTGGGTGACGTTGGTTAGTAAGGTGGCCTGGAAACAAATGCCTTCCCTCCTCTATAAAACCCTCTTTCAGGGCACCATGCTGCTTGGCTGTTAAAGTGGTTTTAGGAGGATTGCTGGTTTACACAGCCTCAACACTCTTCCAAGTGACATCTTTCCAAAAGACTAGTAGCCCTAACCCCATATCCCTGGGAATGGGGGCAGGCAAGACATGGACAGGACATTTGATTGTGGGTGGTGGGCAAGATCATGCCCAGGTTGGCTAATCAAGTGGGACTCCAGTTTCACAGCCTCAGAGGAAGCAGCTCCAGGAGACAGGGTCAGCCTTTTACACAGCCATAGTCACTTTGGTCAGAAAGAGACAAAAATAATTACAAGAATAACTTAAAAAGAAACAGAGAAACAGAGAAACAGGTGAATCTGAAGCAACAAAAAGCAGTATTTGTTTATTTTTCTGTCTACCTATAAATGAATTGAACACAAATTTAGAAAAATAGCTTTCTTAATGCCTTGAGGAAAGATTCCTTCTCTTGATAAAACCTGACTGCAGATTTTAAAGAAATTCTATTTCAGAACATGTTTGTGTGATCTCCTCAAAAAAAGATTTTCTTTTCCTATCACAAAGTTGCCAGAGACATATTTTCCCTTTAAATATGATTAAGAACTCTTTTCCTAAAATGAATCCCCTTAAAATTAAAATTCCTAGTCCTTATAACTCTGCTATATGAGGAAGATAGGGATTCCCACTGAGCATGAATTGCAGGTGAATGTGAATAACCTCAGTGGTGAGCCTTGATTTCTCTACTGTACAAATAAATGGAGAGGATCAGTGATGGTGCTTTGAACCCTCCAGGTTCTCTGAAGAGAAGAGACAATAGGAAAAAATAGAAGCTTTGAGTATGTTTGAGATGTCTGACCTTGAGATATAGCATGAGAGATATAGCGTGAACTCTGCCCCTCAGATTGCGATCCCTTCCCCGAGCTGCTTCCAGAGTAAGATAGTAAAGCACCCTTCTGATAAATCTAGATACAAAACTGTTGTGTCATATTTAATTAGTAGTGTATTAGTTTTTAATATAATGTTTTTCATGTAACTTTGCCTTTGAATATTGTAATATTGTTTCTTAGCAATGGTGAAAGGGCTGTCACTAAAAATGGTGAATAGTGGCAAGCACCTTCTGCATTAATGGTTCCATTCTACCTGAACTTAAATAACTCATTCACAACTCACCACAAACCTAGAAGTTCTATTTTCATAAGTGCCACCAGACACAAGCTGGAAATAGCATACTGCTTCCTGAAAAGTTTTGGATAATTTCAGACAGGTTCTGCAAAATAGAAAATTGCTGTTAGATAATTTGAAAGAAGTTTCAATCTTTGTTAAGAACATAAATTGTGCTAATCATGATATCCCTGTTGGTATATTTTTGCTTGGACTGAATTCCCATGCAGTCTCTCTGTAGCCTGAAGTGCCTCAGGAGCAACCATTTCATTACCTTTCATATGTGATATCTGTCAGAGGCCAATTTTTCTTGTTCTTTGTAGCTTATCCTTCTTATATCAAGATGCAGGTAGATAAACTGATTAAAACTGGTATGATTAAAGGAGTTCAGGCTAAATATTTAACCATTAAGCGCCAAAAATTGTCATGGATGGTTTTTCCTATTATTTATGGGGGTAGAAAAGAGACCTGAAATATGCTGTCCTTGGGAGCCGTGTAGAAAATTATAGCCAAATGCCTTTCAGATATGGGAGGAATTCTTCACAGCCTTTTTGATTTTGCCTTGCCACACAGCAAGTGTCTGATGATCAGGATTTCCTGAAGGCTGAATCTTTTCTTCTTTGCTTTTCTCAGTGTACAACCATAGAAGCGGATGTCACTGGGTGTAGCCTGCTGAAGTAAATACCAGTGTTTCACTGAGATCCTTAATTGTTTGAAAGTACTATATTTGCTAGTATTTTACATAAAGGTAAGCTCTTCCTAATAACCCTGACATTAGGAAACTGTGTTTAAAATGTGATGAGATAAAAGTATGCAGAACACTTTTGGCTCAGTAAAGCAGACTGAATGTTTTAATTTTCTAAGCCAAATAAAATGAAAGAATAACATTCAAAAATTAGATTTTTAAAATCTTTCTTAGATGTTAAGCTAAATTTATCCAAGTTATGTGTAACTCAAAGAATTCTCTGTAGTCTCAGACAAGTTTAGAAAACAAAATTGAAAGTAAGTTTTACTGCTGTTATTGGTTGGATTTTTTCATGGTATAGTGTATTGCTAAGTTATGGAAGTCATTCTCTTGAGGATGTGTGGACTCCAGGGGAGGGAGGATGGATGATGTCTGTAAAAGAGGATAGATCAATTCATTGTGACTATGCCTAATAGTACTAATCAGAACAGGGTGGGTTTGAGCCAGGAATAGCTCCCAGGTATATTCAGCTGATCAGACTAGTCAAATTCACTGTTTTACCACCTGCTCTCATGCTCCTTCCACAACTTTGACTAATTTTAGATATTGGAGTTGAATTAGCAATTTATAGTGCATGCTTACCAGATGCTGTTGACATGTGAATAAAACAGCAACACAGTCAGGCTGAAAACAATTTTTGAAGGTGACCTTGTGCCTGAAATTTTAAAGTCTAAGATAAACAATAGCATAGAGTCATTCACCGAATGCCAAATTAACCAAACTGAAGGAATAGATATAGTACCATAGAAGTGTTTTGTTAATATGAATCACAGTCACCATAATTTAGCAAACAAATTGTGTAATTCTGGCACATGACTCTATCTGGTTGCTCATAGCGAAAGTTTCCCAATGCTGGACTTGGTTATTTGCAAATGATACATCTTATTTTCATGCATTTTGTGAGTCCATCAGTTGACTGTTCTACAGAAGATGAAGATAAATTTTTTGTAGAAAAATTATGTATGCCATTCTGCAAGCCAGCAAATCTGTTTTAATTTAAGCTGCTGTCCCAGGCATTCCATACTGGTTTTTTCATGCCTGGTCAGTGTAACACAGGGAATGATGCAGAAGGCAAAAATGGATTTTACAAAGGGTCCACCCCCTATAAATAAAGCACAGATCTGAATACAGTCATGTTCAGTTTTGGGCTTTTTTATTTTCCTTCTGCCAGAGATACACTGTGTAGTATTTTTAAGTCAACTGACCACCAAGGCAGGTTAAGAGGACCAGTTACCCAAATTTTTGATTCTCAGACTCTCATTCTGTTTTACCATTAGGACACTCTTTTCAGAGTGTGGAGAAAGGGAATTTAAAACAAAGATGTTGATCCCATTTGGATAAAGAGATAAGACTTTTTGTTTTATTGTTTTGTTGTTGTTGTGGTTTTGGTTTTTTGGTTTGTTTTGATTTTTTTTTTTTGTAGAATCCCTATGGAAAAGTTATTAAGTAGATAGCTGCTATAGCAAGCATTTTTTTTTTTTCTCAAATAAAACGTTTGTTTATCACGCAGGATCTGTGGTTACATATGTAAGACTGACTAGCAGTGAAAACTGAACCGTGATTTAGCAGATACGTATAGTATGAAATTTATATTAGTTGGGTTTAATGCTTCTCTTTTGCTGCTAGAGCAGCCACAGGAACTGTTGTCATAAGTAGAGAAGACAGGGATAGAATCCAGTCACCCAGAATCTAGTCAAATAAACTGAAAAAATCTTCTATAAATTTAATGGAAAATTTGTTTACAGATACTACTGAGATTTCAAGTACTGTAATAATTTTAACTGTTATTTTGATTCAACTTCCATCATTGTTTTCTGATTCTTTCTATCCTGCAAAACTTTCCCCCTGCGGTGTATTTTTATAGTGGATGATTTCCCCTGGCATTAGATCATGACTCTTCCTAAAATATTTGCCTGAGAGCTTTTGCTTCTCCATTGGGAAGAGACATCAAAGACTTATCATCTAATTGATTTTGTGTTTTGTCTTTTTCTTCCATGAAAAATTAGGTCAGCGCAACATAGGATAAGGTAAAAAAAGCATTTAAATTAAGACACAGCCTATAGCTTCACCAAGACCTATTCATATCCACTGTAAACATTTTGCTAGGGTTTTCTTCTTAAGAGATATTTACTAACTAGGAATCTTAGGGGTTCAGTTTTTGGAGGTGTTTAACCTAAAGTGTCGAGAGACTTGAACATTGAAATACAGTGGCATAGATCACTAGAATATAGAGACTGAATAAATTGTCCAACTGAAATGTAAGCTTTGAAATTCCCTCAAGTTAGACAGGCTCCATTCTTTCTGAGGTAAGGTTGTAAAACCAGCAACTTAACTACAAGCATATGGACTCCTTGTGCTGCCGTTTCAAATGATGTTTAGCTCAAATTATTCAATCTCTGAAAACTGAGATGGGAATATCTTCAGCTATCTTAATTCTTTTATCGGATGTGTATCTATATGATATTATATTGCTATGAAAATAAAAGAGTGATCGGTGTTCTGATAACTTTATAAATCTGTCAGTTACAATTCCCAGTGAAACCAATTGAGTTTTCACATAGAAAGGTGAATAGAAAATAGATTGCTACATGTCAGCAGCACGTTTCAAATTCAGAATCTTAGGATGATTTTTTTTTTTAGTTATCAGAATGTGTTTATATTCACAGCAAAACTTCTGAGATATAGGACTGAGCAGTGAAAAAAGAATAGGGGGAAATAGCTGTGTGCAATGAATAATGATATTTCAACTGCAAGACAGTATGGGTAAAACCGCATTTCTACTGGATGAAACACCCTGAGTTTTAGAAGTGATATTATTTCTTTGAGAATTGTTGTAGAAGGAAATAGTGAAATTTTCTAAAGGTTTTTGTAGTAGAAGCCAAGCCCTTTTACCTTCAGTTAATGGCCCTACTTTGTGTTTCCAATGATGCCTCATTCCTGAAGTTTTCAAGCCACTTTGGATGAAGCTTCAAGCAACCTGGTCTAGTTGAAAGTGTTCCTATCGGTGGCAAATCATTGGCAGGAATAGATGATCTCTAAGCTCTCTTTCACTTCATGAAACTTGATAGATTCAATGAAGAAAGAAATTTGACTAATTAACACATTACTTGAAGTTTCAGTCATCTGCTTTCAAACTGTAATAAATTGATTGGCAAAATAAAAGCCAAATGAAAATTTCCAATTCTGTATCTTTAGTTGATGTATTTACATTGTGCAGATCAAAAATGTGAGACTTCATGAATATGAGATAACCAATTCCTGAGCTAGTGTGGATATTAATTTAAATGCTGAGGCTGGCACAACTCCATGTTACATCTTTCTCAGCAGCCAAGTAGTTCAGTAATATTTGTAACATGAATTAATTGTACTGCTACTTTGCACAGAATTTCTAAGCCCAAACTACCCAGTCTCTGCTATCATTGGTGCTATGAAGCCAGGATGACATCATACACTGACATTCATGCCAATCTCTAGATTATTTCCTATGTATCTTCCCATTCAAGTAGCTCACTTTATCCAGATTTCAGACCACAAAAGATAGATCTGAGTTTTGCATTGCATGTCATGATATTTCTTACATTGCAATTTTTAAGATTTATTGAATTATTAGATTTATTGAGTCTAGCTGTTCCTGAGCTTATATTGCAGTGCAAGTGGATATAAATATAACAGACGTAATTCACTACTTGTGTTTACTTTTAAGAAGCAGTATCTAGAAGCATTTAAGAAGCATTCTTCTAGAATGTGACAATGGACAACCAATTGTAATGAAAAGTTGTTTACATTAATTTGTGCAGTAAAATTAATTTTTTTTTGTGAACTCATGCCACCTTTATGTATATTGAGTGGTGGTTAACAGCCCATGAGCTAAATTAATTTCACAGGATGTTTCTACTTGACTTGCCAATTTTTCAGGTGAAAGAAAGAAAATAGTTATACCATTACTCAGACTGGAAAAAGCTAAAGGATTTGTCCTCCACCATAAAGTGGTTGGAGATGCATAGAAACACTGCTTGTAAATGGGAAAAATAAAGGTCCCCATGCTTTTGTGGCCTTTACATTGGCTTCACCGTGAACCTAGTGCTCAGGGTGAGACAGTCAGCCCTCCTCATCCTACCTGCTTCCTTGCCCAACTCTTCAGAATTCACCTTTGCAAAAAAAGTGCACCTCAAAGGGTTGAGATAGGGAGGTCAGTGGGAAGGATATAAGGCTATTTGCATGGAATCATCCAATGCTGTCATCAGAGGAAATATAACAGTCTTTTGGGAAAGCCACTGTTACTTGGCTATGGGAAGAGCAAGGATAGGCCTGAGTTTAACATCTCTACAAAAAGGGATAAAGGCCTGGAAAAGCAGGATCTAATTTCCACAGAGTCAAAGGCAAGTCTCGGCTGCCTGCATGGTAAGGATCTGTATGCAGTTCTACAAATGAACCAAGTATTTACTCTCGTTGGTGAGTTCTAGATGATGCTGTTATTGATGTCTGGATAAAGTCTTTTCTCACTTTGTCATACTTGACCATCTCGTGGTGTGTCTGACCAACTTGTTAAGCTTCCACAATGACATGACTGCTGTGGTTGACAAGGGGAGTGCAGTGGATATTGGCTACTTGGACTTCAGTGAGGCCTTTGACACTGTTCCCATAAGATTCTCAAAGAAGAGATGTCGTTGCGCAGGCTGGATGATCAGATTGAACACTGTCTGAATGACCAGGCTCAGATGGTGATGATCAGCTACACAAAATCTGATTGGTAGCTAGTAACTGATGGTGTACTCCAGTGGTAAGTACTGGGTCTAATCCTTTTGAACATCTTCATTAGTGATCTGGATGATGGACCAGAGCATACCCTCAGCAAGTTTCCTGATGACACAAAACTGGGTGAAATAGCTGATCAGAGAACCATGCTGCCATCCAGTGGGACTTCATCAGGCTGGAGAAATGGTCTGACAGGAACCTCATGAAGTTCAGCAAGGGAAGGTGCAACATCCCAAATGCAGGGAGGAACACCTCAAGCACTAGTGCATGCTGGGGGCTGCCCAGATGGAAAGCAGCTCTGTGGAGAAGGGCCAAGGTACCCTAGTGGACATCAAGGGCCAATGGTATCCTGGGCTGCAGCAGGAGAAGTGCTGCCAGACAGTTCAAGGGAGCTGATCCTGGCCCCCTCCTCAGCCCTGGTGAGGCCACAACCAGAGTATTGTGTCCACTTCAGACCTCCTCAGTACAAGGAGCACACGGACATATAAAGTCCAGCAAAGGGCTACACAGATGATAAAGGGACTGGAGCATTTCTCATAAGAGGGAAACCTGAGTGAGCTGTGATTTTTTAGCCTGGAGAAGAGCAGGCTCAGGAGGATTTTACCAATACATAAAATGTACTAAATGGAGCCAGGTTGCTTTCAGTGCTGCCCAGTGACAGAGTAAGAGGCAATGGCCTAAAAGTGAAACACATGACTTTTCTTGTAGACCTAAAGTAGTTCTGGGTGTCTGTGTGTGGGCGAGCAGGTTTCCTGTGAGGTGCTGGGATCCATCCTTGAAGATTTCAAAGGCCATCTGCATGTGGTATTGGAACTGCCTCTGGGTAGCCCTGTTTGAGCAGAAGACTTGGGCAAGTTTTCTTCCAGAGTTGCCTTCCAACCTCAACCATTCACCGATTCTGTGAAAAGAGAAAGATTAGTTGACAGTCTAGTTTCTAAGCTTTGCTTTCTGTTTTGACATATCTCAATCGTCTATAATGGGAGTTTAGACACCTACATATAGGTATCTAAATATGGATATAGTCTTGAACTGAAAGAAAAACGGGTTATCTTTTTTTAACATAAACAGTAACATACATTTTTATTTGTTAAAGGGTGTTACTTCAGCCACTTATATTTTCTCTAGCTCTTATGTAATTTTCTTATTTTGTATTTCTGGTTTTCTCTTTTTTGTTTTTTTTTATTTTTCTACCTTTCTGCTAAACATATATTTCAAAATCAAAACTTTCATTAAAAAAACTAGATGATTCAGAAATAAGTAAAATGGTTTAATTATTTAATACAGAGGAATAAATAACAATAGTAAAAAAAATCTTAACAGGACAGTATTAAAACATTTTAGTTACATGACTTTCACTGCAGCATGATTTATGTCATGGGATGCTTGGGATAGATGGTGTTATCTCCGTAGAGTTACAGGGGTCCATTCTCAAAAGGATGTGTATAAAATAACCTCTGAATAAAAGTACTGATTGGGAGAGGGAAGAGATAGTGTTACTTGTGACCCAGTGGTACTTTCAACACCCTACATAGGATGCACTTAGGTTAAGTAAAAGTTCTGCAGGCAAGAATTTCCCATGAGATGAGGGAAATGTTTGAGGTACTCACAGTTTGTAAGTGTTATACAATTGTTAACCACCATCAGAAATACACAAGATATTTGTGCATTAGTGGAGGTACTCCAGAGATGCTGAAGAGGTAGATTATAACTTTCCCTGACATTCCTTTTTTCTTTTTTTTTTTCAGTCTCTTTTTTTTTTCATACATCACTGAAGTCCTGATAACTTTAAAATTAGTTGTATGGTGGCTTTGCTTCCTATTTGCCTGGTTATTTACTATCCATTAGTGTATAAAATTTCTGATAAAGAAAGCCCTTCATATTTTCTTCTGCTATGATGACTTGCACATTTGGTAGCTTCTTCATCAGTTCATACTGCATACATCCTTTTCTTTAACAAAGGGAATGGAAATCATCTAGTTTGTAATGCAAGGTAAAATATGACACTACTGGAAATATTTTCATGAAGAAATAAAATGTGTGGCATCTTTAGTACTATATATATGCCTCCTTTCAAAAAGGAAAACACTGGCAGTAACTGACTCAGTTTCCCAAAAATCTGTCCCCAAAAGTGTGTATACCTCTATTCAGTCCAAGTGCGCTATTCTGCTGTGGATCAAAGCTAAAAACCTGTCATGAACTACTCAGTAGCAAAACCATGGTCCAAAATATGGAGAATAATAGCTGTGAGAAAACATTAATGTCATCAGAGTGAGCTGTGCGCAAGAAGAGTAATTCTTGATGTGTTTATTTTCCAGCAGAATTAGCTGCTTTAGAGCAAGCACCTATTTCTTGAGATTACCTTACTTCATTAATATCTGTGGTCTGGAACAAGGTACAGTATTACAGCTGTAGGTACAGGTTTCTCTTTTGATTTTTGCTTATTAAAAAAGTAGTTCAGTGCACACTTACGTTCTGACAGGGTTGGCAGGCTGCTTCAAACTAAAAGGTGTATCACATTAGAAATATTTCAGGTAAACCTGGCCAAGTCTGAGCAAATTTCAGATTTACAAGCACTTTTGTCAAAAACATAAAGTTAACAAGATGGAGAAGGGAAAAAAACTTTTCTGAGCTTCATAATCTTAATTGTTATTTATAGCTGTAACATATTAGAAAAAAAATGCCTGAATTAAAAGGCATTATTTTAATGCACGCTGTCTCTTTAATAATGAACTTCAATGGACAGAATAGCTGGATGCCTTTTTCTTGTAGTCAAGTAAGCTTTCATCACTTTTCCCTTGATGTTGGATTATAGAGCAAAGTTAAAAAGAAAAGTGAACCTCAAGCCAGGTTTTTAAATCCAAAGATAGGCAACAAATTTAAGTGCCCTGATTCTGAAATGCTGAGCCTCTGGCAACTTCCATTTACATTAAAGGGAGCTGCCAAGGGCTCAGCACCTGAAAATAAGGTCAGTTATTGAGGCACTTCACTGAAGATTGATAATTCAGAGATAATCCATAACCAGAGCACAAAATGATTGTACCCCTTCGGGAGGAGACAAAATTCTGAAGTGAAAAACAGAGTCTCGTCATTTTAACATTTCTTACTCTTACTAAGCAGGAAGAGCAGTATCCACAGAAGAAATAAAAATCTATCTATTTTACAAAATATGAATACTAACATACTTAACATCTTTAAAAAGAAAGAAAAAGAAAATAAACCCAAAACAAAACAAAGAACAAAACACTGAAACAAAGTGGGGGGGGAGGTGTTTTAGGGGACAGCACAATTTGAAAAATCAAATTTCAGATCATTGAGTCATAACTTTGCCTTCTACTGGCTAGTCTGCCTCTGAAGGGTGATACTTTCATCTCAAAATTTCATTCTTTCATTCTTTCACCCAGTATGCAAGAAACCTATCCACACACAGAGCTGAGGTACTTATTTATTCCTTCTGCCCAGGTAGGGAGCTAGGTGGCAAGTCCACGGTGGGACACAGAAGGAGATATGTGATTATGATCTTAGGCTATTAGCAGGTCTCACTTAAGTTATTACTTGGCTAAGTTGCTATTAGCTCATCCTTTCCTGGCTTTGTTTTAAAGGCAGATGTGTCCCAAGAAGTAATAAGACAAGCTCCATGTGTAGTGGTCTTTTTGTGGGCAGGGGGCATCTGAGCTGGGGTGTATTTTTCACTATTTTAGTGTGCAAAGGACACAATAAAAGGAGTTTGAGCAAATTCTCACCACAAAACTGGTTAAAACTGGACGTGTAGTTGGCTTATCATGCAACATCCTTGTTAAAAAGGATATTATTTTTTAAGTTCCCACCACTTCAAGGACTTATATCATAAATTTTCTATTTTCTACATTCCTGTGGTTATTTCTTCCACTGCTTAACTGCTTTGTTCTTTAGCTTTTTGCTTGGAACTTCACCCCCATTATTCAACAATAGAACCTCATTTTTTTCTCTTTCCTTTTTTTTTTCCCCACATTCAGGTAGATATTCTGCATGTTGGTTTGATCCTGTCAAAAACATGAATCTGGGATCAGGAGGTTCCATTAAATCTAATTTTCCCTCTTAGTTATGTCCTCAACCTGGTTATAATAGTACCATGATGTGTTTTGTTTGGAAATTAAAGATGTTGAAAGGAGGGAAATGAAAAAGGATTTTCAGCAGTTCTGTCAAGTTACATTGCTCTAACCCTTCATTTTCTTTTGAGCTCCAGCATGTATTTTTTATCTGATTTTTCCTCTTAATTTTGAGTCTTCTGCATCTCCCCAATACTAAGCTATCTCATGGTATGAGCTGTGCTAGTACTCATATTAAAAACATTCCTTTTCAAGGATTTTTACTGAGCTGTGAAAATTTGCTCTAGGCAGACACATGCCTCGAGGCTGTGATGCAGAAGGCTTGTGCAATCTCCAAGGCCATTTTATGACATTGTTTCTTTCCCGCAAGGGTTCCAACATGAAAGTTCCAGAAGTTTAATTTTTGTGTCCTAATCTGCTGAAACTCTGTAGAGTTCTGTCTAGTTACTCCAGAGATTCAGAGAAGTTTTATGTCAAGGAGCACCAGCCAGCTCAGAGAATCCAAACTGGGCCTTTCTCCCTGCAAAACATGCTGGTGTACATTACAACCACATATCAAATCAGCCTGCCTCTTCAGCCTCACACTGCTTTGAGGCAGCCCAGATGTCCACAGTGACCTGCCTTAAAAAGGCCCTGCTTTACATAAGTGAGCCTGCCAACAAACACACTTTTCCCCTCAGAAACTGATTCATAAACTTTCTGGACTCTGGACAAACTGTGCTTACAGACAGAGATTAGATCTGGGTATGTGTGAAAAGCTAACACTTTGGGAAGTGTAAAATCCTCCAGACAAATGTAAAAAACCCAGAAATGGATAGAAAAATGAACATGAAAATAAGTAATGAGAAATTCTTGATTTAATATCTCTCTGCTTTGTTTTAATAGTCTAAGGCTGTGTTTTAATACTGTTGGACTGAGCAGTCTCAAATGTAGGATAGCACTGAGCAAGAGCTTCTAGATAATCCCATAGGGATTTTACAGGATCTGCAGAGCAGGGGGGCTGTAGGAGCCATTACCGTATAAAAATTAGACTAGGTCTGGGGTTAAACATGGTAGGAACTTTGTGAAAAGGTTATATGGGGGTGCCCTCTTCTTGGCTGGGATGGAGTTAATTTTCTCTTAGTAGATCATATAGTGCTGTGTTTTGGATTCAACATGAGAATTGTGTTGAATAATTGGTCCTCACATTTATATGAAAGCATGATGTGTGATGTGACAACTCACACTTGTACTGCCCTTCACTCTACTCTGCCCTCTACTGAGCGAGGGAGAAAAGGAAAGGGGAAGGGGAAGGGGAAGGGGAAGGGGAAGGGAAAGGGGAAGGAAGGCTGCCTGTGTAGTGTTTCCTGTAGAAGTAACATGGTGTGTGACAAGGTTCCTGCTTGAAATCAAGTGAACCAGAACAGAAATTCAGGCAGTGATTGTGACTGTTCAGTTTTTTCAGAACAGGGTAAAATACCTGGGTTATGACTCTGGGGAAGGAAGAGCAAGAAAGAGTAGGAGAACCTGTGAGTTTCATTTACATAGTGTACAAACGCAAGAGCACAAGATGCTAAGGGTACACACAAACAATAGCGAGTTGAGAACTAAAGAAGCTAGTCAAATATGCTGGTTTAGTTGACCTACTTTAGTTCAGACAGTGGCCTCTGAGTGTTCCCCAGATGCTAAATGAGGCAACATTATGACTGTAAGTGCTGGTTAACACTCCATCCTTTTGGCCAGTAGGGAGATCAGTTTTCTTCCTCACAAACTACATTATAGAATCATATGCAACTAAGATTTTCTTATATCCTTCCAATCACCTTTGCCAAGCACAGCACTGATATACAGAGCTTCTATAGAAAGCATAGAAAATTGTGTTCTAAAACATTGCTGCAGGTATGTAGTCCAACCTTCTTCTCAAAGCAGGGCTAGCTTCAAAGTTAGGCCAGATCACTAATGGCTTTTCTTCAGTAGTTTTGGAAATTCCAAAGGATGGTAATATAGCAGTCTTTCTGTACCTACTACCTCTGAACCACTCTTATTGTGAACCACTCTTACTTTTTCATTATGACTATTTAAAAGTCCTTTGCTTCTTCCCCAAATCAAGGAGTACCTCAGAAATAGATTATCCCAAGACCCAAGCAATATCTCTGCTCTTCTTCTTTCATATAAGTGGAATATACATTTCTGACACAATTTGCAGTATGACATATTTTTGTAGCTTTCCAAATGCAGTCTGAACAAGAATGTTTTATGTTAATATAAATTCTGTCAATCGTTTTATAAGCTGACCATATTATCTTTAATGTTAAAACCTTGATTAAAACCTTGATGTTAACCTATCAAATCTGATTCCTTTTTTTGTTTGATTCATTCTGCTTGTTTTTGCAACCTCTGGTCATTGAAAACTACAAGCTTATTTTGTAGTTAAACAGTGTTTTGTTTTTATTCAAATTACAGTGCTTTGAGAGCAATTTTGTATAACTACTCTTTTTTGAAAAACATGCAAGGTTTATTGGTATTGGTATTCTTTTACATTTATTGACAATCAACTACTAACATGGCTATGAACAATATGTTATTTTCAAGATTACTTCAACAAATATTAGTTGCTAAGTCTTCGGCCAAAAAATATAATATGTATGATTATGTCAACCCTAGAACTTCCATTTTTACTAACCTTGTACTATTTGTGAAAACCTAGCTTTTACTAAAAGTTTAGATTGATAAAAATATGCACAGAAGATTTTTTAGTATAAAAATCCCTTTTTGTTGGGATAATTTGAAATATGTTTTTAATGATCTCTTTAAAGGCACATTTGTGTTAATTATGACAATATGAAATTAAGTACACAGAAATTAGGTACCTATTACCTACAAATTTAGCAAAATATGTTATATGCTGCTTATTGTGGCATGGGCTACATATGTTGAGTCTTGATATAATAATATACTGTACAGGAAAAATCTTCAGAAAAATAGGCAATATCTTTCCTATCAGTAACCTTGGATGAAGTCAAATAAATTTAATTCGTAATAAGACTTTAACTGTGGTAAGTTAGTAATAGTTTTCTAGAATTTCACCAAAATAGCTGGATTATTTTTTGAAAACATTGTGCTGAATCTCTTCATCCCAAGAACGAAGATGGTAGTTAATTGGTAATGGCTGAAAAAATATACTTTTGGAGGTATAGATACCCCTGGGAGGCTTGCATAAATAACTAATGAAGGAGTGTCTTTGGTATTACATTTTGAACATGTTGGCATACAATCAGGTTTTCCAGGCGGAAGCATAATCATGTTTATTATAGCAAACTAATACCAGAGCATATCTGTTTTTACAAATATTTCCAGAAGTCACTTTGGAAGCAGTGAAAGAATATGTCCCTTTCATAAAACTTATATTTTAAGTATGTGTAAGTTTCTGTAGGAGAGCAAGACTATTGGACCTAGATATAGTCAGGAAGCACTTAGAAGAAAAATCCCTACAAGACTTAAGCCTGGAGAGAATAACTTTGTTTAGGATGTCTATGAACAGTGCATTACTAGAAACTTGGCTAGAAGATAAGTCTACTATAATCACAAAAATTATGTTTGCAACGTCTTTACACTCTTCCCTAATCACCTGTCTTTGGCCCCAGTAAGATAGATTTTTGCTCTGATCTGGTTCAGCCACTCTCATATCCATTGGCAGAAAAGCAGTTGATTATTATCTCCATTCTTATTACAAAAGAATATTGCAAATCTGATCCCCAGAATAATGTGATGAAAGAACGAGTGTACACTTTTTGCTATATATGATCAAACCTTGGTATTTACTAAAAGCAATCTCATTAATTCAACACCCTAACGTTTATTTACAGCACAAGGACAAACAAGCAGAATCTCTTTTGATGCAAAAATGTTTCTTTGTTAAGTAATTTTCTTTTGGTTTGTTTATTTTTGTACATTCAGCTACATAAAATACAAAGAACAAGTGCTCAGTTGCTGAACATATCAGATGGAAAACATAAAAGTTTATGTTTAAATAAACCTAAATCTGTGTTCTAGACCTCAGCTGGAAATGGATTTGAAATTGACAAGCATAACAGCTGAACGTTATGTGCATTTCTTTGAAATGGCCAACTTCAGATGATCTCAACACCCTCTAAACTCTTAAAGATAATAGGCCAGATAAAAACAGAGATTCCAAATTGTGCAGAGCTTTATACTGTAGGTTGTCATATAGCAATTTTAAAATCAATTTGGTGTTGAATAGTAAGGCTGTGTAATTCGCTCCGAATTCAAGTTTCCTACTGAGACCTCCTAGTGCATGCTAAATCACAGCGTATGTATTCTGTTTGCTTAGGAAGAAATTGCATTTAGGGGAAATATGCAGAAAGTCATGCAGCAACCTAATTCTATATGCTAAGATATTTAGACAACATATGGTAGTATACACAGTAATGGCATTTTGTGAGCTGTAGCTCAGTAAACTCAATCTGGACATGAAGTTCCAAGGTCATATTCTTGATGCTGTTGCTTATATAGTGTTTAAAGTATTAAAGTAATATTTCCTATTTGAAAATTCCAAGGACTTATCCTTGTTTTTGGTGTATATTTTTGTCCATCAGAAGAAAAAAAGAAGGAGCAGTAGAGGAATAAAAGCCTACCAATATTTCCTAAACCATCCAAAGCCCATGCTGTAGGTAGCTCTCAGCATCCTTTTTTCTGCTTACTTTTGTCTTATTCTCTAAAAAGCTATCCCAACATTTGATGAACGGTGTTTTAGATGCTAGATGAAGTAAATATTTTAGGAAACTATGTATACACAGTTTATTTCAAGAGAATTGTGTATCACTGTATTTAATGCAGCATTTACTATTTGGTGACTTAAATATATTTTATTGGTTTCCACATATAATTTTCCCTCCAACAATAAGAGAGAACTTATTATCCATAATAAAGAGGATTTACTTAAAATTAAATGCAAACCTCCAAAACCTACTTATAGATCCTATTAGAGATGTTAATTCTTGTGCTTAAATAGAAGATTTATATTTTAAGCAGTACAGATGTTAACAGCTTAGATCCAAATTTTAAAGGAAGTGAAGACTTAGGAAAATATTGAAAAAAATTACAAATTAAGAAAAAATATGTAAAATTTCATTATATATTGTATTACTTGACTGAAATAATTTCTGTAATTTACCACCATTTTGGTGCAATTAATTTTATGTCTACTGTGACAAATTTTTTCCACTCCATTTAGGATGTACAGCTTCAACCAGGTGAATGTGGAGTATGCTGTTCCACTGCCAAGTGTCTCAGCCTTGGTTAATGTACTGGTGAAATAATAATAATAATAATAATAATAAAACAAAAATACCTCCCAAAATTCACTGTGTTACTGAATAAGCATTTTATATTTTTTTTTTTTTTTTTTGGTTCCATCTCCCTCTTTCCACAAAACCTGCTATAATAAGTTCCTCAGCAAATTGTGAAGCCACTTTCCATTAGTTTTTGGAGCAAACAATTTTGTTGTTTTGAAAAATGGATAATATTTTTAATCAAATTTCTTTGTGCTTGAATATTAATGTATTTTTTACAGTCTTCTTAAGCACTGCAGAACTACACTCAAAAAGTTGAAGCATCTGTCCTAAAATTTTTCAAGAACATTTAGTGTGATGCTAGGCACTTACATGCTTCTCTTTTTTCAAGCTGTTAATAGTAAGTTGAGAACTTATGCATCACCCTTCAGAATCACTGCAACAATTCTCCAGATCTGTTTCAGGAGATATGCATATTTTTAGATGACATATAGTGCATCAAAGACATGGTATTCTTCAAGGTTCTTTCTAGTCTTAGATTAAAGGGTTCAAGTAACAATCAAAAGTAACAAAGATGCATAGACATTTAAAGCCAGTATTGCTTCCTTTTAAAATCAGGTAATATCAGTGAATAGTTTAGACTCATCCCTTCAGTTTTACTCATTGTTCACTGAAAGTGCGATTGAAAGTTTTGTTTCAATCTACTTTGAGGAGTAGGTAAAGGTCTTAAGTTTATTTTTTTGAACAACTCATATAATAATAGATTATAGATAATCAGTTTGGCATAAAGGAACATTGAACTATTCTAATCATATTGAAGCTTTTGTGGCAGTTTTGGAGGAGGAGAGGGGAAGGAGGATGTTTTTCCACTAGCACCTTTTTATTTTAGCTGTTTCCTTAAATGCTAGCTTTTAAAGGAATCTAGAGAAGAACTCAAAGAATTAAAACGGCCATATAGTCTTTTCTTTAAATTACGATACATGCATGTATTGTATCGCTTGAGAACAGTAAAATATTTAATAGAAGCACTTAAAAACAGATAATAAAATATTACTTAAGTTAAAGTTTGCTTCGCTATAGTATGGCACTCAATGGTACTACAAGAAAATGCTAATTGCTGAATTGAAATGACAGTGTACAGCCTAATGTAGGGCAGTAAGCCATTTAAGGCAGATGAAGGGAACAAGCTCATCTTTTTTCCAAAGAGCTAATATAGCTGGATAATTTATCAGTAGCAGAGTTGATAAGATCCAAGATTATGGTGAGAGAATGTATTTATACAGTGTATTTAAGCATAGGCTTAAACAGCACATGTTTCTCTACAATGTATATGACAATCAGGCACTCCAAGCTAAATACTTGATGGCAGCTTCAGCTGGGTGGACCAACCTCTGCTACTGGTTTGTGAATTACCAGTATGATCTCAAGTAGTTCAAACATGTGATGTGCTGGAATTCCAGTACCAGTGCTGACAGTGTTGTAATACCACCATCCTCCTTGACCACAGAGACACATTTATCCTGCTAAACAAGATGATACAGAAATGGTGGGTTCTTTGGTTGTTTTCTGTTGTTTGCGGGTTTTTTTCCCCGTAAATGATTAGGAGAAGTTGCTTTCAATAATGGGAATCAGTAGTAGTTCAGTGAGTAGGGCATACCATGTTTAGGAAAAAGATTCTCAATTCTCAGCTATACAGATGAGGAACGCAGTTTGAAACTTGAATTTCTGTTTCCTGGGGGACTGCAGCACAGCCAACATATATAAGGTATCACCTGAGAAGGAACAAGGGGAGTTTGAAATAGGAAGAGAGAGACAGACATCAAAAAAAGTTTAGGCAAAGAAAATGTATGCTAAACAGGTGTGACTAAGCCAGAACATTGTAGTATATGGTTTAAGAAAGCACAGGTCTCAGCTGAGCAATTCAGCAGTACCACAGTCTGGGTCACCAGAAAATGAAAATAACTAATTTATTTCTTGCTGATTCTTAGTCTGTGCAAGTTGAATTTTGTAACCTGTATGATCAAAGGTAGTAGAAAAAACTGAAGACTAATGGTGTTTGGTCCTTTTTGAAAGATACCAACAAACAGTGAAGCTAGTCCTAAGTATGAGAAGGCTTGCAAAAACTCAGCTTTTGTGTGGTGGTGCAACACTTTTTTTTCAATTTTTTTTTCTGAATGGTGTTATTGTTATGTTATTGGCTATGGTGATTGCTGAGGATTTCAATCAGTAATTTCTTTGGGAAGAAGATTACAGTACTTCTTTCAGTTAACCTGTCCAAACAGGTACTACAAGAAAAGCACAGTCTTAATGTCTTTTATGAAAAGAAGCAACATGCCCTTGTTCATGTTTTGTGTAGGTGGGGATCCTGCTCTCCAGTTGTTGATCTGAAGGTCTAGTAATGCATAGACCTTGGTGAACTAACTCACTTGAAATAAAACAGTGGTGATTTCCACCTTGAATAAGTCTTTCACCTCATGGACCAATCCCTTTTGCCTAAATCAAAGTCCTTTTATCTGTATTGACACCTAGAGTAGGTTTATTTTGAAAAAGGAGACAAAAAATCCCCCCCAAAACTCCAAAGAAAAGTTGCTTTGTTCCATTCCCATCAATACATTGCAAATTCACATCCTTTTCTTTATGAAGAGAATTAAACTAATAATGAGATCTTTAAAATTCTCACCTGAGTTCCCTATTTGCTATTTATTCATGCAGTTCATTAAATCCCGTGAGTTCCATGAAATTTCAGGCTCTGCTAAGCATGTGTTTTGAAGGACTGTATAATGTGATTGGAAATAGTTTAAATAATAGTTAAAATAACTAAGATGTTAAGGACACTAAGTCATACAAAGAGACCACATACCCTTCCGTAATTTCTTTTGTAGTAAATTTGATGGGTGATTTTACCTCAAGGCATTGTTTCCACCAGAGATAATGGCTTATGGCAAAGAGTTATTCTGTATTAATGGAGTTGCAGAGATTGTTGATCATTCCATAACGGAATGACAATCTCTCATATCTGACCCTGTCACCCCTCTTGGTAAAACCACACTGTGCAACACCAGAATTTTGATCCAATGATAAGAGTATTTTGAGTTCATTTTGTTCTTATTCTTGTTCTTTATACCTTGGTATGATAGCAGAAATTAATGGCAGTAATTAACATTAATTAACTTCAGGAAATACTCTTTCAAGCCTTGAAAACCACATGGAATTGATCTATATCTTGGTTTCTCCGCTGACCTGGATGAACAAGTGTAAAAATGACCTATTTAAGCACATGTCACAGCTATTTACTAGTTATTAAATATTTTTATACCGATATTCATAGCACATTATATCTCTATCTGCAGCTCTTGAAAATAATTCCCAGTAGATCAAAGCAATTATATAAATGCATATTAGGAGATTTTGTGATGGCCAGATGAATAATTATTTTGTCATTCCACCATACCTACACTTTAGGCTGAATTATACCTTTGTGAATTAATCAACATGAAAACTTAAGATTTGAAAATTTTAAAAGAATTGAAAAAGGAACACAAGACATTTAACAATTGGTAAAAAATTTCTTTCCAGTTCTGTTTGCAAAGGCCTATACTAAGAATCACAGATTAACAGAATATGCTGAGTTGTAAGGGAACCACAAGGGTCATTGAGCCCATCTCCTGGACTTGAACAGGACACCCCCAAGAGTCACACCATGTGCCTTAGAGCATTGCCCAAATGCCCCTGGAGCTCTGTCAGGTTTGGTGCTGTGACCACTTTTCTGGGGAGCCTGTTCCAGTGTCCAGCCAGCCTCTGGATGAAGAACCTTTTCATGATATCCAACGTAAACCTCCCCCAACTCAGCTTAAGGCCATTCCATCGAGTCCTCTCACTGTCACCAGACCGATCAGTGTCTCCCTTTACTTTGCCCCCACAAGGAAGTTGTAACTGCAATGAGGTCTTCCCTCAGTCTCCTCCAGGCTGAACAGATCAAGTGACCTCAGCTGTTCCTCATATGGCTTCACCTCTGGGCCCTTCACCATCTTTGTTACCTGCCTCTGGATCCTCTCTAATGGCTTAATATCCTTCGTATACTGTGGCACCCAGACCTGCCCCCAGCACTCGAGGTGAGGCTGCCCCAGTGCAGAGCAGAGCAGGACAATCCCCTCCCTTGCCTGGCTGGTGATGCTGTGCCTGATGCACCCCAGGACACGGGTGGCCCTCCTGGCTGCCAGGGCACTGCTGACTCATGCTCAGCTTGTCATCAACCAGGACCCCAGGTCCCTTTCTATGGCACTGCTTTCCATCATCTCATTCCCCCACATGAATCTGTTCTGGGATTTGTGCATATTTAATACTAACAGGCCAGTCTGAGGGAAGAAGTTATCTGCATAATGGATAGAGTGAAATGTTTGGATAACATCAGAGATCCTGTTTCACCACTTAGTGCAAAGATATTACAAAAGACTGGGTTAGAGCCAAGTGAATAGCCCAGAGCTCTAGACAGGAACCCAAACGCCATGCAGATCTTAGCATTATAAATGAAATATTTTCCAGTGTCTTTCAAACTTAAGTTTGAAACATCAAGCCTAGGAAACATTATTTTGTTAAAAATGTTAGAACAGATTTTATTGGTACAATTGTCAGAGATGCAAAAAAAACCCACACAGTTTTTATTCTGATTATCAATATTATTTATTTTTATAGATTTCCTGGTAACATTTTCTCCTGCATCTTTTTTCTCCTCTCCTCATCTCATCAAGGTCACAAACCCATAAAACCCTCCCCTTTCATTTTTTGAAACTCTCTTTAGTGAGAATTAATAAAATAGGATTATCTGAATAGTGGAAACTGAATATTTTACTTGAATTTCTACCTTGCTTTCAAGATTCTCTTTCCAAATATTTCCCTTGCCAGTAATAAAAGTTTTATGATTAAAGTAGTTTAGTATATGTCCTAGTTCTGGCCAGGACAGTTACTTTTTGCAGTAGCCAGGAGGGGCATAACCCAGGCCCGCAGTTTGTCCTGTACCGCCTCGCACCATACACAGGGAGTGGGTGGAAGGGGGTCCTTCCCCATCAGGGTCACGCCGGGTTTCACCGGGTGGGCATTTGCATGTGGACTGATTGTCTTTCTTGCACACCGTTATTAATATTGACACTGTTCCTTCCTTACCTTGTTGGTTTTTCCGGTAAATTGTTCTTATCTCAACCCTTGATCTTTACCTGTTGTGCCTCTAATTCTCATCCCCATCCTGCTGCAGAGGCAGGGGGTGGGGGGAGGCAGAATGAGCCAGAGTTGTGCTGTTTAGTAGGAACACTAAATTGGGGAATACCATTCTTAAAAACCACAACAGTGTGGTAACTCTGAATTCTTTGCTCACACATAAAAACATACTAGATTTAAAGGTAATGGTAATTTTTTTTAGTTTTGTTTATGCTACTTTTATCCCATGGTACTCTGCAGGGCAGTTATGCTACTAAAAATTATCTGGCATTACAGAGGGGATTTCCAGGGAAATGAATTACATCTTTTGGTTGCAGCACCATCATACAAGTATGTGGCACTGCTGATAGATTCTTTCTCACTCTTTTCCTCTTCTCTCTTTTCATAACAGTCATGTCTTGTCATAAGAAGGATATTGTTTCCCATGGCATTTTTTTCAGATTCACAATTTAGGAATGCACAAGCAGCAATATGTAGAAGGCTGGGAAGGAGGTGGATTTTGTATATAGCAGATTTTTAATGGAAAATGTATCAGATAATTTATGCATCTGGTAGTTTGTAAGACACTATCCTTTCATTTCAGCTTTAGATTACAGTCGTCATTGGATTTGAGTCCCAAATTCTGTTTCAGCCTGCACTCTCAGTCTTGGCTTATGTACTTTCTTTCAACCTAAGCATAAAAATTCCCCAGCAATTTATAAGACACAGAAAAATATATTTTACAACACTCATTTCTCTGTGTTGAGGCCCCAAAAGTCAAGAAATCTCAAGAGAAAGATAAACTAAACTTCTGTATTGCTGTAGAAAAAGCTGCAATACTAAGATACTGTATTTAAGAAATAGTTCTTTTCTTTTTAATCCTGTGAGAGACAGCACCCTGTTGATGTCAAATACAATGAGGCATTCCATTGGTGGCAGATAAAATATTTCAGTTTATTATAATTACAAAGTTTTTAATAGATTAGCATTGAAGTGTTATTTTTCTTCCTCTCAAAATTTTGTGCATCCCTAAGCTTTAAATTAAAATATCTGTGGCAACAGCTCCATCAATGACTTATCCTTTTCATTCATTACCACCACCTTTTGGTGAGACTGGATTCAGTGAGAGCATATCCAAAAAGTACTTGAGGTTTTTGTGTCTAGTGTGCCAAAGGGGAAGAGCCCAATTCACCTTCTGTATAAAAATAAATGAGGGAGAATTCTAGAAGTTAATACATTTACTTTGGGTAGAAAGTAGCTTCAGAAAGTACGTTTGAAAAAGTAGTTATTTTCTTCAAGATTTGCACCTCTTCTCTGGGAGATAAATGACAATAAATTCAGCTATAAAGTCTGCTCAGCAGAATTTTAAGTCCTAGAACTGCCTGCACTAGTTGTGGTGGTCAGTGTTGCCCTGTGCACATGCTTGGAGGTGTTTATCAGTTAGAGCCTCTTAGTCACTTCTGTCTGTGCTGTACTCGTATTGCTGTACAAACTCTGTATTCTGTAAACATAATTTGCCTTGCTGTGAAGTTGCAGCTTTCCTTAGTTGATTTATCTCTGCTCATAAAAAAGATAGAGCACAAGTGAAACACAATTTAGTTTTAATTATATGGGAAACTAATTTCCTTCAGAAGCTTAAAAAAATCACTAGTATATAGTATTGTATAGGTTAGCAAATGTATCAGTAGCGTGGTCTGACTTTTAAACATTAGAGAAACCTATTGTAAACAAGAGGTCAAATCTTATCTGTATGCATGATTACTGGAGTGTGTATATGCAGCAACTGCTTTCCTTGGGGAGTGATAAAATAGGGGCACTGCCAAGCAGGTTGAAGGAGTGAAGCCAGTCAGTTAAAAAATATTAATGTAGAGGTTTATAGGATGTGACTTGTTTCCTGTTTCCCAGACTTTTAAATATACAGGAAAACTGCAGGAAGAACTTTGTGGAAGTCCAAGCAGTTTCTTATTTCTCTTTATTATTAAAAAAAGGCTTAATGTTTCATTTAGGCTATTATTATTAGCTGAAACTGTTGCATGGAAGGACTTACCAGTTTCTATCTTGACCGTGCTGTGTATTTTGCATAGGATAAAATTGCTCCACTCTGTGTTTTTAAAAGAACATGATGAAATGCTCTATTTTTCCAGCACATCCTTTTCTTAACTTATTTTTCACTAATGTGCTTTCCCTGTTCTGTTTCTAATACAGCATATTTCTTTCTAAGAATTGCATCTGATTGAGATAGTAAGGATTTGAAACATGGTAGTATGACTGTCACACAAAATTATATTTAAACACATCAAAAATAATTGTTCAAATATCAAGAAAAGACATTGGAAAGCATATATATTTTAGTCTCATATTTCAGTCAGGAGTAAATGCACAGATTGTAAAGGTTATTCTTATTTATTAAGGTATTTAATGTGATATTTAAATTATTGGCATATGTTTTACGTGATTTTATACTGTGTTTATGATCCTTTGGATTGGTTGTTTGGGTCATTTTGATGATTAACCAAATTAGTAGGCCAGTGAGTTTTTCAGCAAATCCAGACTAATGGAGTAGGTGTTACCTTTCATATTGGGGAACAATAACCACATGTCACTGGAATACAAATTCATATAAATCACATCTCAATATGCAAATCTGTTTTGTCACTACTGCTGCAAGTCTGTGAAGCCCGACAGGACAGAAAATACTAACATTTTGTCTTTAAATGTTCAAAACCATAAAATAAATGAAGCATGGATATTGATTGTCTTTGCCCTACGTTATCCACACAGGAGCTATTAAGAAGGCTTTTTTATCTTCTTTTCATGCCTTGTTTTCTTATACTGTCTAATGAAGAGCTTCACTTATTCTACTGGCTTGAAAGTACATTTCTATGATACTAAAAAGCTATTGTTATGCATTAAAGGCTTTTTAATGCTGTTTTTATTGATGTGTTGCATTGTATAGAATAATAAAATTTTGTAGTGTGGGAATTGTTTAATTAATTTTTACTTTTAAATTATATTTTGACCACTTTAAAAACAACCTAGAATCCTGATTTCAAAAAAGCAGATACCCCTGGATTTCAGATTGTCATGCTGTTAGACTACTTATCAATAATTTAGAACTGTGGAACAGCCACATTTTTTTCCCTTGTTAGTTGCTAAAGTTTCAAAACATGGGTTTTTGGACTACAAATTACAGTGTTTATCCCACACTGAGGAAACTAGATTTCTGTACTACTTTGTTGAAATTCAAGTATTCTGGTGAATGAAAATTGATTTCATGGCAGCAGTCTTGTGGCAAGGAAAAAAAAAGACAATAAGTTAATGAAAGAAAAAACAACTGATATTTAGTTTTAGGCTGGTTAGCAGCTATGTGCATGCAGTGAGATATTTGGAGAAAACTTACATGTTGTAACATTGTAACTGCAGGAGGTGATAGAATTAATCTTTGTGGACTACTTTGAAGTTATCTACAAACTAAACTCTCGCTGTAGTTTCTGTAGTTTGTTGTATACTCTAAGCACTTATCTGAACTGCCCTTCAGTGCTGGATTCTAAAATGTGTTACTGGTCACCTTTAGGTTATCACTAGGCTTTTCAGAATGTAATCTGAAAAGGAGTCAAGATTTTGGAGCGAACTTCATCTTGATGAAAATCCTATGAACAGATCCAAAAAAAGAAAAGTGAGAGGCATTTGAATCTATAAATGAAGTAACTTTCCTCTATTTGCTTTGTTTTTCCTCTCCTCAGAGCACAAGTAATATATCAGTAGGTCTTCTATCTAAGTTAAAAAACCCAAAGCCTGCACTGTTTATTTACAAAGGAGAGACTCTAGGCAGCCCAGCAAAGCTTGAATTCAGACCCTGAGCTGGGGGATTTTCTGGTAGTTACCTCCTGTGGGCACACCCCCTGTGTTATAACATCCCTGTGTGAGAACCTTCCGAAGAGGATGATGAGTAAATCTTTGGTATTTCTCAACCTTACCAGGAGCAAAGTGATTTAACTTGGATAAAGCATGAGGATTTTAGTCTGTTGAAGTCAGAGCGTGAATCAGAGTCTCAGAAATTCAAGTGAGTTAGTTATCCAGGACCTGGACAGAGGAAGTCTCAAGTGCCTTTAAGGTTACATACTGAAAAAGGGAATGAGTTGCTAATTCAATTATACAAAAAAATGTTGCAGTATATAAGCTTTCTGAGTTAAACAAATGTGGGGTCAACATACTTTTTTTTTTGCCAGATTTTTCTTTCCAATATTTGTATATTTTACTTGCAAGGTCACTGTTGAATTTTTCCAGATCTACCTAGTATACATTACAGCTACGTTTTTTGAGAATAAATTCAAAGTTTTTGTTGCTACAACAGAATTTCAAAACTCTGTGTCTGTAGAAATCAAGCTTTATGCATGCTCAGGTATGACATAATAATAAACTTAGTCTCATGGATTGTGTCTCAGGCAGAATTTTATTTCTAAGAAACATTCAATGGGTAGATGCAAGTGTCCAAGATCTCGAGGTAGACTTCATTATAGCCAGGTCATTCCTGACAGATTCATGTCCAAGTTGCTAAATTTATTCAAGACAGAAATCCTCAAAGTTATTTAACTGCCCTAAGAGTTTGTTTTTGCAAGTTGTATCAACATTTCCTGTCTGGCTTGCAGTAGAACTTGAAAACAGTTAATCATTAGCCTCTTCATGTCAAGTGATGTACTACCTCAGTCATCTCGTGTTGAACAAACTGATTTACTTAGCACACATCTCATCTGTAAATGGTATTTTCTAGGTCCTTCATGATTCTTGGTTCCATTCTTGTGTAAATTTTCTTGAGAATTTATTATTTCTTAATTACTATCAGCAGTGTCTAAAAACATTTGGAAAATATTGCAAATAAAAATACAATTAATTACATATGACCAATTATATTTATAATATGCTAAAAATAAACATAAAAATGTAATATGCAGAAATCCGTCTAGCTCTTTTTATTAAAGAAATTTAGGCAGATAAAGAACAGAATGGAACTGTGACGGGTTTTAGCAGCTGAAAGGAAGCTGGCAGAAGGGGGTTTACTCCTCACGTGCCAACACGAAGAAGCCTGGAGGTAAACGCTGAAACCGCTCTGGAAGGCAGCACTCAGTGCCCATCACACAATAAAAAGTGGTTGAGCTCCTCACCCAAATGGGGCTGTATCTTCCAGTCCCTGTTAAGCAGGCACACAGGCGAAGGCAAAGAAGAAAGGGGACTCTCCATATGTGTTCCACGCAAGCTCATTCCAGCAAAGGACAGGGACAGAGAGCCAAATTCTTAATAGTGTCCAGGGATTTTATACTGAGTATTGAGTAGGCGGGGAAATGGATTACAATGGGATAGGGACAAGTAGGCGGGGTAGAGAGCAAGGGAACCAATGGGAACATTACATAGGTGGCACTTAGGGAAGGATCCAATGGGGCATCAAGGGACAAAGAATTTTCTAGAACTGATACATATTAATCAAGGGAAATGAATATACATAATACCATACATAAAACCGGAAGGGGGGGAAACATTAACCAATCAGGGGAAAACATGCAAATAGCAGAACAAAGGAATTATGGCTTCTCACTATGACAAAGTCATGTACTAAACTTGGGTTGCTGACCACCACGGCTGGTGGTCTGAGTTCTCCTCAGGAGACAAAGTGGCTGGAGCTAATTGGACCAGCACAGAAATAGAGATGGAAACTTGTATTATATAAGATGTAAAATATAGCTTGACTGAATGAGTATGTAGTACATAGCAATTTGAAGCAACACCTGTAAAGTTGCAAAACAAATAGCTAGAGCTCTAAAATGGTATGTTGATATTTACTAGTAAGATTATTGCATAATTGAAAACAAGGGTTCCCTGTTTTCAAAAGACGAAAGAATAAATATTAGGCTACTGGTTAAGATGCCTGGACAAAAATTTACTTTTGGTAAGAAAAATATCAAAGATGTAAATTTTTGTTGATATTATTAAATTACCTTTAAAATTCTAGTGATAAGACTGCTTTAAACAGTGTTGAAATTACTGACTTTTTTCTTAAGATGATTAACTTAAAAATAAAGAATATATAACTTGGAAACACAGATTCCCAGCACACTAAAATGTAAGAACAATGAGGAGTCTGATTATGTTTACTCTTTATAAAAAATATCTATGTATTGAGAAAAAGAAAGAAAACCTGTATGTTTACACAGGCATCCTGGGAGCAGGCTTGTATGTAATAATCAAAGATTTATTCTCTATGTGATGGTGAGAATGATCAGATCTCCTAGACTATGCATATTGTACTTACTTCTACATGTGATATGTCTGTGCTGTCTGAAATTTGGCCTTGCACAGGGTCTGTGTTGCAACTGATAGTGCATTTGTGTGCATGGGATATATATGGGTATCTATATCCAAGACTGCTTTGATGGGAGTGTCTGATGCCGAAAAAATGTCAGCTAAGCTGTGTATCCATCAATCTCTTCTAAGGAAGAAATTCCTCCCTCTGAGGGTGGTGAGGCACTGGAACAGATTATCTGGAGAAGCTGTGGATGCCCAGTCCCTAGAAGTGTTCAAGGCAGGGTGGCTGGGGCTTTGAGTTTCCTGCTCTAGTGGAAGGTATCTCTGCCCATGGCAGTGGGATTAGAACTAGATGGTCTTTAGGGTCCCTTCCAATGCTAACCGTTGTGTAATGCCATGAATCTATATTGCTCAATCTGATTAGTTAAATTTCAAAGTTGTTCATAAATTCATGCATTGGCAGTGTAGTATATGCTTAGTACTAATGATTTATTCTATGCATTAACCCACACTATCACTACATATGCAAAATTTATATCCTCACGCAGTTGTGCACGCAGTGTCACAGTGATGCAACTGCGTTTAGTGGCTGAGTGCTCCTAAGTCACAGAGGTCAAGTTGATCCGAAGCACTAGCCCAGATGAACCTGGAAGCTCCCGTAAGTTATTTCCTTTATTCAAAGAATTGGCAGGAGGTTTTATTGATTATTGGATAACGGTGTTGATGTGCCATCAGCAAGTTGTCAATAGGTTAGAAACTAGCAAAACATACCCTACAAAGACATGAGGGGTTGAAATTGCCAGAAGAATGAACTTTTATTTGGGGGAGTACAAGTACTGTTGTGTATTTGGTGGTGAAATTCTCCCTTTCTAATGCTTGCATTTAATCTAATGTCATTAATAGGAAATAATAATCTCAAAAATTATTAAGATCCCTTTCTACTAAGCAGTTACACTTCTATTGATATTTTAATAGTGGAGAGCCAAAAATCTTGAAATTTTACCTTCCCTACTAATAATTTGCCAGCAGCAAATTATTACAGCATAAATACTGTCATATTTTTCTCGAGGTTAAAATTCTGGTTTTCCTTCCAGATATGCTGTTGCTGACATGATAACATGAGAGAAAGCTAACATTAGACGAAGAGTTGGAAAGAAGATAGGGGTGTAAAGGGTGGGTGGAAGGAAGAAAAAACATTATGTTCAGCTACTATCATTGACAGAGTCCTAAAGACAAAATCTGGCATGTTAAGAAGATAAAGGAGATTCAGAAGGATAAAAGAACATAAAATCCTGAGCACTCCAAGTAGATGAAGGCTGGATTTTGAGCTTGACTAACATCATAGGAGAGTAAAATGTGTTAGAGTCAAGAAAGGAACATATAAATACAAGTATTTCATTGGACATTGAGGTGGATTTGAGCACCATTCAGAGTACTAGTGGAGGAGGCTAAAGTAATCTGTGCTTGAAAGACAATTTTTAGTTGCTGGAGAATGTATGATGTAAAAAATCAAGGTAGTATTCTCAATATAGTATTCTCTAATATTCTCAATGTAGTATTCTCAATACTGTAGTATATGGTATTACTATATTTAAAATAATTAGAAATATAAGATGAAAACTCAATCTGAAATAACATTAACTCTTCTAGTTTAATGCAACTTTTTGTATTTCTCTGTACGTGAAATGTAGGCACAACCACTAGCCTGACTGTAGGAACTAATATAAACTAAGAGGTCTGCTCAGAAAAACATTGTGGCACAGCTTAAACTGGTTGAAGTCTAAGAAATCCCTGAGGGAGGGCTTTTTCAGAAATGCTCTGGTATCTTTCAGAGTTGTCATTGTGGGAAATATCAGAGAAGCAAACATGAAAAATGCAAACTGTAGATGTGAGGGAAGCGTTTTTGTGCAGTGAACTATTTGGCAGTATGAGCTGCGAATGAGTAGAAGTCTCTGCGTCTGTCCCATCTACCATTTCCCGAGGGACAGAACAGTCACTACTCATGACTGCCTCCAGTGAGCACTCCACACTTCACCATGTCAGAGAATTTTACAGCATTTGCTCTTTTCCTTAGTGTATTTCTACGTAAAAATTATATCTCTTGGGATAAAAATAATGCATTTTAGTAAATGAGGAGTGTAGCTGGGAGATAATAATGAGTAGGAAGAAGAGGGTTTGAAATTTTAAAAGAACTGACGATAAAACTTGATTTAACATTTTGTGAAATCATACAAAGATAGAACACAAGTAAAATGAAAGCACATTTTTTTATCTAACACTGAACAAGCTAGAAAGGGCAGGTTTAACATGGTTGCTTATAGCTTTGCATCAGTTAGAATAATCCTTGGTGTAATTTTTTTCTTCCCTCTGTCTCTCTAGCCCAGTGCCAGAAGCAGAAAAAGTTTATAGTTGAAGTCTATATCACTTTATTTCAGAGTAAGCTCCATAATAAAACAAATTTTCTTAGGTCTTTTCCTTAAAACAATAATTCCATTGCACTGATTCATGCTGTATCTGTCTGTATCTGTATCTGCCACAACAATATCGTGTTGAGTGCCCCCTGAATTTTTACAGGTTCTTAATTTCTTTTTTTATATTGAAACTCATTTATTTTTATCCAAAACTGTTTCCAAAATGCTTGTATAGCACAAAAAAGCACTTTATAAATGGGTAATCTATTGACTTGCAAATAAATCCTTATGGTGTAAGAATGTAATCTGTTAGAGTAATAAAGATTTCAATGGAAAACAATCCACAGAAAAATATTTTTATTAAGTATGTCTACTTTTTAAGGATCCACTAGCATGTGTCCCTTTCAAACACTATCAATAAATTATCTATTTTTTCAGAATTACTTTACTGCTCTTGTTTTCCCCTCTCCAGAACCAGAAATCCCAGTAACTCATGCATTAATTCTATAAACAAATTTATTAAAACTTTCTTATTTCTAATAAGATCATGGTCATGTAAAACAGCAACTGACTTTTTAGAATAAGAAATCCCAGTTATAGAGTCACTGTATTTCTGAACTGAGAAACATTTTCTTGGCAATGATTAAAACCTAGTGCTTATAGGAAATCTTGTTTTCAATATTTTCTACTGATAGATTTAATACTTTATTTGTGCTCAAACAAATCATGCAACTAATCTGATTTTTCTATTAAAAAAGTAGTGGGTTCCTACCTGTGATCAATTTAATAAAATATTCAGTTTTCAAGCCCACTGCTCTTAGGCTCTTTATGGCATCTTGTTCAGGTTATAAATTAAGGCTGCATATTGGTTGTGGGTAGAGACAGGATCTTTCAGATGCCTTGCAGCTGAAATATATGTATGTGCATAGCATCCTTTTAGAAAGTGTGCCAATTAATTTTAATGTAATGAGTGGCATCTTTTCTGTTAGGTGGAAGAGCACTCTATTTAATGCAGTCATTTGACAAATCAATTACGAGATTTATTTTAATCTGTTGGTAAATCTGGGGATGTCAGACTGTAGATATATGCTGGTCTGTTAACTGGTTAATAGCTTAATAGTAGATTTACTGGTGAAAGCTGCTGTTTCTGCAGGTGCCATCTCATTTTCTCTGTGGCACACAATTAAAATCAAGCCTCAACATTCTTTGATTACATTGATTACACTTAGAAAGTATGTTTGGGTATAAGTAGTCCCTTTGAAATGAATAGGTCCTGTTTAGTGGGTAAGAGACAGATTGCCTTTCAATATTCCTAGTTGTGATAGGTAAAAAAAAAAATCACAGCACAACAAATATACCCCTCAAAAATTCAAATAATGGCTCCTAATTCAGATGCTTATAGTGTCCTCAGTCATTTTTTCACATTGCTCTTTGGTAAGATATTTCTGATTTCTCAGCTGGGAAGACACTTAAACAACTTAGGAAAATGTGATTTCTTCGCCCTGAGAATTTCTTTATTTACTCAGACCAGATGTTAAGCTCAGCAATAGTCTGTTTCCAGCACTGCTAAGGGAAAGTGAGGATTCTTGTATAAAATGAGCAACCTCTTGGTAAATGCTCTTGGATTCTAGTGCTGGTATTTTAAAGATCAGAGCTGAATGTCACCTGTATGATTAATAAACTTCTAAAAGCCATAGGCTTAGTCAAAATAGTAAGATGTCTATGTTTGGTCCTCATTCATAAGCAGTTATCTTATTACTTAAATAGTCATGTCTTTACATCTTTATGGAAAAATCTGAATGTGATTTGCTATTGAGGATATCTGCTGCTGTTTTACTTTTTTTTTCTCCAAAAAGACAAGAGAGAAAGAGAGACGAAATAGAGAGAGAGAAAAGAAAAAGAAAAAGAAAAAGAAAAAGAAAAAGAAAAAGAAAAAGAAAAAGAAAAAGAAAAAGAAAAAGAAAAAGAAAAAGAAAAAGAAAAATAGATTAAAAAAAAGAAAAGAAAGAAGTTATTGTAGCGCCAGTATATACTCTCATTCACCTAAGATACTAAAAACTCTCATTTATGTCATGGATGAAATCTGAACTGTACTATTATTTGTGGATAGCTTGATTACAGTTTCTTCTAAGTACTTGCTGTCTATACTGCTGCCATCTCTTGAAGCTGCTGCTTTTCTGGGCTCTGAAACTTTGAGAGTTTTTTTGCTTTTATTTCATTACTTCCTGATCATACTGTAGCTCTTCTTTCAGTCTGGTAAATTCCAGTCACATATTAGGAAAACATTTGGATCTCTTTCTATCTGCAAGACTTGTAGTAAGTGTATCCAAGACCAAATGTGTATTAATTGGCCTCAGACACAGGTATACTGAAAATTAGACGTCTAATATGATAAAAACATGGATCTGAAACAATATTTCCATTAGTTCTGTTAGTCTCAAGACATTAATATTTATGTAGACCATGTAATATCATTGCTCTGACGTGAGGACTGAAGGAAATTCCTTCTGGTTAGTCCGCCAGGAAAGAATCATGCTAGGTAAGTTGTATCTTTGTGTAGGTGATTGTAGTGAAAAAGCTGCGAGAGCTTTCTATGCTGAAGCTCTTCTTTAGAAGAAACAAATTTGGAGAAAATATCTCAAATGCCAATTGGCAATTTGGACTAGATGACCTTTAAACATCCCTTCCCAACCAAATTGCCCTATGATTCTATGAAACTGTATAAGATATGTGAAATAAAGTATAATTGTTGAGTAAAATGTATTTGAAGAAACATCCTTATACAAAAGGATAGTAGACTTTACTCAAAGCATAGAACTCTCACACGATTGCTCTGAATATTGGCAATCAGTGTTTCTGCTTTTTATTTTTTTTTCCATTGTTTCTCCTATAATTCTACTGCCTCATTCATGTGGCTTCACTGCACATTTCATTTTCTCAGTAAGAAAAAAGTGCAGGAAGCTAAGTAGACATTTATGTTCAGCATATCAAGTTTAAATCTTTTATCATAAGTCACCCTTCATGCATAGTCCAGAAGTTCAGTTGTTGAATCTTTTGAATGGCATAAATATTTTAAGAAATATCAAAGGTCTTTTCTGCCTCAATTCCAAGTCCTTAAAAGTAAGAATTTGTGCTCATTTCTATTCTCTACGTTTGCCTCTTAAGGTTACCTTGACTGCCTGTTCATCTTCATTAACATCTGAATTTAGCTTATGCTTCTTAGTTTTTTGGTCAAAAATTCTACAAAATGCCTCACAAGTCAAGTGGGTATCCTTATAGGCTTCCTCAACTCCTGTATATAATACAGGTCAATATTAGAGTACCACTTAGCAGTGCACATCACACAACATAATTCCTCATAATACATTAGCAGAAAATTATTTAAACAGTGCATTCTGAAAGTAAAGTAGTTAATTGAATAGTGAGGAAATTTTCTAGAGTTCCTGATTTACAGCGGTAAAAAAGCATACTCCAGAACTAGTCATGAAACAACACAGAAATCATTCTGGTAGCCTTCATCCCTTCTAAGTTATTAAAAAATAGCTACTCTTAGAAAATATGTCATTCATTATAATGAGGATGAAGTAGCTATTTTTGCTAACTTTAAAAGTAGTTTGAAGGAAAAGCTTTTCTGTCACATAAATTTGGACTGGGGCAAATTTTAGTGGAATCATTGATCCACATATAGAAGCAGGAATATCTAAAAAAGGATGGTTAGAAAAAACATTTCATGTAGTCAAATTAGGGATAGCAGCAAGGTAAAAGAAAATTATATAAAATAATTTTTAAATAGTAAACAAAAACAACTAAATGATGTTAAGTAGCCCTTATAAATTTGTAAAAACTACATGGAATTCCTAAAATTATAGCTCTTTATTTACTTTTTAGATTAAATGCATCACGGAAATGTGTTTTTCAATACTTTGCTTAACCAGTCTTTGTTCTGAATTCAATCCTGATGCAGCATATGAATTGGGATGTTGATCAAGAGACCTCCAGAGGTCCTTTCCTGACAGTTATTCTGTGACTTTATGATTCTTCATAGAAAAATTCAAAAAGCCTGATATCTTGGGTGTAGTTCTCAAGATGAATCACAATCCTGTGGCTGAAAAAGCTGCAAGACAACAGAATTTAAGAAGCAGACACTACTCTAATACAAACAGTTGTCTTGACTCAGATCTTAAAAACAGAAAGTTGAGAGATCGATTTAGTGTTAGTTGTAGAAATAAACTGTGGAAGCATACCTGTGAGTTTTGTGATACGTAAGTCAAACCTCTCTCTTTTTTCTACAAATCCGTGATTTAGAAGAGCACACCTAAGAATGCACCTGAAGAAAATTTAGCATTACCTATCCCATGTTTGTTTGCTTTATTTCATGTCTAGATCTCAGTTTGTACAGTTTTCCTTCATTTATGCAAAAAGACATTTGCAAAGCAAAGAAAGTTTCCTCCCTGACTTCTCTGGCATCTCAAATTAAAATAATCTTAACTAATCTAAGACTGTCCAATCAATGTAATAAGCCAATGGCTGATTATTTCACGATAAAAGTAACTGCAAATTAAGATCTTCTTAAATGGCTTGTCAGTTTGGTATTAGTTTTTGTTGACATCTTTCAGTTTTGTACAGCCTAGTGCTTTTCAAAACCAAAATGGTAGAAGTTGTTTAAAGTCCTGAATACAAAATGCCACCCTATATTTTTAAAGAAATATCTTGAAAATAAGTCATTACTTTCAGGTCAAACCCAGTGCTGGGAAGAAATATGGAAGATTATTTTAATTTCCTAATGAAGTATTTGGATTATCAGTTTATTACTTTTAACTTTAATAATGATACTACAACTGTTATATAACCAGAAGGAGGAGGATTTTTAGTGGAGAACCTCCATGCTGTAGATTTCAGCTCCCCAGTGTTGTTTGTTTCCTTTTACTTCTGCCCTACCCTTGCCCTCCTCCATCCCCCAAAAAAGCTATGATTTAATTTTTTTGAATCCATGACTGAGTGCTATAATGCTTTATAAGCTCTTCCCTAGGTAATAGAAACCTGCAATAACAGCAAGTAGACTTTGAAAAAACTGATATAAAAGACTACTTCTAGTCTTAGAATCCATGTCAGTGTGCTACAAGTTTTATCTCCTGCCAGGTACAGCTTCATAAATTACATTTCTAAAGATTACCTTATTATTTACTAAATTTCAAAAATAGACAGAAACTGTGGAAACATATTATGCAACTTTAACTGTTTACACTGAGGTGTTTTTCTTTTTTATGAGTGTTTAATGTCAAAGATGTGCTGTGTATTCAGTGCTGAAATATAAAAACAGTGAAAGGAAGAAAATGATCTATCACACTGATCTAGTCAAGGATTTCAGGGTTTTTCTAAATTTTTTTTTTTAATATATTATTTTATTTGTTGGGAGTTGAGTTTTTTATTATCGATTTTCTTATCAGGTTGATATGAAGATAGACAGTCTGAAGGAGGGAAGTAGTAGAAGACTTTCACCACAACTGTGAAAAATGAGCAGCGTCAACCTGGTAAGTTTATCTTTTTGTTGTTGTTGTACTGGTGATGGCTTTTCCATTGGTGTTCTCATTTGTGTTTGTACCAAGATCTTGGTTACTGTTGGTTTTATTCTTGATGTAATATTTCTGTGTAAATGTCTTAAACTTTTCCTTATGTGTTAAAAGACAAGTGCTCAGGATCTCATTAACTCTTTGAGATGCCACTTTGTCATGGGTCCTAGTACTTTCGGTTCCAGTTAGAGTAATTAGAACATAAAATTGTCATCCTTTCAGTGTGTATACAATACTCCATATTTTTCCCAGCCTTGTCAGGACTGTATTTTGCAATTTGAGGAAAAGTATGATGATTTACCAAAATATGAATATTGATCTAATATTGATATCGAACTGAGAACGACAAAAACTCTCTAACAGTTTAGAGTCAGAAAGTGCATGTTTTATTTGGTGCCAGGCTCTGTGTGGGATAGCCCCCTAAGACTCAGGGCCCTCATCCAAGCAAACACAAAGCTTTTTATTTACAAAAATTATGAATATCCAAAATACAAATGCATATTCATAACATTAACACCTCCCATTCTTCGCTTCGTATGGAAATGAGGTTAAATGTTATTAAGCATGCGTAGTGTGTGTCCTGAATTGATTCGGTGGTCTTGAATTGGGTCAGTGGTCTTAAAAAGATGAAGTAACTCATCTTCCTCATTTTGACCTTTTCGCCTCTCTGAATTTTAACAGTCCTAATTACTTTAGTGACCTCTAAGTTTCCTCTTTTGTGACTTTTGAACGGGTTCCCACCAAGGGAGGAAATTGGTAATCGTCCTTTTTCCTTAGACCAATTTATCAATGTTTCTATTCCTCGTTCTAATCACAGCTAAGCAAACATACAAATGACAGATCATCAGTTATTTAGTAATCAGTTACTAACATCTTAAACCCCATTTCAGGTCCAGCTCTCTTAACTACTTTAATTAGCTGGCCCGAATTCCTTCCTATTCTAACCAATTTCAACACAGCTAGCCTATAGCTAAAATCTTTATGTTTCTTCTAAATCTATGTTTCAGTGAACTGAAGAGTCCGGGTTTGAAATGTTATTTTTCTGGATAATTTATTTTATTAATGTCATGGTTTAGGAATGGTGCTCCAAATTGCTAGTCACTCCTCTCCCACACCTCCCTCCCATGGGAGACAAAAGGCAAAGATTATGGGTTAAGATAAAACCAATTTACTGGAAACAGCAATGAGGTAAGAAAAATGAACAGCAACTGCGAAAATATGAAAAACAAAAGTGTACAGAAGAGGGTGATTTACATGGAAAAATGCTCACAAAGCCCAGGGCAATGAGAAACAAAGGCAGACAGACCCTCCATGCTTCCATGCTTTTTTCCCTGACTGCAAGCCATGCCCACCTTCTTCTCAGAAGCAAGAATCCCTTACTCCTGCCACCAAGGGTGATCTGAGGTGGTTTAGAACAACCTAGACAAGCCCACACAGCTACAGGCTCTTCTCCCTCATGGCTACTGGGGAAAAAACTAACTGCATTCTGGCCAAAAAACAGGACGACTGATTAAAAAAAAAGCACAACAAAGGCAACTTTTCTAGAGGTTCAAATTGTAATTTAAAAACAATTACTCATTCCAGCCTTATTCATACAAAATTTTGCTTCAGGTGAGTTTTCCTTTTATGAAAAACCTCTCCGTGAATTTTTTTCTTCCCTAGAAGAAAGTCAGTGCAATTAAAGCAGTGCTTTCTCTTTCTGGAGGACAAGTAATTTGAAACATTTAGTGATAATAGTGTCTAAGTCCCCAATGTGAGTGGAACAAACCCTTTTATTGTCTTTACACACACACACATTTGCCTAATGGTGTGCTGGGAAGTGCTGGGAAGTGGAAAGATTTAAAAATTCAGAAAAAATTGCAGCACTTAAGAGAATGACATGTTCAAGTTTATAACCTGAAAATACTAAAAAAAACTGTGACATCACATATCTGACACAATATAAGGCCTTATAGCCTAAGAATGGATTTAGAAATGCATTACGTTTATCAGCAAAAATTACCTAATAAGGAATAATAAGGAATTGCAGACTTCTGTCAAGACTGGTCTTATATGACGTCTAATTTCACGTATATGTGTACTCATGTATGTATGTATGTATCTCTCTATCTATTTATCTATCTGATGATGATAAGTGGGTGATCTATATCCTTTATTTAAAGGAATTACAATAATTTCTGAGTTTGTCAGTACCGACAATTAATCAGTGCTTCACCACTGCACTGACTTTGAAAGCATATCATATAGTAATGACAAAGTGAGAAACCCCTCTGTCTCGGTTTAGGAATGTTTTTCCCCAATTTCAGTGTTCCCACTGAAACAACCCAGACCACACCCTGCTTGCTCACTCTTCCTTCCCTCCCGGCTATGGCAGGATGGAGACAAGAAGGGAAGGCACTAAGAGGTAAAGATGCAGTATTGAAATAAGAACAATTAGCTAGAAAGAGCAATGAAATAAGAAAATGAAGAGCAAAATGACAATACTACTACTAATACCAGAGTGCACAAGACAGGCAAACGGTTCCCATGCCATTGCTCACCACCCGGAACCCAGTGACACTCAATGGCACGCTCTGGCAAATCCCTCCATCTCTGCTGCTCATGGTGTGAGATGGTATCCAATAACCCCACAGTCCTGACCGTGCCCCTCCTGGATGCAGCAAAAATTAACCCTGTCCTGGCCAGAACCAGAGCATTTCCACCCCTTATTCTACACCATGGACATCATGCCCACGTCCTACATCTTCCAATTCTATACATACATATATATAAAAATATATATATGTACATACGCATAAGCACAGGTATGACTCCCATAGTCAATGGCTCTCCCTCCAAAATGTCTTTTAAGTTAATTTAGTCCATGGCTGTGGGTTCTATCCATCCTAACTCTCTTTCAGAGCAGGAGGACTGGTGTGGTATGGGGCTGTTGCAAGCTGCATAAGGAGCACATGACTGGTGTCTCTGGAGCACTCCATACTCATTGTCCATAGTTGTTATGCCATACAGTGCCAGTGTCATTCAGCAACTAATATTATATATAAAATTCAATATCACAGACTCTTCTTTCCCAAAAGTCAAATTGCCTTGAGGTACACATGGTGTTTCACTATCCTTCTGCATTACCTAACCAGTGCACCCAGGTCCTTGAGCAAAAGCAGCTCTAATTTGAGGCAGCTCGAATCCAAGCTGTCTTCCCTAAGCCATTCCTAATATGTATCCTGGGGACTTTATGTTCTTCTATGGTATGTGAAGGTTTTGATTGGACAGGGCCCGCTCAGTTGGTAGAGCCTCTAGTGTAACTAACCAGATGGCCTACACTAAATGTAGATCCCAATATTTGAAGGTTCCATCACCCATTGCTGTTTTTAACAGTCCATTGCACTCTTCAGTTTTTCCAGAGGCTGGCATACAATAGGGAACATGATACACCCACTCAATTCTGTGCTCTCTGGGCCAGGTGTCTATGAGGATATTTTTAAAATGAGTCCCAGTGTCTGACTCAATTCTTTCAGGGGAGCCATGTCACTGCTGGACTTGCTCTTCAGTGCCCAGGATGATGTTCTGGGCAGTGGTGTGAGGCACAGGGTGTGTCTCCAGCCATCCAGAGGTGGTTGTTTCCACCACTGTCAGTGCTTGCCTTGTTGGGTTTGCAGCAGTGTGCTGTAATCCATCTGCTAGGACTCTTTACATTTATATTTCAACCATCAGCCCCCATACCACAGAGGCTTTACCTGCTTGGCCTGCTTGACAGCAGCACCTTTCACAGTCATGGATAGCCTGGGATATAGTGACCATGGTTAAGCCCACCTTCGATCACAAGCCCATCTGTGTATTGCATCCCGTCCCTGATGACCTGAGGTGTAATGGGCCCACTGAGCCGCAAACAATTCCCCATTATGTTGCCAATCCAGATCCACCTGAGACACTTTAACCTTGGGAGTCCAATCCACGTGTCTTTTGTTGGGAAGTTCTTCACTAGCCCAGCTTTTGAGTACATGTGAATCTACATGACGTGCTTTCACAGTCAGTTTCTCTATCCACGCAGCAAGGTCTTACCACAATTCATCAGCCCAGGTAGGTTTCCCTCTGTGCTGCCAGTTGGTCTTTTTCCATCATTCCAGCCACCCACACAGAGTATTTGCCACCATCCACAAGTCAGTGCAGAGGTAGACTGCTGGCCATTTCTCTCATTCAGTGATATCAAAGCCTGCTGGATGGCTTTAAGCTCTGTTACCTGACTTTATCTGCCTTGCTCCTCAGTAGCTTCTGTGACTTGACGTATAGGAGTCCATACAGCAGCTTTTCATTTTAGATGTATCACTACGATATGACAGGAACCATCAGAAAAGAGAGTGTTGCTTTTCATTTTCTGGTAGCTGATTATATGGCAGGGCCTCTCTCAGTACACATCACCTTCCCTTCCTCTGATGATGATAGTCTGAAATATTTGTCTTCAGGACAGTTTGTGATGAATTCCAGGATCCCAGGGCAACTGGGGTTTTCTATTCAAGCTCATTGTGGGATATGTGCGATCCATCTACTCCAAGTAACATCAGTGGCATGTTGTGTTGCAGGGAATATCCCTTTGAACATCCAGCCCAGCACTGGCAGTTGGGGTGCCAGGAGGAGATTTGGTGCCAGTCACTCCTGAAGCAGCTCAAACACTTCATAAGCTACTGGTATGTCGGATGTAGCAGTATCATCAGGATCTACCAGGCCTTGAATCCTTTGTATCCCCAACCTCAGAATCCCAGGGGTTGTCTTCAAGTCTACCTGGGTAATTTTTGCAGGGGCTTTGGAAAGGACCACTCTCTCCAGCTGCAGTGTAAAATGCATTTTTCACATCTTGTTCTTTCCTGGCTGTCCCAAGGGCTACTGCATGAACAACCTCCTGTTTAATTTCTTCAAAATCTTGTTGTTACTCAGGACCCCACTTCAAATCATTCTTCTTTTGGGTCACTTGATAGAGAGGCTTTACAATCTGGCTCTACTCTGGAATACAGATCCTTCAAAAACAGTGTCTAAGAAAGCTTGTATTTGTTTTTGCTGGTTGATGAGGATGTAACTGCTATTTTGTTGAATAAATCTATCAGAACCTGACAATGTCCATCTTGTCATTTTACTCCTAAAAAAATGAATTTCCTGGGCAGGTCCCTTTATCTTCTGAAAAATCTCTCTCTTAACTCCAAACATGGTGTAGACTGCCTTGAGGAGACATGGCAGACATAGTAATAAAAATATGATTTCCTTAACATCCAAAGGAAATTCAGAATTCTCAAAAGTTCTTGTAATAAGCCTGAAGAAGAAAAAAGGGGTGAAAGGTGAGGAAAATTATCCTCTGCTGTTCTCTCCACAGATTGTGTACTATAATTATTGAATTCTCAGAGGTAATACGTGAGGTAAGGGCAGGAGCATAGCACTGAGTACACATTCCAAATGACTCTCACTGACCTTGATGTTACCATGTTGATTCTACACAGTACAGCAATAAAGCAATCCTTATGCATCTTGCTGCTCTGAAAAAGAGAATCAGGGGGAGCACATAGTGCATATATGGGAGAATAATACAGTGTCAAGCACCCCAACCACATGAACAGACAAAGCAACATTGTGACCAGTGCCTCTGTATGCAATAAAAAAAATGTGTGTATCAAATTTGTTTCCAACCCACTCTGGGAAGATCTGTTGTTATCTCAATCCTTCAAGTCTCATATTGGTTTATGAATAAGAAAATGAACAGTAAGAACAACAATACTTACAGGAGAGTGATGCCTTTTCCTGGTCTTAAAATCAAGAGTCATACACAGTTAGAAGGGGAAAAGGGATTTTACCTTGATATTTATTTTAAGGATCCTTAGGTCATATGCATTGAAATGCACCCCGCCAAAATGCCCCCTCCCAAAGGATCAGGTATAACATTATAGGTTTTACTAATTAGCATATCTATCAAAGATTCCCCAATGAGATGCTCAAGTGAGCCCCCTTCTCTAAGGAACCTTCCCCTGGATGGTTCTATCTTGGTTTACAGAATGTGTTCTGGAGAGGACCTTGGGGTCTGGGGCACACTGATCCCTAACTACGAAGCTTCTAAAATGTTTAGTCTCTCAGCTTGACAAACAAGTCCAAGAATGTAGGCAAAAAGCATTAAGAATACAGAAGTTGTAAAAAAGGTATAACAGGGGTATAAAAGGCAAAAAATCTTCATGGCATCAAGAGTATGTAAGGTAGGCGAATGATTCACACGATATTGTTCACCACATGGAACCCAGCACCACCTGGCTGCACAAACTGCACACCCCAGCCAAACTGGAAAGGGATTCAGCCCCCTCCTTATACCTTGCACATGGTATGAGGTGGTATTGAAGAACAGGAGTGCTTTCCAGAGGTTAAACTTGCCCCAGGACACTTGCCACTTTCTTGCTTTAACATCACCACCTCTTACTCATGTTTCAGGTTGCACAAAAATACCTTGTTTCGTCAATGTGTTTAAAATGTGTTTAAATTGGAAGGTGTTCAGTTCTTCTTGAAAATTCTTGCCCTCCAGAAAATGAAAATACATCTAGAAGATATCTTTGGAGGAGAAAAAACTTGTAATTCTGTTATGCAGAACAGATAATTTTGTGTAAACTTACCTGTATGCCTCACTTTAGAGTATGTCAGGAATGTACCTTTCAGAATTATTTTGAAAATAGTAGCTTGCTTTGATTCCCATTAGGTATAAGAAGATTTTTGGTTCGTTGGTTATTTGGTTGTTTTGTTTGTCAGTTGGCTACTTGCTGTTTTTTATCCATGAGGAGGATTAGATACTGATGCAGATATCTTAAAGCAATTATGAGATATCCATCCTCAGAGGTGTATAAATATAAACTGGGCATGATCCTGAGCATCATGATCTAAGTAGTCCTGTTTTAAGAACTGGGTGGGACTAGACGACCTCCAAAGTGTGCTTCCTTTCAAAATCATTCTGAAGATGTGTAGATTTGTGATTCTGTGGTTAATGTTATTCCCAAGAAGGAGGGGGAAAGTCTTATCAGCATCTTTTTTCATAAGTTCACTAACCACTTCAAGGAATTAGTTGTGAAATTTAACTGACATGAAATGTCAGCATGTTCAGCTTGGGGAAATTATCAAGGGACTTAAACTGTGAGGAAAAGTAGTTCAGCTTTGAGAAGACCACATGCTCTTAGGTACAAAGATTTTACACACTCTTGCTGTTAAAATGGGAGCAATTGGTCAGCTACTGTAAACTGTAACCAAATTTTCTATATATATATTGAAAACATGTTAATACACTTTCCTTTGGGAAATATGAAGTTGAGATAAAAACTTGGCTACAAACTTTTGAGATTCCCCCTTATTTTTGTTGTAGTCTAGTTCTTGCTGCCATCTTTTCCAAAAGCAGCTTATAGTAACAGATGCATAACTTTAAAAGTTACTAGTGTGGTTATTTTAGTTTACAGCTGTACTTGTTTGTCATTTTACCTAAAGAAAACCAAGAAAGGCTTTATGGATGTAATTTCTTCATTTTTTAAGAGCAGAAGAGTAGAGTGCTGTCATAATTTCATAGGTACAATGATCAAGGCAACAATTCATCCCTGGCACAGTTTGTTAGAAGTCAAAGGAATTGCATCAGAGATAAATCTGGACAATTAATGTTTAAAGGAAACAGAGAGTAATTTGACTAAAAAGTTATGTCACACCCCAAAAGTGATTCATTACTGAAAAAGTACTCATCTTAAAAGCAGTGCTGCCAATAAATCATGGGACAGGTAAAAAGTATTACTGTTGACTCTTTAAGCCCTTATTTTTAGCTACTTCAAAATGCCAACTAATTCCTGTCACTATTCAGTTCCTGACTATATTAATAACAGTTAGCCTTTTCCCTACCTTGATCTTCTTCTGGCATTTCTAAAACACCTTCATTTAATAAGGAATTCATTTGCAGCTTTAACAGTGATTTATAGTCCTAAGTTTTTTTGCTGTCCATGTAATTTTAAGCATATTAACATGAATGAGAAAGAAAAGATGATTTGGGGAACTGCATCAGTAAACACTATAATTAAGTATAGCATACTTTTTTCTTTTTTGTTTTTTTCTCTTTTTTTGGTGTAAAAAAATTACTATCAGTTTTGTGAGCAATATTTTAAACATACTGTAATATTGAACACTCCTAAGAGAAAGTAGAAGATTTCATCTTAATATAACTATGGTCTTTGACATATAAAAAAAGTCATATGTCATTACTGTAGCAAGCAGTGTCATCAAGATGAAGTCTTACTTGTTAATTCCACACTCCTAATCTGAGAAAATAGAAGTAGTGAAGTTAGGTGTCTTTCCACAGGTATGGGAACAGTTTCATAAATAGCTTTTATACAGGAAAGGAGTACTGTCCTGAGACAATTTGTTATTTATACCTTGGCTCTCTTGTGTTGTTCTGGCTGGGAAAAGATTCCATTTAGCACAGAGAATTTTCCCAGGACCAAATGATACTGTGATTCTTTTGAGAAATCCAGAATTGTACCCTGCCATCAGTTGAGATGAAGTATAAATATGCCTCAAGAAGAGTAAATGTTACAAGAGCTATCGTGTCTGCTTCCCTTAGCTGAGAACAGTGGGTGAGTCTACTTGACTATAACTTCACTAGCTATATAAATGTATTTCTTCAAAATCAGTTTCACAGGGTTAGAATCAAACACCTACCTTCATGTTCAAGATCTTCTTCTATTCCCGTATTGGTAAACTGAGTGGTGTTTGATCTAACTCTGGAAAAAAGATGCATGTCATGTTCACGTCACCGTGTCATTTCAATAGAGCAGCTACAAGATGCTTCTGTTAGGCTATTATGCTTCTTCATATTAACTTCCACAAGGTACTTCTGGACATGTCCAGTTTCTCAGTTAGTGTAGGTTATCAGAATCAATTCGATCAAATAATCTAAACCACTTTAGGTTAGCAGTTCTCTGTTCTTTTTTCAAATGAAAATTTCTAGGGCACTTCTTGTGTTTTCAGGTGCATTAAGAATAGAGCTGAGGAATCCCTGAATTTCTCATCTTTATTATTTCGGGTTTGTTTCTTCATATTGGTTTTCTCTTGCTGTCTGTGAGACATCTGTGGCAGTGAAAGTGTTATAAAATCATTGGGGAAAGGCTGCTCTTTGATCTGCTAATTTAGTAGAGGTATGAAAGGATGTTTTTTACATGCTCTGCAAACAGTAGGTGTGGGTGGGTGGAAGGGTCATAAATGACACGGAGAGATGAGCATCTCAGAAAGTAGGTCAGAAGCTGTAGCAAGAGGAAATAAAACAATACAGCTGGAAAGAGAATGAAGACTAGACTGATCAAAATATTACAAAGATGGTGAGAAAGGGAGAGAGAAAACTGAAGTTAAACAACGTGTAGTGTATTTTCAGTATGTGGTTATGTCTGCAAAGTCACAGACATTTTTCTGTGTATTATGTCTTATCATAAACATTATAAATTGGAACATCTTGGAAGCAAGCACATGAAAATTTGTGCTTATTTAGCAGCATTTTTCCATTCCTCTCTCCTTAAAAATACATCCAGAACCATGACCACTGTCCAATTTGTGCTGAAGCTGTAACTTACCAAAACAAGGAATGTCAGCAGTCCCTTCCCTGATGTCATAACAAATGTATGATTCTCTTACCTTCATAATATTTTCTTTAGTTTTGGGATATCATGCAGCTACTTTATTAGTAAATATTACCCAAGTTACTTCTTGACCTCTTTGTTCAGCTGATGCCCCTTTTTTGAGTTGGATTTGATGATCCTTCTGGGTCCCTTCCAACTCAGAATATTCTGTGATTTCTGGAGGGAGATTTTGTAGTTTTCATGAGACAGGACAATAAACTAGTTCTGCTGGACTTTCATCAGACCACAGAACAGTGGAGGAGGTAATCTCAAGCACTAACAGCTCAGAAATAGAGAGGTCATGATATTTATTTTAAAACCTCCCTTACCTTATTTCATACATTCTTACACAATTTCACCATTCATTTCAGTTCCATCTGTAGGCACAAGAGGTTAGTAAATTCTCTGAACCCTTCTTGTTGAACTCTCTCCCCTAATAAAGCCCTAATTAAAGCTCTGTGAAATCAGGTAGGATTCAAGGAAACTCTTGTTTTACTTTTAAGAATTTTTATGTATTTTTCAGGGTTGGTTTTAAACCTTAGATCATCCATATGTTTCATCTTGAACTACATCCAGTCTTCATCTGCTTTGGAGAAGAATTTATAACCCTTTAATTAAGTTCTGATGAGCATTTTCCTGTGATGAAAGAAGAAAAGAAAGGCTCATTAAGGGAACATAGTATCCCATTTTTAAAAGTGCTCTTTACTTTTAAAAAAACCAGAAAACATTCTAGTATGTGAAACTGCAAAACATTTTTGCTATCTTTTCTGATATTTATATTACAAAGTGGACTTTGAAATAATATAAGAACGGAATGGTATAAGAATCACTTTGAAAGCTAACTATCCAATGCTGGTAAAGAAAGCATATCCTGACCTATGCAGCAGTTAGTTAGGGTCCACAGTCTTGTGTTTGGACTTTACACATGCATAAGTGTACTTCTTCTGTGAGTCCTGGCTTATAATTGTTTAATTTTTTTCTTTACAATTACTGGTACTGGAAACACACCTCCATACTTTCCTTATGCTTTAATGACTTTCAAAGAGTAATAGCAAATAAAAATTTTAAAATATGCCAGCCCTTATAGATTTTATTTAATTGTGGGACAGTGCCTCACTCACGCTAAAAGAAATCATTTGTCAGAAAAAAGTCCTGAGAGACCTTTATAATGCAAAGCATTTTTACATTTGAGACCTCAGATTTTTGCCACATGGTCAATGAACTGAGTTTTAAGATGACTTAATGTTCTTCTAGAGACCAGGCTTATCAGTTCATAAATACATGCTATAACAACTTTCCCAACAAACTTCTCCCTATCTAGAAGAAATCCTGAAAGACTCTGCGCAAAATTGGTAATTATGGTCCTCCTTGTAATTTTCCTTATGAAATATTCTTGCTGAAATTTGCTTTGTTGTACCTTACTAGATAGTTAATTCTTTTTAAAGAAAATGCTTAGCTGTGTTACATTATTGATCAAAATTTATGCTTCTAGCAACCAATCCTACAGCAAAATAAAACATAATGTAGAAAGGATAAAAAGAAAATGAATCTATAATATCAAAACTGTACACAATGTTGAACTTTTTTTTTGTAACTGTCAGAAAAGGTTTTATTTTCAGCACTGATGAATAAATTAGCTCTTGAGATGGCAAGATGGTGATATTGAAGGCAGTTGGTGACAAAAGTGAATTTTCACTTCATAATTAATTGTGCTTAATTTATCAGTAAGTTAAGCTTATTCAGTATTCCTACACATTAAAACGTTTTAATTAAAGTAACTTTTTAATTTGCTTCTTTATGACTCTGTGCTAGAGCTGATTTATTCTTTGTGGAGTAGACATGAAGGCACTTCTCACCTTATAATATATTTGTAGAGAGAAAAAGAATATTTTACAATCTTTATGATAAACTAATCTCACTATTAATGGCCAAAATTACTTCACAAACCAATGTCTTCCAATGATATTGCATGAAAAAAGCAGGTAAGATGTGTTTTGCCCAAGCTAAATGTAATCAAAGAAGAAAATGGAAAAAAATGGCAAGGCATGCAGCCAGACAGAGAAGAGAGGTGCCCTGGATGAACCACTCTTAAATGCTAAATTCAGTATTGGCTTAATGAGGAATTTCTGTGAGCTTCTTTTAATTTATTTGTTTTATAAGCTGCAAGAAGTACCAGGTAGCTTTTCTGTTATGATAAAAAAATGTTCTAACATCTCTGGAAATTAGTGCTTTCACTAGCACTAATATTTTTCTCCTGACCCTTGTCCACTCTTCTGAAAAAGATCCAGAGTGCTTTGTTTATATTGAATTGGCCCCATGGCATATTACTGCAAAGGTTAAGGAAAAAATAACCTTAAAGGAAGTGCAAGAGACATGTTGGCAATCCATATGAAATAGCCATGAAAATCTTTGAAGTTAGAGACTTGCTGCATAAATGGAAACAAGAGTGAACAATGAGGACAGAGAATTCGTGACTTTATATCTGTGTGCCCAGAACAGTCCTGCAGAAAGGAAAGGGGAATACACACTCAGGTATCCCCTCACCTGTTAGGCCAAAGGACTTAGATCACAGGACAATTCTGCTTGATTAAATAAACCCTGTCCTCTACAAGGGCAGTCTGAGAAGATGCAGGTACATGTGAGAACTGTTTTCAGCCAATTTCAGCTTTCTGGTATCTCTTAAAGAATCGTACAATAGTTCATTTAGAACCATTACCCTTTATCCTGTCACAAGAGGTCATGCTAAAAGGTATGTATTATCTTTCTTACAAGTACTGAAAGGCCATAGCTAAATCTTCATGGAGTCTTCTCCTGTCTAAACAAGTTCAACTCTCTCAGCCTTTCTTTTACAGGAGAGGTGTTCCATCTCTCTGCCATTTTTAAACATTCCCAATTAACTGTATTCAGGCTTCAGATTGTTAGTTCTTCTTTTTAATCTTGTTTCGCTTTTTCTTATCCCCTAATCTTCCCTCTCTACCTCTGTGGGTCTGTATTGAAAAAAGTGAGCATTATTCCTGCTGCTTCTTTTCATGCTTAAGGGACATCCCAGAACACTCCAAGTTGCATTTTTGTATTCACTTTTTTTTTTTCCTTTTTAATGAATCTAGTGTACTGTCTTGCCAGAAGCTCTTTCCTTTCTAATGGAGCATATCATAATCAAAATTACAAATCTGCCTTACCTAAAAGTAAAAGAATAAGTTTGATTAATACAGGACTGGGCTGGTAATGTGTAATAATTATGGCTAATGTGTCACAAGAGGCAATAAATATGGATATGAAGATGTACAACAGCCATTATCAGCAATGTGAAAGCCACAGAATATGTTCCTTCTATCTCTTCTAGTTTGTTTCAATATGTAAATTTATCCTTTTAAGACTATGCAGCTGTTGTCAAATTAAAAATTTATCTGCAGCCTAACAAGATACAGCAGAATTTTCCAGCAGTAAACCTTGCAGAGAGGAAACAAATAAAATTAATAAAATCAGAATATTCATTGAAAATAATACATCAATCCTCATGAAAATGCAGATGTCTAAAGGATATACAAGCATACCTACATTCATGGATGCATGCATTTCTGCTTTGGTAAAGGACCAGCTGCTCTCTAGGGTGGTGATGTGTCTTTAGGAAGCTGATCAGAGTCCATTTCTTCTCTCCCCATTGATTGTGAGAAAAGTATCAAACAAAACAAGTGGGGTTTCTTCTTGTTATGCATTATTATGAATTTCAAATCCAAAGTTAGAATTGTATCTGAAGTAAATGGGTGAAATCCTTCGAGACTTTTTCACCAGCATGTAATTTCATTAGAATTCATTAAGTCACTGTAGAGAAAAAGAATAGGAAAAGTAAAAGAGCAATCCCAGGGAGGGTTGTTTCTTTCAGCTTTCTTTTTCCTCCTTTGAATTACATACTAGCAAGATTTTTTGAAGGTCTTCTGTGTTGTTTTTGGTTTGCGTTGCCATCTCCAAAGTACTGCCAGTAAAGCAGTATGGTTGGGTCTAAAATTACAATCAATATATTCTCAAGTTCTGAGGAGTATAAGTGTAGCTTTTATCTTATCTCTACACTCTACTGAATGTATTTTATTTCTGCTAAAAATTATGTATTTATATAGCTGAAAAACACTGAAGGAGTTTCACATACTAAATTTTGCTACAGTATCAAAATTAAATCCTTCTCTAGATTTTGGCATGCTAAAGCATTAACATTTAGCTGCAAGAGTTCAGTAGCTTAACTAGTTCAGAGTTTGTTGGGTGGTTTTTTTTCTTCTTATTGCACTGCTGTTATGTTCATACAATGCTGAAATTTGAAGAAGCTCTGTGTTATCTCACCATTAATATTTTTTCTGTGTTCTATTTTTCACTTGTGTATTGAATTTTAATTACCCTGGAAGCCTAGACTGCTGACCGAGTCACAATACTAATAGTGATTAATACTCAGACTGTGTGATGTGTAAGTATCTTAAACCTTCTGTAATACTCCATCCTGTAGAAAGAGAAAAGTTTGGAAATAAGTAGACAGTGAGTCTTTTTACAAAGTCCTTTTTGGCTTCCAACTTAAGGGAATTTTTCATGTCCTACTGTACATGAATTCTTTGAATGGTGTGCTAATTGAAATTCAGGATGTTAAGAGGAAAGAGACTTGATTTCACAAGACTGGCATTGTACTAATCTCTCTGTATTTTTGTTTAACTTCCATAAATTTCTTAAGAAAACATACCAAGTTATCTGACAGATTTGAAAAAGTTACTGAGGGAAAAGAGGGCATTTGATTGTTTGTTTGGTTTAGGAAGATATTTGAGTTTGGCAAATACTTAGCTCAATTCTCGTACACCTCAGCATGCCCCTTCCTTAAATCGAAGTCAGGCTGTTTTATTGTGGAGTGTAAGAGGTCCAGAGAGTGTTGCTTCATTTATGGACTTAAAAAATGAAATTGTGCAAGTTTCTGCAATGGGACATCCAGGGGACAGACATAAATTTTGGTTTATCATTCTGCCAATATTGGGCTATCCATGATCTATATGTTTTTTGGTATAAGCTGTAGAAGATGTAAACTGTCCTATCGTTAATCAGAGCACACCAGGAAAAGGCAAAAAAGGGAAGAAAACAAAAATCCAAACCACCAGTTTTTTGGAACAATGTATCTTTAAGAAACATTTATTTGGAAACTACCTGCTTCTGTTCTTTCTTCTGGAAGTATAGAGGTTCTGTTGTGCGTCTAGGATGAACCATCATGATGTTTGGCTTAGTCAGTATTCTAGAACTGATTAAAAATTTTTAGAGATTGGCAGAAGGTAACAGATTGACACAGGAAAGTTTAAGTCAGGTAGAAGACATGACAGCTTTTTTCTTCCTCCTCCCCAAAGAAAAATGGAATATTTTTTACAAAAATATTTTAAAGTATTCTTTTTAATCACAAAGCTATTTCAGGAGTCATTTTCTGATTAGCTGTATTTAGACCTTCTTGTCTTTTATTTTTATATAGGTAATATCCATAAACTATTGAGTCTATGTGTTCTTGTGAAAATGCAGGAAGTATTCTGGCCTTTAACATCCCAAATTACACAAAATCAATAGTGAAGCCCAGGCAGAGTGTCTGCCACATCTGTGGAAATTTATTGCAAAACAGCAAAAATATTTTGACAAAGCTTTTTACTGCCTGTAAGTGCTAATTTCACATTCTCAGTGTGCTTCACAGGATTTTGTCACAGAAATATTTTGTCATTGCCATGTAGGATTTGAAGTGAGGGACTACAGAGTATGGCATTTGTTATTAATTACAGGTCTAGGTCTCCTTTGGCATTCTCAACAGATTATTTTTCAGACTTTATGGAGGATAACAATTAACTTTTCAAATAGGGCCACTCATGAGGATCCCAACATCTAAAATTAGACCTCTAAGTTAAAAAATCTTGCCTAAAAACCTGACTTCCCTTTGCTGCTACTAATGTTATTAATAAACCTCAGGGCCTTCAGATCTCTTCTCCTTTACACTTTCTCTTCTCCTCTGTGGATAGTTTGTTCTGGATGAATCCTCTTGTGTTATCATGGCTATATCCACTGCATTCCTTTATTATAACAGACTGCAGTGGAACTTCAGTAATTGCTAGAAAGAGATAGGCAACTATGCTATGTGTGGAAGCAAAGCCACCTGACAATGTTCTGCCTGTTGTCTTGTTACAACTTTATGGCTGCAGTTGTTTTAGAATTAGGGACATATTCATTAGTGAAGTTGCTTCTTAACATTTTTTTGGTTTGGATTTTTTTCTTGTGGTGCTTTTTACCATTTGACTAATACTGTTATCATACGCTGCCTAATTTCTGTAGGAAACATTTCTGTAGGAAATGAGTATTTGAGTTGTGTCAGAAGTAAAAAGTCTATTTTCAAGTATTCCTTTGTTTGGTTGTTTTTTTGTTTTCAGATTAGGAGTCTTCTTTGTATGCCTATCTCAATCAATCAGCTCTTAGTCTGAGATGTCATTTGCCCCTCAGGAACTATTGTTTTAAAGCAAAAATTTAAAAAAAACCCTCTCTTAAATGTGGAGGATTTATAGTTAAACTATGGTCATATGAATGGCCTTTCTACCCCTGAGCTAATTAGGTTTTCTGTGTTTTAAACAGAAGAGAAATTTTAGCTTAGTACTGCAGGTGTTTTTATCTATGAAAATGTGATTACTCTAAAGGGCATTCTTCTTATAAATAGCAGAAATAGTCAAATTAAAGTTAACTACTTACATCCAGTATTACTGTTCTATACAGTATTCAGTTGGGGAAGTGAAAATAATCTGAAATAAATTGAAACACTGGAATCTCCTTTTCTTAAAAATGCAAATATTATGCTTAAAATGTATCTCATAACCGAATTTTTCTGTTCTGCGTCTGTGAAGCATATAACTGTAAATGTAGTGAAAATAAAGATAGACTCAAATTCTGAAAGGCCTTGAACTCTTCTTCATTACTTCTAAAACTATAATTCCAGTAGTGTATATGAGTTCATTTATTGTGTATGGACTTGAGCAACCATGAAATCAATCAAAGTTAACCTGAGCTGGAATAGTGTATAGGTGCCGCTCTTGAGCAATGATAGCATAAGCTGCAATAGATAGGTTTCTAACTTGACAAGTTCCCTTTTCTAAATACAAGAAAAGCCTTGGATTAAGGTACAATTATGGCATATGACAAGTATGGAATGCCTTGAAAAATGCTGAATTTTTCTAAGAGTAAAAATTTTTTACTTACCTGGTTTTTTTGTCATAATTAAAAAAGGGGAAAAAAAAATAGAAACTAGCATAATCATTAGGATTGGTACCAAGTGAATTTGAATTATTTTTAAATATATTTTTCTCTTAGTCTTAAGAGAATATTCAGGGACTATGTATTTTTCACCAAGCAAAGCTCTTTAACTTGGGTCTTCAGTGTTTAGACAACATCATCACTGAGAATGTGGGTGAACAGGCTTTATTTTGAGAAAAATCAGGGGTTTAATTCTGTTAAGGCTTTTTTTAATTGAAAAGCTGCTGAAGTTGGTTTTTAAAGTCTCCTCTCTTTCTTTTTTTTTTTTTTCCGAGCTTGAATTAGATATGTTTAGCTGGGTACACTGCAGAGGTAAGGTGGATTGCAAGACACCCCCTCACAGTCTGGTTGCATACTCCTGCACAGCATCTCTTTCGGATGGTTCTGTTTATAGTACCCTGATAGTTTTCCCTATAGTGAATTTTTCTTCTTCTAAAGTGTCAAAAGTATCCAAAGGAAAAAAATAAATCCTTGAAAATTACCTTGATTGGGTTATGTTCTGCTCTTAAGAAAGAAGGGCTTTTACTTGTGCTTCTTTGCCAAAAGTTTGAAATCATTGTTTATTTAGTATTAAATTCTCATGGATATCAAGTACCCTAATCCTGAGGCATTAAAGTCCATTTGCCCAAGTGATCACTGAGCTCAGATGGATGGTCTATATATCTGAACCTTAGTATTTTGAAGGACTCCCTGTCTTTGTCTCTAGATATGAACACTCTGAGGTATCATTTTTGTCAGTGAAAATCTATACAAATTTCACCCCTTCCCATACAGGTAACTTATTACTATTTTATTATATGTACTAATTTTCAAAGACTGCATTAAAACATGTATAGTGGTGAAAATCTCTGTTTTCGTAACAAAAGAGAACATAGTAATTTTGACTGTTACTTAGAATACTACATATGTTAATGTTCTTTCTTACTGAAGAAAATATTACTGCAAAAATATGGGTTTAAATCTTGGGATGAATTATTTGCCTTTTCTTTTTTTTCTTTTTTTGCTGGGTTTTCTTAAATATGAATAAAATTTCCACTTATGATTCATAAAAAAATTTCTTTCATGGACATCTCATAAATTTGAGTTATTTCTAATGGTAACTACATAGCAGCATGTAATTTCTCCATCTTTCTAAGCTGCCATGATATTTCGTATTTTGAAGCAAGCTTTAGTCTGAGCATTGTCATATTTTTGTGTTGGTTCATAAAAATTGAATTTGTGGTTAATATATAGAACTGTTCAGCTGTTTCTGTTACTGCAGCATGGTTGGTGGGCTACAAAAAAAGATTTGTAATACAGTATAATTATTTTGGTTTTATAGACAAATATAAATAAATTACATGAAAATCAGGTCATCGTCAGATTCTCATAGTCAAATGAATTTCTGATATACTATATTTCAGGATAACTTCTGCCCTTCTACTCTGTGAAAGCCTGAATAATAAAACATTATTTTCCCTGTGGAGTTTGCATGCTGAGTGTCTAGTACCTTTAAATTTCATGAGCTTTGTTATTGATTTCTTGAGTCTGGGGCCTAAAGATGGCACATGATCTACATGAGTACAGTTTTATGGACAGAAGAAATTCAAGTTTTTCTGAAAAGTGTAAATCCAGCATTTTTCAGATCTAGGCAACTTTTCTTCTTGAAGGAATAGTGCAAACAGATTGCTTTTCAATTCCAAAGATATATGAACAAAGACTTTCAGCTTACACCATTATTCTATGTCAGTGCCAGGTAACCTTATTCACTGCGTGTAAAAGGATGTGCCTTTATGGAAGCTGTTTTTGTCAAGGTTTGGGCTTGCTGTTGTCGCACATTTATGCTGGACATGGTTGTGGTTTATGAGCAAATACAATAAGTAGATTATTCTGTTGTACTGCTTTTCCTTTCAGCTTTCCTATTTCATGCATAATTTTTTGTACATGGTTCCATTTAATTATTGTTGGAAATGGATGAATGGTCTTAGGAACCATCAAGCAAAACTTTAATTTAATTCAACTGAATTTACCTGTCAGAGATGAAATTTCAAATAACATAGAGAACAAAGAAATGAGACCATGGTAGAAAAAGACACTTGTAAACTAAGCAAAAATTACAAAAATTAATTCTAATTAATTTTGAGGAAAAATAATTGAAGAGATCAGTGTTTTTCTGCCAGCAGATAGCTGGATTTGGATGACATGGTAAGACTGGCAGAGAACTAAGACAGTGAGCAAACACTAATCAAGACAAGAAGTATCAGCAGAAATGGTAACAAAAAGGACAATGCAAACCCATATTGTTATGAAATGACCAGGTGCTAATTGTCTTTCTGCCACTGTTGTGTCTTTTTCACCCTATCTTCCCTTACTTATTGCTTTCTAACTATTGCCAGTCAGTCTGAAAAAGTTATAACTGCTTCTTAAATGGCCACTTCCATTTCTGATGCTTCAGGCAACCCCAAACCTTATTAAGGGTAGTCAGCCAAATTCAGTGCTCAGCCTTGTAAACAATCCAGGGACCAAAGCGGGGTCCATTAGAAGACAGTAAAATGATAGGTATGTCCAATCTGACCACTGGTTTGTGGGAGTCAAGATAAAACATGAAGATGAAGGCAGATTGGTTTTTAACGAATGAGTGCAGGGGTCTGTTTCATTGAACTTAAAGAGGAAGCAGAAGCCAATTGAGAAACCTCACCTATCAATAATTTAAAAATACATTAACAAAACAGTGATAAGGGCATCACTGCACCAAGGCACAGAGAAAAAGGTCCCAGTGAAATAAGGGTAAATCAGGTGGAATAAAAGAATTGGTCTCACTTTTGTTCTCTTCTTGATGAGACAATGGTAACACTAATTTCTTTTGCCGGTAATTTAAATGATGGACCAATTAAACCTACCTAGTGGGACAATCCACTTCTTTATCTTCTATTATGAAACACAGTGAGACACAGGTGGAGGGGAAGCATCAGGCTTTCTCAGTGTAGTCCTTGAATGGCTATGGGCCATGACTGCAATGTTTTTAGAAAAGGCGTCTTTAACTGGAAGGTCCTCTGTTCAGGTGTTTTATTTTCATGTGACCTTGTCACTGAATTCCAAATGTGAAACAAGTTAGTATTCAGTTAGTTTATTGATTATACATATATTTTCATATAGAAAATAAAAAACTGTGGTGCCTAGCAACACACATTTTTAGAAATGTTTAGTAGTGTTCTTCACTGTCATTAGCTGTTTTAATTATATTACATTAACATAGCTTCAAGGAGATAAATGCAAACAGAGTAATATATACCTCTTGAGATTCAAACATGTGTGTGCACATATTTATTTTCTGCTTGTTGTCTCTTCATATCTTTAGTTTATAATTTAAATTTTGATAGAGAACTCCATAACTAATACAACACATAAGATGCATGGTTTATGAACATATATATATTTATAAAAACATTTCATATAAGCATGTGATATGAAGGGTTATGACAGTCAAATATCTCCCATTCAACATATAAATATTTGAGGATTCCTTATTTGTGTCAGCAAACTACTGACATTGAAACTAGGATGAGTAGTCTCCCTTTAATCACTATTTGTTCCATTCCTTCATGCAGCCTAGGTTTTTTCTTGCACATAACTTACTTTGCACTTCAACCTAATGGAACTGTCTGGTTTTTTTCTTACAGTTATTAGTAGGTGGCTTTGCTTTGTGTGACCTTACGTGTGTAGCGAGCAGGACATAGTTGGTTCAATTATCTTTTTTCAATATGCTGCTGTAGTAAAGGTTTTTTGTTAGAGTTAACCAAAACATTCACAGCACTGATGCCTGCACGGGGTCTTCATTTTGGTGATTATTCCTAAGGAACTCAAGACCCAAAGAAAATAAGACTGAAATAAAAAATATTTATACTGTTCCAATTTGTTTTAATTATTTTAAATTGAGTGAAAACTTGTGATAAAAATGTTTTTTGTCAAGTTTTCTTGAATTCCAGAACACTGAACACTGACTGAGCACAAGTGCTGTGAGGAGTATTTGAGGGAGCTGGGGTTGTTTAGCCTGGTGAAGAGGAGGCTCAGGGGAGACCTTATCACTCTCTAGAATGGCCTGAAAGGGGGTTGTAGCCAGGTGGGGGTCGGTCTCTTCTCCCAAGTAACAAGAGGTAGGACACGAGGCAATGGTTTCAAGTTGCACCAGGGCAGGTTTAGATTAGGAAATATTTCCTCACTAAAGTTGCTCAGCACTGAAAGTTGCCAAGCAGTGACCCAGGAAGTGGCTGAGTCACCATATCTGGACATATTTAAAAGACTCATACATGTGGCACTTAGATAGATTAGTGGTGGATTTAGCAACAGTAGTTTAATGGGTGGACTTGATCATCTTTTTCAACCCTAAGGCCTTTTCCAACCTAAATGACACTATGATTACACGTTTTTCTACATGAAACGTTTTATTTTGTTTCACTAAGCTTGGTATTAATCTTTGGCTCTTCTTTCAAATACTATAATATTAGTAGATTTTCAAGAATTACTGTAATCCAGGAATTTGTGGTCCTTCAAAGCAGGCCAGAATTTCAGAGGTAAACTGTATCAGGGTCTTACCAAAGTGAGTAAAATCTATGCTAGAATGTTGCAAGAATTTTAAGGCATTCTTGCTGAAGAAAATATAGTGCAAGTTTTCCTGATTTTCTTCTCTCTAAATCTGTGAACTTCACACTGGTTATATGGCAATTCTATAGGGTCTTGTTTGGATTTGAATATAGTTCTCCTGCATTTCAGAGCTCTCCCACTGTATCAGACACACAAATGCAAAACTGCCTGTGACATGTTTGACAACTCTGTTATATTATTTTCTCCTGAATCATGGAATGACTTAAACAAAAAGAATAGTTAAAAAAAAAAGGCATAGTTTTGTTCATGACTTTGGAGTTGTTACATTAAGAAGAAAAGTGCTGTCTGTCAACACTGGCAAGTATTTTCAAGTGATGCATACTACCTTATGGAAAGTGTGCATTGTGACAGGTCAGTGTTGTTTTTCATGTCTGTGAAAAATATCAGCTTGCTAACTCTAAAAGTTCAGGGTGGGGTTTTTTTGTTTGGTTGGTTTTTTTTGTTTGTTTTTTGTTGGTTTGTTGGTTTGGGTTTCTTTGGGGGGTGGGAAGAGAGAAAAAGAGGGTGTGGAAGATAGACTTCCAAGGTCTGAAAGAAGATTAATTAGACTTCCAAGGTCTAGAGAATAAGTTGATGTAATAATTTTTTCATCATTTATTTACAATGAAGAAATATTCTTTCATCTTTCTGTTATGTCCTTGATTAATGTATCTTTCCAGGGTATGTAATAATATCATATCATATCATATCATATCATTTAATATAATAACACATAATAACATATACTATAACATAAATAATATATCTACATATATATTCTATATATATGTAACATATACATATAATACAAATATACGTATATGTAAAGTATATATGTTTTTATATATGTATTTTATTTATTCATAGATAGATAGATAGATAGATACATTGTGTGTGAATTACCTATATTCCATGGAACTTTAACACTATATCAGTAATCCAGCTAACCACAGGTATTGAGTGACAACAGCTTTCAAACGTTACAGACAGATCACAATTACAAAGAGAGACAAACTTTTAGATTCCACGGTAGAATTATATTTTCCTTTACATGTACATATTATTCCTTTCAGTAGAAATAAAATTTCTTTTTTTGTTGAAAAACAAAACAAAACCAAAATAAAACAAAGAACAAAATAAAACAAAAAAAAAACCCAGTAAAAAATAGTTAAGACTTGACCTCATGCATTTTAAATGGTGATATAACAGACTGATGTACTTTTCAAGAGGAATAAAGGAAATATCAGGAAATTTTAGGACAATGTTATGTTATATTAGGTAAATTTAAGTTAATTGAGTTATTTTCTCGCTGGATTTTTTAATATGCTACTAATTCAAAGCTTTGAATGTAATAGTAACTTGGAAACTTGAACAACTGGTGTGGCTTTTTGAAATTTTCTCTGAACTAGTGATCACCTTGATAGGTAGAAGGATTCTTTTGCAAAAGGATGGAACATAACTGAAACTTGACTTGTGTTTTTATTTCTTTTGTTTTCTACTTCATATCCTGTGATATTTAACACAGTGAAAAATTAGGACCAGTGAGTAATGAAAATATGATCTTGAAAAGTCTGTCTATAGGGCACAAAACCTGTATTTTAGTATTTGACATTTCTCTTGTTTTGCTTCTTTTCAAAGCACTTGCTGCCTCACAGGTTTTTGTATAGGCAAGACTAATTTCAGAGTGTCAGAACAATCTGGGGAAGTATTCCTTGGAAAAGGAAAGATGATTTTATCAGTTAGATTGAGGAAGGTTACGTAATCCTGAATATGAACTGAATGAAGAAAACATTACAATTAACTTAGAAATTTCCAGAAGTAACGTGTAAAAGTTACAGGGGAAAAATAAAAAGGTAGAAATAGGCCTGACATAGGAAGATACTAGCATAGAAGAAACTTCTGAACTTTAGCTGAAGTAAGAATTATAGGGAGGCCATTTTGCCACAAAGGCTATTCCTCCTAACTTTCAAAAGGATAGTCTTTCGTTCCAAATTTTACCATGCCCCATGATTTTAATATTAACCACAAATCACAGAATTATGGACTATCCTGAGTTGGAAGAGACCCATGAGGATCATCAGAGTCCAACTCAGCCCTGCACACACCAGCCCCAAGAGTCACATCATGTGCCTGCGAGCTTTGTCCAAGAGCTTCTTGAGCTCTGTCAGGTTTGGTGCCGTGACCACTTCCCTGAAGATCCCCAGTGGAAGCCAAAGGCTAAACTGTCAAGTAACTTGAGACCAGAATTTTAACCACGAACTTTGTCCATATGCAGATTTGCTCTGCATGTTTTGGTCATTATTCATGCTTTCCTATTTAATTTTACTTGGTCTGTAATTTTCAATTTGCGGTGGGCTGAGGTATCCCTTAAGAGCTTTTGACGCTAGCTACTAGAAAGGTTTGTAGTATCAGAAGTCTATTAAATTTTAATAAATATATATTTTGTTCTATGTTTGTTAGATTATTAATGATACCATGAAACCATCACCCATAACAAACGTCACACCTATAAATATTCTTTCTCATGCTTAAGTTTCCTCATGTTCAATATAATATTGTAGAAGGATTATATCCATGTAATACACTATTCTGAAGACATATAAGTTTAGGCCTGCTTTTGAAGTGTTGTAAAATCATCACTTTAATAAAATACAACTAAGATTTCAGCTTTCCACTTTACTGGTACATTTTTTTGTTCACAAAAATTGATTTATAATATTAAAGTACATTTATATATTAAGGCTGAACCTTGGCAAAAAGGTTTTTTGATAAGTCATTCAAACTTTCAAAGAAATTCTAGGAAACTGCATTAGTGGTCAGATTTAGCCAAAGATAGGATATGTAGTTTTGTCATAAAAATATTTACTATTTTTGTGTTTGCATTTGACTCAGTGTCACTATCAGGATTTAATCAATGTTTCCATTTGTCAAAACAGTTCCTTTATAAACCACTGTGAAATACAGATGTATCTCTTAACTTTTTTTAATCCATCAGAATCAAAAATACTTTTTTATTCTAAAATTGTGATCATGTGCAACAGGCAAAAAGATTCCTAATATAATATGTTTCTTCTCATTAATGAATAGTAGATCTTACCTCCAGTGTACTATTCATTTCTAGTGGGGCAAGAGAAACAGAGTATTTTTATTTTCAAGCAAAAATGATACCTTTCTTTGAATTTTAGAATTTATTTAAAATTAATGCTACTAATTTTGGCTTTCTTTTTTTCTCATTGGTAGAAAGAGTGCTATGTTCTTTTTGGCTTTCTAAGACAGATTTACAGAAGATATTCAGATTATATATTAGAAAAAAGATTTCTCAGCACCAGGGTGGTAGGAACTGGAATAGGTTGCCCAGGGAGGTGGTGGAGTCACCATCTCTGGAGGTGTTTGAGGTGTCTGGATCTGGTGCTGGGTGATATTGGTTGAGTGATTTAGGGTTTACCATGGCAGTGCCAAGTGGATGGTTGGACTGGGTAACCTTAAAGGTCTTTTCCACCCTTGGCAATTCTGTGATTCTACGATTTGGTTGGCAATGCAATGTAATCTAATAAAAGAATATCCAGATAACTTAGAGGTAATAGTAATAAGACATGGAAACTTCAGTAATCCAGATTTTATCTCTGAGGGGAGTAAATCAAAGTCAGCAACATTGGTAGGACATTTGTTACCTCACCCATAAAGCTTACAAGCTAAAGAAACAGTAGTCAGCATCACTCGGTATTTTCTGCTGCCTGTGGTGGAAGACAAGCTGGAAAGTTGTAGGGATGCAGGTTTTCTTCCTCCTAGTTATGTTTACAGCTATGGGAGAATAGCAGTGGAAACCTGGCAAGCTCCCTGGCATTAAAATACCTGCAAAATATGGCATCACATGAGATAACCCTGATTATATTTAAATTTAAAATTTTATGTGCAGAGTGCCTATAGTTTTTCCTAATTTCCCCTTAAATTCAATGATTTGACTACTTTAATATTCATTCTTCTATTGTCACCTGCACATAAATTGGAAGAATACATAGATTCAGAGAATTTTCTGCTAAAACATTCTGTCTTCATGACTTTATCATTCAAGCAGGTTGAGGCCTGAAAAGAAGCCTGATTCCACGAAGAAAGCTCACAGCAGCCAGTGCAAGCTGGTTTGGTGCTTTAAATCTTAAGGGACACTGCTTGTCATGAACAAAGACCTTCCTGTCCTTTGTCTAAATGACAGAGGAAAACAAATTTTAAATGTGGTGTTATCACTGTCAAATGGAATTCCTGTACTCCTTCCAGAGCATACACATTATGTTCTGAAGCTGGATTATAATATATTATGCAGGTTTTCCTTGCAGGTTTGGGGTAGGCAGATAATTCCAAGATGCTCATAGATGCTTAGAAAACAGATGTTTTTTCACACACCAGCTGTGTTGACATATTTCAGTCACCTTGAATGCTGGTGTTTCTTTAAGTGTCATTTACGATATCTACCAGCAGATACTCGATCCAGGAGTATTTCTGATCACTTTCTGAGAGACCTGCATGAAAAACACATACTTTAGCTATCCTGAATATATGAAATAAGCCTTACATTTTTTTCAAGCTGTGAATTCTAGTGGAATTTCAGCACTAAATGCTGACTCAAGTAGCTAATTTAGCAGCAGATTAGCTTTATGCATGCAAATGTTCTCATTAACATCTGCAGGCTTGATTGCAGGTTTACATTTAAACAAATATGAGGACTTTCATGCATCAGAGACCAATAGACATTATTTATGTCTCAAACTTTGCAATTAGTAGTAGCTATTATTTCAGTGTATTCTTGTTACCCCCCAGGTATAGCCTGGAAAGATATAGTTGAAAGTTGATGTATCTCTAAAATATTCCATAAATTTGTAGCTATGACACACTTTCCTCCTCTCTGTACACTGAATTTGATAGCCTGTTGAAAACTGCAATATAAAAAGTGATTTAATAAAAAGTGATTACCAATATTTTAGCATTTCAAAGTAAGACAAAGAGAGGGGAAAAGAACGAGTCATAAAAATACTTGAAATGTCAAATTTTGCTTCTATCATCTTTACCAAAATAAGAGTCATGACATATACTTCATCAAATGCAGCCTCTACATATGTAGGCTCTGTGAGCAAATGTACATAAATTTCCTTTATCCTAGCTTCCATTTAGCCTGCTCTGAAACAGGCTTAAGAAACCCGAGATTGGCAAACTGACTTGGAAGTTAGACTGCTTCTGTGCTAGTACTGAAAATGCATATATATTGTACTAAGGAATTGAAATAACCGTTATTATTTTGCATATAAATTGCTAATAGAGACAGTACAAATTTGGGGTTGGACTTGCGTAACTGTATGTACTTGTGCAACGATATGCAATATTCAAAAGTAGCATCTTTACAATAAAAATGGTGAAGGTGGAACAGGAAAGTGAAAACAAAAAGGAAAGGAGAAAAGCATCTTAAAAAGCAACATAGCATAAAAAATGAAATAAGACATTTTTTAGCATAATTCATAGGTGCCACAATAAATATAATTTCTGGAAATTAGAAGGGAAAATTGCATCATTTCTGAGCCCTTTCCAACCAAGCTAAAAATCTTAAAATTAATTCTTACACTATTTAAGAAGCAATCTGTCTTAAAACTTTCTGGCAAACACAGTGTATACAAATTATTTGCTGCATTCTGATAACAAGAACTGACTTCTTTTATTGATTTGAGAAAATAGAAATGTATTGTACAGCTTTTCAAGCTTTTCAAGCCTGCCTTTAACTAGCAGGCTTAAAAAAATATTAACTGATTTGTGGTTTGGTCCTCAAATATAACTCATTATTAAAACACAAAAAATGCATTTTCTAGAAATAATGTAGGTCAAATTACTTTAACTGGTAAAAGATGCATCCACATTTCTAACTATTTAAAAAAAATTGGGGTAGTTGTAAAGTTCTCAGCTTTGATCTTTCACCTATACTACAGCCACAAATCTAAAATTTGGAATTAGCTAAATGAAAAATATATGGCATCTCTAGTTCTTTTTCAAGGCAGTATTATGTCATCTTTCTATATATGTTACATCAACAAACTTCTAAAGTGCTTTTGTGATATAGACAACAAAGTATGTAGAATAATATATGTATGTGTCATTTTGTTCATAAGGTAATGTAAAAAGCTATTCAGTAATATTTCTCCATGCTGTGAAATTATCTAATTGAATATTTTACATTTATTTTCTGTATGATGGTTTGGTGTTTAAGGAACATAGCCCGTCCTAGACGAATATATTTGTGATACCTCAGTGTTTCTGCAATCCAATAAAAGACTAATTTGCAGATCCTGCAGGACAAAATTATAGTCTGTGGTTAAAAAGGCAAATTATTGCCTAATTTTTTGTCCAAATAAAATTCCTTATTGAGTTTAGAACTTGGTGATAGAGATAAATTTGATGTGTCTTTTTTCCTTGCCTGGCAAGGCTGTGAAACCTGTACACCTGGAGGTCTTCAGAACATATTTGGAGAAGGTTTTGAGCAAGCTGATCTAATTTGAAGTTTTTAAGAAGGATATTGAAATAATTACATCCAGAGATCCCCTCAGCATAAATTTCTCTGTGACAATATCATTGTCTTTTCTCCTCTTCCCTTGCCCATCCCTGATAGACATCTACACATCACTGGTAAATTCTGCCACACTTAAATCAGTAAGCAAATCTGGCTTTTTCCTACTATAATATGTAGAAAATATGGTTTATTGGATAACGTGATTCAGAAAATAATAGAGTATAGCTGAGAGAAGGTATAAAAAATAACCCAGAATCAGTCTCCAAATCTACATGAAGGCCAAAATTTACTTGTTTTTGAAATTCCAGTTGGATGTAAACCAGTATTTTTGAAGTGAAATATTGAAATGGTATGGATTTAAGATGATGGCCATATTTATAAAGCAAAAAAGGAAAGAGATGTTTCATGTGTCTGAATGTACTAACATCTCCTTCAAAAATATAATGGAAGAAAAATAATATTATCTACCCTGTTGATACCTGGCACACAGGGATGAGAGTAAGCTTTCACAAAATCACATAAACAGTGAGTTTGGTGACACCTCTTGATATTATCTGGTCCAAACCCTCTGCTCAAAGCAGATTCAGATGGAGGAATTTTCTTAATAGGGTATCCTGTCAAGTTTTGCATATCTCCAGAGATGGAGACAACACAACCCTAGTTTGCCCTTCAAGCCTCCCATCAGGTATTTATACCCAGATAAGATGTCCCTGATACTTCTCTTCTACAGAATGAACAGTTGGGGGTCTCAGTCTCTTCTCATTTGAGAAATGCTCCAGCACCTTCATTGTCTTTGTGGCCTTCCACTGGGCTCACTCCAGTTAATCCACATTTTTCTTTCACTGGGAAGTCCAGAGCTGGACTCAGGATTTAGCAGAGAGAAAGGCTCACCTCCCTCAACCTTCTGGTAAACCTCTTTCCAATGCATCCATGTAGCTCCTTCACACTTCTTTGCTGCAAGCGTGGCTCAAGGCCAACTTGGCCACCAGCAGGATGTCTTCTGTACTGGTGCATAAGGTTATTTCTCCCTAGGTGCAGTACTTTTCATTTCTTTCTATTGGACTTGTTTGCCTTGTCTGAACTTATAATTTCATCTCTATAAATAATTTCCTGTCCCTTTGTATGACTACATGGTGTCATCTCCTTCACTTGAAGAATGAATATGTTTAATTTTGTGAATGCATGACTTCTAAAAATGTAGTGTTTGGGTATACTCTGCTGTGAAGTCTTTTAGAACCATCTTTTAGATGTGGGAAATACTGCATATACAAAATAGTGAGAATTTATAAAGTGGAAACCCTGTAATTTAAAATCTGTCATTTAGTCTGTGTTCATCACATCATAAGTTCAGTACCTTATGAAAGGGTTGTTTATTCCCTAAACAATGCTTAGAAGTGAGTTAGTGCTTAGGAATACCATCAAAGTTGGTGAAATGATAGAAACTTCAATGATCTATCGGTGTTACAAATTGGCATTAAGTCATAGAAACACAATGACTGTACCCAAAGAAGCTCTGGCTGATGGTTTTTGTGGAGTTTTTTGTTGTTTTACTTTGGTTTTTTTTCTTTCTTTCCCAATTAGGATGAACAAAAAAAAAAAATATCCTGTAGGTTATATTTACAGGATTTTCTAAGAGAATATTTTATATTTTTGAGAAGAAAGTTTGGCTTTTATGACTTTCCAGAGTAAACTTTGTGACTTCTGGGTTTTTTTCTCTTGTTTTTATTTTATAATAAAGTTTTAACATACATTCTTCATTTTAACATCCAGCTCAGAGACATTTTTTGTAGACTCCTTTGCATTATCAGACCACAGGAGGCATGAAGGCATTTGGTTCTGAAAGGAAAGAAAAGAGAAAAAGGCTGAGAATTTTGTTGGCGTCTTCCTTAAATAATTTTACAAAACAAAGTAATACTTTGTCTATTTGAATTTTTCCCAGGAGGAATAGGCTTTTTCCCACTAGATAGTTCTTTTAAGTAAGGGAAAGTTGGCACTGCCTAGCATGTAAAGAAGTCTAATCTTGGGCTGTGGACAAAAACTGAAATTTACCACTGCAATTACAAATTCATGAAGACTTAAAAACATTTGGGGTGTGAATATAGTGCACAGAGACCAGATCAAATTGCAAAACTCTGGCCAAAAAGCAGATGTCCTGTGCTGAATTCTGTAGCAATGGTTACTGTTAGAAATCAGGCCAGTGTGGTTCTGTGAGTGTGCATTCTTTATCTCATTCCTTAATGTGTCTTCACTGCAGTGAAGTAATTCCAGTAGCAGGGCTTTCTCTTGGATCTTAGAGTGTTAATTCTGAAAAAGAGCTTAACTCACAAAGATCTCTTTGTGTACCAGTGCTGTTTTTTCTCAAGAAGATTGCAGGAAGAGTGGTGATAGATGGTTGAATTTCATTCCCTCTCATGAGACCATTAAAAATGTTAATGTAAACCTTTTCAGATGTCTAAGAGACTAAGTCAGGAAAAGTGGGAGGGTGATACAGTGGTGAGAGAGAGGAGGGAAAGGTTAAACTTATTTGTGAAATGCCAAGTTGTGAGCAGTATGCTTTTGCTCAACAGATATAATGCACAATCTGGCATTTGACTTGTGTGGAATACTAACAGAAGAACAAAGGACTCTGCGTATAGATTTGTGCTAATCAGTAAGGGAGTATCTTTCTTGGTCTACAGAGCTTCAAGATGGAACAGTTGCAACACAAGTACATGGTAGAATTTCTCTTCCTAAAGCATTCTGCTAGTCATTTTCCCATCTCTTTTTTTTTTTTTGTTTAGAAATATATATTTGAGTAATGAAACAGTGGGGTCCTTAATGAAAGTATAACCTATCTTGCTGAAACCTTTAGAAAAAAATGTAACCAAGAACTATTAAAGATGCTATATGGCATTATAAGAAAACCATGAAATGAAGGATTTGAGAGATTGCTGTAGTGTTGATTATATTAATTTGCATTATTTGACTTTTCATTTCACTAATGTCAAGGGGTTTGCTGCTTCATAACTACTAGAATGAGAAGTTTCATTTGACCAGAACCTTTCTCATGACTGACTCCTTTCGTTCCTTCCTTCCCATCAAATGGCACATTCTGCTGAGGCATGAAAGAGAATTTCTGCAGCATTGAGCACTGTTAGCTGTGAGCTGATAGGAGATACACCTGGACTTCTCTGGTAATGGTATCTTCCAATGACACTTGCTGAAGCAGAAACTAGAGTATATACTGCTGAAATAGTTATAGGTCAAAGTCATCTTTGCAAGGACCTTGTAACAGCTCCTTGTCTTTAGGTTTTGTTTTGTCTTTTTTTCCTTTGATAAGATACTCAATAGAATACAGTGATTCTACAGAATTGGTTTGATGATGTATATTGTGTACTATTCCTGCTATACAAGCATGCAATATCTGAGTCATTTGTTGTTTCAGAAAAGTAACTTAGGAGTTAGAATTAAAACAAGTGTTATATTAATTGCTTTTGAAGTATCAAATAAAGAAAAATGTAGACAGCTGATAATTTTCAACCCATTTTTTAATGTCTGTCCTACCTTTGATGCACCACAGTTTAAAGCCATAATACTCTGACAAGGACAACACATCTACTGGCATGAGCCATGCAAAGGGCAATTACAACAGTAATCAAATATACTAAAGAACATCACACAAAACTGAAAGGTGAGTAGGATTGCAAGAGTATTACATCTACTTTGGTTTGACTGTGTTGCTCAGGGCTTCGTTTCATTTAGGTCTGAGCATTTCCAAGCATGGGGATGCCACAGCCTCCACGCACATCTTGTTCACTGTTTGACAACCCTTATAAGCATCAAAGACATTTTCTTTATATTGAATCTGAATTTCCCATCCAAGCTGTGCTTGTTGCCTCACATAATGACAAGAAACTGACTTTATCTTCCTGATGCTTCCTCATTCCTCAGCAAAAGAAGAATCTCACTTTAACATCTTTTTGAAGGTTGAAGAAACCCAAATCTCTCATCCACATGCTCGAGCCCTGCCATCATGGTGAACTCCACTGAAATCACCCCTGTATGTCAGTGTATATCTTGTGCCAGAACTCCAGGACCCTACACTTTTGGGTGACCTCACCAGTGCTGAACATTGGAGTAGGATCAGTGCCTGACCCTGCTGCTGTGACTATGCAAGTGCATCCCAAGATTCAGGGATTGCTTTGCTTCCCAGGTGCACTGCTTCCTCCTGGGAAGGAATTGCTGCCTTCCGGGAACTTGCTGCCTCTCAGTGCCTTTTCTGCAGAGCTATTTCTTCTCAGTGAGCCCTAGCTTGTCCTACTGCAGGGGTGAGTCCTTTCCAGGACTTTGGGAAACTCCGTAAGTAGTTCATCCCTATGTACTGCAGCTCATTTCTTCAGCCTGACTGAATTACTCTAAATAACAGTTCTACCCTCCAGAACACTGTCCACTCCCCTCAATATTCTGCCCCCCCCTCCCCCCCCACTCTCCTCCCCCCCCCACCCAGTTTCTTGCTGACACTGCCTAGATAGTGTGGGATTAAATGTGGGATTTTTTCCTTTCTGTAAATAGGTTATAAATGATGTGAAAGAAATGTGTTCATTGTGTATTGTGTTCTCTGTTAAAGCACATCTTTCTTTTTTATTACTTTGTTTATCCAATAAAGAGCATTAAGCTTCCCCTCACTTTGGATTTGGTTATTAGGATTTTATCCTTCCTCATCTATATGAATATCATTGCACAGAGGTTCAGCATGATAAGCATTGGTGGTCATGATTTTTATCTCTGAATTCTGTTTCTGCCATAAGTATATAGACAATGAAAGGATAAGAAATACATGATAATATCTTTGGTGAAGAATAAGTGGCAAGGTTGTCAGTGAAAAATAGGGAAACAATGCCTGTGTTTTGTTCTGCTCTTACTCTGCTGCAACCTAATGTATTTGGAAAAAAAGATTCTGCAGGCTCTCTAAACTACTTGTGCTCCTCCTGAAGGCAATTAACTACTGCTGTCAGATTTGAGTTCCCAGAAGGGCTGGTGCAGTCGTATTTTATTAATGATACTCTGCAGTAAAATATGTAATGAATCGTGCTGTTTCATTACACAGAAAATCCTCTTGGTTGCTAAGGATGCATATTTCTGTAGTAAGCTCATACTGAGGGTAGATACTTCCCTGTGTAACTGATGTGAATATGTATTTATTTATTTATTTATAAATGTCAACCTAACATTTTTTTAATTGCTTGTAGATATTGGATTAGTAAAAAAATTCAGTCATTCATCTTACATATAGCACAATCAGGAGGTCTCTGGCACTAAACTTTGTGTAAATGTATGTGTAGAGTGTGATTTTCATGTTAAGTTGGTCTTCTTTTCGGTTGCTTAATATTACTCTCTTAAAGAGAATTCACATTCCTGGACCTCTTCTTCCTTGCTACTGGAAACCTCACCATATCAAGCCTCTTTATTCCAGAAACAAGTGTTAGATTTTACTTCTCTCCATTACTTGGATCCAGTAGAAACTACAAAATGAAGAAGAAAGAGTGATTCTTACTCCATTGAGAAATCTGAAGGCTAAGGCTAACCACCAAGTTCCTGTTTTCTGTTTCAGCACCCAATTAATAATATTCCTTGACATTAGGTTAAATACACCATATTTATATATGCATGTAAAGGAATCACCCTCCAGTTTTGGGGCAAACCTCGGGCATGATATCTATACCTTGTTTGTGACAAGAATGTAAAGCATTTCTGCATCAGAAAGCTTTATATCATCTAGTCACTGAACAATAAATTCCTGTGCTGCTGACTCTAGGCGCTGTGAAACTGTTGAAGTGCCACTGTTCTGAACTAGAGAAGACAAGATCTGGTTAAACAGTGGTGCTTAAACCTCTGAATGTACCAATTTCCTTAGTTGCACTGGTCTTTTTCAAGATGCAATCTGAAAGGTTCCTAGACAATGTCATCCAGGTTGCTTTTCCCATGAGGACTGGACCAGATAATCCTCCAAAATCCCTTCCAACTGGCTCTGGTCTTTGTCTTTATGATTCTGTGACTTGGCTCCAAGTGCTGAGTAGGTGGATTGGAAGTAGGAGGAAACAGAAGTCAAGCATTTGAGATATATAGACAAGAGCATTAACACAGGCAGATGTAGACAGCCTCAGACTCACCCTTTTTTTCATCCATCTCTAAAACTCAGTAGGTGAGTGTTGTGGTTTGACGCTGGCCCAACGCCAGGCACCCACGAGAGCCACTCGCTCACCCTCCCCTGCCACTGCCGGGCAGAGGAGGGAAAAGGAAAAAAAAATTAACAAACGCTTCATGAGCGAGATAAGGACCGGGAGAAACACTTCAAGGGCGAAACAGGCTCAACTTAAGCTGTACAGTGAATTTATGACTAACAGAATCAGAGGAGGATAATGAGAAATAAAATAAGCCCTTAGAACACCTTCCTCCGCCCCTCAGCCCCTCCCTCCTTCCCACCAATATCACAGGGAGACAGGGCATGGGGGCTTGGTCAGTCCATCACCGAGACTCCCTTCCGCTGCTCCGGGAGAGGAGTCTTCCCCTGTGAGGCCGTGGGTCCCTCCCACGGGAGACAGTTCTCCTGAACTTCCCTGGCGTGGGCCCGCTCTCCCGAGCAGCAGCCGCACCGCCCCTGCTGCAGCCTGAGCCCCTCCCACGGGCACACAGCCCTCCCAAACTGCAGCGCCGGGGCTCTCTCTTCCCACGGGGTGCAGCCCTCCAAGGACAGGCTGCTCCCGCCTGGAAGCAGGGCCCTCTCTCTGCACCGCGTCTCCCGCTGGATCACAGCCTCCTCCAGGCATCCACCTGCTCCAGCGTGGGCACCTCCCCCACGGGCTGTGGGTGGATCTCTACATCCTCCATGGACCCGTGGGCTGCAGGGGCACAGCTGCTTCACCATGGTCTGCACCACGGCCTGCAGAGGAACCTCGGCTCTGGCTCCTGGAGCACCTCCTGCCCCTCCTTCTCCACTGACCCTGGTGTTGCCATGTTGTTTCCCTCACGTGTTCTCACTTCCTCCTCTTCTCTGGATGGAATCCAAAATCTTGAGTCTTTGTTTTGATTTTCTTCTTAAATATATCATCACAGAGGTGTCACCAACCTCTCTCACGGGCCCAGTTTTGGCCAGCAGCATGTCCACCTTCAGAGCCATCAGCATTGGCTCTGACGGACATGGTGGGAAGCTTCCAGCAGCTTCCTCACAGGAGCCATCTGTGTGTCCCCCCTGCTGCCTAAAACCAGGCCATGCCAATCCAATACAGTGAGTTCTGATGAAGTCCAGTGTATGTCTCTTATAGACTACTCTAAAAATTACACTGGAAGATCACAGTAGCAGCATGACTTTATAGGGCATAAATTCTGATTTAGCAATATGAAAGAGGTTTTTGTCATCAATTTGTTGGTTTTTCTCCTGTCTGAATAGCTATTGCTTCTAATGATTTTCCCCTGAAAACTGGAGAGATCTCCACACATTCATGTTGTATAGAAAAATTCTCCCGATGATAACCATATACCTATGATTTAAGCAGCTTTTAATGATATTTTTTGGCAAAAAACAGTGGAAACTCCTTTTTGTTTTGGTTTGTGGGTTTTTTTTGGTTTGTTTTTTAGGGTTTTTTATTATATAAAATTTTAATTGCTTTTTCTTCCAAGAAAGCAATTTAGTAGTCCCACTGAGTTTATGAATATATATCTGGGTTTATGAAGTGGACCTCTTTTTTCTTAACAACTTTGTTGTATCAGAATGAGATTTAACACTATAGGATCAAGTCTGTCATTTTTGTTGCATGGCTTCCAAGCATAAACTACAAAGTGTTTTGCAGCAAATACTGGGTGTAGTCAGCAGTCAGTGAAGATGAATGCCATACTCTGTAAACTTGTGGTGTCATCTAGCTGATATTTCCCAACTGTATTACAAATGGTCAGATATTTGTAGATCTTTTCAATCAATATATCGCTGCCAAATTGGAATGGTTATGTACTGTAAAGCACAGACTGATACTCTAGCTTTATAAAACTTATTTCACCAGTGTTCTCTATTGGAACAGTTTCAAATATCGTCCTGTGTGTGCAGTGGGATTAGTGTAAATGATAAACATCGCTGAAGTTTCTTTGTAATTTTTAAAACCTTGGTCTTATTTTTTTCTTCATTATTACACACAACCAAAAGCTACATATCCATCTGTGTTTTATAATCAGCAATCTTCTGAATGTCTTAGAAACAATAGATGTTACAGTATAGTTTATAAGGAACCTTAGTGCAGAGAGGTAATGGAATGCACTTTATTAAAGTCTCCAGAAAGAAAACACAGGAACAATATAAAAAATGTACTGAGGATGCAGCACATCTGGGAAAGGTCTAATTTTCAAATTGAAAATGTTTGCAATGGCAACTGTATGCTCAGCAAGTTCTGTTTACAGGAGGGACATTACGTCAGCAGTACAATTGGAGAAGGAAAGCTCCCTTGAAAACTGCTTAGGTCATTTGCAAATTCCAGGTCGAATTTTCTTGCTAGTTTTTGTTTGGGGTTTCACTACCTTCCTTCCTTCCCTTCCTTCCCTTCCTTCCCTTCCTTCCCTTCCTTCCTTCCTTCCTTCCTTCCTTCCGTCCGAATTCCTTCCTTCCTTCCTTCCTTCCTTCCTTCCTTCCTTCCTTCCTTCCTTCCTTCCGTCCGAATTCCTTCCTTCCTTCCTTCCTTCCTTCCTTCCTTCCTTCCTTCCTTCCTTCCTTCCTTCCTTCCTCCTTCCTTCCTTCCTTCTTCCTTCCTCCTTCCTTCCTTCCTTCCTTCCTTCCTTCTTCCTTCCTTCCTTCCTTCCTTCCTTCCTTCCTTCCTTCCTTCCTTCCTTCCTTCCTTCCTTCCTTCCTTCCTTCCTTCCTTCCTTCCTTCCTTCCTTTCGTTCTGTCTTTCGTTCTTTCTTTCCTCTCTCTCTCACTTTCAATCACTCTTTGTCCCTTTCCATATATAAATATTTCTTTTTCTTTCTTCTAATATGAGAGATTTATGAGTAGAGTCCTAGAAACTGATAACTGTTCAGGTCAGAATGGTTTACCATATTATACAGGACGGTATCTCCTGTGTTACTGGGAAACTACTGCTTTTCTATCAACTGTTGTAATTGTATCATTTTTTTCAAACCTCTTCTTGTTTCTTTAAAGACTGGAAAAGACAGGATGCCATCATATTTCAATAATATGATATGTAGAACATCATGTGATAAATTTGTCCGTGTCAGTTGTAATCTATAGCTTGTCATGTTGAATTATTCCTGAGATGATTTTGGCTTAAGCATGGCTCCATAATTTTATGACAGAATCTACTTAGGACTGTCAAGGGAAACACTTTGATAATGAGGCTTTCCCAGTAGAAAAATGAGTTTATATTTCGTTACTGATCATCATGATTACAACCTTGGTAACATAGTGTTGACTTTATGGTCAGTTGTAGAGTATGCCCTTGAGGACACAGATATATCTGCAGTGTATTATCAACACCTAGATACCACACTGATGGTAAATCCCTTGTTAATATAAAAGACAAAACCCCTTACAATATGTCACCTAAGAAAATTATTATTGGTTTTTTTTGTTTGTTTCATTTTGTTTCATTTCATCTCATTTCATTATTTCATTTCATTTCATTTCATTTCAATTGGTCATCCTTTAATCACAAATTCATTGTTCTTCCCTTCATCAAAGACATGCAGGGAACTCTGAAGTTAACTCCTAGTGCTTCCAGTACTGTCTGGAGTACAAAGACATACCTCATGGTTTATGTGGTCTGACCTTTTGGATTTGTACTGGATAACATCAGCTGTAGCCATTGAGGTGAGAAACTGTTCTGAATCTCCATGGACTACTAGGCAGTAAAAAAACTATTTCTTGTTCTTTAAAATTTTCTGATTGTGGTAATTCCTGTGAGTATTATTGTGATTTGCCTGTGGCATGAGCTACTTCTGTTAATTTTCCTGAATAATAATCGAAAATCTAGTAAGATTATTTTATTTGTGGCTTTATGAATAACTTCATCTTGCAGACATCTGTATTCTTTGTAAAAGATGTAATGGTATAATATTCCACTTTTTTATAATAGAGTAAGAAAACATTAAAATATTTTCTTATGGGGGAAGGAAGGCTAAAGATATAAGCAATGTCAAAGAAAAATGTAACTTGCAGGAAAGTATAGTCTAATAATCACAAAATCTTGCAATTAGGAAGTTTAGCTGAGCAAAGAATATGCTAGTCCAGGTTTCTTGGTTAGTGTGAGTATTTTCCTTTCTTGGATATTGAAGGATAACCGCATGTACTTATTTAACTTATGCATACATGTGGCAAAGTAAAGTATATTTTGCCATAAAAGCGTTGAAATAAATACGATTTTTCTGTACCATTTTTTTTTATCTTCTAATCAAGTTTACTTTCAATCTATACTGGCTTCTGAAATAAATTGGAAATATGCATTTGAGCAAACATGTTCTTCTCCAGGAACTAGAAGTGTTTCTGCAGGTAGACCAGAATACTGAACCCATCTATAAAGGCTGTGTAAAGGTAGCATTTTGTGTGCTTATAATATACCTCATTCGGAAAATTATATCACTTTATTTCCTTTCACTGCAGAAAAACACTGGTAGGAAATTTGTTTTACAACAAATCTACTGAAGGAGCATTGTATCCACATAAAGATGTAAAGTCAGTCAATAATGAATATGACTTGAGAATCACAGTAGTCAGTCAAATCCAAAGCTACAAAGTCTGAAGAAATTGTGGATGGGAGTATCACTACATGGCAAGGCAGCATGGCCAGGGGTATACTACTGTGTTATGTTCAGGCTCATTTCAAAGTATACAGGAGAGAGCTGATGTCTGAGAGTAGTAATTTGAAAAAAGTTGGTGGAGGCAATATGCAATGGACATTCTACTACTATTCTCTAATATCAATCTTTCTGAATAAAAATATATTTGCAATGACAGACCGGATGAGAAACAGTTTTCCTGTCTAGTGAAAACTCAAGTGGACAATAAGACTCCAAGTAACCAAATGCAAATTAGTTAATTTAAATTTCATATCAGTTACAAAAATAAAGGTCATCTGACAGTTTTAATTGCTTGAGCAACCATTACTCTTGGGACTAGTTTTAAAAGTGTAGGTAGAAATCTGGTGAAAAGAGTAATAAAAGTTCAGAGACTGGATATCTGATCATGAAAATATTAAAAAAAAAATTAATTGGATAATCCAGCAAAAAAACCCCATAAATTAATGATTAATCTGATTATTTCAAGGCTTTGGAACAATATCTTGCTGTGATGTTTGCTGTGGAGTTAAATTTTTATAGATAATTTTGATAAATCCAAAGTGTAGCATTTATTTAAAGACACATGAAAGTAAAAATGATAAAATTGCAGTGTGATGAATCTATCCTTTTAGGGACACATGTTTATACAGAATTACATCTGTCCAGCAACAGAGTATTAATTAACAAATTATACTAACTTTTTGAACTCTGAATTTTGAGTGTAGTAGAAAAATTCCCTAAAATAAGTACTATTACTATATGCAGATTTTCTATACATTAAATATTTATGTCAAATGGATTTCTAAAAATTAAAAATTAATTTCTAGCACTTACAAGCTTATGAATAAAGACTTTCAGAAAAAATGTGGAATTTTTTTTGCTTCCATTACAAGGAATTAATCTTGAGATAAAAGCATCTTGTGAAATCTCTCAGAAAAAAAAAAAAAATAGAGCAAAAAACCAGAAATATTGAAATGCCAAAACAAGGTTTTAATTCTGAAACTATTTTACATTAAGTAATGTGTATTTTTTATGTGGGTATTTATGAGTGAAAGTATCTCATTAATATCTAATTAATGCCTTTAAATGTAGGGAGTGTATTATATTAATTAAAAACCCTTCTGTCTTGGTGTTATTTTTTATAGGTTCATTAGCCATAACACAGTAGCTGAAAAATCTGTTTTGTTTCTTTTTCCACTTTTAGGAGAAATTAAGTATGTGGTATGTGATGCATGTCCTATCAAAAGTGCATTTCTGTAATCCATTATCATATAATTTTCTTACTTTGTCTTTAACAGAGTTAATACTTATGTAATTAGCCAGCCTTAATCCTGTCATTGCACCTGCTCTTGCAACTGGCTAATCAGGATGTTCCTAGATATTGCTTTTCATCTGTGGCTGTCTCATTACGTGAGAGTATCAATTTGCTGCAACACAGGTATTGTTATACCATTTTGCAGATCAGTGAACTGAGCCACAAAAAAAATATGAGATAATGTACCAAAGGTCAGGTGTGAGTGGCAGTGGCAGAACTGAAAACAAAATTCCAGTTTCCAGTGGTAAAAACTGAATCACTGTCAGAAAGATTTTCCAGTGGAGGAGGGTGTAATAATTTACATGGGATTTGTGAAAGAAAAAAAAAAGTGGAAAAGATGCTTGGTTGTCTCAAGTCATTCATAGCACATATCTCTCCTGTGACATATAGTGGAACTCTTTTATATCATTTTAAACTGGACTGAAATAAACATATATATATATATATATATATATGTATGTCTAAAGTCTATTCTATATATGTATTTGTGTGTGTCAGTGGGTGTGTGTATTTGCTTGTATGTATATTTATGTCATAAATATGCTACTGCTGCGTGTATTGCATTTTTGTTTGTCATGGATATACAGCTTAGAAGTTACTCAGATTAGAAATGAGGGGTGAGCGCTGTATCGCAAAAAGTCATGTGGTCATTTGAGTGGGGAATGCATGGGTTTTGCTGTAACCAAATGGCAGTTCAGGTACAGTGAAAGAAACTTACAGAAGAAAGTTTTAGCATAAGTAGAAAGAGTTATCTAAGTATTCGGTCTTGATAAAGAAGGTCATGAGAGCATGGAACAGAAATGGTAGAGGCAATGTTAGCATTTATTTTTGCACTCATGGTATTATAAGGTGTGAAGGCAGCAACAGGGACAGCAGCCTCAGGACAGTAATATGAAAGTTTTGCCTGGTAATATTACTACTCACACTCTAACATACTGATATATATGGATACAATGCTTTATTTTATTTAATCTGTTTCAAGTGTTTGAAGCAGGTAGGTGACATCATTCATTTTTGAGACTGTCCTTGTAGTTCATTGGTACTTATTTTAATATAGTTTGAGAAAGCAATACACTATAAATTCTCTCCAGAGGTTAAAAGGCCCACAAAGGTGATTTACACTATCTTTTTTTTTTTTCAATTTTCAGAGCAATAGTAGTTTGGTGATGGCTTTAGTCTATGTTAGCAGAGAACACTGCAGGGTGAATCTTTATGGACTAACATTTGTCTTGTTGTCATGTTTTGAAAAGGGTTCACAGACTACTATTTAATACTTGCTTTGCTGTTCATATATGGTCTGTGTAGCTAGCTGGACAATTATCTCCAGTCATTGTGCAGATTTAAATACCTGTCTAAGAGTACTTGTCTCACTCTGCAGGGTGTACTTTAAGACAGATTACCCATACTCCAAGCTCCCTTATTACGACCCTGTTCATCTTTTGCTTGGCATAATTATAGTTGTGCATGGAAAAAAGTGTTATGTTAGATATAAGCAGGTTATAAATTTTCAGTTAGCTTCTGCAATTGGTTTTCACTCTCTAGGGAAGGAAATGATACTCAGGATGCTGGGGGGTTTTTTTGCTACCACCTGTTATGTTTGTCTGTTCTCAGCATCCCTTCTAATCTAAGCCATCACCAATGTCCGGATGCTTGTATCTTGCACATACCTCAGCCTTGCTTGATGCCCCTTTCTCTAAAGACATTGCTTATCCATCATCTTCTCTCCCTTATTTCTTTGGTTCATTTGTGTTTCTCTTTCACTTGTATCTCCCTCTTCCTAATATATATTCCTGTTTGTCCATTTTGCAACAAGCTGCTAGTTTGTGCCTCATTTGATTGACTGACAGCAGGGACTATGTTTTGCTTTCTACAATCACTTGTTTCTGGCTCCCTAATTCACTCATTACTAATTCATTGTGCTGGAGAAGACAGCTCAGATGGCTCCCTTCACTGTTTTTTTTTATGTGCTCAAATTTTCCTAGGCCTCTATAAAGACTTTTTTCTAGAAAGTCACCATCTTTCTGTGCACCTTTCACAAAATTGATTCCAAGTTCCTGCAGCATTTCATTATCACTGTCAGGAGATTTAATTTCAGTTTTAAACAAGAGACAGCAAGCACTCCACAGCTTTAACTGTAAATAACTGCAGTTCCAGTACATTACAAAGTTAAGTACTATAAATTAGTGGATTAATGGTGATCTACATCAGACACTATTCTGGCCCCTACAAGATGACTTTAAGTGAAGTGTGCTTGGAAATGTGTATCTGTAGCCGTAAAAGTGTCCTTTTGCTGAGATTATTTCTCAAATCTCACAGTCTGTTCTGATTCTGAGTGTAAAATATCCCATCATGAGTAAAATTTTCTAGTAGATCATGTTCTAGGTGGATTTACAGAGAAGGACTTGTGCCAATAAGAATTTTAGAGTGGTTGGACTGTTAGAGTTTCTGTAGATCCTGCTAATGTTATGAGTAATTCCCTAGTCTCTTGCAAAACCGATATATTTTCCCAAGTTCTGAACGTGACTAAGTGCATAACTAAAGGTTATAAATGGCATGGTAGTTTCCTTGGACCTTGATCACTATTCACATGGTAATCATCCATTAGCTTTTTATCACTTTCTGCCAACCTTAATCTCCAAGGCTGCATAGATTTATTTTTTTCACTAGTATGTACAACTTCCAAGTCCTTGTATGCTCCTTAATGAAAAAGTGGATAATGGATTTTCTCACTCAATGCCATACTTAGTTAATGGGAATGAAATCTCCATGGGTGCATATCCTTTAAATAGTACCATCTTCAAATTACCCCTTTCCAAAACCAATGTTCCTGACATTCTTCTGTCTGTAGCTACATGTAATGAAACAGGGGGCACATCACCTACTGTGTTTCTCCAGTCTAAACTGTAACTTTGCAATAGTCTTCTTTCAGGCTTTACTGCTATAGAACTTGGAGCAAATAATGGAATCCATTATTAAGCAGCTTCTTTCAAAAATTGGTCTTCTGCAAAGGCTTTTCTCAGATCATTGAGAAGTTCATTGTGGAAGTTGGAAATTGGAAATCAGTGTGCACCCATGATTAGTGTTCATCAGGGTGATGGACAGGACTGATGAACTAGCTCAAGAAAAGTCATTGAAAGTACTGGGATCCTCCCAGGCCATCCTAGAAAGCTTCATACTTGGTTTCTACTTCCTCACTTTCTTCACTTTTGTTCTGAAAAAAATTGAAAATCTTCAGTATTTTGTACGCAAAAGTGCTGCATCCTCTTTGCAGCCCTGCTAAATAGGAACATAAGTATTACCATACAGTTGTTCAAAATGTTTGATTTATGTTCAAAAAGGACTTTTCAAGGAAGTCAGTATAGTCAAAGCACTGTAATGTCAGTTGGAAACTCATCTCCTGAAGAAAGCATTAGTACAAATTCCATTTATGTGAAGTCTGTTCTCATTTCCATTTCCTGGTTTAGGTTCATTCTTGTAACATATGCACTGTTACCTGCTATTTCCTTTTTGGTTCTGTATAGGGAACTCTTTGAATTTCCTGTTCTACGAAACACTTTTTCCAGTTACTTTAATGTGAATTTTTTCTTTTCTTCCCTGTAGTGTAGCATAGAGTAAAAGATTTCATATAGCATTTTGAATTGGTTTTGATTGAAAACTTTGGTGTTTCAAATTTTTTGGTTCAGTTTTGTTTGTTTGTTTGTTTGAGTTTTTTTAATGTGTAGTAAATCAGCTCAGGCTTGCAAATCCTTACTTTATATATGTGTACTCGATTCAATTTAAATTTCTGTCAGGAGGAACTTTGTGATTTATACCTAAGTTTGGAATTAAGCATCTATCCTGAACCTAAGTGGGAAACATCCATCAGGAAGGAAAACATTGAAAACTTAATGCAAATAAGGAAAATATATTTTAAACAAAGTGTTGGTGTGAATAAACAGTATGTTTTCATTCCTTTGAATCCAGTTTGAATCAACTGAGCTTACAGCCTTATAGTGTAGATAACATCATATGTACCTTGCTGCATTTTTTTTCAATAAAGGTCACATTTTTCTGCAATTCACAACTGGTGTTGAAGACACCTTCAGGAGCTTCTAGATGCATCCTCCTTGTAATGTGCCTTGTGATGTATTACGCCTGGAAACGTCAGGAAACTTGCAGATGCATAAAATTTAGATGAAGATAAGTAAACTAAAGATAAGCATCCAGATATTTGATACTGGTTCAAATTAAGTATTTCATCCATTTTGTTTCATCCATATTCATTTTAATAGTTTGACTACTGATGATTTCAATATTTGATAGTCTTTCTTTCATCAACAATTTCAAGCATTCCCTACTTTGTTTTGAAAGCGTAACTAATGGGAAGAAAATTTGTCTACCATTGGCAGCCCTCTCTATTTCTGTGTATCTTACTGAAGTTACCTCTGATACAAGGAGATTGCTGAAAATATTTGATGTGGTGAAGGAGAAGTGTCTTCATTATGACTAGTTTCCTACTTTAAAGCAAACTAATAAATCATGCAGCTTTCTCCATAGTTTTGCTGATCCTCTTTTAACTCTTTAGATGATAAAGGGGGTTAAGGGCTCTGAGCAACTTGACCTAGTGGAAGATGTGTGGCAGGGGTATGGAACTGGATGATCTTCAAGGTCCCTTCCAACTCAAACCATTCTATGACTCTGTAATAATATACAAAGAGTTATAGCCTTCTCTTATGTGGTGATATTACCCCATTCTTAGTAACATTTTCCTGTGATTCTGATCAACATTCTATTACTCAGTTCTTCATTAGCTTTCTGAAAATAAATATGAAGAACTCTTTCCTATATCCTTAGGCAAGTAGCTTCAGATAATATGTTTAACTGAAGCTGGCATATAGCAATTACTGTTGACATGAATTACTGCTAAAGAGTGCCGGTGAAATAAATGGTAAAATCCAATGTTTAAAATGTGTTATTGACATAATGAAAATAGTTGGGCTTCCTGAAGCTACAACTGAGCCAGCAATATGTGCTTACAGCACAGAAAGACAGCCATATCCTGGGATGCACAAAAAGAAATGTGACCAGCCAGTCAAGGAAGTTGATTGTCCCCTTCTACCCTGCTTTGGAGAGACCTCACCTGAATCCAGTTCCAGGGCATCAGTGCAAGAAAGACACAAAGGTGTTAGATTAGGTCCAGAAGAGGGATGCAACAATGGTCAGAGTTCTGGAACGCCACTCCTATGAACAAAGTCTGAGAGGATTGAGCTTATTCAGCCTGGAGAAGAGAAGGCTTCAGGGAGACTTTACTGCAGTTTTACAATATATAGAGGAGACATGGGAAAAACAAACAAAACAAACAAACAAAAAAACAACCCCAACAACAAAACCTCAACCAATCGAACAACCAAAAAAAGAAAAACTTTTTCCCAAGACCTCTAGTGACAGGGAAAGGGGCAACAGTTTTAAACTGAAAGAGGGCAAATTTAGATTGGACATAAAAAAAAAAAATCAGACATTGTGACTTATCAGAGACATTGTGAATGCCACATCATGGTAAGTAGTATGGTCAGGTTAGATGGAACATTGGGCAACATGACCTAGTGATACATATTCCTCCCAGGATGAGGGTGTTGGGCTGGATGACCTTCAAGTGTGCCCTCCAACACAAACCATTTTATGATTCTATAAGAAGAATGCTTCCTGAGAACACACTTTTTGTATTGTAAACTGAAATATCTGTTTGCAGTTACCTTACCTAACATGTTCTGAAAAGTGACCAAAATGTTTGCTTATCCATTCAGCTATATTTTATACAAAAGTATTAGAAACAAAATAAAACAAAACAAAACTTCTAGAGAAGCCCTTCATTAGGGCCTTGACTGACCTAGGAAATACCTCCTTTACTCTTGAACTGAAAATCCCTGAAATGGAAGGGCACTTTGACAAATTTACAGATTGTTGCATCTCTTTTGTATAGTTGCTTCTTGTGAATAGTCATCAATTCCTTTTATCTTCCAGTGAAGCATCTCTCAACCATGCTAGAGTTAATGGAGATAGAGCTGGCTTTCCCTGAACTGCAGTGCCAGGATGTCTTTGTATCACTGAGAACTATTAACTTAAAATACCTGTCATTCCGTAATCCTTGTGCGCAATACTGGGAAGGTAACTCTAGATTGTCCCTCCAGCTTCGGTCTGATGGCAATTAACACAGATGTGCAGAGCATGAAGACAGGCATATCACCTGTAATTGCAGTGGTATCATAGGTCAGTTCTCCAGGGACTGCTTCTACATTCCTCACACAACTATGGAAGTAGTTCAGAAAATAATCCTCTACTTTACTGCTTGGCAAGAGGAATTAGGGTCCCTGACTAAAAATAGTCTCACTTCTTACCTTCTTTTTTATGTAAGACACATGCTAGGTCAAAATGTATGCAAAGATCCTTCTTCCCTGCCAGACAGACATAATGATGCGTTACATTCCCTTTCAACAAATGTAGCAAGTTAAATCCTCTGCTGTGAGGGATTGGAGATATAAGGAATTCACTGATTTTTTCTGTTTACACTACTGATCACAAGGCACAACACATTTCTGTAAGCCAAGTTTTCCAGCCCCTTTCTCCAGTGGCAATGGAAGCTCTGTGGACCATATTTCTAAAGACTGCCTTTGTAACAGACAGAGAGAGAAGGGAAAGCCTCAAAATACAGGGTAAAAAGAGAAGGTATTTATTTTCATAACCAATTATTTGCCTCTTTTGAAAGAAAGTGAAGGCAGGTACTTAAGGTTTTTTGTTTTGATTTGGTTTGGGTTTTTTAAATCTATGTAAGTGTCTCTCTGAACCTCTAGGTTTCCAAAAGCTTTAGTACCATAGTATCATCGAATCACCAAATGGCTTGGGTTGGCATGGACCTTCAAAATCATCTAATATACCTGGGTTTTAAGTGCCACACAGGTATGTAAATGTCATTAGCTTGTAAATGCCACTAGTTTATGAGCTTGGACTTTTTTATTACTTTTTCTTTCCTCATGAAAGTATCCCCTTTTCAAATGTTCAGAAGTCTGTAAGCTCCCTTGCACTTTATTATGCAGATATAATCAAAGCCAAGATTTATAACCATAATCCACCACTTCTATCCAAGTGAGAATTATTATTGCAATCACCACTCCATTCCCCATGTACAGATATCATAACTTTAATCCAAGTTAATAAAACTTCTCATCTGTAGAATGAGGCTAGTAGACTACTTTCCCATAATATTAGAGGATTTAAAACAAATGAGAAAATATGCACAACTGAATCCTCCTGGCAGTTTAAGCCACCAGAAGGCACTTACCTGAGGTGTTTTGATGTTCTTCTGAAACCCTGCATTTAGCTATAAATACCACTTTGCAGTTTAATATGTCTTCAAAAGCAAATATGAGCAACATAGTCCAAGAAGGGATTCAGGATCCAAGTAATTTATTGGATCTTTCTTTTTCTTTTCTTTGTTAAAGAATTATATAAGAGGGTTTTTAAAGTCAAACACTATTTCATTACCATGTGTGTGACATGCTAATAGTCAACCAGTTTCTTTTTCTGTGCTGATCTGCATAATTTCTGTGGGCCTTCTGTAATTTTGTCAGGCCATGGTGATTTTTTTTCTAGAGCAAAATAGAGTTATTGTATTTTGAATGGAAGCACATTGGAAAAATACTGGGTGGGGTAAACATTGAATAGTATTGAATACTATTCCCCCACCCGGAGAGTGGGAAAAGATTTCAATCTTTTCAAGAAACACAAGTGTGGTGTTTCTGGAATAAGACTAATATATAGTGTTGGTTTTGCACAGCCTGGTTTTTAATAGCAGGGTGGCCATGGAGGTGGTTTCTGTGAGAAGCTGCAAGAAGCTTCCACCATGCCTGGCAGAGCCAATTCCTGATGGCTCTAAAGATGGACACGCCACTGGCCAAAACTGGGCCAATTAGAGATGATGGTAATACCTTTATGAAAACATATTTAAGAAGAAAATCAAAACTAAGTGGGATGCACAGTTTCAATTCCAGCCAGAGAAGAGGAGGAGGTGAGAACACATGAGGGAAACCACATGGCAACACCAAGGTCAGTGGAGAAGGAGGGGCAGGAGGTGCTCCAGGAGCCAGAGCCGAGATTCCTCTGCAGGCCGTGGTGCAGACCATGGTGAAGCAGCTGTGCCCCTGCAGCCCACGGGTCATGGAGGATGTAGAGATCCACCCACAGCCCGTGGGGGAGGTGCCCACGCTGGAGCAGGTGGATGCCTGGAGGAGGCTGTGATCCAGCGGGAGACGCGGTGCAGAGAGAGGGCCCTGCTTCCAGGCGGGAGCAGCCTGTCCTTGGAGGGCTGCACCCCGTGGGAAGAGAGAGCCCCGGCACAGCAGTTTTGAGAGGAGTGCTGCTCATGAGATTGGAGCTATACTGGAGAAGTTTACAGAGAACTGTCTCCCTTGGGGAGACACCTCCTATGGTGCAGCAGGAGAAGGACTTCCTCCCCCTGAGCCAAGCAGAAGAAAATCTTGGGTGATGAACTGACCACACTTCCATGCCTTGTCTCCCTGCACTGTCGGTGGGAAGGAGGGAGGGGTTGGGAAAAAAAGGTGTTTTTAAGGGCTTATTTTTACTTCTCATTATCCTCCTCTGATTTTGTTAGTACTAAACTAATTTTGTATCTCTAAGATGAGCCTGTTTTGCCCTTGGAGTGTTTTTTCCTGGTCCTTATCTCAACTCATGAACCCTTCCATAAATTTCTCTCGTCTGCCCAGCTGTAGAAGGGGAGGGTGAGTGAGCGGCTTCTGTGGGTGCCTGGCATTTGGCCGGAATTGGTACCAGGTTTGCTAGCAAATCTTCTTGAAATAATCTCTTCCTTACAGCTTTTAATTCTTGCATGAGCAAATGAAACAGGCAAAATATAGCTGTAGTGTTTCTGACGGAGAAACCACAGACCCGACACTTATTCCCCAACTGTGCTGCTGGCCATAAGCTGAATGCCCTTCCCCTCCTTTTCCTTGGTCCCTTCAGTCGTCTGCTGTGCCTATTCCAAATTCTGTACCTTGACACAATATTGTCTTGGGTTTTGTGTCCCTCTGGAACAAATAATGAGTAAGACCAGTAGAGTAAGAGTGGTTGGCAAGAGTGAGTTTTTGAGATAGATATAGATCAAAAGGCTGATATTAAAGAAATTACCTAGGTAGTGCCTCCCCTTGAAGTGGGTTTGATACTAGACCACCTTGGACTCTATTTTTTTAAACATACTAGATTATGTCTTATTGCTGGTTTTATTTCTTGTATTCAGTATTTCTGTATCATTTTCTCATCTTAGATAGCTGTCTGACCTCTGTTAACCACAGTATCTGAGGTTTTCCCTATCTTTACTGTACTTCTCCTCATTGCAGTCATGTCATGCTATTACCTGTACTAACTGAGACGAGACACTAACTTACCTCTTAAGGTTGCAGATAGGGTTGATGTTGGAGTGCGAACTGAAACTTATGCTCACACATTTTTCACTGTGCATTATAAACTTCATATGTTATACATAGATAGGCGACCAAAGTTTACTATCACACTCTGGGGGTGTCAAGGGAAGTCACTGGCCTGTTCCTTCTTGGAAAATAAACCACTCTGCTAACAACCCAGTCTGAATAAAAGACATTTCTTCTTCACCCCTGCACTCTCCTTGAGGAGATGAATATGTGGTATTTCATAACATGCTTCCTGCAAAAGAAAAACGGTATAAATAAAATGTTCATATTAGTTATTCAGTAGCATAAAAATTCTCCCCAATTATTTTGGAGAATGAAAATAATTGCATCTAAAATAGGAACTGGATATTCAAGAAAGTTTGGCTTTCTTTGCCATCTTTGATGATCTATAAATAGTTTGTCATAAATTACCTAATAACAAGGTTTTTTTGCTTTTACATTCATTAGCAGTGTCAACACTGTGCTTCTTCTGGGCTTCAGTTCACTGAATCACTCCTGCTTAAGGACATTTATGAATGTACATAATAGCAACTAAAATCAATTGGAACCAAGCAAGTAATTAACTGCTTATTCAAAAATAAGACTTTAATTTATCCTTACAATTGATGTAGTCTTCCCGTTGAGTTTAAGAAAAGGATTACAGTGCCTCAGTTTCAGCCTCTGTGACTATCGGTGTCTACAAAGCCAGTTAAGCAGCATCAGCTTTGAGAACATTCGGCCAAGGTATTTCAAAGATAGAATTTGGTTGCAAATTCGAGAGTGGAATTCAACTAGAAAATTAAAAGAGAAAGAAAATGTTTTCTTTGAACCACTACATTTCATTTAAATAATAATTCTCTTCTTGCGTAGTGTCTTAGGAGCCTTATTAACATGCAACTTTCTTTGCTTCTGTTTCATTTCACCTTGTGGTGTATGTAAGTCTTCCATGAGTTAGACAGAAGTCAGTGTTGCACTAATTCTAAAACAAGCATGGTGATGTAAGAAAGAGATATAAGGGTGAAAAATTGAAGGATTTGAAGAAAAAATCTGAGGACTCTAGGAGTGAAAAAGCAAGAGTGATTAGCAGGGAACTTAGTTTAAGTAGGGTAAATAGGGAAAAAACAAGTCTGTTTCCTGCCCACTCTCTTTTCTTTAATAAATATTTATACTTTTTTTCTCAATTTCCATTGAGATCACATACAAGTATCAAGATGTAAAAGCTGACATTTAGAAGAGTACTTGTTAGTATCCTTCTACTTCTTAATTCATCAGAATTAATGTCCTTGAGATATTCCAGTGAAGTAATTTTAGGATACATCATCACCTTGAATTCTTTTTATGTGCTTTATAAATTATTACTAAAATAAATAGTGACCTGTAAAGTTATTTTACTGCAGTATTTGTGTTGAATATTTGAAGCAAATGTATATTAAACAATATCTGTCTATTATAATTTTTTTTCCTTTAAATAGGCATTAAATACTATAGCCTTAATTTCATTTTCCTCAGCATGATCCATGATAGCAAATAAACCAAATATTATTTTGCAATATGATCACTCAGTTTCCTCCCTGTATAATAAATTGTGCCTTCAGAGCTCTTGGAGTGCACATCAGTCTAGTTAAGCCCTGAATCACCTAGCGTAGACACATTTACTAGTCTAGTGTGGAGTTATTTATTAGTCTACACTAGTGCTTATGCTGTTATAGTTTATATGAGCTAATTCTATCAAAGTAAATAATCATAAAAGCCTTCTGTTCCACAGATGGCAGTGATTTAACTGTGCTTTGATATTTAGTGTAATATGTCTGTGTTGAGAAATCCTATGTAATCACACTACATTACAAACTATAAGTGGCTTTTCAGGGTGTCTAACAAAGGAGGTAGACTGTATATTTGTAAACTTCAGAGTGACACATCCTTGCATTTTCATTTAAAATAAAAATTTAACAATATGAGTTAATAAGAAATTAGATAATTCAACATCAGTTACCGTTTTATCTGTTATAAGAGCATTCTGTAACCTTTTTTTGGTTTTAAAACATAAGTTCAATTTTCTTTTCACTAAGAAGAGAAGACAGTTGGCTATAAAACTGTGAGATTTGTCTTCAGTATAAACCAAAAAGTTTTTATCTTTAAAAAGATCCAAAATCCTCAAAGCATAGTCCATTTGCTATATTAAACAATGTCAACCTCTTTTGTAACATCTGAGGAATGGAAATTGACATATTGTGCACTTCTATTTTCTCTTTTATGTTCATCTGTATTATTCCTACAGCATTATTCTACTTAACATTATTCTCTAACATATCTTCTACTTTTCTGTTTTCCACTAAAATGAGTTCCTAAAATCACCTTACCTTCATCTGTTTTCCAGGCAACTGCATCCTGCTGTATGTATGACATAAACCTTTTTCCTGCTTCCTTTAAAAGACTGACCTGTAACTGGATTGCTTCCACCTTTGCTGATGCCACCTTCTTGTTAAGGTCTTTTCTCATAGCCAGGGCTCCAAAATAATTTTCTTTCCACTTCCTGTTGTTGCTCCTGGTTATCAGAATGTAGTCATTCCTCATTTCTACTTTATTGCTTCTCAGTAGTTAGTAATATCATAGGCAAATGGTAGCCAGTATCAATCCATTTAAAAGAATACTAAACACAGTATAAAACAACTCTAAATTTCTTTCTTGCTAAGTAGAATTGCTAGTTTGGTTTTAAATGTATGCCAGGTACCATTAAGAAAAGGACAGTAGAAAAGAAACAAAAACACTCTCTGTAACTACATAGAATATTTTTTTAAAGCCATTAAAGAAATTAATTTTCTATTAGTAATTTTAATTATTCATCTACAGGCTTACTACATTTTAGGTATTATTATGAGAAAGTCAATATTTTAGTGAATATGTATAGACACCATCTATAAATGTACACAGGATCTGAACAGAATGACAAAAAGCTTACTTAACTGCATTATTCTTTTAAAGGCTTTTATCAGTGTAACAGCTGCACACCATTCAGTCACTGATGGAATATGTACTTGATCTTCAATATGTGAAACATTACCATTGCACTCAGTTTCCAAAGGACAAAGTGTCTGTCTCTGAAATCACATAGCAATTGTGTCTGGTTGCGGAGCAAACTGTATGTTCACTTGTTGTATTGAAGGTGTTATATTAAGACAGTGTGTATATTCGTGGTGTGGGCTTTTTGTTTCAAGTTAAGTCATTCTGATCATATAAAAGAAACACATTATAGTGTCTGAGAAAAAAATTATCCGCTGAAATGGTTTAAATCAAATCAGTATCAAAATTGTTTGTGTTAACAGCACAGAATTAAGTTGAAGTCAGTGAATTACATATTTGGTAACAATAGCAACAAAAAAAAACATATACCCCACAATACTAAACACTTACAAAAGCTTAGTAAACACCTGTGAATTTCCAGGCACCCTTCTGTAGCAAATCCTAAGACAACACAATTCCCACCCACACAAATACACGTGGAAGACTGTACAGTTGCTTGTGCCCATAGCTGCACACACGCTGCCTCGCCTTAGGGGCTCTGAGCATCTCAAACCTCCTCCCTGACTGTCGGGGCCCTGCACACACTCAACCCTCCACCCTCCTGCTGCAGAACAGGCTCTGCAGCCCTGCCTGCACCTGTGCTCCCCTGCAGCCCACTGACCCACGCACCACCTGGGAGTGGGGTCCCTCTTCTGTGTCCTTTGATTGAAATGGCTCACAGTAGCGTGCATGTGCTCCACAGCAAGACTGAACTGCTCAGGGTTATTCTTCTTACACAGCCTTACACTGTATTGGGGCAGCCACATGTTCTTGGATTTGAGGCATAAATACGGAGTTAGTAACTTTTCTTTGGCTTTATAGTTGGAGGGTTACCACATGCAAGATGGAACAATGTAGTGTGGTGGGAGAATGTGTATATATATATATATCTTCCTCTAAGAGGGCAAGGAACTTAATTGCACTTGTATACTTCTGATCTTTGTCTCCTGAAAATATATACCTTATATATACCTTCCCTGGAAACCCCATGACATTCAGATACTTTCTAAATAACTTAAATATTTATACAGGAGCATCACACTTAAAAAGGGAAATGAGCTTTCCAGGGAGACAATGCTCAAGAATAGCTAGTATAATCCTGTTCACCAATTTTAATTAGGAAGCTACCTGTTAATTAGTTATTATTGTTTTCAAATAATGCCAGTTAATAATAGAAATTCAGTGATATGGTCTTCTTCAACTCCTTTTGTGAATGCTTTGAAGTTATTCACAATGGTTCTTCAGGTGCAGATAGCAATGAACTTTGATTAATTATTGCTTTTAACACATTACCATTGCCATTCTTCTCTGAGAGCTCATTTGTTTAAAATTGAAATCTTGAGTTTTTTACAATGTGGTTGTTTCTCTTTTGAGACTGATTTTCCTTTATTCACCATTTTTCCTTGTCTTCCTTCTTCATGTTCGTGGGGTTTTGTCCATTATTTGCTCTCTTAGTTAAAGGAAAACATACTTAGCTGGGCTGCTTCCAGATACAGCTGTAGTTTTGATGCCATTTGCAGTCAATCTCACTCTTGTGTTGATTTGTTGAGAATTCATTTTTTATAAACAAGCAATTAATTTTGCAAATCCAAATAAAAGTCTATTCAGGAGGATTGAGTGTTTTTGTATGTTCAGCTTTTAATTTTAAATCTTTAATTTTTAATTTCAAATCTTATAAAGGTGGTATGTATCTGTGTGGGTAAGTTTTGTAGTTGTCCTGGTTGTTCTAAACTGTCATTCTTCTCAAGCTCCATGCTGTCAGAAGCCAGACAACTTCAGTTTGATTAGTGAAGCATATTGTCTATGTGTTACAGGCATAGGGTGGATTTGGCTTTTTTTAGAGAGTTTTATTTGTTTGTTTGGTTGGTTGGTTGGTTTGGTTTTTTGTTGTTGTTCTGTTTCGTTTTTCATTCTAGGGACTTTTTCTAGAAACACAGGGGATGTTGAGTTTATAAGTAAGTTCTTCTGAAAGGAGGGATAGCTTATTATTCAAAACAGCAAATTGCTTTCAAATAGCACTTTTCATTTGGATAATATCATATGAATTTGAAGCATTATGATTCTCATTCTGAGATATGCATGTATTTTACTTCATTTGCCATTGGGTAGTGAGGGTACATATATCTAGATTAAAATTGCTGTGGACTCAAATTAATGACATGGCTGCATCTTATGATGATCTCTTCTAAGAATCAATGAGTTAGGGGTTTATATGACCTGGTCCTTTTTCTAAACTAGACAAAGTATGTCTATTTACATCTTCTCTGCCTACCTCAATAATTTTTAAATGGCTCTGCCCCAAGTCACCCTCAAGAGAGGAACATCTGGGAAATAAGTGGGATTTCCTCTCCCCGTGGGCACTAGCACCTAATGCTCTATCACAGAAGAGACTCTCAAGGCTTGGTAGGGCAACCTGTGTTGTTAGTACAGTGTTGGAGGAGGAAAAATTATGTTTTAGTCAAAGCTATGTGAGAAGAAACAGAGCTAAGATTCATATGCAGCAATTCTCCATTCTTTAATCTGTGCTCGATAAAGCACCTTGACTATAAAATAGTTTGTTTCCTGAAAGGATATTGTAACAGTAGGCATCAAATTAGGACAGTAAGTAAAAATAAACTACTTGTTAATTTGGTGCCTGATTTCAGCTCAGTTTGCCTGTTTCAGCCTCTTCTACCATCGTAATTTCATATTGTGTTTTTCCTCCCAGGAAGAAAATCTTATGTTTATTGAATATTGTGTGGAGCTTTGGTCCCTGCAATATAAAAAAGATATAAAGCCATTAGAGCATGTCCAAAGGAGGGCAATGAAGATAGTGAAGGGCCTTGAGGGGAAGCCATATGAGGAGCAGCAGAGGTCACTTGGTCAGTTCAGCCTGGAGAAGAGGAGACTGAGGGGAGACCTCACTGCAGTTACAACTTCCTTGTGAGGGGAAGAGGAGAGGCAGGCACTGATCTCTTCTCTGTGGTGACAGTGACAGGACCCAAGGGAATGGTCTGAAGTTGTGTCATGGAAGGTTTAGGTTGGATATCACGGAAAGCTTCTTCAGCCAGAGGGTGGCTGGGTGCTGGAACAGGCTCCCCAGGCAAGTGGTCACAGCACGAAGCCTGACAGAGTTCAAGAAGCATTTGTACAATGCTCTCAGGCACAAGGAGTGACTCTTGAGTCTGTCCTGTTCAGGGCCAGGAGCTGGACTCAATCCTTGATGGTCCCTTCCTACTCCATATATTTGAAATATTTTTAAAAAAGGAAATAGGTGTGCATTTATAATTGTGTATGACATTGACAAGATGTCAGGAAATATTTATTTCTTTTTCTTCTGCACTCTTCTGCACTCTAGTATAGTTCCGCATTTGCTGCATTTTCAGCTAGTCTAAACAGCCTGCAGTAGAGGTATTCTTATTTATATCTTCTGAAGCAAAATTCTATTAGGCTGTTATTCATGTTCCTTCAGCAGCTATATTAGGATGATTCCAACTGTACTGAGTTGGTCCAAAAAGGAACAGAATTAAAATTGCTGGGGTGTGAGTAACCCATATTCATATTCCTCTTCTGTTTATTTGGAGAGATAAAAGGTGGAGAGATTGATCTGAGTTAGCAAAACTATTTATAGTCAGACTGCTTTAAACTACTTACACCGAGGCTGTCGGCCAGCCATCAGTCTGCTGATTGACACTTATAAGCAATTACAGCTAAGCAAAATTTCAGCTTGCACTCAATATAGACCTCAGCTCTGAGGTCTGTGTTGAGAAAAGAAAACATTTATGCAGCGTTAGTTTTCATTCTAAATTAAAATAAAAAGCAAACTTTGGAAACTCAGAAATGATTGTTGAATGGGATCATTATTCCCTGGTAGTTGTTGCTAATGGCATTCCTAATAATATTTGCTCAAAATCATTCTAAAGGAACACACAGGTAGGATGTTGATAATCCTTTTATCCATTAGTTGACCTCTTTGCGTGCTGAAAAGAATTTGAAACACAGCTCTTTCTAAACTGTCTTTAGAGACTAAGGTTACCAGAAAACCTGAGTGGCAGAGTTATTGTTAGCATAATTGCTGTATGTGTACTTTGGGAGGGACAGTTGAAATATTAGCCCTGCTGATACATGCTGCTGAAACAGTTGTTCTCATAACCAGCTGCTGGAGGGCATTGTCTTTAACCTGTTTTGCTCTCAAGCCAGCTGCACCTTAATCCATCAAGTTGCTTGTGGTGGTTTTTCACGTAGTGTGAGAAGATTCATACCAACAAGAAAGCAAGTATTTGGTAGTTCTAAATTTTAGTATTTCTTGCAGTCTCAAAGTATGTGTTGCTGCCTGTCAAGCTCTGGTTTAACTGAGCAGGATGTGTTTCTGACAGAACTTGTAGAAACAGAATTACAAAGATATCCTAGAAACAGCTGTGTTTCAAGGCTTTACTGATCTCTCAAATGATGTAAATTGGTAAGTAACAGGAATATCTCCATTTGAGACCATTGCTATGGCTATGGCAGTCTTTTAGTTTGCAACATAAATAGCATATTTTACTTCCTATCACAGTGGCCAGCAAGTAATCCAAATGGATTACTTGAATTCTGGGATGATTAAAGGGGCAAGAAATGTACAGTGGATTCCTTTTGAATAGTTTAAACTGACCTGGTTTGAGGTGTTAGCAGAATATGTAAATTAAAGGTCAGTAGGGAATTGTTACAACTCGCCACCTCAAATAAACCTTTTTTAACTGCATTTTTGGCACACTTATTTTCTAGTTTCTTATCTTTACTTGCACTGGTTTAAGATGTGTAGGATACTACAGTTTATGGAAATTTATTTGTTGCCCTCCTCCAAATTCCTCGTTCAGTGAGATATTTTCAGTTACAGTTAAATTATTCTGGTAAAAACATTCTCAAAAATAGGTTAGCTGAAGAGTATTATGTAAAATCTTTATAATGGATGCCATTTATGATGGCCTTGTATTGTCCATAATACTGCATGAGGAAAAGAAATTGGATTTTATTTTATTTAAAAGAGCAAATATAAGAAAAGACCAGATGCCGTAAGAAACAGTTTCCACTACAGAGCATTGTGCAATCTGACTGTAGCAATGAGATCTTGTGTGTGGCACTGTGAGCATCTTCTACCTAGTGCAGCTCCTTCACACATATACAGCCCTTACCTCTCACACTTTGCTGCAAGATCCTGCTGTCATTTTATGAAGAGCTAAAGCTTATTGTCTGTAAGGGACACCTGTATGCACAAAAGGCTTTTATCCTCCCTGAATGTATTGATATCTAGCTGCTGAAATGCACTGCTATGCATGCACTGGTGAGCAGGGGAGGTAGCTGATTTTATTAAACAGTCATAGTAACACTGTGCACAATATAGACAGCACAAGAGAAATTGGCCTGCCCCTCATTTGGTCCTCAGGTGTTGTTTTGTGGCTACGACCCAGACAAAATTTAGGAGAAATTAAGCAAAATTTCAGTCACTGTCCTCTCAAAAAATTTCCATAGAACTATAATTGTTCATAGTGGCATACCACGTTCTAACAAAATTGTGAATTTCAAAAGTTTTACCATTTTTCTCATGCATTTGACTTTGCTTCATTTTCTGCTACTATTATGGATGATTTTTGAGTTCCATGAGGTTCATTGCTCTCATTTTCCATAAGTTTGACTTAAATGCAAAGTTGCCAGCGCTAAGGTAAGTCTTGGCTTTTCAGTATTAATGCTATTATTAGCTTAGGAGAAATCCATCTATAGCACATCAAGGACTAAGAAGACTCAATTTTCTTGGTGAAAGATGGAAATTTTTAGGTGTAGTGGAGGTAGATGAACATTTTGTTCCATTTAGTAGCGACAGGTTAGTTGCATTGTTCTCAACCTCATGTCAAGAAATGTACATGTTCATAAAACAACCAGACTGTCACTCTAAAGGTCTTTTAAAATACAAGAAGCAGCTGTCAGTGAAAAATGTGATTATGCCACTAAGAATGTAGAAGTGATGGAGGCTTCTGTATGGGTGAAGACATTTAAGGAATTAATGCTATTTAAGGCAGGACACTATGAAAAGGGATGTGATGTGACCAGCATGGGAATCTACTTGTTATGTACCTTCCTGAAGCACATTCTGCCATCAGTGCATTCCTTCTGTGGTTGTGATGTTAATTCCTGAAAAAGGGTCCTGGTGATGCATGCTTAACTTCATCCGAAATTTTCCTGTGGATGTAGATGAGGTCATTGAGGCTGAATAATTTTCATCTTCCTATAGCTGCAAGACTGCGTCAGCCTTTGCGTGCTCAAAGTGAATCTCCACTGTTATTCCTTGAAGTAAACATACAAGATTCTGTTTCTCCTTGCTTTTGCAATCTGCATGTGTTCTGAGGTCACTGTATGATACTGTATTCCTTATCATCCGCCCTATGCCAGACATGAATCCTGTGCTTTCCTGTGTCTTTAGGCTGTTTCTCAGGAGAGGGGGGAGAGAAGCCAGGCAAATTTTTCAGAGTTGTTTGTGCTCAAGGACACACGCTCCCCTGCATTCCTGCTGCTACAGAGCCAAGGAAAGCACCTTCCTGCTGTTTTTTCCCAGCTTTCAGCTCTGTTTTTCAGGAAAGAGAGAGTTAAACTTCTTTGCTTTTTAGCTAGCCTGCTAGCTGAGGCAAGAAAGTTTTTTTTTTCCCTGTGACTTTGGCTTCTTCTTCTCCTCTTCTGGACTGTTCAGCAACACCAGAACATCACGAGGAGAGCCCACACTGCAGCCCAGAGGGGCCCACGCTGAACCCCAGCTCCAGAGAGTGCAGAGCCACACCTACAAAGAGCTCTGAATCTTCCAAGGTCTTCTCCACAGCAATAGGTTTTATTATTTAACATTATGCATTCTTTTTTCTGTGCCTGCATGCACTCTGCTTGTTAAATAAATAGTTTTTTTCACTTTCCTCTGAGGAATTTCTTTCCAAACCTGGTGGGGGAGGGGGTGCTGAAATCTGCCTTCTAACAGAGGGATGTTCATTTCAGATGTTTTCCTCCAAATTTATCTCAAACCAAGAGAGCATGCTAGACATGATCTTATATAGAAAAATTCATTCATCTGTAATTATATGATCTCATTTGGCATCTAACTCTAGGACAAGAAATCAGTGATTTAATTTCCTTTCAAAGTCTTTGTCTATCAGATACAGAACAAGCTAAGTAATTACCTCTTAGTTATTGTGAGAACTGTGCCCTCAGTATTACATTCCTAATCGTTTTCAGTTAAGGAATTTATTTTTATAGATCATTCCCTGACTGTTTCAGGCTGGGTGATTCTCCATTGTTTACAGTGTAGAAAGCAAGGTCTATTGGTTATGTTAAGAGAAATTGTCCTTCTGGTACATACAATAATATGCATACAGTGTACTTACCTGTATGTATTTTCATTTTATATGGGACAATTCAATCCAAAATGTTTTATAAATATTCACAGAACACCCCAATAGAGACCTGTAGTGTGTTTGAAACTTCCAAGAGCTTCATAATCAAATTAAAACCAGTTTTATATTATAAATGTGGGTGAGATAAACCCATCCTTTTTGTGGAAATATCATGTTTACAATCTGGTCAATTGTGCAGGTGGAATCTGTATGTTTTTAACCATTAACTCACAAGACTCTTGTTGTGGAAAATTTACTGCATGCCTTGAGCTGAGTTAAACACAGGTTTGTGCTTAAATATAAAAGATTTAATGTACAATGCACTGGACAGTCTTATCACCATAGGCTGTTCTCCGTGGAGTCTGCAGAGGTGCAGCAGGAGTCAATTCGTTACATACACACGCGGTGGTACCAGTCGCACAAACATCAGCCCAGCATTGGATCCATTCCCCATCCCAGTTCTGCTGCCCAAAGGTGGCCTCTGGCATTTGAGCACTCATGTCCATGAGTGATGGATTGTTGCAAGACAGCTCTGCAACATGGCTCATTCCCAAGGGAAACTCCACTCCCCTACAGGGAGTTCTGTCCTGTCATTCCTATGTCCAACCAGTTCAAGCTCTTTCGCAGCTGGACCTTCTTGTCCTCCATGCCAGGTCATTCCTTGATCACAAATTACCAATTCTGAGCAGCTACAGTTTGATTTTCCCCTTCACTCTACTGTGTATGCACACAACCCTTGTAACTTGACCACTTTTGCCAGATTTTCAGAGAATCAGCAAAATGGCAACTTTGTGGCAAAAGGCTGCTCTTTCAGCAGAGAATGAGGGCTCCTTTAAAGCATGGGGATGCTAGAACGATAACCTGACAATCCTTGACAGAAATTTCTGCCTAACATAGGCTGGAAATTTTTCAGCAACTGAATAGTCATACTTTGAATATTTTATGATTCGTCATGGTGCATCTTGTTCTGTCGTTGACACTAAGCTGTCTCAACTACATCACTGGCATCATTTTGTTTCAAAGAGGTATTTGGTCATAATTAACAGAAAAAAGAAAATCCAATTCATAGTCTATTGCTTCTTGGAGTAAACTAATCCCAGCACCTGATGTGTTGATATATGTATCTATTTGTTTTACAAATCAGGATTTCTATTTTTGCATTTGAACAAACTGTGCCAGAAACTGAATTAATTGGTTCTTGAGATAAAATAAATTGACTAGGTGTGTGAAGTATGTTGGTCTCTTGTGAGATTGTTCTAAGCATATGAAAGTTGTGGGGTTTTTTTTAATCAAATAAATGTTTCAGAATATATGTAAATTTTAACAAATGATGTTCCTTAGTGGAATGTAGTGTAGTCATCACTGAAGGAAGTCATCTACTTTAGCATCAGTGATCAATGGAGCTGATAGTCTTGACTGCAATGTGGCTGTGTCAACAATCCAGGAAATACATTATTGTCAAAAATACAGTAATTGGAGGATCAGGACTTGTGAGGTCACTGGTAACCTTTATCTCTATTGACTTCAGCTAAGTACAAATCAAGTTGGTGATTTTTTTAACATTAGCTGTTACATCAGCTGAGGTCTAAACCACCATGTCAGTCTGAATGATTGAAAAGCATTTTGTGCATAGTATCATGAAATAAGAGTTGTAGAATTTTTGAAGAGAACATTAGCAAAAGATCTGTTTGGGAATATGGACTTAAAATAAGAAAGCCTGTAATATGTACAGCAGAAAGAAAGCTTGGTAACACAGTAAGTTCTGTGTTTATGAGGTGGTAGAGACTTATGTATTCTATTAAGTAGGAATTAAGCTAAAAAATTATATTCTTCAAATGCTTTCTATTTTTCATAGCTGGAGGGCATTTTTTCATACTGCTGCAAAAGCCATCAGTGTGTTTACCTGAAGCATTCCACTTAGAAGGAAGATCTGCTTCCTTGAAATTAATGCATTTGTTTCAGGTTTATTTTGAAGATGATTAATTCAAATAACCAAATTTTAGCTTTGGGTGGGGTTTTTCAGTTTAGGTTTGGGTTTTTTAAATTTTATTTTTCTCCAACAATACTTATCTAAATTTACTTTTTTATATGCAGATTAATGAAATTGAAAATGTTTGTCAGACGTTTCAGTGTCTTTAAAATGAAATAAACGGTGGCATGTTGATCTGTACACACAAAGATACGCTTAATGAGAAAAATTTTGGTACACCAAAAAATCAGAACTTATCTCCAATAAGACAAAAGTCAAGTTGTTAAAGGTGGGGAAATACACTTTTCCTTGTTCTAACCAATAAAACAGCAGCTTTAGCAACAGGATTACTCTGATTCTTACACCACTGTGATGGCTTTTACAGAGATCATTTAATGACACGAACATAAAGGAAATATCTTGGATCATCCCCATAAACTGTATTTTGCTATAAAACATATAAACCTGTGAAATTAAGGTGAATAGGATGGTTCTACTACCTATATTATAGTAAGGCAAACTCTGCAGTAGAGTAACAGTAGAGTACTTGGGCCATAGGTTTATCGTATTTCAAAGGTGGCAGGTAAATTCACACTTAGAAAAATTGGATGTGGCAAGTCCAATGTTTTATGAATTAAGACTTTTTCAAAGGGATGAGGAATAAAATATTTTCAGGCAGTATTTAAAAGAATATATGTCAATGCTATATACACACATATACATGTCTGTATAGATTTATAATAGTATAAGTATACATTTATAAATATATATCTAGGGTAGAACAAGGGATGGTAAGGACATGCTACCATAGGAGTATTCTTCTCTGAGAAAATAATATGCTTTCATTGTCTGTTTGTCAATGGGGCTTTGATATCTTGAACTCAAGGGGTAAGATACTTAAATACTATAAATTTTTATTACTTTTCTGAAATCACTGCACAAATAGAGGAGCAAAGGATATGTTCCAATGATTCTTCCACAACAGAGTGAGAGAGAGTATGATGTCATTCACATAACATGTGCAAAACAAAAGTTAGGATGAGAAAAGGCTTATCAAGGTGTTCCTTGGTAAAATAAACTGTTCCCAGTGCTCTGCCTATCTGCTTTGTCCAGTGTGCTGACACTAGTATTGGTAAACTAAAAGTCATTACATTCTCCTTCATTCTAAAAAAGCTGAGTAAGAGGTTGGTGCCAGGTATTTTCTTTCTGTCATCTATGAGATTAGTATTTATTCTTGAACAGTTTGTTGGTTAACTGCTGCTGCAGTTAACAGTGCTGCAGAGGGACTACAAAACACAGTTCATACCCACTTCATAAAATAGTTGCTTTAGAAAGGTTTCTTGGTAGGCTTCATAACACAGAATGAACAGAAATCCAGGAAGGAAAACTGGGCTGGGGAGGACTGTATAGTACAGTGAACCTTCTTTTTGGAAAACTCAAAAAGGGAACTGAGGGACTGAACAAATTGCACTCATCCCTTGAAGGTAGCTGGAAATCAGACAGGAGCATGCTACTAGGTACCAAGGAAGCTTGAAAAGTGTGCTAAATAAAAGATTTCAGGGGACAGGAATTTTTATCCTAAACTAAATTAGTTGCAATAATTTTAACAGATAAATTTTGTTTTCAAAGGTGCAGTGATTGTCTCCAGGACTTGAACCCACTAAGTCTTAAGGTATGTTATTTGTAATTCCCTTAGTAAAACTACTTGATCTGAGTATGTCTTCTATTACTATTTGTGTTTATGTTGCAAGACAGTTAAAAATTAAATTGTTTAATCTTATGTTTGCAAATGTTAAGAATTTTCTTTTTTCTATATGGAAAAGGTGGGATGTATGTGTATTTTGTCCTTTTGGTTGGCAAGTGGATCACAGGTCATATATGTTGTCATTCTTAAATAAATGAAATAGCTTTAACAAATTTATGAACTGATAAGTTATGTTCTGTTTTGTGACTTGCATTCTTAAATAATGAAATCTGAAAAAGGAAGAAAAATGCAATGTCTGCATGATTATATTAAATTTTTCTTTACTGAGCCTTCATTTTGATTGATTGTGTATCAAAGGTCGTGTTCCTGTAACTCATTGTTTGAGAACCTCATTTTTTATAAAATAAGGTGCTAGATGCAACACTGAGGATAGGAAAATAAAAATTAAAGAAGGGAAGGGAAGGGAAGGGAAGGGAAGGGAAGGGAAGGGAAGGGAAGGGAAGGGAAGGGAAGGGAAGGGAAAAGGGAAGGGAAGGGAAAAGGGAAGGGAAAGGGGAAGGGAAAAGGGAAGGGAAGGGAAAAGGGAAGGGAAAGGGGAAGGGAAAAGGGAAGGGAAGGGAAAAGGGAAGGGAAAGGGGAAGGGGAAGGGAAAAGGGAAGGGAAAAGGGAAGGGAAAAGGGAAAGGGAAAGGGAAAGGGAACGGGAAAGGGAACGGGAAAGGGAAAGGAAAGGGAAAAGGAAAGGGAAAAGGAAAGGGAAAAGGAAAAAAGAAATTACACTCTCAAAAATTAGCTAAGAATTGAAAATGAGGCTATGTGATGTTTAGTTGCACGCAACAGTGGTTTGGTGCCCTTCCACCCTTCCTTCCTTCCTGCCTTCCCACATTCCTGCCTTCCTTCCTTCCTTCCTTCTCACATTTTTCTTCTTCTTTAGGCAGATTGCAGTAGAGTTAGAGAATAGTGAAGATTTTTAATATCCTTTGAATCCTTGAAAACAAACTGATCCATTTGCTGAGATCCAGTCTGTTGCTGAATTATGGTTGAGGTCTTATTTACAACATTAACTTTTGTTTCACCCTACACTGTAGCTCCAAAAAGACCCCCAAACCTATAAAAAGAGATAGTGATGGCACCATCACAATACTTTCTCTTCTGAAAGTTCCCACTCTTTGTCCCAAGCACCTTTCAACTTTCTTCTTTGTTTTGCCGCTCTGCTACCTCTGCAATCACTCTGTCACAAACCCACTGAAAGGTCTGAAAATTCAGAACCGACATTTAAAACAAGTCAGCAGAAATTATATTATATTGGATCTGTGTTCTTTTCTCTCAGCCAGCTCTTTTTCCCCACCCTTTGTCTGAACTCTTGATTTAAATGTTAAACCCTTGGGTCAGTTAATGGTCCATACCATTTATACGGTACGATACAGTATGAAACTCCTGTTATGGTGCCCTCTTTTTCCATTAGGACTACTAAAAAAAAAGATAAAAAATAGAGTGAGAGATGAATATATCCCCAGAGTTTACACAGAATGAGCCAAAGAGAAGGTCTCCACATCTTTCATTTCTTTCTTCTTTGAGACCTAGGCATAGTCATGAAACTGCTAAGCAAGACTAGCAAAATGCTAATACTGCAATTAGCAGTGTAATTCTCAAACCTGAGTGGAATTTCAGGCCATCACAGACTGTAAGCTCCCAAGGTGTAAAGAAATGGCAGAGTATTGTCACTAGTGATATCATAAAGCCTCTCATATATGGAAATTGGATTCTGCTTCAATAAAACATCCCTGAATGAAGAAAGTGCAAAATGTAGCCACTTTGTTTATTTTGTTTTCAGTCGTGGAAAAGCAACAGAATGTGTAGGCTTATTTTTCATGCCTTGCTTGTGTGATTCTGCTAGCACAGAAGGAGCACACTTAGGTGTTTGTTCTGTGGCATTATGCTTTTAAAAGTATTCCAGACTTTAGCCTTGCTTTCTCTCCAGTGTTACCTCAGTTCACTTTCAAAAATTGTACTGCAGTAATGGTAAAAATGAACAAGTAGAGAATGAAATTGATGTTAAATATTAAAGCTGTCTACTTAAATAGGGTTCTGGGGGGTTAGATATAGTGACATGTCCTTCTTGTGCAGATTCTTTATTTAAGTGCCAGTTTTGATGAATGTGTATTACTTCAAAAGTCACAGCTAGCATTCTTGCACTAAACCCACTGTCTTAGCAGAGTAAAGACAAAATAAACTTTCTCTCTTTTTATTGTTGTAAAACAATATGCTATTATAACAGAGTTTACACTGATACATCTCAAAGTATTGTGAAGTAAACAGAAGCTGAAGATTTTTGCATTCTTTGAAGCATTCTATAGGACTTCATGGAATCACAGAATGGATGAGTGTGGCAAACATCTCTGGAGATAGTCAAGTTCAGTGCCCTTGCTCAAAGAAGAATCAGCTAGAGGAGGTAACTTAGGACTGTGTACAGTCAGATTTTGAATATCTCCAAGGATGAAAACTCCAAATCTCCTGGTGAACCTACTCCAGTGTTCAAACAACATCACACTAAAAATTATTTTCTTAGGTTCAGACAGGATTTCATTTATTTCAGTTTGCGGTTGTCTCTTGTCTTGCCACTTGGCACTACTGCAAAGAGTTTAACTTCATCTTGTTCAATTGCTCCTGATATGTATTTATACACATTGATAAAATTCTCCCAAGGCTTTTTTCTTCATGGTGGAGAGTCCCAGCCACTGTCAGTCACTCCACACATAAGACAAGCTCCAGCCCATTATCTTTGTGGCCCTGTGCTGAAGCTGCTTTAGTGTGTTCATGTCACTTGTTTTGGAGAGGGCAGAGCTGTGCACAGCCCTCTCAGTATGTCCCTCAGGGTCTGAGCAGAGGGGAAGGACCAGATGCCTCGACCTGCACTGTCTCCTAATGCAGACCCTCTTTGCTGCAACATGCTGGAATATGGTCAGCTTGTCTCCCAGGAACTCCAGGTTCTTCTCTGCAGATCTGGTTTCCAGCCAGTCAACCTGCACCATGCAGTTGTGCTGGCCGAGTCATTCCTCCCCAGATACAGGGGTTTGTATGTCCCTTTACTGAGTTTCATGAAGTTCCTGTTGACGCATTATTCCAGCCTGTTGATGCCCTCTAAATGGCAGTAGATCCATCTGATGTATCAATCACTCCTTCCTGCTTTTTATCATCCTCAGATTACTGAAGGTGGACTCTTCTTAACTTCTGTATGCAGTGGGGGACCACCCCTAAGTCTGGAGGAGGTCATCCTTGAAAATCAATCACCTTTTCCCAAAAAAATGTAAGGAAAAAAGTGACATTGAATACAAGTGGGTCTGGTAAAAGAACTCTTCAGAAGAGGACAAGAAAAGTAATTCCTAAATAATAAATTATTTGCTTTTACTGTTGAAAGTGATCTAAATTTCATTTATGAGCTCTCCAGATCTAAAGCTCTACCATGGATTCTGAGTCAAAAATTACTGACAGGCAGTGGCTATTATCAGCATTGAGCCTTTCATTTTCTGAAAAATTATAACTTTGTGAGTAATCAAGGTATAACCTATTTTCAGCACCTGGGATGAGCACAAAATTTGAATCCTATGCTAGGTGAGTTGGTTTTCCTAGAATTACCAGAAAGTATATGCACAAGTGCAATCACAGATGGTTTGCTCTTTTGTTTCCCCTCTTCTCCACTTTGTGTTGATTCTTAATTAATTAATATAAATCCATTTGAATTCTCATCACATTGTTTCTCTTTGTTGCTCAATATTTCTTTCTTGGGACTTCTCTACAGACCTCACCTCCTCATTTATTCTTGTTGGATTTTGTGTAGGTATCCTTGTGCTCCATTGATTTTTATGGTGGGTCTGACTTATGAAACAGAATTGTCAGATATCATGGTGTAACCCTGGCTGGCAACTAAGCCCCAGACAGCCACCTGTTCACTCCCTCCTGAAGGGTAAAAGTGAATAAACTTTTGTGGGTTAAGAAAAAGACAGTTCAATAGGTAAAGGAAAGCAAAACAAGGAAATCCTTTACTACTTCCCATCCACAGGCAGCTGTTCAGCCATTTCCAGGAAAGCAGGGCTCCATCATGCCTAACGTAGAATTGAGCAGACAAATACCATCACTCCAAACATCTCCTCTTACTTTTTTCCCTCCAGCTTTATATGCTGAGCCTGATGCCATGTGGTAGGGAATATCCCTTGGGTCAGTTGGGGTCAGCTTTCTCAGCTGTGTCACCTGCCAACTTCCTGTGCACTACTCAACCTCCTCACCAGTGGCATAGGTGAGGAGCAACAAAGGCCTTGTGTCTGTCATAGCATTGCTCAGCAGTAGCAAAACTATCCCTGTGTTAGAAATATTGTTTCCAGAACAAATGCAAACAAAGTCCCATACTAGTTACTAGGGAGAAAACTAACCCCATCATAGCCAAAACCAGCAAAAAACAGGATCAAACATATCTTTTCTCCCACTTTTTTCGTGCTCTGTCTTCAGTGCTATATTTTTATAGGAGATTGCGCAAAGCCACCTGTTGCCACATATTCAACTCTTCATCCTTAAAATTTGTTGATGCCTCTCACCTAGTGTTTGCTTGTACACAGTCTACTCCATATTCTTTGTCTTTGTCTGTGTTTCACCCTCCACTCCAGTGAAAGGTGGCTTTGGAGCATTCTTGAAGGAGGAATCTTCCTCTGTGGTATCCTGAACTAACAGGTGATCTCCATTTGTTAGCACAAATGTGTGGATTTGAGTTATCATATTAGTGGGAATTTTGCCTTTTGCTCCATCTATTGGTATTTAGAGACAGGGTACCTACCCTCACTGTGTTAGGTACCATTCCTGTCTACTTTTTCTGCTCTTGACTGTTCTAATTTTAAGCAGTTTTCTTTTTCTTCTGACACCAAAATCGGCCAGAGAATATGCTTTCTAACAAAATTTGAAGTATTAGAAAGGAGGAATTCTTTATTACAGTGCTGGACACATTTGGAGGATTTTCCTCTATCAAATGTGTGTCATGAAACTTTACAAGAGGGTATTTATTCCACTTGGATCATACACATTCATTATGACATACTTCCTAGCTAATAGATGAACATCACTTTTCCTAGCACTGGTTTACATGCCTCAACCCCTTACCGAAATTCCTTCTGCGGTCTTAGCAGGTCATCTAAAAGAGTTTCTGGTGGTTGTATTCACTGAGGCACCCAAAACTGTAAGTGGCCCTGCCTTGAACTTTTCTTAGGGGATGCACTGTTGCTTCTTGTTACATAACTTTGCCCCAAAAACATCTTAGGTCCCTCATTATCTGTTTATCCACTGATTCCAGCTGAATTTAGCATCCTGTAGGTCTACTTTTATGTTCTTTCATCTAATTTGATTGTTAGTTTTAAGCTTTATTTTCAACTTCAAGGGAACTGAGAATTTCTGTTCTCTATGCTGTCTATCACTTTAGAGAAGTGGTCAAGGTCAGGCATCAGTTCTCGACTTGACCATTTTAGCCCAGTTTCCCTTTTTCTGACTCAGGAGTGCTCTCTGTCTATGCTATTATCAAATACTAATTTCTGGAGATCTCAACCTTTATCCAGCAGATTTACCCCTCGATTATATTGTCTTCTGTCTTTGTCACTTACATTAAAGATCAAAGTTGGTCATACAATCCTGATGCCTCCAAATCTGAAATCTTAGTTAATTTCTTTCACTGTAAGATGCAAAAGTATCACATAATTTTAGATAAATATTTGGAGTATTTAACTTTGACCATACACAGTCTGACATATTCTGAGAATTTTATAACAACAATTTAATGAAATTTTCCAGTGCATTTCTGGAAGATACTCCTAAAAGCTTTAATCTTTGTTTATACACCTTTATGTGTCTATGATATTATGCTTCTGGAGAAAACTCTCTTGCTGCTCCATCAGAGGTGTCACAGTGGAAATCCCAAATAAAGTAAAAGCATCCTTTCCTATATATTTTGATTTCCATAATAGATTTATTCTGATACATATTAGTGTGTTCCTTCCTCAATTTCAGTAAAATTCAGTTCTGTGTTTAAGCATGGAGACCCACACATCAATCAGTGACTGATTAGTGACTGTATTAGATCAAAAAAAATCCATCAGCATCTCAATGCAATATATTCAGTTGACTTTCAAAGTATGTTCCATCAATCTTTAACTTTTCCTGCATTCATCTCACCTGTGTATGATGAAAGATAATGCCGTAATTCCTGGTCATTTAGTCCAGCAGATTCCTAAAACAATAGATATAGTTGCTCTTCCATTTGAAGTCATGAATGATAAATTTTTAACGCTTGGAAACTTTGTTTTTCATGGTGTTTCAGCATGCTTCAGATGCACTGAACTCTCACTTCCAAACTGGGCTAAGTGCAATCTTGTCCGTCTTTCAGAAATATTTTCTGGTTGTGCAACTTTTAGAACATCTGCTAATGACTGATGAAGGCTGAACAGTTTCTCTTTTGATCCACTCAGTTCAGTTGTTGCAGGCTAAAAACTTTGATTTGTTGGGAAGCCATACTATATGTCAACTTCTGAAATACCTTGTAAAACTAAATTTACTGTCATTTTCTTTCAGATATTTCTTAATGGGGATAGAATATTTTCTTTTTACCTTACATACATATGTATGGATCTAACACTCACCTCTGTGCATGTATTTTCCTGCTCTCTGTTAAAACCATATGCAACATTTGTGGAATGGGAACATACAGAATTTTTGAGATGTTTAGGAGTAGTGCTCTTTACATTTCAACAGGGACTGAAACAACAAATTGGGTCTTTTAAGGAAAGCACAGATTAGTGTATCTACTGGATGAACTGACCATTATCTGGGTGCCTTTTGGTATTCTCTGTGATATCTGTGCATTGGTCTAAGCATTTCAGTGACAGAGAAAAAAAGGTAAAATAGCTTTATTAAGTAAACTCATCTCATCTACATTATTCATCCTTTTAGTGAAAGAGGTAGGTGCACTGTAGTTTAAATTCTGAAAAAAAACATCTAGAATGTAACAGAAGTATCCACTTGAACTGTAAGTCATGTTAGGAGTGACTGAGGGAGTAGGAGTTGTTTACCCTAGAGAAATGAAAGCTCAGGGGAGACCTTACAATTCTCTTCAAGTACATGAAAGGAGATTCATGGAAAGATAGGGCTTGGCCTCTTATCCCAGGAAACCAGTAACAGGACAAGAGGACATAGCCTGTCCATAGTGAACGAGGTAAGGTTCATTTTGGACATCATGGAAAGGGTTGGTAAGCATTGGAACTGACTGCCCAGGGCAGTGGTGGAGCCACTATCCCTGCAGATATTCAAGAAATGACTGGACAAGGAACTTAGTGGTATGGTCTAGATCAGTCAAAGGTTGGACTCAATGATTTTAGACGTCTTTTCCAACATAAATCAAAGAATCACAGAAGAGACCCACAAAGATCATCAAAGGCCAACTCCTGGCCCTGCACAGCACCATCTCCAAGAATTACACCATGTGCCTGAGAGCATTGTCCAAACACTTCTTGAACTCTGTCAGACATGGTGGTGTGATCAGTTCCCTGGGGAGCCTGTTCCAGTGCCCAACCACCCTCTGAGTGAAGAACCTTTTCCTGACATCCAACCTAAACCTCCCTGACACAACTTCAGGCCATTCCCTCAGGTCCTGTCGCTGTCACCACAGAGAAGAGATCAGTGCCTGCCCCTCTTCTTCCTCTCACAAGGAAGTTGTAACTGCAGTGAGGTCTTCCCTCAGTCCCCTCTTCTCCAGGCTGAACTGACCAAGTGACCTCAGCCACTCCTCACACGGCTTCCCCACAAGGTCCTTCACTATCCTCGTGCCCTCCCTTGGACACTCTCTAACAGCTCAGTGTCTTTTCTGTGTTGTGGCACCCAAAACTGCCCCCAGAACTCGAGGTGAGGCCACCCCAGTGCAGAGCAGAGCAGGACAATCCCCTCCCTTGCCCAGCTGGTGATGCTGTGCCTGATCCACCCCAGGACATGGGTGGCCCTCTTGGCTGCCAGGGCACTGCTGCCTCACGTTCAACTTGCCACTGACCAGGACCCCCAGGTCCCTTTCTGTGGCACTGCTTTCCAGCATCTTATTCCCCAGTGTGTACATACATCCATGATTGCCCTGTCCCACATGCAGAATGTGGCGCTTGCTGTTGTTGAACTTCATATGGCTGGCGATCGTCCAGCCTTCTCATTTGTCCAGGTCCCTCTGTGGGGTTTCCCTGCCTTGGAGAGAGTCCGCAGCCTCTCCCAATTTTGTATCATCTGAAAACTTACTTAGTATCCGTTCCAGTCCTATGTCCAGGCAGTTAATGAACATGTTGAAGAGCACAGGGTTGAGGAGGGAGCCCATCAGTGACAGTTCCTCAGTGTGATGTTACCCCATTCACTGCAATCCTTTGTGCATGACCTGTGAGCAAGTTGCTCACATGATGTGTTTATCCAGCTGAACACTGGACATTTTGTCCAGAAGGTTTCTGTGAGAGACAGTATCAAAAGCTTTACTGAAATCCAAAAAGATTACATCAACTGGCTTCCCTTGATCAACTAGTTGGGTTACCTTGTCATAAAAAGAAAAAGGGTTTGATAAGCAGGGCTTTCTACTCAAGAAGCAATGCTGGCTACTGTGTTGTCATTCAGGCGTCATTCAGGTGTTTTTCAATATCTCCCAGAATAATCTTCTCCATAGCCTTACCAGGCAGTGAAGTGAGATTGACAGGCCTGTATTTTACAAGCTCATTCTTCTCTGCCTTTTTAAAAATTAGAACAACATTCCTCAGCTTCCTGTCAGCTAGGACCTCTCTAGATACCCAAGACCATTCAAAAAATCAAGAGAGGCTTTGTGATGAAATCAGTCAGCTCTATAACTATGTTTGAATGAATTTTCTCCCTACAATGGCGAGCAGCACCTCTGTATTCCTCCCACATCACTTGACCTTGCTCCCACATACACCTTCCTTTTTTTGCCTTATCTCCAAAAGAAGATCCCAGGCTGGCCTTTTGTCCTGCTTACTTGATTTCTGACATTTTGGAATTGTCTTTTACTGTGCCCTTAGGAGGTGGTGCTTAAAAAGTGACCCACTGACTTCAAAAGTGATTTTCTAGGGGGCACTGCTCATGGGTTCCTTTAGCAGAAGTGATTCTGCGATTCTGTGAATTACTGAAAGGTACTTGTAAATGGTAAAAAATTTTTTCAAGAAATATTACAACCATACAGAAGCAGAGTTCTAGATAAACATTATAACCATCTGTCAATATGCCACCTGAATTCTTTGCTTGTTTTACTTAGTAAAGATAGGAGCGTGCTTATTGGTATGAGTTTGCATTGCATCATCCAGTTGCATGCTACATTTTCCTTTTAAAGATACTGAGCAAAATGGTACTCAGCAAGCTCTCATGGAACAACTAGCTATAATTGTACTGAAACCTTTCCATGACCTTTCTCAGATAAGATTCTGTTTGGTTCAAAAGAAGTTATTAATTTTGAAATTCAAATGAGAAAAGACTTACAAGTCTATGTCTGAAAATCTGCAATTTTTTAAAGCAGATAAATACTATTTATTATTCCTGACAGTTTTAATGGGTCAATAATTGCAATCGAACTGCATATACTCAGCTAAAACACATTGTCTGGAACATGAGCTTCTCAGTCCCCGTCTTGTTTACCAAGTGATATTTATGGCTTTATACTCCTTTATAACATAGTCATTGATTAAGTGCTCATGTTTCCTTATCCTAAGACATGGCTGAGTATATCTCAATAAGAATGTAAGAATATCTGTGTTTTCCAGGTCCATTTTAAGCATTCTGAGTGTGGTGTCATGAGAGATGCTGTTGTCCATGAGAGATTGGGATTATTATGATCAAATGCTGTATTTTGACTTCACCCAGTGGCTAAAAGATTTGTGGGGTAAAGAGGAAGTGTTGGACTTTTAAAAGCATGAAACAGGTAAGTCTACTGAAATAGGGGGTTCTTTATTGACAGTTTTCAGGCTTTTTTCAATTGCAAGTCCTATCTCACTACTCCCTCCACCAAAAAAATCTCTCTGTTTCACAATCACAAATGAAAATGGCCATTACAATGTTGGTTCTGAGCAGCTCTTTATTTTGTGCAGTGAATTGTTTTTCTTTACAGAAAGCACGTTTTTGACAAAAGGAGGCTGAGTTATTTCCTTGCATTGTGATAGCAGGAAGAATCTCTACACCCAACAGCATATAACCACTCCGAGAAGAATGAAAAAAAATGTAAATAATTAAGTTAACAGAGATTAGTGGAATCTATACAAGTTATATTTTAAGGTTGTTAGGTGCGTGACTTATAGGGCTGATTGCCTCTTTGTTTTACCGCAATGTTTATTTTATTATTAGATACTGAGAATTCTCTTTCATCTCTAAGACTCCTGTTTAAACAATCCATCTCATTCTTTAGAACAATCTGTAGAAACCAATTGACCTATCATAAAGCAATGTGGTAGGGATGCATTAAAACATTACCAAAAGTCTGTCGGCCTTGTCTGATTTTGATGGATGTTTCACAAGAGAGGGAGAAAAGCATGAACAGTTTTGTTTCTTTTTTTCTGTGTGTTGCTGTAGCTTTTATCTTTTAAAGTCAAAGTCTTAAAAGCTATGCAGGAACATGGCACTCTGGTAAAAACTAAGCTTATGAATCAACATGATGTGCTAAGCTGAGACTCTACCAACTTACGGATCATTTTTAACTTGTAAAGAATAAGGAGTAATATTTTATTTTCCACAGCTATTCAAAACTGTCCTGAAGTGCGTCTAGGGCAGCAGTAGATACTGGTGAACAAATTCCAAGCTTATGCTAATGTGAGTTGTACCATACAAATACACAGTTAGGCTCAGGAAATATTACAGCAGTGTGTTCAGGTGGCACCGTACCTTGTGATCTGAACTGTACAACCTCCAGACATGACCTCATGGGTAAAAGACAGCCCAAACAGAAGTACAGAAAAACTGTCTTCAAATTAATTTCTTTAGAGTTCTAGGTTTGGAGTACACTCAGATAGATGCAGGTCAGCGATATCTGTATGTATTTCATAGCTGCACTACCATTGTACTCTGCCTGTTTTCAGGAAAAGGTATTTGCGACAGAATTATTTTTGTAACAGTTGGGAAAAGTAAATGTTATTGACCACTTACTGCTGCAACAGAATTATTCTTTGAAGTCTAAACTAGGAATTTAATTAGTAGATTTTTAACAGACTGCATTTTTTGACATTGAACTAAAAAAACTAAAAAAAATAAAGGGGAAAAAATGTGAACAAGTGACTGAAATAAGATGACTAACAACTTCGTAAACACAGTGTTGCAACTCATCATCCCCATCACAACTGGGGAATTTTCATGCTGATATGTAGTGAGAAAAAAGAAAACTGTTTAAAATAACATTACATATTGGATAGTGTTTCTAGTTTCACATTATTTTCTTATAGAAATCTGCAGCCTTTTAAAATAGTCTTCTCATATGTTTGTATTTCTCATGGTAGCTTTATTCTGATGATATTAATGGGAAGTTGGAGTCACTGTTGCATCAGGATTCTTTATGCTTCACTAATATTTATCTCCTTAAGACTCAGATTTTTATCCGTTTTTAAAAGAAATTGTTTGTAGTATTTAATTGAAAGGTTAGCTGTTAAATAGAAGTCAACACTGATAACACTATCAATCATAGTTCAAAGCTTTGGAATTGTGTAGTATGTGGAACACAAGAAACAAAAGGCACATGACATTCTTATTTTGCCTTTCAGAAAATACTACTTTTTCTCTCTGCTCTCTCTTATTTGTAGTAGTCTTTTGTGGTCTGTACTGTAAAAACTAAGTATATTTAACTCTTGTTACATTTGTTATCTCAATAAGGGTTCAAACCTTTCACCATTTTCATCAAAGGATAAACTGTTTCCAGTTTTCCATGATACTCTGCTGGCTGAAAAAATGGGCCAAAAAATTAGGAGCTCTACAAACAACTGGGGGGAGAAATCCTTTCTCAAATGTCTTAGATTGCATTGCTAGCCAATGAACTTAGAAAAAATCTCCAAGAAGCAGTGGGAAAATTAATTGCCAAATCAAGATCTTCCTATTTTCCCCTCAAATTTTGCATGGTGGCACTTGATATCCTATCAAGGCCCAGTGCTCTTTTAGGGACTAGAGGAAGAACAAGGGCAATCCTCGTCATCTAAAGAATAGCTCAAATATTTATGTAAGAGACTCTCTTCAGTGCATGGAAACTTAGAGCAATTCCTCGCACAGTAAAAATAAGGCACTATTTTTAGTGGTTTACTGTGGGACTTCTTGCAGGCAAACCTTGTTTTCTGTTTTGTTTTGTTTTTTACTTTGATTTAATGGTGGTATTGCAAGTGTATGAGAAGTCTGTCAGGATATTTCAGTGCTGTTTTTAGCCTCTTATGACATGGTTATAAAATGATTCCAACAAGTTTATCCCAGTCTATCTTGTTCTGTTTTCAACAAATAGTGTTTACCTTTTAAAGTTTCTGCATATCAGAAATTTAAATATAATACAAATACATATGGCAAGCTCAGAATATTTCCATGAGTATTAACAAAAAATGAAAACGTTCCAAAATTTGGTGAGTTCATATCATGAAAGCTTTTCATTTGCCATTCACAACAAAAGCTGAATATGCTATGTAAACTAGCTAACTATACCGTGCTTTCTGAAAAGACCTGGGGACGATTGTGTGTTTTAGATCTGGAGGCTTTCAGTGACTGATAATAATACCACATCTTTCCTTCAGGGCTATTATGGATGTGCAATAGACTGATAGCTCCCAAGTTAATCTAAGGCTGTTTACAGTAGTCAGCTTACAAAATGAAGCAAGAAGTGAGCATATCTGGGAGTTCAGGGATGAGTTGATCAAGTTTTTGACTGCTCCTGTGATTTACTGAGGATATTTTGAGCTTGACAGACTCAAACCTGTTACTACAAGTTTGCTTCTCTTCGATTTTTCTTCATCTGATTTTTTCCTTTTTTTGAAACCAGGCATTTTTAATGATTCTCTTAAGTTACATGTGATTTCCTTAATTTAATTTAGAGAATGTTGTCTTACTGGAATAAAAGGCTCCTAAGACATGGAAATACTTGAAAAGAAAATGTTCCTTTCTAAGGTATTCTGTGATGCGTAGTGGTAGAGAAAGGTACTTAAAGGATTGTTTCTTAAGAATTAGAATGCAAAAAAAATTAATCTTTAATCCTTTGCATTTTTTATTTTGTCTTTTTATTGTTAGTCATATCTTTGGATTTTTGGTGCTATAAAGCAAAACACTTCCTGAATGAAAACAAGTTTCTATAAATCTTCTTCTCTTCCCGTTTGAAATCAGGTGATTAATTTTACTAGAATTATAATAATTTTTTAAATTCCTATAGGGAAAATCTGTTTGCATAGTTAAAATGGGGAAAGAGTATTCAGTAGACCTCTGAGAAAAAGAAAGTGTTGCTTTTCCTGTGTAAACATTGTGGGAATGTGACTTACAAGATACTGATCCTTTAATAAGTATATTGTCTCACTGGAAAATCAAGGATGATTTCTTCCTCTTTTTTCTTTTCTTTTCTACTCATCCTTGCCATTTTAGTCCTTTACCAGATTTTTCTACATCTGATATCTTATGATGTAAGCAAATTGTGTTGGCAGTGGTGCATATTGGAACTGTCTGTTTCTCTGCTTTGCACTATGGGGGGTCCTCCCCACTGGGTCTTTACTGCCCTTAGATTGCTTAAATACAGCTTCACACAATGGGTGCTATCAGCCCAGAATGGGTCAATATAGAAAGCTTTTGCCTCTTAAAACTCACCCCCACAAGCATTTGTAGAAATGAAATCTCATAATCCTGTTTCTAAAATTTATGTTTCAATTAAAAACAAAGTCACTTCTTCTGAACTTTATTTCTCTAACTCAGCTTCTACATCTCAGGTTTTATCCTTCTATTCATCATTTTATCACCTCATCAATCAATAAATTTCAATTGTCTAGCAATTTCAGCAGGCCAACAAAGGAAATCAAATGTACCAAATGCCACCATGCTCCCTAATAAAGAAAAATGAGCTCCTAGGGAGAGTTACAAAAATTGTTTCATTACAGAGTATCTCACAAAAAGATGAGACAAAGATGAGACAAGTATGGAGAAAGGCTTAGAGACATCTTGAGTGTGTCAACACAAGTATCCTGTTGCTGACAAGAGAAGCTAAACTCACATAACACTGTGACTTCTTGAATAAAGTGTTCCCTGTCACAAGTCAAGGGCCAGCTGAAAAGCAGAAAATATCCAATCTAGATTGGGTTAACAATCAAGGCCTGAATCTTAACATTCTTTTAATATTTTTCAAGTATTTTTAAAATCTGTGAACCCCTTTAAATGTTCATCATTTCACAGAAATAGATAAATTGGAAAAAAGGGAAAAAATAAAAGAAACAAAAAGATGGATCACTGTGTCAAGGGAAATGCCAAGTTATTTGAGTCATTCCTTCCAGTTCCCAACCCTTTGCTATGCAAAGTGTGGGTATATAAAAATTTACATAAAGGTCTCTTCTTATTCCTCCTTTTTCTTAGATTATCCTGTTGTGTTAGATTTTTATGCTACCATAGGCACATTTAAAAAAGGTCCACTCTTTTTCACAGGTGTTTCTGCATATAGCGATGGTTCAGGTTGTATTTTGATTGTCTGAGGATTTTGTCAAATTCAAATGGCACTTTGAACTTTCTTTCTTTACAATTCCACTATTATAGTTCAAGTTTTATGAGATTTTTCTTTTCTGCTTTTATCAGCTGATCTGTTGTGGCACTGTAAAGAAAACATTTATTTGCACACATCTGAGACTACAAGAGCATCATCCTGTGATGAGATGGGAATGAACAAACAACTGCCTCAGTGTGATGCAGCTTGATGGTGCTATTCTAGTTGGGGACAGTTTAATATAGATTGTCAAAGCAAATACACTTAGCAGCCAGCATACATTGAGATATAAACCTCCTAAAGAAGATAAGCACAATATCTCATGGTCTGTCAAATAAATAGTATGTATTTTAAGAACTCTCTAAATGAACATTGGAAATGATGCAATTTAGCAGCTTCAGATGAGCTGTCCAAGTCTATTGAATAATACTCCATTTTTTCTTCCTAAAAAAGTCAGGATGTAGAATGGAAATTTTCTAATATATGGTCATAAAATAAAATCACCTTTAAAATGTCCTTTGCAATCTCTGTATCATGACAAGTGAAATTCCATGTATCTCATAGAAAATTCAGTGTTCCAAAGTTTTGTGAGTGAAAATAACTTCCTGAAAAAAGCTGAAATAATAATAATAATTATTATTATTATTACTATTATTATTATATTAATAATAATAACAACTCAATTATTAATATTGCAATGCAAAATTTTTGGTTGAAACCTATTAAGTCAGGGAAATATGTGTGTCATTAACATTATTAAACGTCTCTTAATTGTGGAAGTCAAGATCAAGGCTGTAAGACGCTGTAAGACATTAATGCGTAAGGTATTATATATGAAGTACATTGAACAACAATATTTTTTCAACTATTTATGTTCCAGACATTCAAATAATATTCAGGTGATGTTTCCAGAAACTTCAGTGTAGGATCTGGCACTGTTTGTATCCTTGACAATTACTTTACTTTGTGGGTTGCTGCAATTAAATTGGAAGGGCTGATTAGGCATAGACTACAATAAGATAATGCTAGCCATCACATCAAATAGCCATTCATTATGAACAGTAACATATGTTTAGTACTAACAGAGTTCAGCATTACAGGTTCCTATCTTTAATGAGGTATGTTCAAGGAATGAAAGACCAAAAAAGTATCTTGAGAATAACATACTCCTCTATTGCTGTAGAGCTAGCTCAAAACATAACTGAAACTAAATTGTGCATTTCTGTTATCTGTATTTCATATATTTGTGTGGACATATTTATGTATTGTTCCTGTATGGAAAAAAGCACATTCAAAGGCGTGCATGACAGTGTTAGAAATTCTGTCTACAGACTATATATATATGTGTATATATTTACAGAAGATAGATTTTGTTAAGCAATGACATGAACTTTGAACTTCCTCCATCACCATTTTTGTGTTGCAACACTATCACGGTAATACCCATGCTTGCAGTTGAAAGACAAAGTAATGATTCATTGTAACAAATTCCATGAAATTAGCACATTAATCTTTCCCTTACTTTCTTGTGGTAGTTTTTCCTCTAGCAAATCAGGTGAGCATGCTGGATTTCTTTTTGCATTTGGGAATGTAATCTGCTCTCTGATTCTCTTCGTTCCACTTCTGCTTCACATAGTGGGGAGAAGCACCTCTGGAGCTTCTCCAAAGGTGGAAGTTGCTTCAAAGTTAATCTGCAGCATTCTGTGAGTTGATGTGGTCTGGATGACTGATGTCCACCCAGGCATTCCCAGACTCCGTCTCCTCAAGAGGACAGAACAGAAGAATAAAATGTAAAAACTCATAGGTTGATACAAGCACAGGTAGATCACTTACCAGTTACTGTCATGGGCAAAACAGATTCAACCTGTAGAAGACTGATTTTCTATATTGAAAATTTAAAATAGAGTAGAATAGTGATAAACAAAGACAAAGCTAAAACCCCTGCCCCTCTCTCTCCATTCCTCACCCACCCCTGCTTCGTCCCAGGCTCAACTTCACTCCTTTATTCCCAGTCCTTTTACTTCCTCTCTGAGTGGTGAAGCCAGATGGGGAATGGAGATTAGTTCATGATACTTTATCTCTGTCATTCCTGCTTCTTTGCATTGTTCATGTGCTTCAGCATGGGATATCCTCACCACAGAATGCCGTTGTTTCAGAACTGCTCCAGTGTGAATCCTCTCCACAGAGTCCTTCAGAACTGGACTGCTCCAGAAAGGATCCCCCACCAGCCACAACTTCTGTCAGAAGCCCTGCTCCTGTATGGACTCTTCTCCACAGGCTGCAGCTCCTGCCAGAAACATGGTCCAGCATGAGCTTTCTGCACAGCCTCCTTCAGGCATAACCCTGCATGGAGTCCTTCACAGGCTGAAGGTGAATATCTACTCCACTGTGGGCCTTCATGGTCTGCAGGGGAACAACTTGCATCACCATCGTCTTTTCTAGGAGCTGTCAGGAATTTTTTTTCTGGCACCCGGAGCATCCCTTCCTCCCTCTCATTCCCTGACATTGCAGCCTACAGGGCTCTTTCACATTTTGTCACTCCTCTTTTTTACTATTTGTCTGCAGGATTTTTTTTTTACTCTGTCTTACAGGTGTTATCACAGAGGCAAGACCAGGGACTGGTCTGCTCTGCAGACTATGGGAACAGGCAGAGTTCTGCATTGGCAGCCTTGGTTTCTACTCAGAGAGGCTACCCCTGGAGCTCCACAACTGTCAAAACCTTGCCACTTAAATGGAATGAAAATTTTACTGATTTGCAATGTAATACAGACCATAATTGTCTTTGAATGTATAAAGCTCTAGGAAGAAAGAGGAAAACTGCACAGGTGACAACTTTTTAATTCATTAAAAACACTGGAGAATAAGAAACTCCATTTCTGAAACTGATAAGACCTGCCCCAAGAGACAAGGGTAACTTAGGTTCTTGTTAGTAGCTCTCTTGCAGCAGATTAGAATGTCCCAGTACCTCCCCAGGGAGTTTTACACCTGAGCCAGTAGAGTAAGGGAGGACACTGGCACAATAAAAAGTGGTGCCTCAGCATGGTCTGCCTCTTATTTGCCTTCTCCCTTACCTGGATCAAAACCCAGCTTGTGGCCTCCAGTGGTGGGTGTTCACCTCCTCTGTCTGATGCAGATCAGAGGTTTCACTACCACACAAAAATCCCTCCTCCTTCCCTTCTTTTGGGGGCAGGGGATGCAAACCTGGCCTCAGCAAAGCACCCACTGCTTTTGCACATTGACAATTGTTTGAGTCATTAACCATTAACCATTAATGTTTCAGCATCTCACAGAAATGTAGATAAAATTTATACAATTTGTATAATTCTATGCACAATTCCAGTGTTTGAAACTGTAGATAATACATTTAGTAGCTTTCAGGTATCTTAGTAATACAGATTACTGAAGTTGTTAACTCCTTAAATGAAAATAAATTGTAGAAGTATCCACTCAGAGAAAAGACAAACAGTGGAGTTAGCATTCCTTAGCTATAAATTAAAAAAAAAAAAAAAATAGGAACACCCTGGGTTCAAAAACCATTTAACTCATACAGATTTTTACTGATTGGGTGTTTTTTGTTAAATCTGTAGCTTTTTTTTTTTCATATTGATACATGTGCATTAATATCTTTAAGTAGTATATTTTTTTATATCAAGCCTGACGCATTTCCTGCTTCTATACCATCTTTTAATGAGACTCTCAGATATCATGATGCATAGGTCTTGAGGCTTTTACCCTCGATTTTATTAGAATGACACTTTAAAATAGAAACTTAAGTATTTGTTCCCCTGGGTTTTTTAGTTCATATGATATGCTGTTAATCTGTTTGGATTTGTGTAATAACCAACAGGATTTCCTATTTCTCTCTTTTATTATCAGTGAACAATAATTACAACTATTCAAGATTCCTCCATTTAGCATATAAATTGTAGGATCTTATCCTCTGTTAAAATATTACAGGGAGTGACAGCACAACCATTGTAAGAAAGGGATAGGAATATTTTAATTTTTTCATTTTAACAATACTAAAAAGTAGATCACATATCATTCTGCTGGCTGGATTTCTAGGGCCCTCTCCATTCATTTTGTATTTAGTTAAATAAAACCTTGTCTGAAATCATAGTTATATAAAATATAAAGGCAATTTAAACTGATCGATTACACTTTCCAACTGAAATAGGTTAAGAATATTCACATGCCACATTTTTATATCTCAGCTTAGAAGTGGTGATATCTTAAGTTGAACTCAGCACACTGTCTATAGTTACATTAATGTAGTGCAGGAAGAGAGAGTTCCAACTCATAACTTTTTCAAAAAAGAATGATTTGTGAACAACTGTTCAGTGTCAGTCTCTTCTACCAAACAACAATTGATAGGACTAGAATAAACAGCTTCAAATTTTGCGAGGGTAACTTTAGATTGGATATTAGAAAAAAAAAAATCTTCTCCAAAAGGGTTGTCAAGCATCAGAACAGGCAGTCCAGGAAAGTGGTTAAGTCACCACACCTGGAAGTATACATAAGTCATATAGATGTGGCACTTAGGACAGGATTTATTCATGGATTTGGCAGTGTTGGGTGAACAGCTGGACTCAAAGGTCTTTTCCACTCTAAAATGCCATCTAGATTTCTGCAAGGCCTTTGATGTTGTCCCACACAACATTGTTATCCAGACTGAAGAGGCATGGATTTGAAGGGTGCACTGTTCTGTGGATACAGAATTAGATCAATGGACGCAGACAGAGAGTTGTGGTTAATGGCTCTATGTCCAGGTGGAGGCTGGTGACAAGTGCTGTCCCTCAGGGCTCTGTCCTGGGACCAGTGCTCTTCAGTATTGTCATCAATGACACGGACAGTGGTATCAAACACACGTTCAGCAAGTTTGCAGAGGACATGAAGCTGAGTAGTGCAGTGGGCACAAGAGAAGGAAGGGATGCCATCCAGGGTAGCCTGGACAAGCTGGAGAAGTGGGTCTTCAAGAACCTCATGAAGCTAAAAAACTCCAAGTGCAAAGTGCTGTACCTGGGTTGTGGCAATCCCAAGCACAGACACAGACTGGGAGATGAACTTATTGAGAGAAGTCCTCTGGAGAACAAGTTGGGAGTTCTGGTGAATAAAAAGCTGTACATGACCCAGCCATGTATACTCCTAGCCCAGGAAGCCAACTGTATCATGGACTGTATCCAAAGCAGTGTGGGCAACAGGGTAGGGAGGGGATTCTGCCCCTCTGCTCTGCTCTGGTGAGACTCCATCTGGAACATTGCATCCAGCTCTGGGGTCCCAGCGCAGGAAGGACAGGGACCTGTTAGAATTGTCCCAGGGGAGGGCCACAAAGATGATCAAAGGGCTGCATCATCTCTTCTGCAAAGACAGGCTGAGAGTGCTCTGAGGGTGGTGAGGCACTGGAACAGGTTGCTCAGAGAAGCTGTGGGTGTCCCACCCCTGGAAGTGTTCAAAACCTATTTGGGTGGGACCCTCAGAAATATGATCAAGTGGCTGGCATCCCTGCCCATGGTGGAGTGGTTGAACTTATAGGATCTTTAAGGTCCCTTCCAAAAGAAACCATTCTATGATTCTAAATGATTTTGTGATTCTATATGTCTTTTTTATTTGTATAGTGGGGCAACTGATAAAGAAATACATTGTTTTTAACCTCCCAAAATGTAAGACCAGTGAAAGACATTTGTTGTCTTTAGAGGAAAAGGCAGATGGATTATATAAGTTCCAGTTTGAGGCTGCTTATTATGCTTCATCTGAGCATTAGCATAATTTCCTCTAGGTTTCTTTGATCTTTCTTTGTTTGCCTCAGGTCATTTCAAGAGTTACGCTTGAAATGCTTCAGTCCACTGGAAAAGCACTGTTGTGAATTTTTGCTGCTGCATAGATTTTCTTAGAGCTGGAACTGTACTGCAGTGTCTAAGACAAGCAGACACAGCCCATGCTGTATAACTGAAGACAGAAGAAGGTGATAAGGCTGAATCCTGTCCAGCCAAGGACAGCTGCCAACATGGAGTCCTACACTTCTACAGACATCCACTGCGTTCCTTTTCAATCCCCACTACTTCAGAAGAAGCATATTTTTACCATACATTGTGTAGGATCATTCTAACACCTAGTTTCTTTTATTTTTTTTTAATTTATATTTTTATTAGCATGACATTTTCAAATGCTAATCAATGTATGTGTTTACCACTATCCATATTTTACAGAGCCAGTGCAAACTGACCTTTATGCTGTGAAATAAACAGTTGGGAACAGGAGTTTTGAGATGTCTCCCAGTACATGAAATCTTTTATAACATTCAAGAACAGCTCCTCAAATAAAATCTTCTGATCTAGTTGTGTCTGGGACAGGATTTAACCACTTACAAATACTTTAAGCATTGGGCAGGAATTGAGTTTTTTCTTACATCTAAACGTAATCTAAAACACCTCCTTTTTTCCATTGCACATCAGTAATGCCAGACTGGCATCAAACATGTGGACACTCTTGCACCATTCTCTTTATGTGATGCCACAAGCAAAAGGTATAAAACATCTATGTGACCCAGAACTATTTGCCTTTAACTCACTTTTATAGGCAAGACCCAATCCTCTATTTTGACTCATTTTTCTGCCACACATTAACTGTTTGATCTTAGATTTATTACCTTGTCTCACTGAGCCTCATGCACTGTCAAACACTGGTAATGGTGCTTCTTGGCTCCCACATCTGTCCCATTTGTTTTGATGGCAAGCAATTCGGAGAGTGGGCTGTTGGGCACAGCATCCGCACAGCACTTAGCACCGCAGCGCCACACCATCTGAAGTCTTGCATGCTTGAATGAAATCCGTAAAGAGCTGTATGTAATAAATCTTTCTAAACCCTCCCAGAGGACTTGCATTTTCTATTCCATCTTCAGCAGAGGCAGTGAAGGCACTGACATTTAGTATGAGAGACAAAGTTTCTGTCAGTGGAGTGAGCAAAAAGAGGTACATTTTTCTCAGTCTAGTGTGTGCCTCACCTCTGGCTCAGAGGATTGACTTTTCTGGGTTGAAGGGCAGTTTATTTTCAGGGCTCATTCAGTCTTGGCCTCTGAGCCATGGCTGCAATCAAAGATGTCCATCAGCATTAGCGGTAATTGTTTTATGATAGAGAACTGGAATGAGGCCACCAATTCATTTCCTATAGGCCACAAAGAAGCCATCTAATAGTCACAATTTTCAGTCATTGCTGACCTCAGGCAATTTCATGCCGTTATCTGGAGGTTAAAAGCTCCTGATATCATTACCTGACAATAAAGCCATCTAAGCCTTTGAATCCTCATTTCTGAAAAGATTTTTGGTCTGCCTACACTTCCTCTCAGCACTCAGAGCAGCTGTTGGTACCAGAACAGAGAAGTGATTGGTGGTGTCCAGGTTTAGCCAGTCCAGCTACCTGCCTCTGTACACAGTTGTTTTTTGCTGTGTGGCCCAAGGGACCACAGTGGCTTTAAACCATCTGAATCTCACCCAAAGAGGGAGTCAGTATTTTCAAAAACTTTTCAACAAGTAACTGCAGGGGTTTTTATTGCTGTTCTGGGGACTGGTATTTCAAAAGCATTGACAGCATTAGCAGACCTCTTTCCATTAACTTGATATTAGCTTGATAGTAACTTGATATTGGCTTGATATTGCATTTGAAAGCATTTACTCTTTTGGGAGTGAGGTTCAGGCCATTATTTTTGTATGGGTGGTTTTGTTTTGTTTCTTCCTCACAGTGAAATGTTTAATGAATGGTTGCTTTTGCATTTACCCATTTTACTTAGAAAGCTGTTTGAAAGACCCATAGAATATTTCACTCTGAGACACAGTCTTGAAGATGGTCCATGATATCGTCTTCTTTACAGCTCCTCTACTGTGTTTTTATGATACAGCTATTGAGATTTCCTAAATTAAGTTTAACTGGTTTTAAAAAAAGAAATGCTTGTATCTCTAGCTATATTTACCAGTATTTTATTGCAAAAAGAGATCCAAGAAAATTTAAAAGGTTGAGAAGGAAGACACATTTCTGTGGAACTAAAAATAGATGGATTTGAGCTTCAAATTATTTTGTCTGCAGTTGACGTTGTTTTTTCATCTTTTGTAATGGAGAAAAAAAATCCAACTTAATCATAGAACTATAGAATGGCTTCGGTTAGAAGGGGCCTTAAAGTTCATATGGTTATAGTTTCAATGATCGGAGACACCTTCCACTAGACCAGGTTACTCAGAGCTCCATCCAGCCTGTTCTCTTGAACACTTCCAGGGATGGAGCATCCACAACTTCTCTGGGCAACCTGTTCCACGCCCCATCACCCTCATAGTGTAGGACTTCCCCCTAATATCAAATCTAAACCTACTCTCTTTTACTTCAGTTTTTTAATGAGCCCTTAGAAGACAATTCCCAGTGTGTGTATATATACATAGATATGGATATAGATGATATCGATATAGATACATAAATATATATAGTCCAGCCTATCATTTTAGGCCAATATTTTTTCTCCATTATGAGTAATAAAAGTAATAGCAGAATAGCTTGAAAAAAATACCCAGAATAACACAGTAATTTTCTCTGCTTTGTTAAATAAGCATATAGTTAACATCAGGGATAGCATCATGTTCTTCCTCTACCTTTTTCTGTACTATAATGCACTAAACAGATGACAGTAAGATATTACTCAAATAAAATTAAGAACAAAACATACACCCCTCCCCCAGAAAACAGTCTTAAATAAAAGTCTCTGTTTTGTAACACTAAAAATTGCTGAAATATTATTTGAAAGTTTTAAGCTACATTGGTCTTAGCAAATGTTTAAATAGCTGGAAGTCAGAAAGAAGGTACTAATCCTCTGCTTATGGATGCTAGGAGAATACAGATGCATACAGTATTCTTCACTTGCTAATTCTTCCTACAGCCACTTCCAGAGGGGGAATAATGAACCTGGATGTACTGCTGTCATGACCTGATAGGAAACTTTCAGAGTATAGGTAGCAGAATATTTTGAAGACTTCACAGCATTAATTTCTAAAATTAAATTACACATTTACTTGATTTATTTTAGTGTATTTTATTAGGTAAAAACATTTTATTTCTATTTATTACTTTGTCTTTTCTCCAGTCCACAGGGATGTCATCTCCTTCTCTTATGCATTGTCTAGAATTTCAGATTTTCTTTGTTTTTAAACATGAATTACTGCTTTTAAAAAAGAACAGGAAGGAAACAAGAAAGAGACCTTAGGCCTTTTTAGAATATAAATAGGCATAATCTTTATGTCTGATAGCTCTGCCCAGTGAAACTAAACTCTTGCAGCAAAGCAGATATGTCACAATAAAGCATTCAGAATACTAGAAGTACTTATAATTGGATTACTAAGTTTTATATTTATTTTGAAAATATTTACTGTCTTATCGCAGAATAAATTCTTAATAATTTTTGATGGAAAAGTAGAAACACTAGCTAATTTCTTCTTAACTTTGTGAAGTGCTGAAACATTTCTTGTTGCTGGGCATGGTTGGGGAGTCAGAAATCAGATTAAACAATATTTTTAGTGTCTGAAATCTCATGCTTTTCTCTCTTGTGCTTCCTCTCTACTTCTCTGTCAGATACATAGAAATTGAAGGCTGAATGGCTTTTCTTGAATCAAAACTTTTAAAAAGTATAAGCAGCTTTAAGTGTCACTGTATTTTGAGTGGCTAGATTGAGAAAAGGAAAGAGTGTGAATTCAGCTTTTCAGTCAATTTTAAGAGAGTAAAAAGGATTCCTATTGATTTCATCAGCAAGGTGTTCAGAAGTCTCTGATATAGTCTCCCAGTACAACCACAGATGGGAAAAAGAAATGCTCATTTTTCTCCCTCAAGCCTTCTCTTTTGAAAGTTCTTCTTACTTGCAACATGAACAGTACTTTTAAAAATAAACCTCTGGAATGGGACTGAACTCTAGCTCAGAAAACCCTTCTGATTTAGATTAAGGATCCACTAGACAGGATTTAAATTTGTAATCTTAAAATGAGAAAGACGAAAAGGAGTGGTAAGGAAATCTAAGGGGACTGCCTTCACAATGTCACCTGGATCTCAGGAATGCATGCATAGTCTTGGCAGTGATGTGACCAAAATGGCAGTGTGCCTTGCAATGCTGGCCTAAGTTGTGCTCACCTAAACTTTCCATCCTGTCCCTTTTTTGCTGCACTAGCTCTGACTGTTGCATCAGTTATTTAGTAAAGATGTTCTGAGGCTGCAAGAATCTAAGTCTTTGAGCCTGTGAATCATCATTAACATCCCTAATTTTCACCCATATAGGCAAAAGCTGTCACTCCAAAGTTGGAAGTCTCTTTCCGTGACTTCAGCATTCATTTGGTTAAGCTCAGTGGCAAAACAGTACCTGTTAAAAAAAAAAAAAAAGATGACTGAACAAGGAACAATGCTTTACATTAGGAAGGTCATCAGTTTCCTTGTCAGAACTGAAAGGAAATGTATTTGTTGTTTCCCTTGTCTTTATTTTACCTTCTACAAACACAAAAATTCCATCAATGATCAGTGAAAAAAGGTATCTTTTCGCAGTGCAATTGTGGTTAGACTTCCCCTCTGACAGCATGGACTGAGCTTCAAAAAAAGGTTCTTCTGCTACTCATTTAAGAAAATGGGCCTGATGCTTCACATTTTGCTATTTATGCAGTCCTTTATACCCAGATAAAAGCAGGTATGAAATGCAATCAGTTCAGTCTTGTTCTCTTACATCTGCTATATACAGACATAAATCATGCATGAGCTGCTTAGTAGGGAAGAAACAAGTTTGAAATATCTATGTTTTATGAACTTCAGTAGTTTCCTGTGAGTCAAAACTTGGCTGGGAGAAAAAAAATACTTCAAGGAACTTGGAGCAGGTAATTGTTCCAATCTGTTGTGTTATCTCATGAGCTTTCAGTGATCTGAAACTTTACCTGCCCAAGTTCTCAGTCTGTTGGCATTAATCCTTTCTGGTCTGGGAAAATGTTAACCACCACCTTCTTTGGCCTCCCCAAGGGCAAAATAGATCAGGAGTGTATGAATCTGCTGCTGAAAACTTTTTCTCTTTTAAGTAGTATGAGACAAATATGAGTGACACAGCATAAGTTATTGCCATACAAGTCACGGATTTCCTGGGAGTATGTATGACCACAGCCTGTTCTGTTTCTCACATGTGTGAAAGTTAATTTTGAAGAGTCAGAGGTGAACCAGAGGAGAGGAAATGGGAGGGCAGAGACTCAGCCTTCCTTTAGTGTCTCTTTCATGGAAGTGACTGAGCTTCATGCCTCATAAAATATTCATCACATTGTTTGAAGAATAAAACAACATGTGTGTGTCTGTTCTCAGCCTTCAGGAAAGAGAAAAATTCCTCATGGATATGATTTATATTCATTGTGTAAGCTTTTGTGTGGTTGGTAAGTCAGTGAGAATAAAGATTTTGTGGAAAAATGGTTTGAAAGATGTTCTGTGTTGTAACTCACAGCTCTCATTGTGCTGCAGAAATATGATTTCTTTTTATACATCACTAACAAGACTCTCTGGTGAGATGGATGCTAATCTCCACAGACTGCTCTTCCCCTAGAAAAAAAATATTCCTAGAAGACATTTTTTAATGAGCTATAGGAACTGCCTATCCATATCTATCCCTTCTATTAAAATGAAGGCAGCCAACTTCTGAAGATTATTTTACTGCATTTTAAACAGAAACAAGCATTCAAAAACAAGAAGTGCTTGCAGAAATATCCTAATATATTACTACCTTTTAATTCCAAAATTTTCCTTCAGACTCCCCTTCTGCTTCCTCCTGCCAGTCTCAGAAACAGTGCTGACTGAAACACTGGTGTGGGAACCCAGAATGCAGAGAATATTTCTCTGCCTGCTTTGAAGGGTTCTAACCCCCTGGACAGTACTGGTTTTGGCCTTTGTCCATGGGAAAATTAGCCTAGCCTCTGGGAAGAATTCGAATCTACAATGGTGTGGATTAGGTGATAGAATACTATGTGAGATTATCACAGGGTGAAAAATCTAGAGCTTTTAGGTCTATTTGCATAGTAAATCGATAAAAGCAAAAAACTTCATAATGGAGAATTGTTGTTCTCCAGATCTTCTTCTTCTTCTACTACTCCATATTCTGCAGTAGAAGTAGTTGGGGATGATTGGATACAGAATTCCGCAGTTCCTGTCTACGTGATTTAGGAACGTGTTGGACATTGGTAAAAAAGTGAAAATATCTTGTGTTTTAAGCTTTCATTGGGTAATTTACCTTTAAAAAGGCTGTGAGATCTTGATAAGTTGTCTTCTTGCTGCATTCTGTGCTTTGTGCGATGTCTAGGCCACACCAGTGGCTTGTACTCCTTAGATAAGAATTAATAAACACCTACCTGGAGACTGAGAAGGATGAAGTCCCATTCGCCTCCTTTTTTCTCCTGGCAAAAATCTGAACATCTCCCCCATCAGGGAAGACAACAATTAATGACACAGACAGCATTACACTGGCGCCTTACCACAGTGTCCCTGCCTCTTGCTCAGTTCTCCCCTCATAGTCTTCAGTAGCTCCAGATCTTTCATAATTTCTTTAGTAACATAGTCTTGTTTGTTTTTCTGTGCTGCCCTGTTAAATTTTATTTCTCATGAAAATAAAGACATTTTTAAATCTTTTGAATCAGTCACTTTCACAGATAAGGTCCAATAGTTTGTAATTCTTTTCTTTGCTGACTATGTGCTATACTACGATCAGTAATATTTCTTTATTGAATTTATTGACAAAATCCAGGTGAACCAAACTTTGAATCTTGCTCTCAGTCTTCTCTTCCAAACAGTGCCTCATGCTGTCCATAATCCTGGGATAACTAAACTAATTTTTTTCACATCATTTAGCATCTATCATCCTTCAAACTTCTCTCCCTAAAAATCTATTTTACACCTAAGGTTAAACCTTTTTTGGAGGCTCTAATTAGGTCCTCTCTCCTATTTAAAGAGTATTTTCAAATTTCAAAGATGATGTGCATCTCCTCACATGTTGTGAATTGTGGGTCTCCTCAAGCAATCTCCAGTATTCCCTCATGAGTGTATAAATAAAGTATATCTATAATAATATATATAATATATAATATATAGTAATATATATATAGTAATATATAATAAAGTATATATTTGGTGATATATAATCACACGGTTCTTGTCTTAGTACCACTCATCATAACACATAAGTTGACCCCTGTCACAGTTAGGATCAGTTACATGGTGTGGGAACGTGATTTCTGGGGGTGACTGGTTTTTCTATTGGTTCATCGTGGTCACCATGGCTACCTAAATAATGTTTTGGGGGTTTTTCATGGTGGTGAGACAGTCCCAAACTATGGCTGTCCTGGAGTAAAGGAAGCATCACATTCTTCTGTAGTTATTTCCACTGCCAGACAGGTGCAATTCTAGCTTTACTCTTCTATTGTAATTGGAATTACAGAGCAGCTTGCTTTGGGAAAACTAATTCCGTGCAGATGTGAATACTCAGTAATAACTATTAAGAGATAATAATTCTAACAGAAAATGTAATGTTGGGGAGAAGTTATACTGCTTGTGTGATCTGAAAGAATCACGTTCTAACCAGTTTGTGGGATTTAAAAATATGACCCAAATAATTACCTGCTTCAGAAATGCTTTGTTTTCTGATACTTTTTAATGCTTTTTTTCCTATAATATACTGGTATTTGCACTGTCATCAGACCTTGGCCATGGTCCAGGTCTCATTTATACTTGGTGGTGTATGAAAGAATAAGAACTCTCTTTCCCGAGGTGTTTACAATGTGAGACAGCAGCTGGAAACGACATGCCAGGGGAGTACAAGACTGAGGCAATACTGATCGATACACTGGGCAGTGATCTCAGCAGTACCTAATCGATGGGGTTTTTTTATGCAAACAGCACCTAAATAGTGTTAAGGAGACTCTGGGACAGTTTATATGAAGTTCTAAAGTTGTGAGAAAAAGCATAGAAACAGAGGTCCATCTATTATATAGTGTCAAATCCATAAATGGCGAGATGACAATTATGTTGTATTTGAAAAAGTTTTAGTAATACTGGGGCAATGCAACCAGCAATCTGAACTGAAATATTCTCCATCTAGCACTTGACCATAGAAGGCCTTGGCATAAATAATTGTTTAAGATTTCAGAGTTTTTTATAGGGCATCAAAGTTTATTTCAGGTTCATTTCAGCTGTCCCTTTTTTCAGAAAGCCCTGTCAGCTGCAGAATACCTGAAAGGCTCTGCAAGATAGTCTGCCTGAAGACAGGCTGACATTATGCTCTTTATCCTAGAATTTTGCTGAAGTGGTATGCCCATGAGTCAACTTTGTTATGTGTAAAATGGGAGAAATGCTGTTCCATTTTCAGTCCAAGGGGCAGATCCCTAGTTTCAGAATAATAGTTTTAGTGACAGTAATTGATTTGAGGAAAAAAGTTAAATATTTATATAAAAGCAAAAATACATCAGAAAGAAGTCTGCATGCCCACAGGTTCATTAGGCAACCTGTTTCAGACTTTTCCCCCTTGTGACTAAAACTGTCTTCCTTATGTCCCACCTTGACCTACTCTTTCAGGAGATACTCTTCCAATGTAAAACCAGTGCCACTTGTCTTGTCACTACAGGCCATGGTAAAAAGTCTTTCTCTGTCTTTCATATAAACATTCTTTAAATATTGAAAGGCCACAAGGTTATGTCCCTTTTTGCTAAGCAAAATACTACAGACTACAATTATATGGAAAATGTGCGTGGCAATTTTATTTTCTTAGCGCTTATCTGGTTTGTAGCTGCATCGCAGTGACAGGCTTTGGGAAACTTTGATTCTTAGACCAAAAAAAGAGTCACCACAGATTTTTTGGGACTGCTGTATGCAACCTACAGGATAGATACAGGCTTCCATTCCTATGGCAGCTGAAGTAGAAATTGAAAGGCATCAACCTCAACAAAGCAGGATGCATTGTTCATTTAATGTCAAAATTCAAATATTTGTCCACTAATTTTTACTCCTCACTAAGATGTAGTTCATTCAATATCAGTGCTACTTTTTCACCTTGAAAATGTTTAAAAGTGTACTGAGACTTATGCCCTCCAACACTAAATTTTGGAGTAGCTGGAAGTAACAATTTTATCATAAAAAAACTGAAAGCCATTTTCCAGCTGATGCCTGATAACAATTCAGCTACACTTCCACAAGTAGTGGGTATTTTGTGATTTTTTTTGGCATCTACTAAGGTGAAAATTTTTCTACTAAACCCATTAAAGACTTTAAAAGAATTAAAAGTGTTGTATAGACAAGAGAGGGGAAAACATTCATTTTATTAAAGGTAGATATTTGTTCTTCCATATGAAGTTTAATTTGAATGTGCTACTTTCTTTGAATAAAGAGCTAATTTAATGTTACTGATCAGGCAAGTGACACCTAAGGTTTTAGCTTTTTATATTTTTCATATATTGATAGTTTTGTAGATTGCTAAAGCACGGCTGTAGCTTCTAGTACTTATCTTTCTTCCCTACATTTCTAACCTTATAAACACATTCCTAAATATTATTGAGTCTTATTCCAAGAAGAGAACCAACTACAAGGACGTTCTGTTTTCCAATCAGAATCTGGACCAGACATAACAAAAGTAGGGCAAGAGAAACCTCTGGACTACTTCCAGTGGGGCAGGACCCCAGGAATTATTACCTAGCCAGCTAACCTTTTGATTGGACAGTATATAAGTGTACTAGTCAACTAGCCTTATAAAATTTGTAGAATTACTATACCCCGTGTTATTTTCACCATATTGTGTACCTGAAAGCTTTCAAGAAAAGGTTTGCTTTTATATTGACTTTACCATTGTTGTGAAGATCTATTCTATTTTCCAGGCATCAGAAGAATTTTTATTTCTGACTAAAAGAATTGTAGCTCTTCTTTTCTTTAATAGGAACAGTAAGTAAAAGTGATTACTTATGCATGCTTGCCATCCCATTAGGCATTTATGTAAAAAAATATCCAATAAAAACTCCAAGTAGGCTGTGGGATTTTCTTTTTTTTTTTTTAATTTTTGAATGGTTGGACTGAATAAGGTTTATTATTTCCATTAGGTCTTAGAATTTGATTATTCAATTAACCTACTTCAATCCAGGAAGTCACTTATAGTCCATCAGTTTAGTGATGCTCTTTGGTTTCTGACATGATTGTTTAAAGAAAAACTGCTATAAACAAATAAATAAGATTGCTAGTTTCTTTCAGCTTCACTTTCTTCTCTGGCTTGTGTCACTCTTGCAGCAAATTTCACATGCAGAGGAGGTGGAAAGTACTAAAGAATATAAGCAGAACGGAAGAGCCAAGGCATACTGATAGTTTTCCTTTAGTAACTCTCAGTCTTGTCAGGGGTAAAATAACAGATTTTTCTTTTACATTTAAAGGCACCTTTTTAAACATTTCTGGAGTCTTGAAGACTTATTCTGGAAACAGACTTATTTCTCTGCTCATAGACTAAAGAGGAGCATACAATGGGTCTATAGGCATATTAGGAGATTTCTTACCTACCAATTCCTAAAGTCTTTGTGATTGACTAATATGGGCCTCAAATCGTTATAAGCAAACACATATAAGATTTATTTTACATTGCTGAGTTACAGGAGACAGTTGCTTGCCTGCATGCTTAAGGTATATTTTATCAAACGTCCTTGAAATGGCTTAAGTACTGCTAAAACCAATAAAACTAAGTGCCCAAATTATCTTGTAGAATTGTCCCAAGAAGGCTCTGAAATACGTGATCATGGATTATATGACCTGACCTCGGTAGGCAGTTGTATATTAATAACAACACCAGCAATACCCATTTACAGGTAGCATTTATGGTTCCTTAATGTAGATTTATTCCAGGAAAACTGATAGCACGGTGCTGAGAGCAACAGAAATTTTGGAAGTCTACCCTGTGTTTACAACAGGAGATCTGAGAGGGAACTTTAACCTGCTTTTGTGTCTTGAGCTAAGCCCTTCTACTGTGGGAAGTAGATCTTTTAAAGCTGCCAGTCACTTTTGTTGATTCTGAAGTCTGGAATGGGAATGGAATGAAGAAGAAGGATAAATGAACTCATCTGCTTGCACTGAATGACAGAGCTGAATAAATACGATGGTCTAAAGTCAAAATACTGAAAAGTACTTGGGTCACTTAAGCACCATATAAGATGCTGACTGAAAAGAGTTCATCTATTATATTTTGCCATGCTGGATTGCTAAGGATCACTAACTAGCTGAACAAAGTGTGAGTGATAATAATTGATCCTTCAGAGTAAACAGCTTTAGCCAAATTAGTGTTTTGTTCCTGATTCTGTTCTTAGGAACGTGTTCAAGTTTAGGTTTATGACTTTTGGTTTTTTCAAGGACCTGCTTGGTCCTGGAGAGACTAGGTAAAAGTGCTTCATCAGAGCACAAGAATGGTTCATTTCACTGTGTGAAAAGTCAAGCAAGTGTGTCAGAAAAAGCTAGTGTGAATGAACATAGAGCCTCTGACCTCAGACACATAAAAGACTGTAGGTGGAGGAGGACTCCTTGATAACAGGAAAGCTAAGGAAAATTTGTGCCTGTTGCTACAAGGGGAGTGACCAAAGCCATGGAGATGGTGGAGGTACATTTTTGTCTCTGTTTTTACTGGTAAAGTCTGCCCTTAAGACACCCAAGTCTCTGAGCCTCCCAGTCCGTGGGACCAGACAGAACTCCCCAGAGGCAACTGTCTGGTGTCTTTGCAGTGGTTATTTCTGTCATCTTCAAAGATTGCAGCTTTGTTTCTGATGCTTGAAAAAAGGAAAACATCACATCATCCTCAAAAAGAGTAATAAGAAGAATCCATGCTATACAGGCAGGTAAGTGTTCCCTTAGTCCCTGGGAAGAGTCTGGATGTACCCTGGCTTTAGCATGGCTTTTGTCACAGTATCCCAGAGTTTCCTTATCACTGAATTAGTGAGATCCAGTTTAGATAGCTGAATGACATGGTGGCTGGATGCACAGGCTCAAAGGGTTTTGATGGTAGTGCAAATTTCAGCTGGCAGACATTAACTAGTGTTGTCTAGTGGCTGAATTGGTGTTGTGTCCATGCAGTTCACTGGCTTTATTAGAGCCTAGATGTTGGGAGAGAAAGCACTCCTAAATAGGTTGTGGATGACATCAGCCTGGGAGGAGAAGTCAGTGAGCTGGAGGGCAGGGTTTTATATGAGAACGACCTGGAAAAAAGGCTTTGGGGTTCCCCTAAGGCCAAGGAAAGTCTGGCCTCAGAGGTGATTAAGAGCTTTGCAGAAAGGGCCCTGGGACGCAGCAAGTTGCCAGGAGTCAGCAGTGCACCCAGGCATCAGAGCAGTGCCTGCACTAGGGAAGGTACCAGCAGGGAGTGGGGCAGCCAGTGGGATCAAGTTCTGTCCCAGTTTGGGCTACAAGCGCAAGTCAGATTCCAATATTCAGGAATAAATCCAGCAGAGTCTCCACCATGGCCAAGGCACAGGGCGAACAAAGAGAGGCTGAGAGCTGTGTCAGTCCAAAGCAATGGTTCACATGATTAGTACAAGTAACTATTTCACTTGATGTGAATAAGATCAACCAATCACCAATGGCATTCTACTGATCTGCTTGGTATAAAACCTTGCTGGAGTCAGAATATACAGTACCCAGTAGTATCCCCTCGCCCAAAGTATCAGTTTCTGTACCAGTACCTCACTGCAAAGGTAGCCAGGTTAGTGAGGCAAGACTTACCCTTGATAAATCCACCCTGGCTGCTCCCAGTCATCTTGTTTCTTTGTAGCTACAAGATGCCACAGAGGGTTCACTTCATCCCCGTCCCAGAAATTGAGTTGATAAGGTTGATAAGGTTGAGTTACTGGTCTGTAGTTCCCAAAATCCTTCTTTTGCCCTACCTGAAGATCAGTGTGATGCTTGTTTTCTTCAGTTTTTTGAGCACTTACAACCTTATGCTGAGCAGGAACCAATCTGGAGTGGTAATTTTGGAAAGGGCGTAAAATGAACTTTTTCCTTTTAAAAGGTTGAGAAGAACAAGTTTTCCAAGCTGCTTGTAGACTATGGCTTGGGATTTCTTTATTAACTTCACTAATCTTGTCTTTGCCACAACCTCACTTCATTTTGACTGTTTTATATTTAAACACAAGAGGAAACATGATATTTTGAAAATTGGGATGTTATTAATTTCCTTCACAGATCGGATTGCTGGTCCCTCTTTTTATAATCTACATCAGTGGATCCTTTTACATTTAGACTCAGAGTTTTCTTTGCTTATTGTAGAGCACTGCAGCTAAAACAGATACAGTTTTAAGTCTTGATATTCAGGTAATAGAAATTTCCAATAGGCTTGACCTAAATCAAATTTCCACTTCTACCATGTCATTGGAAGAGTATCAAATTTTGTCACTAGCCTTTGGATCTGTTCCTGTATTAATATGACTCTTAAAACCTTCCTAGAACCCTGTAAAGAAATTTCAAGCTGTACAGACAAACAGTTTAGAATTATCTTGGTTGAAGAAAAAAACTACTTTGATTACTTTGATTTTTAATCCTACATTGCTTACTTTGTTTTTATTCATATAAAACTAAATTTGAGTACTAAATTTTATTGCCTGCATTTTAGCTGTAGTGAAATATTAGTTCTTTAGAAATAGCTCCCCATCCATGCATGTGAATACATATGTCAAAATTTTGGTTTTCATTAGAGAAATAGTTTTCCCTGAGAAAACTATGTGGATAAAAAGAAAATTGTCAGACTCCCCACTAATATTTTTGATTTTTATGCAATATTTGACAATGAGGCCTGCCTTTTATTGAGAATTAATGGGGTTAAAATAATAATAATAATAACAACAATAATAAATTTAAATCTTGCTTGTTCTTTCTTATATTGGTGTCTTCCTGCAGTTACAACTGAAGAGTTTTCTGTTTCAACGGATCACAATTGACATAAACAGCAAGAGTGAAGCAGTCTTAATTTTGTTTATTCAATAAATCTCTGACGTGGTCTTGACTGTCACTTCTAGGAGTGACAAAGAGTTTCTCATGATTGTATCTAAAACAGCTGGTGGAAATTTGTCTTCTTCTTCCACCTCAGTGTCATTCACTGAGGAATGTTGTTGGTGTAGAGAAGTCAAACTTTCTTAATGTCTGACATATATAATAAAAAGCCTTGTACTTCATCAACACTCATGCCAGTCTTAATCACTTTTTGTACACTGAGCTTATGATCAGTGCACAGGCAGTGGTGTAGCATATATCTGAGCTAGAATGAGCACACAGTAGAAGAATTCTTGACAGAGCTACACAAATGGTAGGCTCCTATCCAGATCCAATTAGTGCACATTTGGCAGGCTTCACAAAGCTCCTGGGTGCCTTGTTTCTTCTGATCATTTTCAGGAGTCAGCCGCACATGGCTTGATGCTGTGCTTAGATGTACAGGTTTTTTGCAATGTTTGGGCTTCATATCAGAATAAAAGCTGTTGTACTGCTTCTTAAAGGGCATCCAACTAAAATTGCCTGCCCAAGTAGGCATAATCCAGCATCTATTTGTTCTTCCACCCATAACCTTTTTAATTAGAAAAATACTGGGCCTCACTTGGTTCACTTTTCACCACTAACTACCTTGATGTTATAGTACTCCTTGTTACTTCATCAGTATCTTGCTAGGCCAGGCTAGGAAGTTGTTCTTTAAAGTTACTCCTCCAACACAGGTTGGAGCTGCTGTTAGGTTATCAGACAGTAGAACTGGAAAAAAGTGCTTTCATTTCAGCTTCTTTGAAAAACTGTCCAAGAAACAGAGGACCATTTGTGAAACCACAGAGGTGAGTGACTGCAGACGTGATTTCAAAAGCACTGTGGGAAACGTGATTGTACTACTCAAAAGTGGGAGTTTAACAAACTGGTGGGTTGACCCTGACATGATGCCAGATGACTACCAAAGCCATTCTATCACTGCCCTTCTTAGCTGGACAGGGGAGAGAAATTATAACACAAATCTCATGGACTGATATAAGGACACAGAGAGATCATTCACCAGTTACTGTCACAGGCAAAACAGACTTGACTTGAAATTAGTTTAATTATTGTTAATCAAATCAAAGTAGGGTAATAAATAAAATCAAATCTTAAAACCCCTTTCCCCCACTCCTCCCTTTCTCCTGGGCACAACTTCTCTCCTGAATTCTCTCCCTCCTCCCTCCACAGCAGCGCAGGTGGATGCGGTGTGATCAGTTCATCTCATGTTGTCACTGATGCTCTTTCCTTTGTAGCCCTTCTGCAACGGAAACGTTGTCATGCAAACCCAATACACAAACCAAAGTGATAGGACTGCAAGTGACCATTCCTGCCATAATCATCCCTGTTAGGTGGACAAAAAGTGATCTTATTTTCACTTTCTGGTTAGATGTTCTATTTAAGCTATGCTCTGAGGAATTTCAATTCAGGCCAACAGCTTGTCTGCTGTGCAGTAATTGTATTTCTCTTGTATGAACCAGTTTGTTGGTTGTCTTAAACTGCAGGACAACAAGGTTTTTCTTGCTTCTACACGACCTGTGAGCACATAGCAACTGCTGCAGAGAATGACTGATGACATACACTTGTAACAAAAATGATTGGAAACAGATCTCTCTGTGAAGCAGTACTTCAGGACAGTGTACATTTCTTGAAGTTTTTTAATTAAACCATTTTAGTGCATGTTTCATGAGAACAGTGCTTTTTTAAAAAAACATTCACTCCCCAGAACAGCATAAGCAATTCATCTACAGGCTAACAATGTTTTACCTGTTGTTCCTTTTTAGACAGAAGATCAATAAATATAAATAACTTGAAAAACTAACAACCTTTTGATGTCTACTGTTGAAGAGAGTCAGAGAATTGACTTTGCATTGAGAGAATTGCAGGAGAAGTTGGTAGCTGCCTTCATTCCTTACTGTTGTCAGTGGGCAACAACTGGGGCAGACATACTTGGGAAATAATGGTGCTTTATACAACCATTCCCACCATCAGTGTCCCTAGAATTTATGTAGCTCTTTTATGTCTGATAAGCTAGATAAGTTGTCCCAAATTGCTCCTCTGTTATGAGTAAACAACTAGAATGCCTTTTGGCAATCAATACCTTTCCTCACCACCAGATGAGAGACAAAATAGAACCTATTAAAGATGCATGAAAATAAATTGGTAGCACATCTCTATACTTGTAAAGCTGACCTTTCTAATAGCACATCATTCCAGGGAAGCATCCATTTGTGTCATGGTGCTTTAAATTGATCTGCCTCTGGCATATTTATTTCTTTGTGAGGAACTGCGCTTTAAAAAGTATTATATGGGATTACTGTTACTGTTCTCATTGGGATGTGCTAAATGTTATGTTTAACAGTTTTGAAAATTTTGGTCTTCAAAAGCAGTACTTTACTGTTATGCTGCAGTTATGCTGGTAGCTCTTACAACTACCTTTGTAAGATTGTGTGCAGCATAATCATAGAAAACTAATTTTTAAAAAGTCTGTTATCTTAGTATTTCATATTCTCTATCCTGTTATAAAACTCATTATCATGATATGATAGGGATTGATTAGTGTAAAACACAGTCAATTACTATATTATATTTATTCTGACCTTTTTGGGGAACATTTGGGATATTATACTGTGCTGTATTTTTTTTAATATGCATTGAACTACTAATTCTTAATTGAAATGAGGGACACACTGAGGAAAACAATAGTGTAACTGTTGTTCTAAACTAAAATTTTAATGAAAAATTTTTTAAAAATTATGGATATCAATTGTATTTCAGCCTCACTGGCAACTCTCCTAACTCAGCGAGACTCCTAAGAGACTAAAACTTCTTGTTCAATTACAAGCCTTGGAAAAGAAAAGACATTCATTTATGATTGTGTGAGCAGTTAATTATTATTTCTTTGTTGCATATTTCCTCAATGTGTTCCTAGGTGCACTTTAGAATTGAATAAGGAATCCTTGCTTCACTGAGTTCCACTGTAATTTTGCCACTGGCTTCACTGAGGAACTGTGTCACTGGTTTTCCCAGAAAAGCACAGCTGTCAAATCTGATTAGTGAGATTTTACTTTCATTTTTTCTAGGATGCACACATCCCAATGTGTATAAAGATTGTGAAAACTGGGCCTGTATTTTCACCTTAAATGCAGTAATAGTGGTAATCTGCCTAACAGAAATGTATGATAATCAAAGTGATAATATTGCTTCAATTAAAGTGTGACACTGATAAGTCAAATGCATAATCTGAAAACCATGAACTACAGGCAGAAAGCATTATTATCTATGAATACAATGCAAATGAGATTATTATTGATATTCATAATTCAAAAGAGTTGCAAGAAACAATGAAAAAGATTCAGAAAAAGGCTATATGAGTGACAGGATTAAGAGCTTACTTTATTTTTTTTTATTCCAGGTGTAGTATTAGAAATAAAGTTACATATGCCTGCATGAATGGTAAGCTGATTTGTGATAGATAACTTAACAGACGAAAAGGTGGAAAACAGCATCCAGCACATTTAGGATAGCAACCACTTTTAACGATAGTGATAGTTAACGATAATTAATATCAGTGACAGCATAATTACTTAATAAGAAATGATGCAGTGCTAGTTTACATGAAATTTTTTTTTGGAAGACTGTGTTTATATAAAAAGCAGGCTGTATTTAAAACAGTCTAGTATGTGAATTGCTAGAAGGCTTTTTGGTCTGTAAGGCTGTAAGTGAGCAAATAATATATGCTGTCTACTAAACTAGCTACTAAATGATCTGTTTAGGGTTTTTTTTGGTTTGTGTAACACTTCCTACTTTGAAAATACAGAATTTTGCAAAAGATCTCTCATCAAAAAAATTACACTCTAAACTATTTCAGCTACTTTCTCCATCTTCCAGATTCACTATACCTGTTGCATCAGGTGTCATAACTAATATCAGGTATTGAAGTAATTACCTTGATAATATTAATACATCTTAGTCTTCCATTGATAGTTCAAAATTATTTTAATATTGCCTTAAGCTGATAAAAACAGTTTCAATTTTAAAATTCTGTAAAAAAATCTATAAAAACTTCATAGGAAAATGTTTGTGAACAGCTACATAATTTGCCAATCAAACTAGGTTTTTAAAATAAAAGTAGACAACAGAGGATTGCTTGGTAAATTTTGTATATTCTTGGTTGCATTCGGATGAAAAGGAGGAATTATGTCAACTTAAAGGATATGTGGGATTTTATTTGACAGAGAGAAAGAACTTCATCTTTTTAACACATGCAAATTTGACACATTCCACTTTTAGAAAAGAAAAACACAAACAAAAATCAACATAATTCAGAAATCTAAATCAGACTTAACATTAGAATGGGATCTATTGTTCATCAGCTCATTTTGAAGTACATTGACACATATTTCTGGAACTGTGCCTATCATAAAGAAATATTAATAATCATGTCACAGCTTCAGGTAGTACAGAGTCGATCTAAATGTCATGCCAGCATAGATTTTTTTTTTTTTAATCTGTTACAAATATTTATAGTACCTTTCCTTCTAGAAAAAGAGTAAAATAGCACTCTAAAGCCTAAGAATAGAAGACACCATAAAACTGTGGAGGGTGCTTGCTATTTTAGAATAATTTTATTTTTTACATGCTAAAATTTTATTTATTATTATTCTGATTATAATTAAGCTTATTAAAATAATGTAGTCCTCTGGAGGAATTTCTCTCAAAGATATCTATAATAAGAAAAAGTAGTGTTACATATTCATTTCCATACATGAACACATTGAAATATAGCCAGAAGTAAAAAAAAAAAAAAAAAAAAAATTAAAGAGTCAAACTTCTCCTACTCTTAATTTACACTATAGTTGTTCTGTACCACTGAGCACTGGAAGAGGAAAAAACCAAGAAATTATTGTCTTACCTTACATGTATGATATTAATGAATTTTGCTGAGCTTCTGAGGAGCAACAGCTAAAGAAGGAGTAAGAGAAACTAAATAGATTGCCTATGGTAATGTTAGCCATGGCAGAGGAGTGAATTATCTGATTAAAAAAAAACAGAGATAAGAGCAGTAAATTCTCAGGACTACATGATATTCGTCTAAGAAATCACAGGAAAAGGAGTAACGTCTCGTCTTCTAAGGAGAGTATATGATTTTCTCGTAAAATTTTTATCTCCTGTCCCATACAACTTTCCCCAATGAGCTTTGTTAAGCCCCCTGACTTTCTAATAGGCCCATCACTTTTTATTAGATCATATACTAAGATCCAGCATGCTCTTATAGGACTGAGAAAACTGCCTTTATTTTTCCTGAAAATTTTGTGCCCTGAAAGAGTAACATGTAAGTTTTTGACCTACTAAGGGCAAGCCAAATGCTCTTGTTTTTTTCCCTAGGAGAAGGATATTCCTTCATGCATTTATATTTACAAGGTGACTTACAAGAGCAGCAGAAAGAACACCAGAACCTCTGATGCAAGAGAAAAAGTAGTCAATAAGGGAGCAGATGAGCCAGATAAATTTAATGGTCACCAAAACATTGTTCCAAGTGGTCTACAGAGCTCAGTAGAATCAAGAAGTCTTTGAATAAGCCTATTCATATCAAAAGTGTTATTTGTTGAAGTCACATTCAAACAATGCATTCTACATAAAATCACTATGACTTTATTTGTTTATTTATTTAGCTTGAGTTTTGTTTGAACAGTAGTGAAGATAGCACTAAAATTTAAAAATAATCTTTTTCTTTGTTGCATATGAAGCAATTAATGGGTGAAATCCCTGCACACTGAGGTAAAAAGCAATTCTTCATGTGTATGGGACCCCATACAGGGTCTTGGCATAGCTCTGTCCTGAAGGAGGGTACCCCACACTGAATTAGTTCTGATGCTGAATGAGCATCTAGTGTGCATTTTTGTGTAGTCCACCTCAAAGAGCAGTGAGAAGTCCAAAGCCACACTGATCTCATGAAGAATTCCTGAAAATAGCCATGGTTTCATTCAGCTCTGCTGTTTCCAACAATGATTTTAATTTTTATTTATAAATGTATTAATTTATTTTGTGTGTCTTCTCTTCCACCCAAGTGGCTTTTTGTTTCTCTTCCTGAAAAGATTTTCCCTGTCTATTCTCTGGTGAAAGCTGCCTGTCTCCTTCCTCCAGACTAAATGCTTTTCAATCTGCTTTTCAATCTGCTTTGGAGAGATCACTTTGCAAAATATATTATATGACAATTACATTCAGTACGGACATAGCCTCACTCTTAGAGTGAAGATACTTGTTCTGTCACTCCCACAGCTGTTTATCAGGTTTTGCTGAGCTGCGATCATTCACTGTAATACGTGAGGCATTATTTTAACCAAGCTGAACTGGTTTGGTTTGGATCTTTCCTGATAATTTTTAAATAAAAGCTTGTGGATATTATGTGGACAAAAAAAAAAAAAAAAAAAGCCAAACCCTATAAAAAGTAAGTCTGTAAGAAATTTCTGTGCTTTTTCTACCTGTTTTTATTTCTGAGTAGATTATTTGAACAAATATGTTTTGATGGATAGACATGGAAAGCTGAGGCCTGAAGAAATGAACTCATGACTGAAAAGAAAAACACAAGCTGTCTTCTATTTTCTAGATTTCATCTTTGAATTAGCACTAGATAAAAGGGGAAAAAAAAAAAGACAAACCATGGATTAATGTGTCCAACGCTGGTTTTGCATAAAAAATAAACACTCATTAAAAATTCATCGACTGAGATGCTTGATTCCGTGAATATTTGAGATGCAACATGGACCTTCAATCTTACATCTACATCATAGCCATGTGGTGATTGTTTTGAACATGCCACAAGTTTTCTGTGCCAATATGGCAGATAATTTCTCAGAGAGATCACTGAAGAGTTCTTACAAGGCAATTATAACTTAATATAACTTTTTTCTATTTGCATTTTCAAAGAGATACATAGATATTAATAAGCAGAAATACTTAATGATAACTTTATGAAGTTTTTCTACATTTTTCTATTCCTCTCAACGTACAGCCATGTAACTCACAGTTTACACAAAATTCACTTTCTTACTAATCTAATCAATAGAATATCTTTCTTTCATTTGCATCAGAGTATCTGAAGAAGAAAATATCACCCAATGCATACACTTAAAACCCATGAAAATGAGAGTCCAATATCTCCAATATCAATTGGAACTCATATATTGCTTGCACTTATTGTTAAAGCAACATGCCAAAAAAGAAAATAAAAAGGCATTAGTGGATCAGCCACTCTCTTTCTGTTTTAAAGTGTTTAAGTTTTCTGATTTCTGTTATAAAGTATGGAAGGAAAAAGTAACAAAAGGTACACAAACACTACCAGATCCCACAAACATTTAATTTTCTCAATGTATTTTTTTGAAATCCAGGACTGAAAAAGAAAAATGAAAACATCAAATATTTACAAACCCAGAATTCTTGCAGGGTAAATGCCTCTATAAAAGTTGAAACACTTAGGCTGACCATGTAAAAAGACATAGATGGAATAGAAATGGATTATCTGATTTAGGAGATATCATGACATATCAGCAACTTAAATTAAAAAATCCTAACATTTATTTGAATAGGAAATGCCTTCACAGTGATTGTATAAGAACTTCTGGTATTCAAACACTGCAGATTCCTTACCTGAAGCAATTAATGTAGTATGCTCTCCTTCTGCAAAACAAAATTATAATAGATACTATTGAAGATGTATTTTTAAAGAGAAGTGTTGTCAATAATATCAGGCACTCAAATATTATACTTATGTAAATGGCAAAAACATAGAATGTTATAGAGTGTTGCTGTAAAATTCTGAACTGAAGCATATCATGCAAGAAAACCTTCATATATATCATATTTTAGTAGTTCTCTGTCAGTTCCTTCTCCTTTGTGCTCTAATCCTAAAAACTTTTCTTCCTGCTTTCTGATAATGTTTTGAAGCCTATCCAAATAATAGTTGTTACATATCCACTGGAAGGAAATGAAGCTCTCTGTTGCCACTTACAATGTAGTTTACTTCATCTGTTGAAAGTCCTGTAATATTATCACTGATACAGTGTAATGATGCAGTACCTCAGACATAAACTGGTCCATTAACTTTCAAATGATCTAAAATAGGAGGGCTAGGCATGGCATCTCATTTTAGATCCAGTCTTGCTGGATTTTGTAATGTTGCTGTTTATCTGTGGGATTTAATGGGTTGTACATAAGGCTTTTGCCTGTGACTCAAAGCCCCATGTACACTCAGAAAAAGTGAAAATTGAAACCAATTTGGCAAAGTTATATCAAAAGGTGCCTATACACAGGGTATCTAAGCATTGATCTCTAGGATTGAAAGCAGCAAGCATATAGGCTATGGTCCAAATTCACAATGGGTCACACACAGGCATCATAATATTCATAAATTCAGAGTCTAATTTGACAGAAAATGAAACATGGGAACATGAGTGTACAAGCATAAATAATTTCTTATAGGTCTGCTTAAAGCCAGCTGTTGGTAAAATGGGATTTTTATTATAAATTAAAAACTTTGTCTTTGGTCAGTCATTTGCTAATTCAGCAACTGTCCTTTTCATCAAATGGGACTGCATAACCAGGAGTTAATCTGACAAAGTGCACATACACACTAATTTCCAGATCTGAAAAATTATCAAATTTTAATTGAAACAAGTTAAAGAAGGATGACTAAGGATAGATATCCCTGATAGCATTAGGAAAAGGGGAGTCTGAAAGAGCATGCAAGTGCATGTGAGAGACCATTTCACTTTCTCACACAAGTGAAATGAGGAGGATTGGGCTTGTCCTTAAGTTTAATGGTGAGAGGAAGCAAGGACCCCAGTGTTGGGTTTGGGCCTGCTTGCTTTCCTTCCTTTCTTCTTTTCGTTTACTTCTCCCTGCTGTTGCTGGGTGCAGACCCCATACTTACATTAAAAGCTTACACTGATTCTTGCAGAACCTTTTAAAATTTACATGTGTTAACAAAAAGAGGCTTTTAACCCAGAACCCCTATTAGGCATAGTATCAGCAAAGACTAAAGGGTTGCTGTGAGTCCTGGCCTGTCAGGGGAGGGGTGGGAGGCTTCTTCTTCTTGGAATAAAAAAAGAAGTTCCGGAAACCCATTATCTTGAAAATCCCACCCAGAATAGGATTATCTAAAAATGAGAGATGGCCATGTTAGGAAATGGAATTATCATGTCTGGAAGGAGATTGCAGGATCATACATTGCCATCCTGCAGTCATCAAAGTGTTGTGATCCCTGAGTTGTCAAGGGAGGGTCCATTTAACACAGAAGCATTCAAGACTAATGATCATGTCCATCTGATCTTCACAGAACCATAAAATCATAGAAGCACAGAATATCCTGAGTTGGAAGGGACACGTAAGGATAATCAAGTCCAACTCTTAGCCCTGCATAGGACAACTAGAAGAGTCACACCATGTGCCTGAGAGCATTGTCCAAATGCTTCTTGAACTCTCTCATGCTCAGTGCTGTGACCACTTCCCTGGGGAGCCTGTTCCAGTGCCCAGCCTTCACCCTCTGGGTGAAGAACCTTTTTCTAATACCCAGCCTAAACCTCCCCTGACACAGCTTCAGGCCATTCCCTTGTGCACTGGCACTGGTCACCACAGAGAAGAGATCAGTGCCTGCCCCACCACTTCCCCTTGTGAGACTGTTGAAGACCATGATGAGGTCAGTCTCCTCCAGGCTGAGCAGACCAAGTGACCTCATCCACTCCTCACACGGCTTCTCCTTAAGGCCCTTCACCATCTTTGTTGCCCCCCTTTGGACATTCTCTAACAGCTTCAAGCTTTAAGTATTTCTTATACTTTTGCACCCAAAACTGCCCCCCAACACTCGAGGTGAGGCCGCTCCAGTTGAGAGCAGAGCAGGACAACCCCCTCCCTTGCCCAGCTGGTGATGCTTTGCCTGATCCACCCCAGGACATGGGTGGCCCTCCTGGCCGCCAGGGCACTGCTGACTCATGTTCAACTTGCCATTGACCAGGACCCCCGGGTCCTTTTCCACAGCGGTGCTCTCCAATCTTGTTCAATTGTCTGAACACACAACCAGGGTTGCCCACCACAGACGCAGAATCTGTCAATTTTCTTTGTTAAACATCATATGGTTGGTGATTGTGCAGCACTCTAATTTTTCCAGAAGGCTACTGTAAGAGATGGCATAAAAAGCTTAACTGCAATCCAAAAGGTTTACATCAACTGGCTTCTCTTGTTTGCCTAGCTGGGCTACCTTGTCATAGAAGAAAATTGAGTTTTACAAGCTGCACTTTCTCCTCACGAAGTCAAGCTGGCTGTGACCACTTGCTCTTAGCAATCTTTTTTGCTAACAGCTCCTACCTAACTATCCCTTAGGCATGGCTAGGCAACCCTTCCTGTTTAGTCCTTGTATCTTTGGATGCGCTTCAGTCAGCATGGCTATGAGTCACTGTACTGCCTGGGCACAAGCAGGGACCCCAGCATTGCAAAAGGCTACAGTCTTTTCTAAATTATCTTTTCTTTAGTGGAATTTATTGTGTTTAAAATAATGAACAGTAATGATTTCTTCTTTAGGTATTGCTGTTATCTTATTGTGCTCTTTGCTAGGTTACATAACAATGTATAATTGGATGCAATATTGTAAGCACATCTCAATATAACTATTGAAAAGTGGTAACTGAGAATTCAAAGGGTCAGAGCTCAAAACAAGTATTGTGGTTTTGCCACTGCATTACATTTTTATTTTTATGCTTGTAAGCTGTATGTTGCAGCATCTTACAAAAAGTGCATTTGTTTAGGGAAACTCAAGGGAGAAGAGACATAATATTGATTAATAAAATAATTTCTTCTCAGGGGACATAATTAAAAGCCCGTTGAGCTTTCTAGGCTCCAAAACTTGGCATTCCTCGAACTAAAGCCGTAACCAAAGGATGTTTATCTATTCCTGCAACATAGTAATATTATTACTTTGCATGAATAACTGTAGCTTGCTTAGCCTGACCTCTTTTGATCTTTATATTTCCAGTAAAATGGAACCATACTCATTTGCACAATTGGATGGCAATTTTCTATAGTTTTACATCCAGTAAAGAGCCTGAGGAAAAGGAGGTGGCTGGGTCTCTCCTTCCTCTCATTTTGAAGAGTTGTCTTCTAAGAATATCAGAGATGCAGAGGTCCAGATGAGGATTTGTTGTAGTACAGGAAAAGCATCATAAATATCTCACTACTCACAGTCATAATTCAAATGGACTAAAAGACAGCTGTAATAAAGGTTACTCATATTGTCAGGTATGCATATATGTACGAGTCTACATGCATCTTTATATAGATGTAGACAGAATACTCAATCTTCCAAAAATAATTAGATTGTATAATGTTTTCTCTAAGGTAGTCACAAGCAGTCAATTCTTTTTTATAAGCTAGACGAGTGCAGCTACACCTGTACTTTGAAATTCCTTATATATGTATCACTGGGAAGTGAAAAAGAAATCTTCCTTTTACCATCTTCCCCATTTTCAGAAGTTATTCCATTAGGCAACTGAATTTTGAAAATTAGCCATCATTTTGCTGTGGAATGTTCACTGAGCATTTCTGCTGTCATGCAGAGTCACATCTATACAGGGTGAAGTAAGACTAGAAGTTATATTTTGACCCTATAGAGTGTTTTTCATTCAGCACCACATAAGTCATGAATGGTGCTTTAAAGGAGTCAAAGAAGTAGCTGCTGTAAAGCTCAGTGAAGTGTTGAATGCCACATGCTTGAAAAGAGTTCAATGTCATTTAGTGCTCTGTCACACATCTGAAATAAGAAAGAGGAACAAAACGTTATTTAAATAGCCTCTAAGCTTATTTATTTCTGTTTCACTGAAGCTCTGGGCTTCGGATGCACCACATTCAGCTGATATGCAATAAAAAACATTAAGGCTAACTGCACAGATTCAGTCTCAGAGTATTTATGGCTTCAAGTGTTTAAATTTTCACCAACTTACTCTCCTTTTTTTGTTGTATGACTTTTCAGATAGCAGAATAGCTGTTCTCAATGTGCTCCACGTATATTTTTTAAGCATCTGCTTACAAAAACTTTTTTGTGGTTATTATATCTGGATTTGACTGAGCCTTGCTTAGAGTATGTCTCTTTCCTTCATGACCAGAAGAATGTCTTAAGATCAGGAAATATGATATTTTTAGTGCCTTTTAGTTTTCTTTTTTGGCTTTATTTCTCATGTTCTGTGTGGCCTGAATTAAAAGAATTTTTAGGGTGATATGGAAAAATGAAGGAAAAAGCAAATTATGGTATTGAAATGCCTTCTATATCTGGATGTTTTCGCTTTTTCAACACTTTCACAATAACTTAGAAGATTGAGAAATGCTATTATACTCATTTAATACATAGGAGGCTGAAAATAAATAGACAGAAGACCAAATCCAGAATTCTAGTTAAGGTGTCACGATCTCCACTGATTTTACTTAAAATTTAAAAAAACCTTAGTATTTGATCTCCCAGTGTATGTGATTTACCAGGGAAAACAAGATACTTGTAGCTGTTATGTCTTATCCTCCCAATTTAACAAATAGGACATACTGTCTTTTGAAAATAAACCAACTGGCTTTTCAGCTTTTACTACTGTGCTGAATGTAAAGAATAATTTAAAACTGAAACACAAAATCCTTACTAGGAAAATTTCTAGCTAGAAACTATTTCTAAATAAAAATATGCATGTACAGGACACTTCATAATTGTGGAAAGTAAATAACTTCTGTAAATTGGAGATAGAAAAATTTTAGAAGACTTCAGTAAGTAAAGGTGATGGGAATGCATTACTAAGAGTTCTACACCTGCATTTTAATACAAGGCAAACTGAAATCTGAAAGTTGTTGCAGAATCTAACCTTCCTGCTGAAGAATATTTCTTCAAATTAGCTTGATTTTGTGTGCTGGATACCAAGTATGCTTTTGTGTCTCCATGCTGTAATTCAAATGACTGCAACTTAAATTAGGTAGCCATATATAGCACTTTTTGTGAAGGAAAAATAAACAAATGAACTCTTACCAAGCTTTTTATCTGAAATCAATCCTCTTAATTTAACTAACATGGAAAGAAGAATTGATTTTGCAGATTTCTTCCTGAAGCATAATTGTGTCCTTCGTGTATTCTACTAGTAGAACTGTGTCTGGGTTCAGAAGCAAGGAGGTTTTTTTCAGACATAATACTTCTATTAATGTGGCTCTTACTGGCCACAAATTAATGAAAAAACTTGTAATTCAATATTCTGAGAGATGCCTGCAGGTATTTTGCTGGTCTGATGCTCATCCCCATCTGCATTTCCTCAGTTTTCTACCCAAGTATTAATTTAGTCTTTAAACCTAATGATAACCAGTGAATTGGCTCATAAGCAAATTCAGGCAATTTGGCTACTCATATTTGTTGAGGTAGGACCAGACAGTGTGCAACACTGAGAAATCTCCTTGTCCCACAAGGAAAGAACAAGTCCAGGGGAAATGCACTGATTAACAGAGAACATTGGATTGATATCAACTATGCAGCTCAGATGGCAAACCTGGAAGATAATGACAGAAGTAGGAGAGACATAACTGATCTGGCTTCATAGCCAAGAAGCCAAGGGATAGTTGGTCCTCAGAGATGTCAACTCGGAGCACACTGAGGTGATGTTGTGGATGTCCTCAGAGTGGGCTGACCAAGTCTTTGGAGCAGATAGCACCTTGTCACTGTGGCAGGCTGAGCCTGGTCTCTTCCCGCACAGAGGTGGGAGGCTTTTCTAGCCAGATACTGTTGTCCCTAGGCAGACAGCTGGGCTACTGTCTGAGCTGAGCTTTTTTGATAGGTGTTCATAGAAAGCTGAACCTGTCTCACAAAGTGTAGAAACTGGGAGAGTAGTTAAAGATAGACACAGGATTTTTGCAGGGCACAAGAAGATGGCCTTGTCATATCGAGTACAGGACGTGTAAAGCTGCTGATAGCATTTCTTCACCGTGAGGCTGGAGAAGGATCCCTGCAACATTACCCAGCTTTATCAGGAAAGATATATAGGAGACAGAAGAATGAGTTTGTGCCTGAGATGAGCAATGCATGTCAAGGTATGCAATCTGTGAATGACTTTGTGTTCCTGAATGAGGCCTTTCTGGATGTCTAGACTTTACTGAGTGGGAAGTCCTGCAGGTCATCATCCTGACTAGGGATGAAGAAGTCTTGACTTTCTCAGATCATCTTAAGAGTACTTAAGAGTGTGTGGAATACCCGCTTTTCATCCCTGATTTACCCAGATAATGAACAGAAGAGTTGAGAGTCCACAGACCTTTGCCTTTTGATCTCCCCTCAACCTAGAGCCTTCCACAAAAGCTCGCTTGATTTCTAAAGCTCTTCTACCAATCTCATTTTATAATCGCTTTATCTACCTCACTTGACACTCAACTCAAGACTCATCAAAGGATCAGAGACCTTGTGACAGTCTCCATCAAAATAAGAATTCTTTCAAATTCTAATCAAGGCTGAGACATATAGAACCTTCCCTCACTTATCACTCATAAGAAAAAGGGACTAGCAGCATTTAGTCTCCAGGGTGACTGAACCATCATTTTTTCACAAGCTATCAGCTCTGAAAGGAAGAGAAAAAGTAAAAGGATTTTGAGTGCAATAGGTAATTTGAAAAATGGGAACAGAAAATTAAGTTTCTACTTGTAAATTAGGGTATTTTAAACCCATGGAATAAAAAACTAAAAAGAATTTCTTGAAAGACCTAATCAATTATTTTCAAATAAGATAATAGTTGATAGGAGCTGACTATTTAGGGTTTTAAAGTTAGTAACTGCTCAGGTTTCATTTGCTTAGGATTGCATTTATAACTTAAAATTTATTTTCCCAGTTATAGGAACAATTTATATAATGAGTTCTGAACCTGTGCAAATGTTATGTTTTATATAACCTGCTAGATAATTTCTAAGCTCACTATAGATTTTGAAAGTGCTTTCAGCAAATTTCAAATAAAACGTTTAAACTAAAATTTTGAGGTGAATTCCTGAGTTTGTTTTAGATTTCATTCACATCATTCACCAGTTATTTCAAGAGTGATTTACATTTATTTGACTACATTCATTGAAGTGTGTAGGTTTACTCTGTGTTTGCACTTATTTTGGTGTGATAGGGATCTGTCCTGGTAAGTGACTTGTAAGTTGATAGCAGTCTATTCCAACTTCCACTTTTCTGCTATAGAAAACCTGAGTTCACTTTAAAGAGGACACCGAGGTGCTGAAGCATGTCCAGTTGTAGTGGGTTGACCCAGGCCAGATGCTGGGCACCCACCAAAGCTGCTCACTCACTCCTCTCTGCAGCTGGACAGGGGAGAGAAAATTTAACACAGGGTTCCTGGGTTGAAATTAAGGACCAGGAGAAAGATCACTCACCAAATACCATCATGAGCAAAACAGGCCCAACTAAGTGAATTCAATGAAGTGAATTTATTACCAATGAAATTGGAGCAGGTTAATGAGAAGTAAAATGAGCCCTTAGCAACACCTTCCCCCCACCCCTCCCTCTTTCCAGCTCTACCTCCTACCTGGTGGCACAAGGAGACAGGGAATGGGGGTTATGGTCAGTTCATCACCCAAGGCTTCCCCTGCTGCTCAGGGAGAGGAGTTGTTCCCTTGCTGCACCATGGCGTGCCTCCCACAGGAGACAGTTCTCTATGAACTTCTTCAACATGGCTCTATCTCACGAGCAGCAGTTTCCTGTGACCTGCTGCACGTGAATCCTTCCCACGGGCACAAAGTCCTCCCAAAACTGCTGCGGTGTGGGTCACTCTTCCACAGGGTGCAGTCCTCCAAGGACAGGCTGCTCCAGCCTGGGAGCAGGGCCCCTCTCTCCATGGGTCTCCCATGGGCTCACAGCCTCCTCTCAATTATCCACCTGCTCCAGCTTGTATGTCTGCATCTCTGTGGATCTCTGTGGGCTGCAGGGGCACAGCTGCACCTCAGGCTGCAGGGGAATCTCAGCTCCAGTGCCTGGAGCACCTACACCCTTCCTTCTCCACTGACCTTGGTGTCTGCATATGTATTCCTCTCACATGTTCTCACTCCGCTCTTCTTTTATCCAAATTAAAACTGCCCACAGCCTTTGATTTCTTCTTAAATATGTTTTCATAGAGGCATTACCATCATTTTTAACTGGCCCAGCCTTGGCCAGCAGCATGGCCATCTTCAGAGCCGTCAGGGATTGGCTCTGCCAGACCTCATGGAAGCTTCCAGCAGTTTCTCAGAGAAGCCACCCCTGTAGTTCCCCTGCTACCAAAACCAAGCTATGCAAACCCAATACACCAGTGAAAGGCAACAACGCTCATGAAAGGACCAAAAAACCTGTCTATGAGAACTGGCTGAGGGAGCTGGGGTTGTTTAGTCTCCAGAAGAGGAGGCTCAGGGGTGGCCCCATCACTCTCTACAAGTCCTGAAAGGAGGGTGTAGTGAGGTGCGGGTCAGTCTCTCCTGCTGTGAGAGGACAAGAGGAAATGGCCATAAGCCATTGGCCATAACAGGGGAGATTCAAATTAGATAGTAGAAAAGAACTTTTTCACTGTCAGGGTGGTCAGGCATTGGAATAGGTTTCCCTGGGAAGTGGTGGAGTCCCTATCCCTGGAGGTGCTTAAGGCATCTGGATCTGGCGCTTGTGATGTGGTTTAGGGGTTACAGTGGCTGTGCCGGGTGGATGGCTGTAAGGGTGACCTTGAAGGTCTCTTCCAACCTTGATAATTCTACGAGTCTGTGTAGCAAAGTGTATACTATCATTGAACACACACCTTCCAGTCCCTCCAGTGACCCACTTGCTTTGCTGGTTACCCCTTTTTTTTGTCCCTTCTAAGATTTGAGCTGTATGAGCTTAGACAGTGAATGATAAAAAGCAGATGCACAGAGAAGGAAATATAAGCTACACTGTGGCTGGATACCACATGCCCACCAAGCCACTCCATCACTCCCCTTCTCAGTAGGATGAGGAAGGGAGAAAATAAGATGGAAAAAAAAAATCACTTAATCCTGGGACAGGCTTGTGCAAACCAGTAAATTATAGGCATTTAGGATAAGATACTTAGCAAGTATCGTGTGGGTTTTTCCCTTTCAAATGTAGACTCACCTAAATTGAAGAATGAGACTTTGTTTCTAAGCTCCTTAATCACTTTTTAAATAGCTTGAGTAAAAGCCATAAAAATGTATGGTAGTATTCAGAATTAAAGCCTGTTCATAAACACAGCCTATGAATTAAATATGTAATTAATAAACTGTCAGACACAAACTGTAGATTTTTATTTTAACTACCAGGGAGATAATAAATCATTCTGAAATAATGTTGACATTCCTGTGTTCAACCTGTACATTCTGCTGCATATAATGCCTTCTGAACTGGGTATTTGCTGTAGTATGTACACGACTTCTTAAGGCAGTAAGTGCTGGACTGTATGCTGGGGAGAAGCCAGAAACTTTGCTATGCTGTAATTTTTGCCTTTTTCTTGCACTCAGGCATTACAAGGATTTCTGAAGAGTAGGTATCCAGACCAGCCTCTGAAAATCAAAACATTTTCCCTTTAATGAAATAAACCAACTAGAATAAAGTAGCATTTGTGGCTGTAAGGAGACCCACAGATCTCAGGTGCATTACTGACATACATAAAAAATCTTGGGGACATGCCAAGCTATTAGCATAATTAATTAGTTTCCCCACTAATTTTCAGGGTTCTTTACCTCTATCCATAGATCATCCATCAAGATAATGATTGTTATTTAGGTGTAATTTTTTTATTAGAATAATATAAATGTAATTCTCTCAGATGCAAATGAATATTCTGAATGGTATCTTTAGGAGTTTTTCCAAGTGTGGTTCATATTAGACATACTTAAGGGTTCCTAGATTTTTCAATGTTCCTATAAATCCTAATCACATAGCAAAGCTGAAAAACATATACACATACATCCTCCATACTCATTGTATTTCTAAGTACTTGGTATCACAATTATTACTATGAAATACTTTTGTATGCTTGAATTTTCCTATTCTCCAGTTACAAAACTGTGCAGGATTCATTATGATGCAAGTCACAGAATAATGTTCATTTATTGCTCCTATTTGTCCACAAGAGAAAGAATTATGTTCTCCCAAAATTATTTTGGATAACTAGGTAGAAGTTTTGCAGAAATTTGCAATGTTTGGGTGAAAGACTTGCAAAGTGAACATTAGTAGTGGAAACAATTGAAAGGTATATGGAAGCTTTAGTCATTTAAAAAGTGATTCAGCTTTCCATTCTGTAGGGAAAGTGAATCAAACAAGCTCTATGCCTACTTTACAAGCAGAAACTGAAATTCTGGGCACCTGCTGTCAGGTAAAAAGCTCATGGTGATGATCACAATATGAAACCCAGATTTTGTTTCTTTGTTAAATTCACAAGTGTGTTGGTGCATATATATCTGACTCTAGTTTTTTGAGCTGCTTTTGGGTCTACACTATAGAGCTATATAGAATTTTAAGATTTTAAGCATAGTTTTCAAATGTGGTACCTGTGAAACAACCCAAAATTCTAAGGTGATATGACAGTTATGTTTGTTATATTTTCCTGGGAAAAAATGGAACATAACAGTGGAGACCCATGCACTACATAAGACTTTTTTTTTCACTCTTTTACTTGAATTGTTTACATTTAAGGATAGTTTCCTTTTAGTAACTGGATTTTCCTGAATATCACATGCCACTATTGTACACTGTACTCCAATCTATAGCAGCAATAGCTATACTGAAATCTTGTAATTTGTTGTGAAGTATGCTTGGCATGCTGATTTCAAAAGGCTTCTATTGCCTTTGTTTCATAGCTAGATTTTAATCTTTGCCTACAACATATCTTGTCTCTATTTGTTCTGTGCCCCTCTAGCTACATTTCACATTTTTACTAATGTTTCCCACTAAGTACAGTGTTTGACATCAAAGTAAAAATGTGATAAGGAAGAAGGTCATACGTGACAAAGGTATGTAAAGACTGTTTTCAGGACACTGTACAACCCACACTGGTATGTGGAGGGTTGTGCCTTGCATAGTTTGCCTTTATTTATAAGCACCCATTTTTACTTTTTTCTCTTTACTGCAAAAGTTAGTTACACTAATTTTCTTACATGAACTTCAATTCCATAGATGGAAAACTTGGTTTAGATTTCATCTTTTTCCTTTCTCCCAAGACCCCAAATCATCTCGTAGGATGACATCATCAGAGTAAGTGGTCATTCTGACATATTTCCCATTCACACATCCTTAGCAGTCCAAATGCATTTGAAAGCACTGGATTATAGTTTTGTTGTCCGACAGCTCTTGACAACCTTTAAAAATGCACGGCAATAGGCATCTTTTCCATGGTTATGCAAGCATAGGCACATCTGTCATTTAATGCCCTTGTTTTTTCCATTACTCGTTCCTGAACTACAGCTCCTGGATTCATATGAAACCCCATATCTTGTACATAGACTTCTTGACTTTTTGCTGCCAGATATTGCATAACTAAATACTGATAAAGATTAATCAGTTCACCAAGAACAGTGTTGTTCATCTTCCTTAGGCATGTTCAGGAAAATCTTCCACTGGTTTCACTTGCTGGAAAATGGAAAGTTAAATTCCTTATGAAAATTAGATTCTATATGAAAAATGCAATGAAAGTGATATTGTGTGGGTTTTATTGTTCCTTGATGTGCTTTTATTTCAGATTCCACCAACTCTAGAAACTTGATAGGCTTGGAAGTAGAGTCTAGCTGAACAGGTCTTATGATTGACATTTAATTAACAGATTTGTCAATATGGATTTCAGACCACATTTCTATGTTCTGTTCCCTACACAGAAAGCTTGCTAAAGGTGCCAACAAATTAACAGACCCATAGAAACACTTGATTTTACTGACAGGAATGAGGTCAGGCAGCAGATTTTAACACTTTAAAAAGCCAGACATTTACTTGATTCTTGACTCTCATATAGGGCTGTTTCAAAACAGATGAGCACAATATGGTACCCTAAGTGGAGCAGGCCAAGTTGCTGCTGCTAGAAAAGAGAAATGTTACAGGATTTGGGTTTTCAGGACATTTCATTTCTGTATGTTGTCCTTGTTGCTAAAGTCACACAGGATTTTATTTATTTATTTATTTGTTAGGAAAAAATATGTATGTGTAGAGTCTGTAACATTCATTTTCCAGGCTAGTAGGAGGCACAGGGAGTCACATGCTCTTTAGCTTTAGGCTAAGCCTATGCGATTCAGAATTATGGAAACTGCAGCTGCGTTTATTAAGTCTTTAAAGCCTGTGGGACAAATCCAGCCCGGGAGAAGCATCAGCTGAATTTTCTCCCTTTCACAGAAAGTACATTATGGCATCTAAATGCTATAACTTTCACTTGGAGCCAAACCTTAACACCTATATCCTTGTGAAAGGATGGGTTGGTAGGCATCTCCCTTGAATGAATTTTCTTCAATACGAAGCAATTTCCTGAAGTGTCATCTGCCTTGTGTATTTTGGGTTTCCATACCTTTCAAAATTATGTCTGTAATTTGCTCATTTAGCTCAGCCCTCATCCTTTATTTTTGTGTCGTCTACCAAATGCCTTTGGAACAGGCATCTTTGTCTTTGCATCGACAAAAAAAAATGTCTTCAAATGAGGCACGTGCTTTCAAAGGGAAATTAAGTACGTCACCTAGTTTGAAATGTGAAAGCCATGTTGTGCTGGTTCTTCACTGTCATTCTGTAAAGATGTAGCATCTGGGATATAAGAAAAAGTCAGGAGAGATGCCGCAAGAGAAAGTGTCAGAACAACTCAATCCTTGTTCTCTCTCTCTGACTGGCAAATTTGTATAGAGGTTTAAATAGGAAAAACTTTAAATTGTGGAACTCTTGAAGTGATACATTGTATTTCTCTTGAAAGCTTTTGCATGTACAGGCAATTGGAAATGACTCCCTCAAACATGAGAACAACTTTAATAACTGTCAAGTGTCAGTGAAGTAGACATGTAAACAGAAGAAATGTCACAGTCCATCAGCTTTTCCCTACTTCTCCAATTTGCCTCCCTTTGCTTAGTGACCTAGGCATATATAAAGAATCTGTGCATCAGTTCTGCACTTCATCTGCTGCAGAAAAATGTGGGAACATGTGCTTGCCTTCTGTACAGCTCCTGCCTGGCATTCAAACTGGATTTTCATTTTAAAACTTAAGAATAATTTTCCTTGAGAAATTATTATGGTAAAAATAATGATGCCTCAGTGTTTCAGATTTATTCTCCTTTAGCGATTTCTATAGTGAATCTGCTCACTGCACATCCAAACACAAAAGCTTTTTAGCTGTTGTGCAGGCAAACTCAATTTGGTACCTGAAAGTAATGGCAGGGGCTTGATTATCCATCTCCACCAATTTTATCAATGAAAAATGTGACTTTTAGTGACAGTTTAATACTGCAAAAGAGAGAGAGATCAGAGGCACACTTACATTTCAAACATCTGAGAAAAATGGGAAAGCAAGTCACACCAGAAATAGAGGCCATACATAACCAGTCTAGACTTATGGGGACAATGGATTAATTTGCTTCATAAACAGCAAGGATTGCAGAATTGTACTTTTAGCATAGGAAAATTACAAGAGGGAGTTGAGTCAAAGTTATTTGTCAAGAATAGAGTTCAACTTAAAAACAACGGCAATAGAAATATAACTGCATTTTTCTAATCAATAAGTAAACTGAGAAAGTTCATTTTTTGGATGCTTAACCTTCGACAACCTTCTGATTTGTTTCCATTAGATGTTTTACTCCACCCTTTGAGAAACAGTCAACAGCAGGCTTTCCCTAAGGATCTGCACTGTGAGAGAGAAAAGAGTTAATCCCATGTTTTCTAAAGATTAAAAGATAGAACATATTTCTAGTGTGTGTTTAGTGTTTATTTCCATTAAAAGGAATAAAAGAAAATTTCAGCTCTTCTGCAGAAGATACTGATAGTCTCCCACTGCTATTCCAGCAGAGTCTGAACTCCTGGCTCAGCATTTTAGACTCCTGGAGAGGCCATTTGCTTCAATTCCAATTTCTGACAGTCTATTACAGACAGTGAGGTGATATTTATTTCTCTTCTTCTAGTGGTGAAGAAAAGGAAGAGTTTCATCAGCAAACTAAACAAATATAAATTTTCTTATTATATATAGAATGTATATACTGAACGTCTATAAATCATGAAGGAGCTAGCTTGTTAGGGACTTGGGAGGGGATAATCTCCTTTAAAAATAAGGGAGGACAGTCCCTTAAGAGAAATACAACACTGCTGGTTTTTAAAACATGACAAGCTCTTTTGGTGCTTCAGAGTTGTAGAAAGACCTGAAAATAAGTTGCAATTATATTTCCACATGATTCCTATTGCAGGGCTGTGGACTTTTTGTATTCCTTCTCTTTGTAAATACTATGTAATAGCCCAGTCTAGACAAATTCAAAGGTTTAATCCTTAGAGTCTAAGATAGTCACATTTTAATTTTCTTGTTCTATTCATAGATCAGATATTGTGAGGCAATGTCTTATAACTGTACGAGAATAACTCATCATTTTAAATAGCCTTACCTATGCATCAGGAGGAAGGTGGTAGAAAACAAAAGGATGTTTTCACTTATTTGAAGCCAGTTTTAAGGAATCACAGAAATGTGAGGGAAGATGACATTGTATTAAATAAAAATTCAAATCTGACGTACAAGATAGACTGACGTTATGTAATTGTTTTCAGAATTAAAATTAATTCAATTTTCCTAGTGTAATAAAAATTACATAGATCTACATGCTTATCTTTATGCCCCCCTACTTTTTTCAACCCCACAGAAGAGACCATTAGCTTAAGAAGGAGTGTGAGGGTGGCCAGGTTTGGTTAGAATTTCTTCTAACCAAAATTCAATGTATTTTGGGTTGGAAATACATTTCCTCAGAAAATACAATAAAAAGAAAATATTGTGTTGGGCAATGCTAGTTGTGTGGAATTTGGGAAGGAACTGTTGAGACTTGCTGATGCTAAGCACTCTAATGAAGACTTTAAATTAAAAAAAAATCTGATTCATTATTTTATCAACAGGATAAGGATTAAGTAGTTTTTGTCATAAAGAATGCTTAAAAATACTGGTTCAGACAGAACAGATTTATGCAATGCATATATATTTTAGCTGTTCCCCTACTCGCTATGTATTTGCCAAAGTGGATCCTTGTTTTTTGTTAACACATGACTTTCCAAATTGCCATGCATTTTGTGTCTCGAAACAATTTTTCCAGTCTGTTGGAGGCTTCTTTTTACTCCTTACTTTTTTCTGTCTTTGGAAAAGCTGTATTTTCCCAGCTGGAATTCCTCTGTTTGCTGCTTCCTGAAGTTTCAACACCATTCCCTCAAAGCAGTTTCAGCAAATCTTCCCTTCTTCCAAAGATCTGTTTTGGATTACTCTTTTAAAAGAAACATAACAGAGGCTGCACAAATAAAACACTCTGTAACCCAAAATGGTGCATCTCTTATTTCAAAGTGGACAACTAAATCACTGTTTTAAACAAAGTCAATAAAAAGTCACATTTCTCTTGAAAGTCTGACAGGCTGTGTAAGTAGTGCCAAGAATCATATGAAATTGTATGGACGAGCTTTTCCTACATAATTTTGGGGAAAAAAAGTTCATTTACTGAGTTCTAATTTCTAACTTTGGAACACGGAAAGAAAACAATTCCTTCAAAATGAAACTTAAAATACTAGGAATAAGATTTATCTCTTTGTAAAGCTTTTCAGCCCTCAACTGAAGATCCCATTCTCTTTAGTAGCACCTTTAGGTATATTAAGAAATCAGGAAGTCTGAAATATATTTAGATGTATTATTAACATGTCTGTTTATTTCCTAGAAATTGTTTAACTGTTATGGCTTATTGATTCAATTTCATTTCATAGTAAAAGCATCTCTTGTGGATATGAAGCTGAACATTCTCACATCTTATTAATTTTGGCTAGAACATTATGTATAGGTACTAAATTATTTTCTTCCGTCTCTTCCCCATGTTGTACTTTCCCTGAAGAAATCCACTCTACGAGTCATTTAAACAATGAGGAAGACACAGAGGTAGCCCCAAGAGTATTATGTAGCAGATTGTCTGAGTACGATTAGATTGGGGTGAGCTCTGAGCATGAAAAAATATGCTGATATTTTAAGTATGAAAACAAGATGCTTTAAAAAGTGCTTACTTCAAGTTGCCTTGCTGTTATACAGTTGCCTTTGTAGAGCAGTCTGAGACCACACTGGGACAGGTTTTGAATTTTATTCAGTTGGGATGAAATTTTCTGTGTTGTTCTCATACCATTTCAAATTAATTTTGGAAAGAAATGTAGTTTATTGCTCTTCATTAAAACATCCTCTTGAAGTCAAATGAAGCTTGCTTAGCTGCTCTTGGAAGATTGTTATTGTCCTCCTTGCACTGCTGAAACTCTTCATTCTCTTCTGAGGTCTTCAGAAGTTTTTAATTACAGTACTATACTGACCTTACAGGGTGAAAATAAAAATTCACTCTTCTACTCTCAAAAACTCTAACGTCTGTACATAACCCCCACAACAGCAAAATTTTATAAAATGTGGCATCAATAACTAAGCATCAGTATATGCTGCTGCTTAATTTTGAAGAAATAGGGTAAATCTTGTCACAATTATTCTTCTTTTATGTGGAAAAGAGAGAGGAAAAATCAGGTTTGACTGAAATAGACAAATCTATTCTCATTATGGAGAACTTCTTTCCAAATAGATGGTCCGTCAGCAGTAAGTATATCTCTAGAATATGTTTTAAGATTATTTGAATGATCCCATATCACAAAATCTGCTGTTGTCAGAAGAGAGCAACAGGTTCATGCTGGATCTCTGGACCAGGGACCTTCCTGTGCTTACATTTAACCTCGGATCACCAAATATGGATATAAATTTCATTCAGTCTGGGTAACTGAAAAGTCAAATTTTAATAGATTCTTAATGATCCCCACCAAGATGAAAAGTGGAAGGTGGTTCTCTGATGGCCAGCACTAAAGGAATGCAGTAGAATTCTGCTCTGGTTTTTCTGTATAATGATTTAGTGTTTGTCACAAAAATGTCATAGAACGTAATATTATCGGTAATTCTCTACATTGCTCTGTCTCTGTGTTATGCAGTAACAGACATTTAAGATGTCTTTAATTTTAATCTAAGAACATATTTAAATGTTTCATGAGATGCTGCCTTATGACCCAGTGCTGTCATCACTCTCCCTGGCACTGTGTGTGTCTAAGGAAACAGTCATACAGAATTAGTTCGTTTTTCTCATCCTTATTCCTCCAGTAACCTGGAGCTGACAAGTTTGAACCAAATACAACAGGGTAGAGGCCTCAAAGATTGGAATTTCTATAGGTTTTGTTGAAGTCAATGGTTAGTAGAGGGAAGAGTCCCAGACTGATGTTCCATGGGGGCAAAGGTGATGGCTGAGCCTTGTGGACACCTGCTTTGCTGGTCACAGCACCTGTTCAGGTAAGGTGAGATACACGACTTGTAATCTTCAGACTCATGGGAGGAAATGTTGGACATGTGGAAAGAGAAGAGAAAAGAGGACAAGTACCAGAAGGGCTGTAGTTACAGCAAGTTTTAGGTGAGAGATGGATTTCCTACAGCAAGGGATGCAAGCAAGGCAACAAATGGAAATCTGGCTAAAGAGCTTTTACTGTGTTTTCTCTCTGTACACTGAATTTCTCTTTTATTTTGTACTTTATATTTTTATGAGTGTGAAAGTGATTAAAATAAAAATTTACAACCCTGAAGTTTTAAAAAGGATTTGGAATAATTATTTGCATGGAAGACTGAATTGTTTCACCTGATTTTATAATGGTCTAGTTTATCTGTATGCATTCAAGTTTCCCTTCACTTCACTGCCCATCCAGCCCCCAAAGTACAGAAAATGTTTTCTGATATTTTGCTTTTAGCCTTACATCTTCATTTGTAGTCTTGTGAGACTGTTTTTTGAGAACTAGCTAAAAACTATGAAAACCTGAAACCTGTTAGCAGATGCATTGGAGCAGACAGACATTCAATTCTGGGATTGGCATGGCATCATACAGAATGTATTGCTGGTGGCATGAGGTAAAGTCTGGCTCTTATGGGGAGAGACAATCATTTAGTTTTCTTGACCTCAGTAACGGAAAGCTAGGACTACCTATTTTATGAATTACCTGATGGGAATAACCCATATGACTGTGATTTCTCTCTGGATACACACTGAAAAAAAAGCAGAAGCATTTTTTCATGTATTTTTATTTCAGCTAGATATTTTATCCTGTGCCTTTGGACCTTCTCAGAAATACAAGATAGATTTAATGCAACTGTTCTTCTGAAGTTGTTCATCAGCTGGGTTTGGCTTTCACATCCAGAAATAGTGGGACACAGTTTTACAGACTGTTCCTAAGCCAGGATTCTAATCAGACCCTACCCTGCTGAAATAGTTCTGCTGATCACCTGTCCGCTTTCTGGTCTGCTATTCACAGTTGTGCCTCATTGGCATAATCAATAATATCAAACCAGAGTTGTTTTTTTCTGAAAAGGTTAAATGTTCCATACAAAGAAGATGTGTAGAAAGCCAAAACAATATAAGCTCAACCTACTTTAATTTTTTAGACATATGCAGGTTTGAAGCATTTTGTGTGGAAAATACTTCTAGAGGTAGGGAAATTTTGTGCCTCTTTCCACTGTACAATAAACCAGGTCAATGCAGAGTAATGCTGTTCTTCTTTGGATGGTAGTCAAAAGATCTATATGCAAGGAATAGAATATTAGACAATGATTTGTCTTAATGGATCCTACAATAACTTTAGCCACCTAGACATTGAAATAATTTTTGAACTCTTCTCAAGCTCATCAATCTTCAATGTCTGCACTTCATTGCCTTTTCACTTGATGCCTACTGCACTAGAAACTGAAAAACAAGAATTCACTTTAAATATAACCACTTTCGAAGAGAAAATTTATGCTGACAGCAGTTAAGAATTATTGGCACATTTATAGGTTGTTAAGAATCCTTTCTGTATAGCTGTTTGTCAAGCAATTATTTCTTTTCTCTATTCATGTTGAGTTTCACTGTTTGAAAATTTGAGGGGGGAGAAGTTATTTCATATTATCTTTCTTACGACTAGCTTACATGCTTGTCAACTTCCCTATTAATTCAAGATTGGTTTGCTTTCTTTTTTTAATTGCATTTGTAGGAAAACAAAAAACAAAACATGAGAACAAAATCATTGATTTGACCTAAAATTTAGATCTAAGTCTTTAGCAGAGATAGATAGCAAAAAAATCTAAAACTTGAAAATGCAGCTATGATGCATGAATGCAATATTTTATTAGTATCTGTGTCTGTGTTTTGTGGAAGTGGTGTTAGAGGAGCAAGTGAAAACTCCTTTCTCCTGTAGGAGAATATTCTCAATAGTAATGAGAAAATTTCATGTAATTTTCTAGTTTTATGGCTTAACTCATGATTCAGGATGAGGTGAAGTTAATATTTTCATTCAACAGAAAAGATTTGATGAGGTATAAATCAAAATACACAGATAACTGTATGTGTAGATGTTTGGACTGGCAGATAAAATTGCTAATTTTTTGAGAATTCTGCATGTAGGCCTGCATGTGCAGATTGATTGCATTATGTCAAACTTGTCTAAGGATTTGTAATGAGCTGTTGTATGGAAAGGAAGTTCACTGTACATAATTCACTATCTTGAGAAATAAAACAGCATGTGCAATACATTTCCACAATTTGCAAAAAAAGATTGCTTGAGATGTGCCTAATTTCTAGTGAAGCACATAGGTTGTAATAGTAGCTATTGTTGCATTCCAGTGACAAGTTATGAATACCCTGTCAACTTCATTACAACAGAGAGGTCACTTCCATGTGATAGGGTAGGAATCAGATTCCTCCTCACAACACATCATACAGAACCAGGAATGTCTCTACATCATACAGATAAACTTTTATGGGCCCCATAGTTTTCATATCAAAGGACAATGGCAGTGGCATGTGATGAGGCTTTGATCGCCAGCTTAATCTTGTGAAGAATTTAATAAAGGAAGAGAAGAATTTCAATGCAAAAAAAGTCAGAAAAAATGAAGCAAATGTAAGACTTTAAAGACAGATATACAAAGTCAAATTGAAGGCCCCCCTGTCCCATCATTCCAAACCTACTGATAAGTAAAAATAATTTTTCAAGAAGAATATAGATTCTGAACAATTATTCTGAACAATGTTTCTCTGATATATTTTCCCAGCCTCCAAGAAGCTGCAATTTAGGAAGACTATAAGTTGGAAATATTCCTTATTTTTTTAGCAACCCATTGTGGATTTCTTTTCAGTAACATTGTCAGTCCTGCTTTGGAGCAGGGTAAACCTATGATCAGCCATAACATCTGGTGAGGAGGCTTTCATGGCTTGTGTTGTTTTCCTATTCTGGAAGCAACCGCTTTCCTTGTTTGCTTTGTATCTGTTAAGTACAAATTGTGTATATTGGCTCTTAGTTAGGCTTTATGAAGTTACACCAGGATTTTGGCTAGATGAGTATACAGAGATTTCAGAAAATAAGACGCATTTATTATTACCTTATGTTATGCATTAAAATAATTCAGACATTAAAAATCATTTATGGTGTGGAAATATTTGCCATTATCAATATGATCTTCCAAATCCCCTTTCTCCCATACTTTGCAGACTTTGCTTATTTGAGAAGTCAGATGAAGGATTTGAAGCAAAATTGTTTGTTTGCAGCATGATGCTCTAGACAAAATCATTGTTCCGTACTTGTAAGAGACTTTTTTTTTTTTCTCTACAGAATACTTATAAAAACTACACAGGCAGGCTTAAAAGTCCACCTGATCACAATAATTCAAACGCAAAACATCTACATAACCTGGCAGTTTTCTTTGATACCAAATAACTTAAATTTAATTAGTTTATTTGCTAACTGCTCCAGATTAAATAAGATACTTCAAACGTTAAAACATTGCTCCAGAATGTGTATCCCTTAGTGAGACAAATTTGCTATCTTCCTGTAGAGCCAGATAGGGTAGATTTAGAGAGATGAAATACATGTAAAGGTAAGCTCTGGGTAAGAAGCAAGATGTTGCTGTTTTCCAGCAAGGAACCTTAATTGTTTTTCTCCTTTTTATTGTTCTTTCAGTCATTCTTCATAAATCCTCTTTTCCAGAATTCTTGATGATTCTTGTTGATTTATCCTCTTCATTTGCTTCCTCAGCTTTCTCTTAATCCTTCATCAGTGGCTGCAAAAGAGGCATGACCAAGGTATTTCTTAACTGATCATTTAGAAAGATTAAAAACATTTCCCGAGCTGAGTAAGTGGCAAGATGAATGACCTCCCATCAGTCACATAAAACACATTGTTTTACTAACTTAACTCAATAACTAACTTAAACAAGTAAACTTCCAAACCCCACCTCTGCGCTGCTTGCATTTTTGTCTGAGATTGAACACCCAGCTCCTCACTGCTTATCATTTGGCTTTCCTAGCACTGTTATTCAGATGGTGGAAAAAAGAAGTCCACTTAGAACTATGTAGCTTTTTTGTGTTTCCAATCACACTGTGTCAAATTTATATGAAATAAGAGTGTATCATCAAAATATTTATTTAAAGATTTAGTATTTTAATAAAATGCAGTAATAACTAATACAGCAAATTACAAGTTTTAGCACAAGGATATTATAAAATAAGAAAATACTTTGAATCTATTGGAGCATAACCCAGAGTTATATGCTAAAGACAAAGCTTAAGTCTTGTTAATTTTTTAAGGTATAGTAGAGATCCAGTCAGACAGTATATTGTAGAAAGAGCCCCATACAGAATGCCAGTTCATTCCAGGAACTGCATGGTTTCTCCAGTCTTTGAGGGATCATTCAAAAACAAAGAAAAAAGGAGATGAAATCTATGTTGAAATCGTGCTTTTACAAAATGCCTTGATAAACTTCCTTTGAAAATATATACAGCATTAATATTTTTTAGTTTGAGTGCCCACCGATTAAAAAAATGAACCTCAGCAATATCATCCTTGTTCTGTAAACATTAGAGTCTACTTAATTAAAAACTCCTCATTAAATTCACTGTCTAAACCTATTTGTCAGTGAACTGGTTTTGCTTGTTTGTCAAAATTCCAGTCTCATAAATCTGTATTATCATTTTCTGCTAAGTAAGGAGTATTCATGTTAGTGCTTTTAATGATGGCTATACTGAGACAACTTCCTGTGAAGTTCTCCAAATGTTGGAATTAATTTCTTTTATCAGTATATAAAATAAAAATCCAGAAGTAATTAAGATACACTGAAGATTTCTTTTTTACCACTCTAAGAAATCTCATGTAGAAAATAACTACTTCTGCTGATCTATTGCTTCCTAGCAGAGAATAATGGGATATATATCTAGGATAGCCAGCAGTGAGTTCATTTATCAGAGAAGAAAATTCTTAGTTTAGTTAGCACTGCTGAGCTTTGTCTACAATGAAAAGCTTAACCCAGACTGACAATGTTTGTGAGAAGTGTATGTAATAGAAATGGTGCTAAAGTAGTTCAGCTGCAAGAAAAGATGGGGTAAAATACATTGCACACATATCTAAAATTCTTTCTCAATTTCCAAAGCAAGTAAATTTTGGTTCACATACTCATTATATGAATATGTGGTCCACATCATTAAGACTTTTTGAAGACTTATGGCCAGTTTAAAAATAGTGTATAAAATTCTGCAAAGAAATTGTTCTTACAGCTTTCTTGATCACTAAGCGAGGTTTAATGAAAAATTATATTCTGCCTGTTGTTTGAAAAAGAATGGGAGACAAACCTTCCTTTTATCTGTTTTATTTTACAGATTCAGAGCAAATTTTCTTACAAAATAACCTCTTTTACAGAAGATTTTTTTTAAAACAGTAGAATTACTCTTTGCTGTCACATTTGTTCTTCTACTGCTCTTATACAGTTGTAAAACCTCTGAGGAAAGAAATCTATCCCGTGCAATTGGTATTTACTGTCTTTTTTCTTAAAATGAAAAGCACTTTAGACATTGAAGAATTAATACTGTAATATCTGCCCTAATATTCACCTAAAAAAAATATTTTAGAAGATTTGAGATTTCTTATTTCTCGACAGGTATATAAGTGCAAGGGGTTTGATGCATTCACATCTTGCTTACATTCACCCTTAGGAAAAACAAAACCCACAAAAAACCCAACCCAAACCAAACCAAACCACACCAGACCAAAAAAAGCCATGGTCAAATGCACTAAAAATCTGGGCTGAATAAGGCTGAATACTCCAAAGCTGAAGGGCACAGCTGTGATGCATGATCTGTCACCTGCACAGCTGTCTCTGATGGCTGAGGAACATACTACACCATCACAGCAGGTTTGAGAAGGCAAGTATTGCAGCCTTAACCCCTGATTATACAGACTGTATAGCCTGTGTCATCTTTTGCAAGTGAAAGGAATACTTGTGAAAACTTTGCCACTCCTGATATTAAGAATTGAATCCATTTAATGTGTATTTTTATTCAAATGACTATTTCTAAAAAAAATTGTTAGCTGCTGGTCAGAAACTTGCATTTTTTCCTATCAGTCCTGTACATCCCTGAAATACTTGCACAGCTGCGTATGTACAATTCATTTCTAACCTTGGGTCTTAATCTGCCATTGTTCATTTTGAAAACTGAATTCACTGTAAACAGTTTGGTAAACCTATGACTCATGTATTATTTAGAATTGAAATGGTAAAAATCTGGTCCTGCATGTAATGTATGCTATATTAAAGTGCTTCTAAAAAGCTTTTATCATTTTCTTGTAATTCTAAGTAGAACTCTTCTTGCTTGCTTTTTGCAATTCAACTTGTTTGTTAGGTTTCTTGTGGGTTCACCCATTTTCAGTAATGCTGCTAACATAACATTAACCAGTTCTGGGGTTTAATTTTCTTCTGGGTTTTTTTTTTTTTTTTTACTATTCCAGCCCTAGTAGGATAAGTTCTCTATGGTTATGCATGCCAGGTTTGAAACAAAGATCAAACACTTTACCCACCAGTACTTCAGAAGAACTTTGTTTTATGGAGACTTTCCTTTCTCCTCTCTTAGCATTTTGAAGTCATTAGATTTAAGACTCCTTTGAGAATCAGTGATGCAGTCTGGAGAGAGAAAAGGAATGTAAAAGCTGCAGGGGGAACACTTCTCTTTTGCAGAGGGGTGAGACCATGGCATTGGCCAGTCTGGTGCTAAGAGCTTGTTGATGTAGAAGTGATGTTAGAGGCATGAGATGCCAATCACAGAGTGAATTTCAGAAGAATACGGAACAAATAACAGGCAAAAACAGCCTTTCAAGAGGGTAACTGCACAGTGATCAGAATCACAGCTGAGAATACAGGGAGAGTTTCCCAAATGAGGGATGATGTTTGACTGCTTGGCAAAGGCCTGAGGCAGACAGCCCCAGGTGCCTAATGGAAGCATTTTCTCTATGTACAGTTATGCCTTTCACAGTGTTTTTAACAGAAGTCTGCTGTGCCTTTCAATTCGTGAAATGGAAGTTTTCATTTATTGAGATGATTTTCCTCAGCTTTCCATCCTTGCAGAAGTGCATCTAACAGGAGAAAGTATATGTCTTGACTGTAAGATGAAATAAATAAAAGTCGTGTGGGTTTGAAATTCACTATTCAGTCAATAATTGATCAATTCACTGATCAATATTCTTATTATATAAAAGGAAGATGCACAGTTTAAAAAGTAGCAAGTTAGAAGAGGAATCCAATTTCAATCAGTTCAGTCCAGTCAGCTAGCTGAAGGGGACTTTTCATCTACCTTAACAAAATGGGGAAGTTGCCTCTCAGTTTTTCCAAGGGAAAGCAAAGGAATTAAATATTTTCAAGTAGGACAGCATGTTCCAGAAAAGAGAAAAACAGTATGATGGCTGAAAGTTGAAATTAGAAGCCCCAATTTTGTTCCCAACCTAAAGTTAAGAGGAAGAAAAACTTTAATTTATTGTTTTCCATATCTGAATTTTAAGAAATAAAGATATAGGGGTTGGAACAAAATGGGAAGCAAACCACTAAGAAGTTGGGGTAAATCACAGGTACAGCCTATCTCCATCCACCACCACTCTATTTCTTTATAGAGAATTTAAATTTATAGAGAATTTAAAATTCAGCTAGGTAATGCTCAGAATTATTTCTGGTTTTATTCTCTAATTGTATTTAACAGTGAGTAATGTGGTGGATTTGCCATTATCAAAATACTGTTGGATGTTTATGATATACATTCATGTTGTTGGAAGCAGATGAGAAGTTAGTAGAAGTTAATAAAAAGTGCACATTTACTTGGATTCCTCAATTACTCTTTCATTTTATTTGCCAGAAACACTACCATGGACTGTAGCTATTAAATACAAATTTCACTTTCCACTTCATCTTACTTATATATAATGTATTTTTAGGACAGCATATTAATATTAAGAGAGTGATGAATCATTAAGTAGTACAGGAAAATCCATGTATTGATTTGTCTTCATTTTGTGTGAAATTCATAAGCTAAATTACAGTTCTTTCATTTGGAGGTTTGGAGATTTTTATCTTATTTCTAGTATATGGATCAAACAGTTCATTTATTTCTTTTATTCTGCCTGAAAAATAAACATCACTGCCTTTGGTCCCTGTCTATACTCTACTTTTACCTCTTACTCTAAGTGCATAATGGATGGGAGATGCTATTGTGGGAAAGCTTGAGACTGTATCAGCACGTACTCAGCTACTGTTATGACCAACATGCAGTGCCTCTGAAATTATCATCCCTTGCATTCCTATACATATGACTCATGCTTAATTTGTGTAGTGTTTTTAATTTTAATGAGGAAGAGATAGAAAGTATTTATGCATTTCCTGTCATGCTTCAGGTAGACACATGATTAAAACCTTGTAATCAAGAAATAATTTTTCACATTCATAGAATGCTTGTCCTGCTGCTCAGGACCTATTTTTAATTAAAAATCTGAGCTCTGGTATATATGGAAATATCATTATGTTAACTATAATAGCCATGAAAATATGAAAGACTCATCCACTATCTCAGTAGAACAGAGAAGGAAAGCAGTGGGATATGTTTCACCTTCCTTAGCTTTACAGAATGAATTGTAATGGACACAGTATAACATGAGGTTTTCACAAGGTTAGCCCTCCCTTGGTGATTTGCTGTCTGAATGTGAAAAAAACTCTATGGCAGAACTGAGAAACTTTAACTCTTTCTTATTTTTCCACAGGAAAACATTAATATTTTACAGTGCATAATGTAAATCAGACATGGTGCTTCATTAAGAGCAGTTCAGAAGTAAAAAATACAGAATTTTTACTTTTTGAAATGTGGTAAATATATGGTAAAATAACACAAAATGCAATATAAGAGTATAACAAATTTCTCCACAATCTGTGGTCTGCTTCATACTGGAACCTTTCATCCTAGCAGTGGAGTAGGTAAGTTCTTTCTAGTTTCTGTTCTTAGAAGGATTAATATAAGAAACCCAAGCTTAAAGTGCAAGAGTATAGAACTTTATATGAAGAATAAAGGAGGAGGTCTCCACAACTTGGACTTTTCTGATGATCAGAACTCGCTGCACACACACTCTGGTATCTGCAGACCTTGCTAAGCCATGCCGCAAAGCAGAACCCTGCATAATCTTGACAAACCACTGGCTTAAGTGAGCGTGGCTTTGTGTTGGTCCAGACACAAGTTTGTTGGTCATTCATCCTTTATTTATACATATGGCTATATATTTATATTCCTTTGGTTATACCTTGTTAATCGTTTATTCCACAGATTGTGATTTTACAAAATATATTGTTGTGTACCCAGACATTACATATGGAGAATATACTTGACTTGCATGGGTGCCTAGTAACTGTATGGCGCTTTGACTTCAAAGGGAAGATAAGTGAAATCAGTCATAGCTATATTGCATGCCAATGCTTCTCACTCCAAAGTGCCAGCTGAATCTTTTCTGGATCCATTGCAGCTGCACTAGATACAGATGCAGAACGTCTGCCTGAAAGTTTTGTCTTTGCCTCTCTTTGAATGCCTCTCTCAGAATGCTGTAATAATTGTACAAGTGAACAGATGTGCAGGTATGGATTGCCTGAGAAATATTAGAAAGTACTGGAGATGAACACAGCATAGGGAAAAATCTCTTCATTTTTATTTCTATGGATTCTAACAGCATGGTGAATATTCATACTTTGAAATATATGGGTTGGTCCAGGCAGCCCAGAAAACATGCAGTTTTCTTCATGGGTATTTTCTTGCACCGGAGCATGTTAGCAGATGCTGGTATTTAACTGTTCTTTCTTAAGTCCTTCTTCCTTCTTTTCTTTCCATGTGCAAAGGTGAGGTGTCTTGCTCATTCTCATTTCAAAAATGCTCTCCATTTAGCAAAACAGATGTTCTCTTCAAATATGCTTCAGGTAATATGGACATCTCTGCCTTTCCTTAATGAATCCATCTCAACCAAATTACATATGCATAAATGCAGCCTAAGTCCTTCAAGGACACGCTCATTAGCTGTGTCATTTTGGATTCACTCTTTGGAATAAATATGCCCCTGTGGCTGTTTGAAGCATTTAGATTCACAGATTCTATTTGAAAATAGCGATTTGATATATATTAACTATACATTGCTATGTACACAGAAAGAAAAAAGAGACAAGAAGATAGTTATTCACTAAAGTGTAAAATAAGTTGACTTATTGCACAGTCCTGTATCCTTTTCACATACATAAAAAAATGAGACTCTGATCAATCATCCCTACTATCCTAATTTATTCACAGTGATATAGCTTAGCTAACTGGATTTTCCTTATTTATAATGAAGTGACAGAAAATATTTCTAGCTACAGTAATTCACTAATTCACAAATACAATCACCATAGGTTTTGGGAGATTTTGATTTCTGTTAGTGTAGGTAGATGAAATATTTCTGTAATATGGCATACTGTAACATAACTTGAGATAAAACATTTTCAAGGGAATGTCTGCTATACAGAAAACCTATAGGGAGATCCATCAACATCAGAAAAGCTTTAAAGTTCTGAAGCATTTTTATTAAGTGATCTTAAATCAAGTTTTGTTGAAACAGACAAAATACGTGGTATAAGACTGCATGACTAGATACAGTAAAGAGATACTGCTTTATTCTTAGCTGCTCAAACTTCGTGCCAATGACTGTCTAATTAATCAGCTTTGCCACTTTAAGTTCCATTTTTTAGGCTGTTTTTTGCCATGTAAAAACAAAGAAGTGTAGTTACAAACGTCCCTCAGAGCTGATACTAGCTGTGCTACTGCCAAAATCAACGAGAAGCTCTCTCTTGGTGTCAGTGCCAAATAGAGGAAACCTGTATGGGTTAAACCAAAACATAGCAGTGCTATCTGCTGTTGGAAAGGACATTTGGAATCATCATACAATCACTATTTCTTTCTTTTGCTCCTTTATCTACTAGGAAACACTCAACCTTACCTAGTTAGAGGTTTTGGTCCTTTTTGTTTTATTGTAAGAAACTTCAGAAACAAACACCCACACTTCCATCTGGTTCTAAGGAAGATGATTCTGACAATTAAAAGTACTTCAGTTCTAGGAAATCTCCAGTAGGCTGGAGTGACAGATCCTCCAGAAATAAAGTTGTGTTGTATACTGGTATGTGAGAACAGGGAATGTAACAATTGCAGATTCATAATGTTTTATTATATATTACATTTGAGGACTCATCAAGGCACAAGAGCATGCATTTCATTACAAAAAAACAAGGATTTAATACAGGTAAAAAGTCATTATGGCACTCAAGGGCAAAATAAACTGTAAGCAATGCAGCATTCCTTCATAACAGTAAAGCAATATATATTCTGCTTCAAGCCTAATCCTAATAAATAGGCCCTAATCCCATACAATTCTCCAAACAACTGAGAAATAGAAACACAGTATTTACAGATTGGCATTTCTCCTGTCTGTTGCTTGGCCTGTCTTCAAATATTATTTAAGGATCTTTTTCTACTGAAAGTTGGTCTGAGAAGAATTTGACAATACTGCTAATACTAAAAATCACATAAATACTAAAAATGGGCTGAAGCACAGTCCTGTTCCACCTTCCCCTAAAAATGGGAAAGTTCTTCATACCACTGTTATAAAACAGATTATACATTTAGATTACAAATACATATCGAAGCAGTTTTTTGGGCTTTTGTAGGAACAAAACTGTTGTACAGTGTTAAAAGCATCTGTTAAGAACAAACACATCTTTCCACTTCCAACAAAGTCACTTACCACATTCCTCTTATGTTCTCTGGGAAATCATTACACTGATGACTCCATTATGCAGATCTTTCTAAGTTAGTCTGAAAACCTGCATAGTTGTAGCACTGCAGTGCTCTCTGGTACTTTTCCAAAAGGCTAATTATCCGGTGTCAAGCACGTTGCTAGTGGAGTGGTGCTAATTACCTTTTTTCCTCTATTTGTTCAACTAAGGAACTTAATTAGGTTTAACTTAGGCCCATTGCTTTTCACCGGTTCTTAAGTTGAAACTTGCTGCTGCTTTGTCAGTTCTAATGAAGAAACTTACCTATTTTTTCCAAACATTTTAGCTGTGTTATTTAAACATGTTTTCCCTTCTGACAGATGGCAGTACTGCCTAAGACTAAATGGACAACACAGCCTCTCTACAGCTGCAAGAATATTCACAGACCATGTCCTCTTGGTGCAATTCTGTGGGCATGTGAGAGAGAAGGGTGTGATGGGGAACTTTCAACTTGGCTTGGCCAAGAGTGAAACATTGTCCAGCTTGGGCTAGAGAGCAGGAGAAACATCAACACGTTGGAGGTTCTCACTGAGACAGCAGGATTGGAACACCCACCCTGCAAAGGGAGATTGTGGGATTGGTTCAGTGGGAGCAGATATGGCTTCACAGCACCTGACTGCATGCCAGTACAGAGTGAAGTGGATCACAGGGGTGGGGATGGACTCTTCACTGTGATTTCCAGTGTGAGAATGAGAGATATTGGCTAAAACAGGAGAAGTTTTAAGGTTTAAGACAAGTTTTTCCCCACAAGGGCAATCAGGGATCAGCACAGGGCACAGGGAGGTGGTGTTGCCCTTCTCCTTGGAGGATTTCCAAACTCCTTGCAATAAAGCCCTGAACAACTCAGTCAGACTCCATGGCTGAGCCTGTTCTGAGCAAGGGGTAGCACTAGAACCTCCTGAGGTCCCTACTGGCTTGATGTATTATGTAACTGCTTTGATCGCCTCCATGATATTTCACCACTACTTAGTCTGACTTACACATTGTTACCCAAAGATCAGCCGCTGTAAATCACATACAATTTGAAGACCTGCCTTCAGCAAAACAAAGCAATAGAAATACTACTAATAGAAATAATACTAAGATATTAGTCCTAGCAGCGGATTTCCCCTGCTTTCCATGGACTTTCACTTTAGTTAAAATCTAAATACCTTAGACAGAGAAGTCCTGTGCAAATGCAAAATAACTTTTATTTTTATTGTAGTATAGAAAAGTCTTAGTAAGTGTAGGGGTTGCAAGCTTTGTGCTTTAAATTCTTTACCCTCCATTTAGATTCAATTTTTGTCTCTTGTGAATGATTCTTCCAGTATCATGGGATGCTTCTTTCATCACAATATTTTCAGTAACATCCACAAAATCTCTGAAAGTCAAGCCTCTGCAAAGTATTAAGAACTATTCTGCAGGGAAAACATCAATGCTACTGTATTTCAACTAAGAAATATGATACTTGAAAGCAAATACAGTCCTTGAATCTATTGTAATATAAAATCTGAGTGATATATCACCTTGGGCATGGCAACAGTTCTAGGAGTAACATGACTGAGATCACTTCCTACTATTAAGAAATGAACATTCTCTTCCATGTAAAGTAGAAAAACATTACTTAGTGAAGGGTATGTGTCCACATCAGCTGCTGACAGATAACCTTTGCAATAGTAGATGAAGTGGGTGCACCAAAGTAAATGTGTCCACACTGTTACATTTGAAATTTTGCCACTTTCAAGGGTTCTACATAGATATAGTTTTCCATGGTTAAACAGAAATTTCCAAGTGTAGTAATCATAGAATTGACTGTATTTTTGAGATTTGCACCATCTATCCATGGGGACTTGAAAAGATTAGAAATATTGTTTAAATAAGTAAATCAAATGTGGTGAAATCTACAGGACAGAATTGTGCTGCATTGCATATATGCCATTCCCAGTCAAGCCCACACACTCAACACACACTTATTATACAAGGTGAGTACTGTGTGAGAGTTAACAAGAAGGAATATGGAATTCAATATATTATCTGTAATATCCAATAGACTTTTAAGCAGCTGAATAGTACTATAGATGTATTTGAGATCCTGACATGACTTAATAGGTAGCTAGAATTCAGTTGCCTTTGAAGTTGGTTTATTTCGATGCTTCTAGAATTTCAAAGAAAGGTTCTTCTCCAGCTGCACAGTGGAGTTTTAGACAAGCCAGTTAACATACACTCTTCAAATTGACCTGGAATGGATAAAGTTCTACAGTTTTTATGATATGTGTTGAATTTAGGCTGACCAGTATTCAAAGCTCTTAAGTGGAAAGTACTAGGGACTCCAAACTAAACTTTCTGTGTGTTACCATTTTTGCAGATTGTACTACAACTGCATCAATGTCTTCCTCACCTGTTGTCATAACTTCGTATAAATTTCTCTTTTTAAAATTTTGTTTGGGTTCATATTTCTACTATCTCTGTAATCTCATTAGCATACACTAAAGATGTATAAGGATGTTGTTAAAATGTATCCCCTTAAAATATGGTATCTTTGCTTTCATTTTTGAATTAATGGAAAAGGTATTGTGGATCCTGTGTAAGGGAAGTGTATTGGACCATAAATTAGAACTCTTTGGCTGGAAACGTGGCTACAAAAGCCATCACTTTACCACTAGTTTTCCTTATGTCTTCATGTCTGCTCCATTCTCTGACCTTGCCATTATCTTGCTTTTTCCTGCTGAACAAAAGTAATCCCATTTCCTAGATCTGACCTGTAGAAAACTGTCACAACACAAATCACTTGATCACTGGCTCGACAACCTGAGTCATGTCAGAAAGTCACTGCCCAAATCTGTTTTGGAAACTCCTGAGGACCTGACATAATGAATCAGTTCTCCCTGGTGAGGTTTGCTGTGGGTTTCTTTTAGGTTTTGGTTTTTTGGTTTGTTTTTTAGTGGTTTGGTTTTTGTTTTGGGTTAGTTTGGTTTTTTTGTTTTGGTTGATTGGTTTGTTGGGGAGATTATTTGTTTAGTTTTGGGTTTTATTCAGTTTTGCCAAAATGATCTGTTAAGAATCTGTCTGTTTTTCGCTTTCTTTCTTTTTTGTGGCAATGTGGTTAAAAACAAATGGGATGTGTGCATAAAGCATGCACAGTGCGGTTAGTTCACTTCAGGAACTTCAAAGTTGCCACTTGACCAACAGAAATGTCAGCATGAATGATGTCACGCAATGATTACAGTTAGCCTCTCTGCACTTACTGTGCTTTGCCTATTCCTTTGCTTTTGCCTGCTTGACATGGAAGATTTTTTAACTCATCAGAAGATAAGTTTCAAATAATTGGATTTTAAAAAATCTATCAAAAATTTGACAAAATACCTGAGGAAAATAGAAAAATAAAAGAATTCTTGTGTTGTTGATATGTCACTACTATTTTACATTACTATGTCTTCAGAGATGTAGATGGATTATAAATAATTTATCATGTTATCAGTTATTAGGGTGTTATCTGTCATCAGAAATCTCAGACTCCAGTTTCTGTATGCTTTTTCTTTTCCTAAAGTGAATTGACTCATCAGGGTCAATACCATGACTTAGATGTCATTGGTTTTGTGCAGGAAATATAGAAAGGATCATCGGCTATGGAAATCTGTAAGAGAAGATTAAGCCATTGTAATTCTGAAGCTAAAAGACAGTTACAGAGATATAAAAAAAAGTTTTTGATTAACGTTTCTGTATAGAAGGATATCACAGCAAGATGCAGGAGGAATTTCCTTCTGGAAATTGGGGTGAATCCAGTCTTCCAAGCTTCTTATTAAAAAAATTTGAAGGCACTAATCTAGGAGACCTCGCCTTTATGATTCCACTTATTCTTTGACAAAAAGGCCCCATTTCAAATACCTCCTTATGATACTTTCAAAAATCAGCTAGGTACCATTGTTTTGTAAGAAAGCCTTTAGTCCCTTATTGAAGTTGTCAACCTCTGTATTAATAATTAAGTAACTGCTAGAAAGGAATTTATGAGGCAAGACTCTTGAACCATGATAACAACTTTCTTGATATCTGTCGGATTTCTTGCCTGCTAAATGAGTCCTGTACTTGAACAATCACTTCTTAAAACTTTTATTTGAAATTCCATGCTCCCTTCAATATCTTCTCATTTAAGGTGTGCATTTGGTTTTGACTATAAGCTTTTGGGTTAGAAAAAAGTCCCTGACCACCCCTATGCAGAAGCATCTCTGCATCCCTAATAGGCCTACAAAAATGATGAGTATATTTAAAAATTTAAACAATACAGATAAGTACATGTGTTCCTGAAACATCTTTGCTCTGCCTCCCAGTCCTATTAAACTTGCCTTAAGAGTCTAGGCTATAATAATTTGTTACCTTCTTGCAGTTTGAGGTGTGGAGGGAGCCATTCATCTCTAAGCTTGTCGTTTTAGTGAAAATTAAGTTTTACTGGTACTTCCACTAAAATTATGCAGCTTTAGTTGCAATTTGCCATCTGCAATTAGAGTAATCTTCTCCAAACTAATGAAGTGTAATTTGTAAATGAACTGTTTGTTTCTCTGAAAGGATCACTCCAGTCATTTAACTGTCAAGTCTCCTCCAAATGGATGCTTTGTTAATCATGAATGTCAGAGTCTAGCCTTTTTGAATTAGACTGACTTTCTGGAGCTGTCACTTGGCTCTTTGACAAAGACTAGCAAGGGCAGGAAAGACTTCTGTTTCTGATTTTCTTCAAAGCCACAGAAAAGCTGAGGTGCAGGCTACTTTATGCCTTCCATCTTTCTTTTGACAGTGTTAAAATGGTCTTTGAGATCAGATCTCCTTACACATTTTCCTGTTACACATTCATGATGATGTGGCATGACAGAGGTGAAAGCTAAGAACAATTTCTTCATGATTATAATAAAGATCAAATATGACAATTGCACAATACACTTTACACAGCAATGATAACATGATATAGAACCCTGGGACTGGTTAGCCTTTAAGAGCTTTAAATTATCCTTTCTCTAGTCATTTCTTTCTAATGTTTCCCCTGGTAGTGCCTTCTGATTCCAGAAATATCAGTTTTTAATCATTCTTTCAGCTGTCAGGTAATATATCATTCTTTTCAGAATATATTCTTCTCACAGACTGATACATCTGTGTGTGTCTGTGTGTTTTGGGGCTTGGGTTTGCAGAAGGGACAGGGCCGTTGGGCTTTTTTTTTTACTTAGCAGCAGCAGCTAATCTTGTTCTGAGACCCTGTATACTCCTGATAATAAAGTTCAGCTGGTTTATACTGTTCCACTAGCATTTATCTAAAGGGTTGAGCTGAGCTAACAGTTGTGCTTTGTGAAACTGAAAATGCATACAGAATGCATAGTTCAGGATGGCAAAACTAATATTCAGATCACACTACTTATATCAGTTTCTTATTTCTTATTTTTCTCATGCTTCTGAACTTTGACAATGAACCTCTTTGCTGCAAGCTCTGTTTTTTGCATCCTGATTTGTGACAGTGTGTACAAGCTCCAGAGCAGCATTGCATATGCTTCTGAATTTGGGGGAATAAACAAGTTTGTCAAATGAGGTTCAGGATTTGTAATGATTTATAAGAATTACAAGTAGGTTATTATTATTTCCAATTCCAGTCATTTGGGATTGGCCATTCTACTCACAGAGAATGGCATCTTTGAAGACAGACATAGCAAGTCAACAAGAAAAAGTAATGCAGAGACAGCTGAGATGCCAGTATTTGAAATTTTGGCCATGTATATCTTTAACATTTATATGATGCTGCTAGCCAAAAGTCAGAAAAGAGGCCAGAAAGTGGTGTGTCAGAAAACTGATCTTACTAATATATTCTCTCTCTTCTCCTTTAGTAAATTGAAATGACACTTGTTTTCTCCTATAATAATTTGAAAGCATTTAAATTAATTCTTTATTTAAGTTTTGTTTTTCAATTAGCTTCTTAATTGCTCACTAATCAGTTACAGTATTCTCATCTCTACCCTTCAAATCCATATTTTTCTCATGCGTGTTCTTCTTTATGTACAGAGAGCTTTAATGTAATTTTGGATCAGTTTTACTTATGATATATCAATTTTTTTTTTTTTATTTATTTTTTTTTTTTTAGTTTTTAGCTATCAAAGTCACAAGTCACTGATTCTCCCCACCCCCATTCCCCCCACAATGATTAGATTATTTTGACAATATCCAACAGGGTATGAACAATAACTCTTAAAATCAAATAGATATTTCAAATATATGAGGAATGAAGCTTACAGTTCACTTATGTGTTTTCATGCTAAAATGTTTGAGAGCTCAGAACTCAGCAGAAAGCAAAGAAAAGACACTATAAACATGGCAAAGTGAAAATTAGTTTTGCATTTGAACAGACACTAATGAAAATTTCTCTAATACCATTCACATTGCTTTGCAGTCTGTGGTAGTTTCCCCACCTTCCTCTGCCACGACGAATGCGGACTTTATGTTCCAGTAGAGCGAACCCAGCTTTCCTGATGCTCATCCCACTTTAAACTTGCCTCTGTTCTGCCAGCCTTACCTCTCTCACCTTCTGCTAGTGCCAAGGTGTCTTAAGAATCACCTTTGTATTGATACACATACGGTAGCTTCTTCAAAAGCAAATAGTTGTTCTGGCCCAGGATCAGATAAAGGCACTGTGTGAATTGGCAGCAGAGGGCTTTTTCCTTCCCTTCATCTCCAGTTCAGTCTGGTGTGCAAGGGAACAGAGTAAATTATCTCCCTTGTCCTCCTTTAACTTACCATGGCATAGCTTATTTCCTTCTTGTGCTGAAAGGCAGATACTTTTAAGAAACAAGGCTCCACCTTTACCCACTTCTCAGGTTTGGCTGCCTCCAGCCACCTTTGTCTGTCACAGGACATTAGGCAGGCATTCCTTCTGTTCCCTGTCATGTCCAAAACTTAAGTAGCATTTGTAAACAAAGTTAAAAACATTTGTAACTGGGATAGGTAAAAGGTATTAAACAAGAGCTGTTTAATTAAACAAAAGCTGCGATGCTGGCTTGGATGGCTAAGATTTATGAAAATCTCAATTCAGAACTATTTTGCTAGACTGAGATCACATCTAGGAGCCAGCTGATGAGTACAAGGATTTTCACAAGAGAACATTTACTGCAAATGAAGGAATAAGTGTGTTGGCAATTAGAGACTTTTGGGGAATATAAAAGATCAGCCCCTGAAATTGAATTTAGATGTGACTGTTCTATTTTCTGTGATTGATCAGGCTTGTGCAATGGCTCAGCTTTTCATTAATGTTGATGGCTAGACTCAGGGCCTCTGCCACTTCAGCAGAGGGAAGGCCACTTGAATTCTGCTTTCATTCTCCTTTTCTTATTTCCCTGGGATTCAAGGGTCAGCAATCAAAGTGCACATCAACCAGCTGAAACTGAAACTTTTTCTGCCTCACTGAGCAGACTCTGAAAAAGCCCAGGCTGCATGGATCATTTGTATTGCTATTTGCCATTGCTATTTATCTTACAAATAGGAGAAAAAAACATCACCTGCATTAGTCCTCGCATCTTGTATGAAATTATTTCTCATGTCTGTGCAGAGCATCTGTATTTTATGTTTATCCTATAACAAGTAACGATTTCCATAGTGCCTGAGTCATTCAAACACACATAAATACCCTTCAGATGGAGTGAAAGAGCTAGCTTAGGTCAAGGGTGATCCTCATTTATGGGATAGACTGTGAGTCATTTGTTTCGCCATAAGCAAAAGGATTATCATGCTTCCTGAACCATTGAAGGCCTCTCAGAATTTATTCCTAGAACTTCTCTTGGGTTTTATGAAAACTTTAATCATTACAGCATCTTAAAAATGAAACAAAACTAACAAAAAACCCAACCAAACAAAATAAAAAACTAAATAACAGTAACAAAAACAACAAGGCAAAAGTAGGATTTGACTAATAAGTCAGGAAATATCCTTCTTGAAGTTTATGGAAGTCAATTGGCTAAAACTTGAGGAAAATGGCACTCTGACTTTTTATGCAGTCTACCCCATACTTTTTTTACTTCTAGTATGGTATTTTTTCTCTCATCTAAGGCACTTGAAATGTAAATAATATATGGCTATCTTTAAGGTCCCATCCAACCCAAACCATTCTATGACTCTATGACCTTTTCTGGCACAACATGGAACCATCTTCTAAGGAAATTTGTCCTACAATGTCACTGTTAAGAAAAGAACAGCTTATTTAGGCACCACGTGATGAGTGGTGGAGTGAAACTAAACAAAGGGAAATGACATATTATGAGCACCAGAAAGGGCACATAAAGAAGTGATACATCCACTTATTCTTTCTCCTGCTTTTTTCTAGACCACCTCTCTCCAGCAACTGCTTCTTGCTTTGTTATTTCTCAAGCTATTAATGAAACCTGGCAGCTGTCCTGCTAGCTACCTGACTCTTTGGTTAACCAGTTGGACAGTGTTGATGAAACCAGCAGCTATTAACACAGAGGCATACATTTTCATCTTCATGGTGTGCTTGGGCTCTGCCTGCCAACAGTCTTTAAAAAAAGACATCTCCAATTACCAGCTGAATATTTTATTTTATTTATATTCATACACACACAGGCACACAAGCCTGACACACATTTTCTTTTGATTTTTATTTTTACTCAGCAAAAAAATTATTAGATGGTTCAGTATGCACTTGTATAAAAGCTGTAATTTGTAGAAGGTTGGACTAAAGGTGCATTAAAAGAGAGAACACCGGTAAACTGCATTTGCATGGAGTTGTTTCTTTTTGCTCTCACTGCTGTGGTTGATGTTTTATTCAGATGATCTCTAAAGACGCTTAGTTAATTAGCTCAAGGAAGCAACACAAAAATTTACGTTGGGTCAGGTAATGAGTTCTGCAGTTTCAGTTGGCTTCCCTGGGTGATTTAGCAGAACAGCATTATGTTTTCTCTTGGCCTTGGAAATCCTCAGGCTTAACTCCCAAACTTCAACTTGAGCACTCATAATATCTGATATCTAACTGATAAATTAAAAATGACAGAAGATGAGAAATGGAGAATAAATTGGCTATTCCGAGTTCAGCACTAAAGGACAGCAGCTTGGATGATTCACCTTCAGGGACCAAAGGCAGAAATAGCCTTTGAAAGCTGAGTGCTCTCCCTGAAGGTATCTACCAGCCAGTGTGAATTTAAAGGATATACCATCCCTGGCTTGATTTCCACTGAACCATGAGGGTCAGTGGCAAGCAGTTGGAAAGGGACTCCTGCCAGCAGGAGTCCATCAGGCAGCTGGCAGAGGTGGAGCAGTGCAGGCAAAAGCACTGCTTGGGTCATTAGGGACACACAGCGTGCGGACATATGTCAGTGGTGCCAATTACACCATGGATGTTACACTGTATGCAAATAGAAATTAACTGTATTTTCAGCAATAAGGCAACAAAAAGTCCTTTAGTTTCTTTTCTTCCATTCATGTTATGTACAAAAAATGCAAAAAGAATATGATTAGCCTGTGTTCATACCATTAACCCACTTTATTACAGTGTTTTAATTCCTGAAGGAATTTTACCTGTTCTCTCCTTTTATTGATTGGTAGAAAATCTCGTATCACTACTGCTGCAGTTGTTTCTGCTTCTTTTTATTTTTTTTTTTCTGGACTCCAGGGCTTGTCTCTTTTTTCCAATACTGAAAATTACTTAATATCTCAGTTTGAATATGGCATAATTTCCCATTTCTCTAGAGAGTGTGAAAAGAAAAATACTGAAACAAAGCAATGTCTTCATCAATTTGTTGGAAAAAATGCAGGAATAAAGTAGTTTATTTTTCATGTAAGTATAAATAGAGAAAAGGTTATGACCAAAAAAATGAATGTTCAGAGAGAGAATTTATTTTGCAGAGTGGAACTTTTATATTGCTCTCCAGTGAGGACTTGCATTATTTATTTAGTCATATGAAATTTGTCTCAGAAAAAAAATACATTGGAAATTGGATTTCCCAGATGACAGACGGTATCATTAGCATAACTTGCATTAGTTTCACTGTGGTCATTTCAAATTTTTCTTTTTTTTCTCTTTTTTTTTTGTGCGAAACAAAAGAGAAATGTATTCTTTGTGTGGGGTTGTGTAATTGTTGCCAATCAGGGCAGTATTAGTGGTTACAAATACCCTTAAGAATGCCAGACTACTGAGTCGGCTAAAAGCTATGTTGATCAGATACTAGATGCAGTCTAGCAGTACAGGAATGATGCTCAACATAGATTCATTCATTCACATCAAGTTGCATTTCCAGTGTACAACTGTACTCCGCAATGCAACATCACTTCCACTACTAATGGTATTTTTGTTATGTTAGATAGCTCTGTACAACATGGGAAAGGCAGTACTTCAGATCTCTGCTGGATTTCTTAAAACCAGAGTCTCACTTGGCCTTTCCCTGTTCATAGGAACTGTCACACAGAGTCAACAGTGTGCCCCGGCAGCCAGGAATGCTATCTGTGTCCTGGGATGCATCAGAGCTGGGCAAGGGGGGGGATTGTCCCGCTCTGCTCAGCACTGGGGCGGCCTCACCTGGAGTGCTGGGGGCAGGTCTGGGTGCTACAATATAAGACATTGAGCTGTTAAAGAGCATCCAAAGGAGGGCAATGGTGAAGGGCCTTGAGGGGAAGCCATATGAGGAGTGGCTGATGTCACTTGGTCTGTTCAGCCTGGAGGAGACTGAGGGGAGACCTCACTGCAGCTACAACTTCCTTGTGAGAAGAGGAGGGGCAGGCACTGGTCTCTCCTCTGTGGTGACAGTGACAGGACCTGAGGGAATGGCCTGAAGTTGTGCCATGGGAAGTTTAGGTTGGATATTAGGAAAAGGTTTTTCACACAGAGGGTGGATGGGCACTGGAACAGGCTCCCCAGGGAACTGGTCACAGCACCAGCCTGACAGAGCTCAAGAAGCATTTGCGCAATATTCGCAGATGCATGGTGTGATTCTTCAGGCTGTCCTGTTCAGGAATAGGAGTTGGACTTCGATGATCCTGATGGGTCCCTTCCAACTCAGGATAGTCTACTTTTTATGATTCCATGGAATGCACTGTGGAAGTGTCTGTGAATGAAAAGCCCAAGGTAGGACTGATATTGAGGAATGGTTATTCTGCTTGTGTCACTTTCTTCCATTTAAAAAATATTTATCAGTATAGAATCATAGAATCAATAAGGATGTTAAAAGACTTCTAAGATCAAATTGAACTATTGGTCAGAAATGTGTGTGTGTATGTATACATACACATATATATATTTATATATATATATACATACACAATATATATAAATATATTTAGGATATAAGTACTTATATGCATGGCTATAAATATCATGTTAACAACAGCCGTTCTGCTACCACCTTTTTCCAAGGTTTTGTATAAAATCCGTGTCTTAAGGTCATCTAGAGTTGGAAGGAGATGATTGTTTTTGTTTTCATTTCTGCCTCGGGTAGCTGGCTACACATTAATTTCAAATGGCACTCCAGAAAATTTAATTCATAACCAAAGTATTGCAGAATGCTCCACTTGAATAGTAAGTATAGAAGAAGAGCTACTTAAGTGTGCATGAAATCTTTTGTCAAATGCTTCATATTTGGGTTGCAGGCCCAGGTTTTGGTAGCAAGGGGACTATGAGGGTGGCTTCTGCAAGAAGCTGCTGGAAATTTTTTCCATGTCCAGCAGAGCCAATCCATGGTGCCTCCAAGGCCAAGGCCAAGCTAACCAGAGACGGGAGCAATGCCTCCGTGATAGCACATTTAAGAAGGGGTAAAAGATTATTTTGCAGATGTAATTGGGGCCAAAGAAGAGTAGGGTGAGAACATGTGAGAGGAACAACTCTGCAGAAACCACGGTCAGTGGAGAAGGAGGGGGAGGAGGTGCTCCAGGTACCAGAGCAGAGATTCCCCTTCAGCCCGTGGTGCAGACCATGGTGAGGTAGACTGTGACTCTGCAGCCCATGGAGGCCCATGGTGGAGCAGAGATTCACCTGCAGCCCATGGAGGACACCCACGCTGGAGCAGGTGGATGCCTTAGAGCAGGCTGTGAACCTATGGGAGGCATGTGCTGGAGCAGAGTCCTGGCAGGGACATGTGGGCCTATGGAGAGAGGAGCCTGCACTGGAGCAAGTTTCCTGCTAGTACTTGTGACTCCATGTGGGACCCACTCTGAAGCAGCCTGTCCTTGAAGGACTGCACCCCATGGAAGAGTATTACCATATCCTGTAGCTATAAGGAGAAGGAGAGAAATCCAGCAGGCAGGAATTGTGCAGCAAGATTGATTTATTTAATTATTTTACAAACTCTTTTATAGACTTTTTCTTCATAGTCTAATTGGACAAAAGATTAGCCACCCCTTGGGGGTGATTGGCTAAAATCCTAAAACATCCATTGTCAAAATATTTTCCTACTGTACTATAAAGAAAGCTCAGCAAGGTCGCAGGCGTTCATGGTTTATAAACTCTGAGAATATCTTCTGTGAGAGAGAAAAGTATCCCACGGACTTAGAAAGTACCAAGAAAAATTCTTGCTAGCAGAATTTTTGTATCCACAGAGTGACCCATGTTGGAGCAGTTCATGGAGAACTGTCTCCCATGGGACAAACCATAAACTGGAGCAGGGGAAGTACTACTCTCCCTTGAGCAGTGGCAGAAATTCTCATGTGATGAACTGACCATAAACCATAAGCCCCATTCCCTGTCTCCATGCATTGCTGGGGCAAAAGCCTGTGAAGGAGGTAAGGATGGGGGGAAAGTGGTTTTATTTTACTTCTCATTTTCCTGCTCTGATTTTGTTGGTAATAAATTCAATTAATATTCCCAAGCTGAGTCCATGTTGCCTCTGATGGTAATCAGTAAGTGATTCTCCTGGTCCTTATCTCAACCCATGAGCATTTTACTATATCTTCTATCTCCTATCCAGTTGTGGAAGGGAGTGATAGAGCGGCTTTAGTGGATACCTGGCATCCATCCATGTTGAAATCACCACAGTATCAACAGTTGTGCAGACTGGAATAGTATGACACTGGCATGTGTCATATTAGAGATGCATCTCTAATACCATCCCTGCCCGGCTCTGTGGGGTCCTGCATGCCCCCACAGATTCACAGGTGGGTTCAGTGTTACAGTTGGTAACAAAGAGTCGAGAAGGGCATTTGCGTGCATTCCGCCAGGAGCATTTATTGCTGCTACACTGTCAAAAGTTGCAGAGGCAAATACCAACATGATCTCAAAACTCACAGTTTTATCCAGGGGTGGGGAAAAGGCGAGACCAGGGAACGGGGACCAATGGGGAAGCTCGGGGGGAGTGATGAGGGGTAGAGGCCAACAGCCAACCGGGGAATTCAAACTGGGATAGATTAACGTAACAGAACGCTGCATCCTGGGAGAATCCTTTTGGGTCACCCTAACATAAAGTGGTTCTTGTTGTACTAGGGACTTGTCTTACTGAAAACTCTCTGTCCCTTGTACTGTATGTTCACCAGCCACCACACATCTCTATTCTTTTAGCACCAACTTTGAGAAATGGTCACATGAGGTGTTTTGAAAAATAGAGCATGGGCCAAATTCCTCCAAAGTTATCTATTTTTCTTCAGAACAAACAAGTTACATGTCTCTTAAGAAGTGATTTATAATTATTTCAGCAATAATTAACACTTTCTGCATTTAAAAATATACCATACATCAAAGGGAGGTATGGTTTCTTCAAGTTGTGCTGAACAATTTTGTTTAACCAGTGAAATCTGGGAACTATTAATACCTAATATCTGGAATATAGAAGAAGAGAAAATTCCAGAAACATACATGTGGCTTCTGCTTTAGCTAAGACACCCATGTCTAAATGAACAGGCTCATTTGATTTGTGTGGGGCTCTTCCTCTAAAACCTATTCAAAAGGAAAGCAACAATAATAGTGTCACCTTGGATTTCTCTTATCACACAACTAAAATTATCTTGTAAGAGTGATCAGTATCACTATTCTTGTCATCCAGATTGGAAACAGAGGCCCAGAGTAGTAAAAAATACTTGAGCATAATTAATCAGCAGGTCTGATAATGAAAGGCAGTGTGCGTGATCTGCGGACTTGAACTTGGCCTTTCAGCATATTGGCTAAAGCTCTCCAACAGTGTTTAGCGTCCTAAGTGTACATTTGTTTCCCATTTGGGCAGCATTCCTTCTACCTGTGCATTGGAGGATGTATGCCACAAGGGACAAGGCCGTTGTTTACTCTTTTGGGTAGAAACTCCCTACTTTGATTTCTTACAGAGCAAAAAATTAGTGCTGCTAGTCAAAGAGGATGGATGTGGCTAAAATAATGAATAATAAGTAATAAATATTTATAACTATAATGAATTATGTGATGCATAATTGTGTACTGTATAATACATAATACAACTCTGTATTGTAGCTATCTACAATATATAATTTATATTATACAATTATAATTATACTTAATTACAGTCATTCTGGTAATATCTCCCCCTCAGTCTATGTACTTTGACTACTCTAGTTTATTATTCAGCCACTTAATCATTGCTGTGTATTCAATATCAGTTTAATATATTTTAAAGGAAATCAGAACTTGTGATTTTGCGTTTGAAAGTCACTTCTAAAGGACAGAAAGTTTCACCCCTCTTATTTTCTGTGGAACTTTTCTGACGGGAAGAAGTATCTATGGATTTGAAGGCCCCCTGACAACTGATTCTTTACCTCCCTTTGCTATTCCCTCCTAATACTAATGGCTCAGCAGCTACCACACAACTCTCTGAGAGAGAAGTCCAAGGACCTTTGCAGACTTTCTAAGTTTAGGAAATTTCCAGGAGAGAGGCGGTGGCATGTAAGTTTCCAAACATAAATAGTTTTAAACTTATTCAACAGATTTAAACTGAGATTAAAGTGTGCACTATCCAAATTCCAGCAAAGTATGAGAAACTGCACGCTGTTCGGCTTGATTTTCTGTAAATGTCCTCAGTCCCTGAGATGTACTGCTTCCAAATTTATAACAATTTAAAAAAAAAAAGTAGGTGGAAGTGTCTGCCTTTAAACACTTGCCATATTATGTTATTTGCCTACAAACAACAGCTTAGATTTTATTAGATTCTTGTGCTTAGTGTAGAGAGGACAAACTACTTAGGCAAAACTAGCAAGCTCAGGCAAGAAGTCATCATAGTCTCAGCACATGGATATTTGAAAGCTCTCTTGGCTCCAAGAGAAAATATGATCAATGCTGAAGTCAAATACTGCTTTTATGGGTAGAATTTCAGCTCCCTCGGACCAAGATAGATGATGTTTTGCAGTGCTTTCCAATTTCAGCAGATAAGAGCCTTTCTGATTGACAGGACTTCATTCACTGGAGGACTTAATAGGGCTGTTGCTTGGTTTATGATAAATTAAGTGGTTATTGGTAATTTTTTTGTGTCATGTCTTATAGAGTGCAGAAGAAAATCAGTATATACGAAAACTAGTTATCCCTTTCCTTCAATTATTTTACTTTACGGCACATTGTGTTACCTCCAGTGCTCTTTTGAAATAGTATTTTCTCTGATAAAATCTGCTGTAAACCTGGCTAAAGATGGAAACACAAAAACAGGCAGGGATGAAGTGCAATCATCAGGGTTTCTCTCAACATCTTTGGAAGAATGGCCATCCCTTATTCTTGAAGAATTTTTTCTTGAATTTTGATACACGGATTAACTTTCTCATTATACCTGTGTAATTCTGAGAAGAGCTGAATTACCTTCAAATTGTACTTGCTTTCTGACATTTTATTTACACTGATATGGATGGGAATTATGGATGTTTAGTACATTTAAGAATCAGTTTCTTCATCCCTGTGATGGAGGGATGCTCTGCTGACTTCTGCTTCCTCTATGCTGCACACTATTTCTGCAGGAAGAACACTGTTGCAAGTGAATTTGTAGTGTGTTTTTCTCACAGCAATCTGGGTCTGATATTATGAATTTCTGTTTCTCTGTTCCCAGTTTTCTATGGTACTGGGTCATGATGTAGAAATCAAGTATCAGTTTCCCTGGAAACAATAACCATATGAGATATTACATAACTTCAGGAGGTGGGGGCTGTAGATGAGGTGGCTTTTATCCCTGCTAAATATCTAAATGGAAGCTGGGGATGGAGTCACCATGGTAGGTATCAGTACAACTTGAGGACACACAGACTGTATACATATGACAGACGCTGTGACTTGGCCATATGAGCCACTTCCACATAGCTGGACTCCCAGGCCCTTCATCAGCCTGACAGTGCTTTGGTCTCAGCTAACAGAGTGGAAACTGCCACCTCCCTTCTCGTTAATGAGAAATGTGGGAATGAAAGCATATACTGGTTTTTGTTGTGTTTTTTGGGTTGGTTTTTTTTTCCATAGGCAATAAAATATTTGTTCTGACACTGCAGTAAGACTGGAACTTCCGTTTAGTCCTTTCTTTAATACTTGTTTGTTCTTTCCTTACCTTCATACATCTTAGAAATAAAATATTTCAGCACTTCTGCTATAAGAAATCTCATAAGCAAATAAAGAATGTACAGTGTTATAGGAATTTATCTTATGCAGTTGGACAGTGTCTGTGATATCAAAAATAAATGGTGGGGAGGAGACAACTCTACTCCCCTGGTAATCAACCATTCAGAGGCTTCATGGGGCACTTTGCAAGAAATCTGCAGCTGAGAAACTGCATTAATATCTCATTACCCCAAGGATGGTGAATGGAGTCTATAGCACTGTAAGGATCGTTCTGCTTCTGCACTCATTAAGGTAAAGGATTGAGAAGAATGAATCAGGAATGCAGAACATTCTTTACATTTTTCACAGCATGGAAAAGTCCAGGTTATCAAAAGGCAGTACTGACAATGATTTTGAACAATGCTGCATGACAGAAGGGATGGAGAGGCTCTGCCATGCACACCCAGCCCCACTCCTTTCAACTGAAGACAGGGTAACATTGGAACCAAATCTGCCAAATCTGCTGCCACTTTGCAAACAGTTTCTTTTCCACTATGCTTTCTAGAAGAGATATAGTATACAAGATTAGCCTTTGTGTGAACTACATGCTGCTTCAGCAACTGTATATTGCATGCTTTCTAAGCTTTCTTCAATTTGTTAGATGTTCTTAACTAACCTGAGGGTCATTTTGACCACCTTATATTTTCTACCTCCAAATCTATCAGAATATCACATTACTCCCATTTTTGCAACACTGCTGAATTTGGTTTTGCCCTCTCAGACAGCTTTAAGTTTCTTTGTAAGTACACACATCATTTTTATGATTCAGCGCATATAGAGCAAATAACAATATGACAGATCTGAATTGTCTAGGTCCATCTCAGATAGCTTCTGAATGTGCCCCTGGCTCTTCGATTGTCTCTCTGTTATCAATGGCAGTGAAATCTTCTCTGCATTAATCTCATAGCAGCAATCCCTGCAGCGAGACTTAAGGGAGAGTCCAACAGAACCAGATTCCTTGTTAAGATTTCAGTGCCTAAAATAGTAATTGGGTATCCATAATTGTTTGTTTCCTGTTATATAAGAAGAATGCAAACCAAATATAACTTCTTGAGAAAGGAAGTGAAGACCTGGGGATGGGGAAAAAGTAATTGTTCCTATAAAATAAGTTATACCTGAAGATGTGAGAGGAATTTATACTGCATATGTATGTATAAATATACATATCCCATATAAACTTACCATAGAAATATATACTCAGATTTCTTTGATCTTTCACTATTACCATTATTGAAAAGCAATTTGCTATGAAAACTGACTGATGCTGTTCTAGAATTGCATCATTCCTCTGAGTTGCTGAGTCAGATGTGTAAATCACCCTCAGTTTTGGTGATGACTAAATTTTAATTCTGGCACTCTTCTCCTGAAGTGTATTGTGTGAAGTACCTTAGATTCTGTAATTGAGTCATTAAAGGACCCTCAGTCTCAAATTGAAATTCAAGAACAAAAGGGAAAGCCTTAGAAAGCTAAACTATTATGAAGGAAATTGAAACTAGGGAGTGAGATGAGGTAAAATAGTTAAGACAGATGAGTGGTGACTTGACTTATTCTGCTGTAAATAATCATGTTGTACTCTTTTGTCTTGGAAGGGTTATGCTACTTTTTCTGGTTTTGCTGCTGTGTCAGAGTAGGCATTTATAGACAAACTCTTTCACCTTGTTCCAAAAGTGACACACCACCCTACTTGCAAGTACAGAAGTGTCTGTTTAGGCCAGACAAGGTCTAAAGGTTCATCATGATGACAAGTTTTACCAACTTGTGAAGATCTTTCAGACAGAAGAAAGACAAGACATAAATTGTTCTTATGTTGGTTTTTTTTTTTAGAAAAATATCATGTAAAAATATTGGACCTTAGCTAGATAAAGATATTCTTAACACCTAGTGTTGATTTGTAGATGCTTAAAATGGTTATGCCAAGCTTCTTTCAAGTCTGTATTTCAAAGTAATACAATCTTTTTTCATTTAAAAGTTTATTTTTTTGCCAATTTTACTACACGAGTCATTTGAATGCCATTCTCTGATCAATTTTTGTCATTACTCACAGCAAACTGGTTTTTGGTATTTTTAATACTTGGCTTCCTTTAGCCAAGATGGTTTCCTCTTTCCTTAACAATGACAATAGCTGAACTGCAACAGCTGCATAAAAATTACTTTTGGCCTATAAGTATCATTTAGAATAGTGGCACCATTTAAATGTGGCAGTTTTAAGACATTTGAATGATGGTTACGAATCTTCTCTTCAGAACCTTTTTGATATTTTGACAGTAGAATTTAAATAAGATAGGAAATGTGTACACAGTTATATACTCCCTTATTTTCCTTATCGCTTTACCACGGTGGGAGGAAGAAAGAATTTAAAAAAAAAATAAAATACCAAAACTTCTGGTTTTAAACTTATAATACTTGAAAATACCAAAACTGCTGCAGTAGGAGTGAAGGAAATTAATTAGTGGGTTTTTCCTCACTAGTTCACACATTTTCTTGGTGTCAATAATTGAAGTTCTGTACAAGTAGCTTTTATTTCATGGTGAAATGGTGTATTCCTATTTCTTTCTGGTTTAAGTTGTGTGCTTGGAGGTTCAGGTACAAAAAAAAAAAAAAAAAAGCAATTATGTGAAAAAACCTAACATGAAACCAATACTTGCATATTCCTCACAACTTTTCTTTCACATGGCATTTAGTTAATTGCTCAGTTAGACAGCCATGAATAGGTTGATCGCATGTATATCTAGTGTTCTGATTTCTCCAGAGTCACCAATTATATTTGTGTCAAAAGCAGACTATCCGAAGGAAATGCATTCTTCTGGGAAGCGGAATTAAAGGCAATTTGTTTCTTTTTTCTTACTGCTTTTGGAAGTGTAAGAATAGTGAGAAGGATGGCTTTTTCTCCCATCCATGATGGGAAAAAGGATATCTGTCCGTCAGCAGTTCCACTGGTTCAGGTTTCCACCTGTGACTCAAGTGGGCAGCTTCTACTTTTCAGCTTTATTTTTGGTTATCGTGAGCAGATTCTTTACGTAAATTAAAACCACATTATCTGTTTTCAAGATCCTTGAGCAGTTCAAGTTTGGAACTTTTTCTAGCTGGTGTCTGTAAGTCTTGAGGGATTTGTAATGTCCCTGGGGAAAAAAAAATAAATTGAACCATTAACCTCAGTCTTATTTCTGTTCAGGTCTCAAAATAAATGTTCTTTCCTAGCTTCTTCAGATGACCTACCTGGAATAGACAGGGAATCTCATCTGCAGATTAGTTTCTGATCATAGGAGTTAGTCCTCTCTATTTTTTTCTCTTTTTTTCCTTTGGCACTTAAAGATCAGCCAAACCATGATAGACCATCCAACAATCCCCACAATTTTTAGGACTTCCTAAAATGCAACTTGTGTCATAAAACCAGGAGCCTAGTCATCTTCTTTCTCTCCATCACATCAACAGAGATACTGAGTGTTTGAAAAGACCTCTGGGTGAACACAAAGTACCTCCATGACTAAGTTCAGTACATTGGCCAGAGAAATGTATGACTAACTGTCTCTGTCTCACAGAAGCTCTAAAACTCCTGCTCTTGGCTGTTGGGGTCTCCTCCCCCTGCCATGTAGCCCTGGGAGAGGAGGGGGAGGCATGGGGTTCCCCTGCCCCTGGTCAGCCTCATTCCCGATTGGTTGGTTTGTGTTTCCCTGTGTGGGCAAGGACCCTGGGGTCCCGTGACTGGAGGAGTTGCTGAGCAGAGCCCCAGCTATGCGGCTGGAGAAATAAACATCTCTGAAACATCTACCAAGAATCTGTCCATATATATTTCCTTTCCACGGGACTCCTGATTTGATATATGCGTGTTACAGTAATCCCCACTGTAGCAAATGGTAGAGAAATGTGAGCAAGACACCGATCCCTAAGGACAGGAAATTCGTGAGTAAAAACCGCTCTAGATCTCTCTCTTCTCACCTTGGTTTGGATATTCTCTCTGGACTATGGAAGAATCATGGGAAATGGGGCTCTCTGAGCCACAGAAAAAAATGTATCTAGAAGTAAAAGGAATCCTTGAACAACAAAACAAAAAAGTATTGGAACCAGGAGATCTGGAACATTTTTTTAACTGGCTTTTCAAAAGGTTCTCCTATATTTCTCGAGACTTACTTTTTGATATTGAACCTCATGGAACTTGTCATGGGTGTTTTTGGGACGAGATCTGGGATAAGGTAAGGGATCAAACAGAACACGGACTAGCGATAGAAGCTCTCCATGCATCCCTTATAATCAGTGAAGTTCTTGAGGAGCATTTGTATGGTCCCACTACCCCTAAAGCAGAGGATCATACTTATCCTGTGGCCGAGGCCGCGCGGCTGCCATCCCGGGAGCACATGACTGCAGCCGTGCCAGCGGAGGTGCCTGCGCTGGATGCGCCTGGCCCCCTCGGGAGCCCGTGGCTTATCGCGGACCCCATCCCTGTCTCGGGGTCCCCGGCCACGCGACCGCGAGTGAGGGAGCGATGCCGCAGGCACCATGGGTGCTGTGGGCCACGAGCAGCCAGGAACCGGGCATCGGCGTGGCAGCCCGCTCTGAGCACACGGCTCGGAGAGCCCTGCAGAGGGAGAAGCGGCGGTTTCCACAGCGACACGAGAAGCCGCGCAGCGCAGTGCCGAGCCGGAACGGGGCCGCACCCAAAGCAGCGTGGAGTTTGCGGAGCGGAACCGCTCACAGGGCACGGGGCTGGCGGCGATGGCAACGCGGGGCCGCACAGAGCCCAGACATGCGCCAGAGCAGCGCCGCTCGGAGAGCGCGGAGCAGCCGCAACGTGGGGGCCCGGCCGAGACGTCGGAGTTGGCGAGGCGGCGGCCACGCGGGACCAGCAGCCACGATGAACACGCAAGCACGTGATAGGAGGAGTGGTAGCCACGAAAGTCACAGGAACTGTGAAATGGTACAGTGTAAAAAACAACTATGGATTTATAACACGAGATGATACAGGGGAAGATTTATTCATCCATAGAACTTCCATTAAAAGGAATAACCCTAAAATTTACCTGCAAAGTGTAGGAGATGGGGAAGTTGTACAATTTGATATAGTGCAAGGAAAGAAGGGTTTACAAGCAGCGAATGTTACTGGGCCTGGAGGTATTCCCGTCAAAGACAGCTGTTATGCACAAAATTATAAACAATATCAATCCCAGCAATTTCCCTACCCACAGCCTACTTTCCCCTTTTACCCTATACCCAATATGAACCCTCTCCTAAGTTTACCCCATCCCCAGTTCATTCCTAATCTGTTTTTCACCCCATGGCTTCCCTATACAATTCCATTTCCCTACAATTCCTCTCTGATGCCGAGGGGGGGATGAAAAGGGGGAGGGAAGAAATTAAACCCTCTCCTGCCTCAGTTTCCCCACAAAGCATGCCCGGAGAGTTCTGTCTCCCTTCTGTCAGCCCTAAGATGTTCCACAGAATCCGTTTGGACATTTAAAGACTCAGGAGGGTGGCTTGTTTTGTCTTGAAACTGTTCTTGTTATGTTTATCCAGTTGTTTTCATTCTCCTTTTATTAAAATAAAACAGGTGAGATGTTGGGGTCTCCTCCCCTGCCATGGAGCCCTGGGAGAGGGACCCTGGGGGGGAGGCATGGGGTTCCCCTGCCCCTGGTCAGCCTCATTCCCGATTGGTTGGTTTGTGTTTCCCTGTGTGGGCAAGGACCCTCGGTCCCGTGACTGGAGGAGTTGCTGAGCAGAGCCCCAGCTATGCGGCTGGAAAAATAAACATCTCTGAAACATCTACCAAGAATCTGTCCATATATATTTCCTTTCCACGGGACTCCTGGTTTGATATATGCGTGTTACAGTAATCCCCACTGTAGCACTTGGCAGCACCTGAAAACAAATGTATAGTTTTGACTAAGTTCATTGAGGGCTATGTACAGAGAATTACACAACAGCGTGGGTAGTTTTCTGAATCTGGGGCATGTCTTCTGCTGTCTTGCTGTAGGCAAAATATGTTTTGCAGAGAAGTTATTCTAAACACTCAAAGCAAGAGGTCGCTTCACCTCTAGCTTCCTATTTATTTAATTTTTCCTCTTGACTGTGATTCATGGAACAGACTGTTGTGCCTGTCCCAATGAGAGGTTATTGTCTCCAGGAGGCAGAGTACTGAGTAACGCAGCAGGCAATACTTTCTGTTCCGCCTGAAGTTTGTGTTTACAGTGCATACAGTGTGTCATTCTCTCCAAGCAAGGAAAGCAATCGTTTACATTTTTATCAACCTCTTTAAGAGCCTTAACTATGAAACAATCACAGCAATATCCTCGGCAGTATATCAATAAAGAGTCTGGCATCTCTTTGGTAATAAAACTGTGTCTGTCTCTAGCTCTGACCTTCATTTCACGCATAAAAGTTGGGGTTTGTAGCACCAGTTATACGTATCTATCTATCTCTCTGTATCTATGCAAATTTTATTCTAATTCTTCATTAAATAAGGATTAATTTATAATAAATACATTATTAATTGGTAGGGATAAAGACTGCTTCACCTTTAATCATGACCAATCCATCTTCAGTAAGTTTCAACAGGGTGGCAAGAGAGTTTTAAATTGAGTTCTGCACTTTTATTCTTCTCTTCTCTTATATGACTTTTTAAATGCACATAATGGCAATAGAGAACATGCTTTATTCAAAGTACTGAAATTACCCCTTTCAAATTCACTTGTCTACACAGAAGACTAACATGGCTACAGAAAGGATGATTCCAAAATGAAAGAATCTTGCAGCCCTTAACAATTTTCTCTGCTTCTTAAACAAGGCTAGTTTAAGAATTGCACTATTGCATTAAACTACATTAAGAATTGCATGTAATTACATTGCAATCTGCAGGGAAGTCTTTCAAACCAGCCTCTAGGAATTGAAGTAGGAAATCTATCAGTCCAAAGTAAATATGTAATCTTCATGTTGGACATTGGGACTTTGATTCCTAAACCAGATTAGCCTTAAGGACACTAATGTTCACTTTTTGAACACTTAATGAACTTTTAAGAAGGTATACCTCTCTTGAAACCTTTTTATCCCTCGAGTTTTGAAACAGCACAAGGCTAGTGAGCAAAACCAAGTTTTTTTACTTTGTTCTTTAATGTCCGTAAAAATCCTTACTCAGCTATGTCCTGAGGAATGGTAGGAGGGCAAAAAATGCATCTTATTGTCTTTTAATCGCACCATCGTTATTAGGCAGACAGATTTCTCCTAACTTTTGGTGTGTTAAACCTCACCAGCCTTTTCAGGCCAAAGTATCTAGTTACTTTGATACAGTGTCTGTTTTGATGTCCTGTTGAGAGATTTCTATTCAGACACTGTATCAAAGGCAGGTTTTTTGGGAAAAGCACTATGTAAAGAAATTCTCTTATACATTTGACTCTTCAGCTACGGGATTTAATTTCTGATTTCTACTTTCACTCAAATGTGTACACATATTTTAATTAAAGTAGTAATTTCTTTTATCTGACGTGTTTTATTCTGTTTTAATGCAATAAAAATGCTATTTTCTTAAGATGGCCTATTATTTTTAAATTTTATTATCTTGATCCTGATGTGACGACAAAATTCTTTTATACTCTAATTTTTTCTCCCTCCTGGCTATAGAATCCTAGTCAATAATTTCCAGAAAAAATGGCAACTATAGTTAGGAACCTAAATAATTTTTTGCTATTATTTGAATACCATTTAATTCCGAGTCCTGCAAATTTTGCCTGGACTGAATAAAAATGCTATTTTCAAAATCAAATAAACCTAAATAGTATAAATGGGAGTGAATGAGCTTGAGTTCATTTTAAGGACAAGGTACTTGTTAACAAATGAGATAAATCTGTTGGAGGAAAGAGTGGGCATCAAATTCCATCTCACGGGCAATAAAATAGAACAGAATCACTTTAGTTGGATGGTATCTACAATGATCCTTTAGTCCAACTGCCTGAACAATTCCAGGCTGAGAAAATATTAAAACTGACAGGCTTGGTTGTTGCGGTTTAACACCATACAGCAACTAAGCACCCCAAACACATTCACTCTCCCACCACAGGATGGGGTAGAGATTCAGAAAAGTAAAAAGGAGAAAACCCATGGGTTGAGATAAAGACAGTTTAATAGATAAAGCAAAACCCACACGTGCAAGCAAAGCAAAGCAAGGAATTCATACACCACATCCCATGGGCAGGCAGGTGTTCAGCCATCTCCAGGAGAGTCGGGCCCTCACTCTGGATGGCTCACCCATCCTCCTTCTTCTCCCCACTTTGTGCACTGAGTGTGATATCATAGGATGTAGGGTATGCCTTGGGTCAGACAGGGTCAGCTGTCCCAGCTGTGTCCCCTCCCAGCTCCTTGTGCACCCCCAGCCTCCTTGCTGGTGGGGTGGGTGAGGAGCAGCAAAGGCCTTGGCTCTGTGCGAGCCCTGCTCAGCAGTAACAAAAACATCCCTGTGTTATCAACACTATTTTCAGCATGAATCCAAAACAGAGGCCCATAATAGCTGCTATGGAGAAAATTAACACTGTCCCAGCCAAGACAAGCACAATGGAGCATGAAACCCCACTCTAGGAAGCCTGTTCCAGGGTTTGATCACCCTCTTAGCAAAAAATTGTTTCCTATTGTCAAGTCTGGACCTCCCCTGATGCAACTTTGAACCATTTCCACATGTCTACTAACACTGAATCCTAGAGAGAAGATCTCAGCACCTCCCTCTCTACTCCCCTTCCTCAGGAATCTGTGGAGAGCAGTAAGGTCAGCCTCAGCCTCCATTTCTGCAAATGAGACCAGTCCAGGGTCCTCAGCCACTCCTTACAGGACAGAGTACCCAGCCCTTTCCTCAGCTTTGCTGCCCTCCTCTGGATACAATCAAGGGCCAGCACGTCCTTCTCAAACGGAGTGACCCAGCACAGACACAACAGTCAGCTCAGGCCACACCAGTGCTGAATACAACAGGATAATCTTCTCTCTGACTGTCTGGCTGCACTGTGTTTGATGCCCCCCAGGATGCAGTTTGCCCTCTTGGCTGCCCCAGGCACACTGCTGGCTCACAGTGATCCTGCTGCCAGATCCTGTTCTGCAGGGCTGATCTCCAGCCACTCTTGTCCCAATTTATGTTTGTATACAGAAGTACTGGGCATTAGCCATCCCACTTTCCTGATTCAAGTTCACTCAGCATATTACTCCTTCCACCATCTCATTTATTTTTTTCTTTTCACACACAGCTCTGAGGAACGGTGCTTATCCATCTTCACATGAAACTTTTACCTTCTTACTATTCTTCATCTCCTTAGCCATTCTGTCAAAAAACCTTCTACTCTCTAAAATCCTGCGGGTAAACCACATTTTTTATCAGCAACAACCTATTATGGCTGTAAATTAATGCCACAGTCTTTTAATTTACTTCTCACTAAATAATAATAATAATAATAATAATAATAATAATAATAATAATAATGCATCTTGGAAAACACCTGTCCTCTCAAAACTGTTTTTGTTGTAATCATTCGTTTTGTTCCTTTTCTGTGTATCTTCTATCTCTTAATAAGGCAGATGTAACCTGTAAGGTTCCTTTTACCCCGTACCTATTTATAAACAGTACCAAAGAATAGTTAAAACCTGGAATTAAAACAAGAAAATAAAATTAAATTTAGTCCACTCCAAGGTTAATTACTTTTGCTGCCCATTTTGCTTTCAATATTTTCTTATCTGCCATTTCATTCTCTGCATCTGGACATTTTTGCCCCACTGTGCCTTTTCTAGTCCTTTTCTCCTTTTCTCTTTCTCTGTAATTTCCCTTCATTTTTCTGCTCCCTTTCTTCCACCCCACCCAATACTATAGTATTTCCCATTTTCTTTCATGTTTTCAGAGTGCAGTCTTCCTTGTGCGTGTTTTGCCTTTTTTCCCCACCTTTCCTGCAAGCTATTCCATTTCTCTTCCCACCTGTTTTGTTTCAGTTTGTGGGTATTTTTGGCTTGTTGGTTGGTTTTTTGGTTCCTCATTTGTTTTGGTTGGTTGTTTGGTGGTGGTTTTTTTGCAAAACCATTCTAGATCATTCTTATTTTCACAACATTATCTCTTTGTGTCACCTCTTTTTCCCACCTCTGCTTTTCTTGTTTTACATAAATGTGGGAGCAGTGGAAAAGGTCAGTGCTGGGATTCTCAAAACAAGAGGAGGACTTTGGGTACCTTGGCAGACCTCAGTAGGGAATAGCATATGGATTGCAGATATCTGTATCAATCCAAATTGCAATTTTCCCTTTGTATGTAACCCTCTCTGTATGTTATTTTTAGTTGGTGAAATAACATTAGTTCAGCATTGGAAGGTGAGTTGAAGGCATGCCTGTGTCCCACCTTGCAGTGCTCAAGCATTGGTCTTTGACTTCAAGGAGCAGGAGGTATGTGGTTGACTCTATCCACTGTTTGCCAGGATCAGGACATTCTGGAGAGCCCTTCAGGGGAGGAAAACCCTGGCTGTGCTCTTCTTTATGTCTCGGCACTCACGGAGTGAACTGGAATATGGCCTGGCAGGGTAATTGACAGGGGAAGATGCTGGTATGAATTCAAGCCACCTACAGTGACTTGTTCACTAGAGTTTGAATTGCCTGTGAACAGCTCTCAGCAGCTCTCATTTAAGCCACAAAAATGTCAAAATATTTTATTGAGTGAAAAACACACGTGAGTTACCAGAGCTGACTGTTTCTGAACTCACTCCTCTTAGCAAACAACTTCTGAAATGAGTTTTCCCTCCTCCACCCAGCTAGCAGTAAGAGATTCATATGTTTTGAGGTTGTGAAGGGTTTTTTAAATTTCTTTTTTAAAGCTCTACTTTAAAATAAAGTGCTTCTCATATAGAGGGATTGGTTCTTTTCCTAGTGTAGTGAATGATAAAACTACTGTGGACTATGAAAAGGCAGCATAACATTTTCTATCTTCAGCTGTGTAACTTGTCTGGAATCCATCCGTTCTACTACTGGATACTGAAAGATTTGAAAACATTGAGGCATCAAGGAAAAATTGCAAGTGGGAATGAAGAGGATGTATTGTGATTAGAACAAAACCATCTATTGCCATATGCCTTCCCTACAGAAAAAACTGTTTACACACCCATTACATGAAAGAGCTCAGCTAAGCCTTTCCCTGAAAATAGTCTACTTACATAGTAGCTAGACAAAATAATGTTTATAATTTATCAGCAGTCTTCTGTCCCTTAATTTAATTTAATTGACCAAAGACTTTTCAGAACTTTAAACAGAAATACTGGCTTCTGATTAATTCTCAGATTTTCATGAAAGGTGAAAAATGGTGAAAAAAGATATTACTTTCTTTCTTGTTCTTATGCTTATTCTTACTCTTAATTTTTTTTTCTTATGCACATTCTTAATTTTTGTTCTTGGTCTTATCTGCACTCTTATTGAACTCTGCTTCTCCCCATGTCTGAGGCTGTGATCACTCACTGAAGAATTTGGGGACTGTGAGGAGACATAAATGCTGAAATTTTTTCAGCATCAGGTCATCAAGACATCTTGTATTTCAAGGTTAGGGGTTGAACAATGCAGGAAATGCTGTCCATGCTTTAAGTTCCCTGCGCTTTTTCTGAAGTAGTTTGTAATGCAAATGTAAAAGGAGTTTGGGGTATCTGCTGCAGATATGTGATGGCTGAAAGCAAAGAACTTATTCAGAAAAGCCTGTGTGTTTTTATATTTCACACTGGAATCATCCAAATGACTCCTTTTTAATTGAACTTTTTGAAAGAAAAACTGACCCATTTGAGAACAATAATTGTTATTAATTTAAAGACAGAAGCAAATAAATTTTTAGCAGCAGTACTTGTTTCTCCTAAGACATTCAATGTGAATTGAAAAATAATTAAAATAGCCCAACTTTAAGGTCTACCTGGAGGTATAAAAGTTTGTCTTATATTTGATGATGTCATTTTATCTCACAGCCATTATCTCCTTCATTTTGTTTGCCCCTCTAGTCAAGCTAGAATCGTCCTAATAACACCTGTGAACCTCCTATCCTCCTTCAAATGCCTCCATAATTCTCATGACAATTTCTAGCAAAGAAAATACTCACAATACTTGTAACTATCTTCTTGTTCTCTGATGAGCTCTTTAGAGCTGTCTTCTTGAGCACCCTCACTTGCCAAAGACCTTTGCTGTCTTCTGTCACTTTTTCTAGTACACCCCTTGCAAGAGTGTATATAAAATCAAGGAGGCTATAGCAGCTATGCTCTCTGGTTCTGGATTGACATTCAACCAACAAAGTTTGAACTTTTCATTTTCAAATCAAGTTTCAAATCAAAAACTAGAACTTTCCAATTAATTTTGTGACAACATGCCTACAAGAAGAGAAGGATCCTAATAAGGCCTTCAGTAAAACAGTCTTCAGATAGTACACCTTTTTCTAGTCATCAAAGAATGCACATAGGAACTAAAACATAGAAAGAATACATTGTTTGTTAAATTACAAGTCTTCTGCAGGCCAAGGAATTGCTTGTTCTGTATTTCAACATATCATAACACAGTAAGATCCTGGTTCATCTCTCTAATATATAGGTAGTGTGCTACTGTTCATGGCCCCCTCCTATAAGTTTTTGTACCAAATATCCTCACTTTCACATCTTTAGCATACGTAAGTCCCTTAAGCATAGCATTTCATCTCATTTAAAAGGTCTTGTGGAGTAGGATTGTGACCAGTTATAGATATTGTTAAAATTTCACAGTAACCCTTTCTCTTATTTTGCCAAAATGAAATTCTTATTTTTTGTCACACTTCAATCAAAATAAAATTCTGTTATTTAACTCAGGAGGAAAATGCTGTTAGGGAAAGTCTACCCAACTTACAACATAAGGGAGCGTAGTTCAAATGTATTTATAATCCCATAAGCAATTCAGTTTGACCAAAAACAAACCTCACTGCTCTTCTTTCTTTCCTTAGGATACCTGTCAATTATGTTAAACAGAATTAATTTTTATCCCGTGATTTGAATAAAGATAGCTAGTACCAAACAGTGTTACTTATGCAAAATGGACAAAAACACCCTTATTTCTCAAGAAGAAATGATTACCCTACCAGTTGTATCTCATCAAAGCTGAAAGCGCTTTTATTATTGTAATTATATTCTGATTGAATTTTTCAGGCATCTATGATTATTGTAATGCAGCTTTTATTTTCTTTTAAGCCATAGATTTCATAAAGACATATACAATGGCTGGCACAAAAAAAAAAAAAAAACCCTAAAAAAATGTTTTAGGGGTTTTTTTTAACTCTCTGTCTTTGAAGCGAAAACATATTTATTAGTCAGAAAACAGCAAAGCATAGTACATTGTCTTGAAATCTTGCATTGTGGTTTAAAAACTGAAGGCAATTTGGGAAAGTGGATTTCATAATGGAAATATCACTGTACCTTGGCTTGGGTTTTTTCCCCTCTCTGCCAAGCCAAAGTCAAAGGTCTTATAACTTCTGCTTCATGGTTTAGAGTATAGTTAGATAATGGTGTCCCTTTCCAGATTTAAAAAAAAAAATCACTGTGGTCTAGTTCTATAAGTAACTATGCTTCCCATAATCTTTGTGAGGAATCAAAGTGATAATGGCAATTAACTGAAGCAAAAATATTAGAAACAAAAGAAATTTGTAATTGACAATCAAATTATAAAATATAAAATACAACAGACTAGACTATACTGGATTAGTTTACACTAGACTAGACTAGTCTGGTTGGAGGAACCCACAATGATCGTCCAGTCCAACTGGCTGACCACTTCATGGCTGACCACATGTTAAAGCATGCTTTTAAGGACATTGCTCAAATGCTTCTTAAACACTGACAGCCTTGGGGCATTGCCTACTTATTGAGGAAGCCTGTTGCCGCACCTGAACATGCTCTCAGTAAAGAAGTGTTTCCTGATGTCAAGTCCAAACCTCCAAACCTCCCCTAACACAACTTTGAGCTATTTCCAGCCTATTACTGGATTGCAGAAAGAAGAGCTCAGCACCTCCCTCCCTACTCACCCTCCTCAGGAAGCTGTAGAGAGTTATGAGGTTTCCTGTCAGCCTTCTTTTCTCTAAGCTACACAAACCAGAGTCCTCAGCTGCATCTCACAGGACATAACTTCCAGCCCTGTCATCAGCTTTGTTGCCTTCCTCATGGTGTAACAAACATGATCTTCTGCTGAAACTCATGTATCTTCCTTTGCTCATCATGTGATTTCGTCTGCACTGCATCGAAAAAATGTGACAATCACTTTAATATCAGATTTGACTTTCTTTTTTTTTAATGACTTATCAAAATCTAGAGATACTTCTCTGCAAGGAGTTTCTGCATGACTTTAGTCAGTCCACACAAGATTTGTTCCAATGGTATGAAATACAGCATATGTTTATGTAATAATACAACGACACAGGAAAATCCAGTGGGAGGTTTCGATGCAAATTCTTCAAGGTGTTGAGTAAACAATAGAAGCAGTGGATGTCTGAATTTTATATGTGGATGCTTTTTTTACATCCACAGTCTATATTTTTCATGAAAATCTGTATTTACAGCTCTTCCTGTTTATTAAATCTTATCAGTCTGCTTTCTTTTTTTAGTTCATATTGAAATATTGATGGTTTTCTTTTTCAAAGTAATTTTAATAGCCCACAGGGTCATCACAACAACTGCAGCACCACATTATTTATATATTTATACACAGATATTTTTCTAGGCAACAGATTTCAGAATAAAAACATTCCTGAGCTAGGGTGTACCTGGAGAACGTCCTTTAGAAATTTTCTGCTGCTTGTGGTGTAAACATCTTGTGTAGAGAGGTTCATAACAGAATTATACACGGAGCTAAACTGTCAGACCTTGTAAACAAGAGAAAATGGTAGGAACAGAGATAACAGAACTTGGCTGTGTATGGTTCTTTTCTGTAGGGTTTCACCCTCAAATAAGATGTTAGAAAGCACCTGTGCATTTTTCACATTAAACATATTCTTTCTGCCACACCACTATGAAATTAGATTGCAAGGCAAGGACTATCACACCCTCAAAAATTCCAAGATAACCATTTCTGATGGCTAGACTGGAAGAACTGAAACCTGATTTTACTTCTCTGGTTTATTTTAACACTTCAGATCTGCAGTGTTAAATCTCTTTCTTATGTACATATTTGAAATGCAGGTTAAGGTTAGCACTTGCACTGTTGTTTTTGACATAGTGCAGCTGGCTAGCAAATGCAAACCAGCGAAAGCTTCTCTGGCTTCATGAAGGACATCATGAAAAATTGTGAGTATAACATTAAATTTCGGCTCATTTTATTAAAATTTTGATCAAGGTCATCTACAGAAAACTTAGTTTATTTGATCTGAAAATATGTTTGAAGTACAAAAAGACTATTGATATAAAGCAGATGATTATTCAGTGATTATTCCACATCAGGAGTATCCTAGCTGGTTTCTCCATGAAGACGATGTCAGAGAAACCACAACTTTTAAGAATAAGAGACATATAGGAGCAAGGAAAATAACAGCCACCTGATTTTGCAACAGACTTGCTTCCCATTAGACAACATATATAATGGAGTTGTAGCGTGGCAAACCTAGAAAGCTGTTAACCAAGAACCCAGAAAGCAAACCTGCCCATGTTCATCAATTTAATGATTTGGAGGATGGCAGAGAGATGCCAAACTCTGATGCTTCATTGGACACTGAATTGTGACAGGGAATAGTAGCTGAGAAGCTGATGCAGAACCTCGTTATAATCCATCTAGTGAGACAGACCTCTGCCCAAATTAAGGTGCAAACAACACTATCTGCTGAAGTGGATAATATAGATCTTATTTAATAGTAAATGTGAAGTAGAGAAATAGAAAGAAAAGAAAATGGGATGGGGAGAGACGAAGAGGAAGGGAGACAAAGAGGGGGAAAGGAGAGACAAAGGAGGAGGGGGCAGAGAGACACATGGATCCAGTACCATCCCGTTGGTCCTTCTTCACCCTGGGCTTCCAGGTTCTGGGGGTCCCAAAGTCATTCTTCTGGAGGCATCACCTTTATACAGTCCACGTTCTGGATCCATGGGGTGGTCGTAGATGTCAGAGTGTAACTTGGAGTGGCATGTGATTGAGCAGTTGCTTTCTTTCCCCCAGTTGGTCACATTCTTGCATTATAATATGCATTATAATGTATTAACTAAGATGTGGTAACCAGATTTCATCTAACCAGGCCTGAAATTAGCACCTTCCTGTCACAAATTTCTCCCTTCTGTGCTTACCTCAAGTTCCCACTGTGGTGGCTTGTCTTATGGCAAGTTCTGTAGCCTTGACAGTGTTTTGAGATGGGCAATTGCACTCTTTTAAATCCTTACAGACCTGTGTACAATAAGCAGTTCCTCTCTGCTGCTATCCTGTGTGTAACATATGAAAATTTGAGAAAAATTAACACAGAAATCCAGTGCACTCTTTACAGCAAATCAATATAAACAGAGAAAAGATTACATTTACTATGAAATAAAGTAAGCATAGTGTGGTTTTAGTCATTTTGCTTGGCAGTTATGTTGTTAAAATCTTTAAATGGAAATGTTAAGCTAAACACATCTTTTTTCCCCTGAATCCAATGCATCTTGATCTCTAAGTTCTCAAATTAAAATAAGAAGAATTTGGTTTATATATTCACAGGGCATAGTTAAAGAACATGGAGCATTTAGGTATCACTCATAATTCAGACATAAGTCTGTTAATGATGTTGTTTTAAGTATTGGTTTTTTCCCTGCTACATGAACCGTAAAAATGAAAATATCTCTAAATAATGTATTTTGGCACACACTTTTTGGTACTTGCGATGCTATCTAGCAGAAGGTGAAGGCTGAAGAACTTGCAATATAGAATTTTGTATTCTGTTCATGCCTTGCAATACTTGATCTCACATATGCATAAGAGGATGAATGCAGGTCTGGCCACTGTGCTGAACAGACAATACAGAGGAGGAAATTCATTGCTTCTGTGCATTGAAATCAAGCACAACTGGAGCATTTGGTTTGGGTTGTGCTGAGGCACCCTGCCCTGGAAAATATATCATTATAATCCTTTAATACTTTAAATCAACCATCTTGTCTGTAAAAAATCAGTCCTGTGTAGAACCATGTCACTGTACAAGCAGGCATCACTATGATATCATCAAGGTGTAGATAAAAGCAGCTTTTTATATCACACAAAAGGGGCTAGTCTGTCTATCTTCTTTCTTATTCCATTGTGACTGTTGACATTTGAGGCATTATTCCATATTTACCCTAGTGAGACATGATCACAAGTGAGTCTCCATCAGGAGTTGAAGCTAAAATGTGGAGGGAAAAGTGCTCCTTTGAAGGGAGCATATAAGCAATTCCACATTAAAACGTATTATTTAAGAAACAGTTAAGTGAGTACAGTTAGACAGAATGTTATTGTGCTTTAAATCTCTGGAGGAAAGGTGATTAGATGCAGCTGCTATTTTTTCTATAATAAATTTGAATAGAATATTTTACTTGCACACGCTGCAGAATCTGAGCACAAATTGCCTCACTAAGCTCTATTATTCTGGGGAACAGCAAGAATAACAAGCTGAGACACTGGTGAACTCAGAGAAATATGAATAACACATTAACACTTAGGAAGTATCAATAGCATGCTGTCTGACACTGGGGACAAACATCTTGAGGATACAAGAAATTGCAAGAATAGGTCATCAAAAGTGGGTCTGAAGATGGGAGATTTTCAAGACCACTTCTCCAGGGAAGATAGATGCATCTGCAGGGGATAAGAAATCCTGTCAATAAAAAGCTAATGGATTTTGTCTCTCAGATATTGTTAGTCTCAATGGAAAAATGGGGGGAAGGCTAAGCAGGAGGAGTGATTTTTATTTTTGCAAACAAAGAACATGGTATGGGGATATTTATGATACTCAGATGGTTATATCTCAAGCTTACTGCTCTCCCAACCATATTTCCTGCTTAAAGCTCAGGAGAGTTCAATGCGTGAGAGAACTTCAGGTAGGGAGGGGGAAATACTGCCAAGAAATGTTCCCTGGGTGGCCTTGTTATGTCACAGCACAATATAGTCAATGCTGTTGCAAAGAGTCACAGACATACACAAAAAAATAAATACATTCTTTATTGGGAAGTGTTAAGAGTGCACAAAGAGGACTTTTTTTCTTTCAAGAGATTCTTTTTGTCTGCATTTGGTGCAGCTGGATTAACACCACTTACACCAAAAGTCCTCTTACCATAGAACAAGCAGCCTGCTCCTTTTCTTGAATGACAGGCCCTTAAGCTGTCAGGGCTTAGCTCTATCTGTCAAGCTTCAGTCCTTTCTTCTGAAATTGCCCAGCGGGATTCAGCTGGACTAAGCACACCAGCTTAAATCGTGTACCTCACAAAATTGCTGCAGTGATGATAGTTTTGTCACTTTCATCCCAACATCTGTAGCTTGCTCTGATTAAGGAGGAATTTGCAAAATTAAAGAACTGAATATGTATGTCAAAGAGAATTTAAGATGCTGTATGCTGTAATTTCCCATTGATTATAATCAATCAGAGAAAATTCAGCTTTACTCTTGATTGCTTTTGAAAGCTGAGCTTTACAGGGCAATCTAAGGTACTACTGAAGGAGAGCAGCAGGAAATTATACTCTACTTCACTGGCACAGCCAATTGATTTAAGGAATCCAGTAGGAGCCAATAAATTCATAGTTCTCATGTCATTATTAGCCTGAATGCAGTCTGAGAATCTCTGGGATTATAAGAAGCCTATCAAACTGAATGTTAGTGCATCATTATAAATTAAAAAGTGCTTTGATAATTTTCAGCTCCTTCCCTCAACTCCACCCTTGTGAGACCTCACCTGGAATGCTGCATCCATGTCTGGGATCTGCAGCACAAGGGTGTGGACCTGTTGGAGCTGGTTCAAAGGAGAGACGTAAAGATGATCAGAGTACTGGAATGTCTCTTCTGTGAAGACAGCCTAAGAGGGCTGGAATTGTTCAGTCTGGAGAATAGAAGGCTTCAAGAAGACTTCATGACATCCTTTCAGTACCTGAAGTGAGCTTATAAAAAAGAAAGTGCTTTTTACAAGGGCTTGTAGAGATAGGACAAAGGGTAATGTTTTTTTAACTAAAAGAGGAGAGATTTATATTAGAAGTCAGGATGAAATTCTTTACCCAGAGGACAGTGAGGCACTGACATAGGTTGCTCAGAGAAACAGTGGGTATCTCAGCCCTGTCTGTGTTAAGGCCAGGTTGGATGTGGCCCTAAGCAACTTGATCTTCCTGCCCATTGCAGAGGGATTGGAAACAGATGATCTTTAAAGTCCTTTACAACCCAAGCCTTTTTGTGATTCTATCATCCTATATTTTAGGTAGAAAATAATTGCTTCTTTGCCTTAAATTATTTTTTCTGAGGCAAAAAGAAAGCCATAAAAGTACTTTATAGCTTCAAAATCTTCTTCAGAACTCAGAAACTGCTCCCCCCACAGGGTTGTTGGGCACTGGAACAGGCTCCCCAAGAAAGTGGTCACAGCACCAGCCTGACAGAGTTCAAGCAGTGTTTGGACAATGCTCTCAGGCACATGACGTGACTCCTGGGGTTTCCCATGAAGGACCAGGAGTTGAACTTGTGGGCCCCTTCCAAATCAAGGTACTCTATGATTTTATGATTCTGTTACATTAGAAGCAGTGTCTGTACAAGGAGGAGAATGTGAGATGTCAGGCACCCTGTGAATAGGATCCAGCCTCGACAAGCCAGAAGTGCAAGTTTTACTGGTTTTACCATTGAGGTAACAGTCATTAAGTGCTACATAAGTTTATTGCCCAGACTGTGCTGACTAAAGTATAAAGAGCTTTGTCTCAGTATTTTCATCTTTACCACCCCAGAATTATGATTTTATAAGTGTGAAAAATGGCTTGAGGAAATCTTGGCCTAGTGGAGTATCTATGACCTTGCAAGAAATCAAGAATCATCTGAAAGTTTTTATTTTTTGGCAAGTAAGACCATCTCTATATTTCAGGACAGCCCTAGATGACTTCAAACAGTAAAGCTGGGAAAGTTTTAGCACGAGGTGTAAAATATCAAGTCAAGTCAAAATCAAAATAAACACCCATGTATAACCCTAACCTCAGTGTTTGGAAACATGAAAATGAAACAGTGACTTGAGTTGCTTTTGTTCATTTTGAGATTGTGGCAAGCATTATGTACAAGTAAGTTAGAAGTATGAAAATTAGATTTGTCCATTAGTTATAATTGTGGGGTTCTAGGGTGGTTCCTGTGCAAATACACATTGCAGTAGATTCATTATTTTGAGGGGGAAGAGGAGGCGGTCAGAGCCAGCTGTCAGGAGACATGGGACAATGGTCTGGCTGCAGATGATGGACATTTACAACTGGGTGACTAAACTTCCACAGTGAAGTCTTTGATTCGTTGGTCCAGGAGTCCTGCAGGAGGGAATTTTCTCCAGGTTTTCCCCAGGGAAGGTGTTGTGTCTGTTGTTGTATGCTTAAACTTTCTGGGTTAACTTCCTAGGTGGCGTGAACCAAAAATTTGCCCAGGCTATTCCTGCTACAGAAGTGATCAGACCAGACATTTATAAATGGTCAATAGAAACTTTCAGAAGTGGTCATGTAGAATAGTCCTTCACATGTAGCTGAGATAATATATATCAGCAGAGATCATTAAAAATTCAAATGCTTCTGCTGGGGCGGTTTTAGAGGACCAAGTCAGCTAGGTTGTAAGAACTGTGCAGGACTGAACTTTAGGGAGGACCTCTTCACCTGGTTGAAGACATCTCAGTGAGAATACTCCCACTGCCACCAGACAGAAAAGATGGCCATCTGGCTCAGCACATTACATTTCTATGTTGACATTATTGTGTGTCAAGATTTTAATGCATTAGTGTAGGGTTTTTTTTTCTTTTTAACAAACACTATGTATTGAACAACGTATTCCTATGTCTTGTTCACCTATCAGACTACAAAGTCAGGCTAACAACAAGGATAAGTCACACAGCTACTCTAGGTATGGTTTGGATCTCAGATGGGATGCTTCCTGTATTCATCTCCTTTTTTGCAGTAGAGTCATTAATGTTTGAGGTTTTTTGAGTTTTTGAGGTGTTCTCTTAGCTATGATAGCTGAGTGAAGTGGCTCTTCATGTCAAGAGTGTAAGTTAAGTGGACCATGACCTAGATAAAACCTTCTCTTTCTTTTCCCTCACAGTGTCAGCCTATCCATAAAAACGCCTTGTAACACTCAGTAACTCAGATGTATACTCAGTCTACTCAGATGCATAATATCTGTTTAGAAGGCAACAGAAATGCAGGCACATTTGACACTGAACAAGAAGCAGTTAATAATGTGACATGGGTGAACTTCTTCTCACCAGCCGGTCATGGGTCTCAAGTTCTTCTGCACACACACACACCACCACCCACCCCCACCCAGAAATCTTACTTCAGTATGAGAATAAACACTTACAGAAACATACCTTTTGTTGATTTGTAAATGAGGAGAGAAGCACCATTTATGCCCAGTACTTGCTGAAATGAGTCATGGTTTGCTTTTCCATTTATCTGGAACTGACCTGCTCTGGATGTTTGAATAGACATGTCTCTACTGCATTCACTTGCACATGTAGAACATTGGTATTAAAAATTGCTCACTTTTGATTTAATGTTCAGATTAACATGATTGAAATGTGAAAACTGAAGAGAAAGAACGAAAATAAGAACAGAAGGCACGTTCTACCAGTTCCTAGACATGGTGATCTTGGAGGTCTTTCTCAACCTTAACAATTCTATTATTCTGATTTTTGTACTCTTGCAGAAGCACCAAAACTTTCCTCTTCCAGTAAGGCCGATCTGATTGTGTGTTGTGTATGGCTGTTCCACTACATATTCTGTATCCAAGCGTGCTTTCCATCCCACCACTGAGCAAAATGTCATTAACAGAACTAGTTAACTCTTTTTTTTTGTTCAAAAATTGAGGTCAGATACCTAAATATTTATATCAAATTAAAATTATTCATCTGTTAGTAAATATGAATTTCCAAACAAATAGACATTCTTCTTTTTTTAGGCACCTGCTATTACCAAAGAGTCACAGAACTTAAATGCAATATGCTGTCAGCAGCCCTCCCCAGTGGAGTAGCTGGGCAATCTTTCCTGTAAATTCTCTTGTCACCAAAGACATGCTTTATGGACCATTATGTCACTGTGAGCACTTCTTTCTCCCTGATGTTATTACATCATGTCACATGTGGCACCTTTGGGAATGAACTAATGACACAGCAGTTTGGTATGCCACGGGGAGAAGCATTTCTAAGAGGGTGCTGTGGCAATGGAATGGATGCCTATATGAAAACCTGCTGTGAGTTACCAGCAGGTCTTGAAGCACAAGCAAAACACTTTAACACATTAGGAAATACCTTGTTGAGGAAAAGCTAATACTTCAGATCTCTGTGGATTAATTAGGAAAGGAGCCCCATCCAGGACCCACAATTGTTTACTTGAATAGTTTTCAAGCAAACTACAGTGTTTCAGCTGAGGTCTAATTGTGCCTGATAGACCCATTACTTTGTAATTTGAACAGTGTTGTAGAATTTTCCCTAGTGATTAATTAAACTGGAGATAGTGCCCAAATCTTCATAGAAAGCAAGACCACTTAAATTTTTCACCACCTGTCCCAAAGTTGATGCATGTATATTGTTCCAAGCCAGTGGGGTCTTCTACCCCTCACTTCCTAGGTTTACAATATTGAGAATAACCCAGGCTGGTGTGTGCCTTTGTTCCCCATCATGGCTTTGCCCTGCAGATGCCCACAGGGGATCTCATAAGTCCCTGGAAATCTCAACTGCTTTTCACTTAGGCTTATTTCCCACAAAGATAGTTTTCTGAATAAGGTTAAATGTGCAGCACTTGTGAAAATGCCTATGACTGTAGCCAAAGGCACTTACAAGACAGGAAAGCTGTCACTTAACTGCTGTCCACTTCAGAAACCACTGAGGGCAGCAGGAAGCAAAAAGAATAGTAAGATGATTGCATCTTTTACAATTTCTTTTCATTGCTGCTACTACCACTGCCCTCTCAGTGATCCGACTTTTATCATTTGATCTTTTCTTTCTTTCTTTTAATGCTGAGTGTTTTTCTGAGAAAGGATCACCCCAGAAAATTTGCCTTGTATAAGTGCAGCAAATGTAGGGGAGGAAGAGAGGGATGGAGAAAGACAGCTTCTTAAAATGTTGCATGGAGGGTCACAGAGAGCTCAAGAAAAATAGAGAAAAGCAATGATTTAAAGGCTGATCCGTGAGTTTTAATACATTCCTGAGATGAAAGGGTGAATATTTGGACTGTGTGGGTTCTGAGTGAGAAGCTAATATACCTGCAGTCTTTAGCTAAAATTGTTTCAATATTTGAACTGAATTCATGTGTTTACATATTTAATGTGTATAGAACTGTCTTTCTAAGAGACCTCTTTCCATTCTTGAAGTAGCTTGCGTTACAAATGCATTTATTTTGAGGGCTGTTGGAGCCATTCTCTCATCCAGGAAATGTCTTCTGTCTTGTTTGCATTGCCCAATGGAGCGTCAGAAACTGGAGGTGAGAAAAAAACTCCATGAATGATTAGCTATTGCTATCATCCAAAAGGTGGTGGAAACATTTTTAATTGTTCTGAAAATTTTGACAGAAAGTTTTTTTATTTAAAGAGGTTTTTACAGAAGTGGCTACATTTTACATAGAACTCTGATACCAGAGATAAAATTTGTTAGGAATATCAATGGTTTATTTGAAGATCCAGCCTGAAGATACTGTGTCTTGTTAAATGCATTTAAAAGAAAATCAGCCTATTGAGAAAAGTTTAAAAATGAGAAAGCTGCAAATGATGGCACACTGTATTGAGTCTGGCTAAGCTGGAATTCATTTCTCCATAACAGCCCCCATAGTGCTGCTTTGCTTTGCATTGGTGGCTACAAAGGTGCTGATAACACACCAGTGTTTTGACTATTGCTGAGCACAGCACCAGCACTGACCCCCCAGCATTCCAACCCCATCCATAAGCTGAGGGTGGGCAAGATCCTGGCAGAGGGCACAGCTAGGTCAGCTGACCTAAACTGACTGAAGGGATGTTCCATGTCAGCTCAGAGATAAAAGCTAAGAAAAGAAGGAGCAAGGGAGGACATTCATTATTTATGAGGTTTGTCTTCCAGAGCAACAGCGTTATGTGCTTGCCAATGGGAAGTAGAGAATAAAATCTTTTGTTCTCCTCTTTGCTTGTGCATGTGTAACTTTTCACTTTTGCTTTAGTAAACTGCCTTATATCAACCTACAAATTGTATTCCATTTTATTCTCTCTCCCCTGTGCAGCTGAGAAGAAGCAGTGATAGAGAGGCTTGGTGGGCACCTGGCATCCAGATAAGGTGGACCCAGCACTTACACAAAATAAAAAACAAATCAGATTTTACAATTCTATTTTATTCTTTGAAAATACTGATTATATTCAGAGTTTAATTATAGCACTCATACAAATAATTATTTATTTGGAAAAGAATGCTTATGAGTAATACCCAGTGATGAAGTCTCCTTTACAATGAGAGGAATTACTTATGCAGAATTAATCCTCTGTGACAACCTAAAAGTCCTTAGGAAGCTCAAGGGGTTTGCAGTTTCAGTTGCACTTTTTACCTAATAAAGATGAAATGATCCCCAAAAAGTTAGAAAAAGAAATTTTAGAAAATGCAATTTAAATGCAGAACCTGCACTTTGATTTGGTTTATTCAGGCTTCCAGGTTCTTTCCAGGAAATTAAAACCAGCAGATATATTCTTTCTGCCCATAGAAGAGTATGAAATTACTATGAAAGCCTGGTCATTCTAGAAATCTTTAATTCAGTAAAAAGAAGATGAGAAATCCTTTAAAATAACAGGTATAAAATATTTTATAAGTAGCATAATCAACTTGTGTCAGACTGACCTTTTTAGGTGTTGATTTTTTGTGTGCTAAGTTGCTCTCTTTTACTTGGGGGGGGGGGGGGGGGAAAGGCAGATTCAAACAAGACCATAACTTTTTCATAGTACCCCAAAGGTGAATTACAAGAAAAAAAATGTGCTTTCAGACTACTAATATTTCTGAAACCCCAAAAACCATGAAATCTTTCCCTCTATAATATAATAATAAACTAATCAGACCGGCTGGATATTCCACAGTACATTTTTCCACATGGGATACAGTGTAAATCTTTCAATTATTGAAAATAATTTATTCATTAAAATATTATTATTTGTAATCCATCACCAGGTATAGCTCCCAATCAAAATGACTTGTTTTCAGTACTGCACAGGGCACAAAACAGGCAACTCCTCCAGAGAACTTGCACTCCAAATGCACAGTATATACATTAAGAGTTATGAGTAAAAACTGCTGAGGTGCTGAAGAAGAAAGGACAGTCTAGTAGAAAGTGCTGAATGAAAATATGTACCCTTACTATAATCTCTGTATTTTGAGCCACAGGTCTATCTGACCTGACTATTTACACTACCATAGAAGCCATTTCCATTTATACCATTTCTGCTCCACAGAACTAGCAGTTTCTGCCTTGTGCTCTTGCTCACCGCAAAGCTGGTCAGCTGTACCAAAGGGAGTGAGTGGAAAGTGGATTCAGGCAAGCCCAAGCAGTGGTTTGCTTGTAACTGTCCTCCTTCATGACTAGCTTGGGTGTCACAGGATTTTGGTGTGGTTTTGGTTTTTGTTTTTCAGATTTGTGAATGGATGTTACTTCCATCTGCAAGTTAAATATGTCATTATTGTCTACGCGGTATTGTCAGGCTCAGTAGGACAGACTTAGACCTGCTGGTCAGTGCGCTTATCTTAAGGTTAGATTAGTGCAGTTTCTCATTGTCAGCAGTGCCCCATTTTGTTATCTCAAGGATGCAGATTTGTATGAGTGTTCAGCTACTCCTCTTTGCAGTCATTTTATGTAGTTCCTCCATTTCATACTCAGGTTATACTGACTTCCTTCCTGAAGGAATTTGATGTGCATTGTTATGATAGTTTGCATCCTTAGGGAGAGAGAATGTGAGGAATGACAGCCAAGGTCACCCCTTTATAAAAACCAAGAAGTTGTGAGCGCTGTGCTCTCTCCCACAGCATGATTCAAATTGGGGCTATTTTGTGACAGGACTCTCTTGAGGAGGAAAGCAGAAACAGCATCCTGGGTGTATATTTGGGGAAGCCTTTTCCCATGCTTGGGGAAATAAGCCTTACAAATCTTGCCAGCAAGCAGGGCTTAGTTAGTGAACTACCAGCTGCCTGGTCCTACACATATCAAGAGAGCAGCTGTTTGAGTGATCTCATACCACTGATTTGCTGCTGTTTCCTGACAAATGAGCTTGCTCTTTATTAGCCCTGTTCATAGTCTCAAAAGGCAAAGTACTGCTCATGTAATTCTTCCCTGCACTTACAAAGTGCACTTTTTATCATTCAAAGTGTTCTGCTCTTTTACAGCTTTTAAAAATTAATGATTTAATTTGTTCTCTTCCCCCACACTTTTTAAAAAAGAGCTTTTTGTTTCACTTTTACAATTAAGATGTCCATAGACACAGTGGAAGTGTGCATGGACCTGTAAAAATTTCAGAGTATGTCATAAGGTCTCTTCATTTATTGTGATTTTGTTGTGGTTTAAGAAATATATTATCTGTGCTATAGAAAACTGGAGAAGCAGTCTTGGTGGGATCCCACTTTACCCCGGTGTCACTGCACTCCTCACCCACCTTCCAGGCAGATGGAGAACTAAGCCTGAAGAGACAAAAATCCCATTTTCATGCTTACTTGTGCCTTTTGATCTCATCCTCTGATTTTAGTTTAAATCCCCTGGAAAGACTGAAAACTGCTAAAGTCTTATTACTAAATACTACTTTGGAGGTTAAGAAATTTATACAACAACCCAACATGAATTACTCTCCAGTCTCTTCAGAATCAATTATTACCATTCAAGAGAACAAAGTGTTGTAGAAAGATTACAATCCACAGTAAGAGCCAGAATCCAATAACCAAGTGCACCTGAGAAAAGGAAGCACACACTTTCTTTTTTTTTTCTGAACTACCTCAGAGGAGAGGTAACAGCAGGTCAACTCAAATTAGTCACAGAAAAGGAGAAAAAAATAAATGGTACAGTCTTGATGTGAGAAGATGCAGAGGATGAACTTCCTAGAAGCTTTTTGCTGGTTTAAAAAAATTATTGTGATGAAAAGTTCTGACATCTTAAAATTATTGGAAATTATAAATGAATCATGTTAACTGGCTAGATTTGATAATAGTAATTAATCTTGAGAAACATGAATTAAGGCCCTCAGATAAGTTTTACAAGAATGTTCGAACCTTGATTTGGCATTCAGTGCTCCCAGATTAGTCTCATATCTGGCACAGAACCAGAAAACAGATCTGCTTTAAATACTATGGTTATATAACAAATATTTTTTCATTTACTCTGAGCTTAAGCCTCTGAATTCTTTCACATCTTCACTACCATTCTCACCCACCCCTCTCCAAAGCCCTCCCAGGTCTATTGGAAACAGTAATTTGTAACAACTGATACAGTTTCCAAACACAAATTTTGAGTTAATTCACAGTACCAGACCAGGGCAAGAGACTTATAATTATTTATGCTATGTCCTTCCATAGCCTCTCTGTAGCATAAAGAAACCTTCAAGGGTATCCTAAAGGCAAAAGAAAAGTGCCTTGATGTTTTAAATAAGTTGTGAGAGAACTGTGGGAAAAATGCAAAGCAAAATTCATATCAGAAGTCAGTTCTAACATTTGCAGGGATTATAATAGAAGCAATATTTGATTATAGGTAGAGCCAAGAATATGATGCAGTTAAAAGTTAAAGCAAAATGTAGAATAGGTGGTCTTAAAGGAAGAATTTTCTTCTTGTTTACTGAGAGGTAACCTTGAATCCGTTTTTTTCACAGCTTTTCACTGTTTTTCTTTGCGATCTTGGTTTCTTCCTTAAATGAATGAGGATTTCAGTGTTAAAGTGAGTGTATATTTCTCCTTCAAAATGTTCCAGGTTGGATTTGACTTTTAGATAACATTCAATGTGAAGTACCTTTGTACAAGTATGTGTCAATATGTGTGTTGGGTGCACATATATATTAGATTAGGCATCAAATTAACTTTAAAGAATTATAAAGCAAGTAATTTACCCTACCAAGAAATATCTCTTGCATATAGTAATGGCACCTTAGAGTTTGAAACAAATTAATTCAGAAGCAACTAGGCATCACAAAAACATGAATGGGAAAAGTATTATTAGATGAAACATGACAGCAAGCTCAGAACAAGAGTATCTTTGTTTTTGTCCTGGTGTTTTTAAGGAGTAATATATGCACAGCATGGTGAATTTTTCTGAACTTTTAGCACATGAGACCTAAGGGACTACATGTCAGAGAGGTTCAATTAGCCAAAACATTAGTGCTTGGAGATGTTTGATTTTAAAGACCATATTCTTGAAATTTTAAAGTGGATAAAATGTATTTCATTATTTCTAGCATGTAAGCCACAATGCCTTGGAGAGAAGGATGACATGAGGAACTGCAGCTTAAGAACATGGTTGATTTTTCAAGAGACATTAAAGAGCAGCAGTGAGTCTAAATGCCTACATGTTTGCACAGCAACACTGGCTTCTGGAGACAGTTTGGTTCATCTGTTATTCAGAAGGTGTGCTTTCAGCATTCTCAATGGTTTCCCTTACATCAGCCAAACTTCGAGAAATCACTAACACCAGCCATATTGAAATGGCAGTCCTGATTTTTATTCCTGACTTATAAAAAGTATAAGCCAGGAACCCGACTGCCCATAGCTGTGGACGTGAACTTATGGTTAGGTTCCACAGAAAAATTATTAAATCGAACAGCATGGTCTTTCTGCTGTACTTCAATACAAAATGCTTCAAACCAGAATGTTGGGGGGTTTTTTTCCACTTTCATGTGCCCCTTAAGTTGGGCACCAAATTTATGTCTTGGTTTTGGATACAAAACTTCAGGAGGAAACACTCCAGAGTGAGTGTCTCCTCCAAAGGGAAAAGGGCCTCCCCTTTTCCTTCACGAATAAGACAAGTGGGTCACAGCAAGTTAAAGTGGGAAAACCAAACTGTTTATTAACACACAATAAAAACAGGGTAGAACAGGATAAAAAAAGAAAAAACAAACTCAAAATCCAACAAATTCCCAGAGAGGGAACAAACACGCGGGCTCGGACCAGCCGGGGCCACCCTGTGGGCCCGCCGGGGCCACCTGCAGGCTCCCCGGACTGGCGAGGAGGGAAGGGAGGCAGTGACGCAAGGGGAAGGGAAGGGAAAAAAAGAACAAGGAAAAAAAACCCAACAGAACCTTTTCCCAGCCAGCTGGAACACAAAGGAAACCCAAAGAGCAGCACAGCGCTCCTGGCACACTCCCTCCGGAGCCCCCAGAGCCCCCGAGCCGCTGGGCCCGGCCGTTCATCGGCCCCGCACTTGGTCCTGTGGCCCCAGCCCCGGGTCCAGCTTAAAGAAACAGCGCCTTGGGCATTGAGCGGATGGGTAAGGAATAAAGCCGCTTCATAACATCACCCCAGGACAGTGTGATTTCAGCATTAAGTAGAAGACAACCTCCCACCATCTTAGCTCAGTCAAAAGAGGGGTGAAGAGTCAAGGTTTATGAGATTCTGCCCACTTTTCAAAGATTTAAAAATTTGCTGTTAAAGCAAAATGGCAGTGTCCACAATATCCTGTGACTCAGGAGAGGCCTGTGTGAAGATAGATTTCCACAGCAGCTATGATAAAGTCTCCCCTGGAGAACCTTGCAGAATACCTATATAAGGACTGAAAAAGAAGGAAAACGGTGAAGGGGAGAGACAAATACAGGCACAAATTAGGAAAGAAATTTTAGCTGTCTGCTAGGCATCTGCACCTAGTCAGCATAGCTGCAGTTATGGCATAATTGCAGGCTATGCAGTCCGCTCCCCAGGGCCCTTCTTGAAGTGTAACTTTCAGTGGCCCCTACTCCTTTCATCCATGTTCAGCTCAATCACATAAAATTACCTTTTATTTGTCACCAGCACTCACTAGTTTTGATGTATATGACAGTGTTTTGTGAACAGCAGAAGAGTATGGCTGAGAAGAGGTGGATATGATCTGAATTGTCTTCAGGATACTACGAAACCAGCAGTATCTGTTAGCACTGCTGTGGTTTGCACTACCCAGCCTCATTAGTGGGGATATGTCTTTACATTTTGCTTCATGCTGGAGATGCATTAGTCAAAAGTGAATCCTGCTTGTAATCACCCTAAACCTAACTGAACTAACAGCTATCCATTGTAGTTGATACATACTGAATTTGACTTAGTTATAGCAATAACCTTGTCTCAGCATCAATTCACAGAAAAAAAGAGAACATTGACAGCAAATAACAAAGGAAGTGGGCTAATAGGGTTAATAAATATATAATAATAATAACAATTCCAATAGGCATGCAGTTTTGCCTTTAGGAGAAGGTTGAATAATTGCCTAGTAATGAAGAGAGGCCAGGTTATGAGCTCCATCCCATAGCAGTAGCAGCTATGGAAATGGAGACTTGTACACAGAGGTCAAGACTGACCCAGGGTTGCTTTCACCCACTGGAAATAACCTACTGGAAGAGCAGCAACAGAATATGGCTCATCAAAGGGATTTTGAGGACTACAAAGTGAGAGGGTGGATTGTTTTTGATGAGATTAGATGTCATGCGGTGGAGCTTTATTAGTGCAGTAAAATCAACTCTTTACCTCAAAGTTCAACACTGATACACCATGCTGCCCTTTTGATTTCCAGTGTTACTATTTGATCTTTATGAAGATCTTTCCTAATGAGCACCAAAATGCTCCTGGACTTCTCGAGCATCATTTCAACCAGGCTTATCTCTTTGATCTGTTGGTGGGGTTTTTTTCCCACATTTTATAGCTAAATTAAAAAAAAAAAAAAAACAGGAGGTGGAAAAGCATAAAAACATTGAAAAATTGTGTATCATCCCTGTTTCTTAATAGACAGATCCATGGATAATAAGCTCTAAAATCTGCAACCCCCAAAATTGTAGATCATTAGAAATTACAGCTTGTCTATTTACTTATTTAAAAATTCAATTTTTTAAGGCAGTTTTTACTGGTCACCAAGGTCTTTGAAGCTAAGACGACTTCAAAAGAAAATGAAAAAATAACCAGAACTGATTCCCCAGTGCACTTTTTCTATCACATCTTTTTGGGACGTTTTTGGGTCTTTTTTCTGGCTATAAATTATACCTCCCTTCCTCTTATATTCCCTGGTGTGTTTCACAAGCTGCCCTTAGATTATACATTTAATACTAACTTTCTTACTAGATGGGAAACCATGATTTTCTTGCAATGTTATTCTGATGAGTTCAGTATATGTTTTCATTAAACACAAAAATATTTATGCATGGATGTACCACTGCTACTGACTATACAGCTTTGCCAATTGGTACCTGATTTTATTCATGACTACTAGGCATGGTTGGAAGCCAGCAATTGATCCTCCCATAGGACAGAACTGAAATCCCAAAAGTTTTCCATTCCCTGTACTTGTGCAACACATCAAATAGTTGTCCAGTGGAGTGTGGTTACAACCTGCTCCCTCTACAAATGTCATGGGAGAACAGTGTGGGACAACCTGCTCCCTCTACAAATGTCATGGGAGATCATGAAGCAAAAGCTTGCATATGATATTCTCAGAGCTGCCCAGGCAAGCTCTGAAATCTCATCAGAAGGAGACAAAAATCATATGCTTTTGTAGTATTTTTCTGGCCAGACACATGCTTGCCCCCAAAGACACAAATATATGCACATCCTATTTTTTTACCTTTTTTTTTTTTTTTGAACACTGTGCTATTTTAATAATTACATGGCTAAACTGAGCCATGTAATTAGTTAACCTGTACGTACTAGGATGATGGGCAATGATACTTCTTGAATTAGAACCATCTTCACAACTGTATTCAAAGTACTAATCATCACCTAATTACCAATATATCCTAGAAGAAGGAGAGATGGAAAGGATGAGAGGTGTTCTTTCCTGCAGTTGTGGTGAATGCAGAGAGTACATTACGGTGTTACAAGACACTCCTGCTGTAGCAGTGCTGACTGAGAGAGAAGTTGTAAGCAGATCACAGGAGGACAACAGCAAAATATAAAAACAGCGTTTGAGGATTCTTGAGGAATACTTGCATTCCTAAAATGGTAGAAGGCTGCAATACATGTGTTCCCCTTCCTGGCCTCAACTTTTGTGTTTGCCTTGTTTAGCAGAGATGAAGGTCAGTGGAGAGAGCCATCCATTCATTCCCTAGCAAAGGTATTTGTGTACATCTCAGACTGTACCCTCTGTGTGACTAGCTGCTCTGTTCAGGTTACCAAGAACCATGGGTGATGATTTTTCCTAGAGATGAAAATATAATTACATCCGTATTATATCAGAGAAGAATACAGAGTAAGAGAACACAAATTTTAGCTTTTGGGGAAACCTTATTTCCCTATCTGCAAGTAAATGCTGACGGTTTGCTCTGTCAGGTACCTTCTGAGTACAATGCAAACCAACATTACAGCAATGCCAAACACTCATCTCTGACTGTGTCCAAATATTGACATACTTCACATTGGTGAGAAGTCATAGCTCTGCTTGGCTGCAGGATATATGTGTATAGCCTCAGGCTTCTGAATTTGCACAGTTCTTTTTAACAAGTAATACTTCTTATCATGCAATTCAATGTAGTGCTGTAAAATGTCCAGTGAAATTGAGAAATTAAGAAATAAGTGAAAAAAAACCCAGAAAATTAGCAATAAAGTATAATCTAGGATTCAAAATATAGTAAAACCTAATACTTTTTCCTCATCTAATTTTTCATTGTATGTCTTAGCCATTATTCATTCACCTTTATTGTGAAATGTCCTCACACACTCTTAAGTAATATTTTTCTTCTTGGTTCTGCAGTTACCTGGTAGGAATATTTTCATTATTATGAAATTCAATGTTGAATTTTAAAACATAAAACTGCCAAAAAAAAAAAAAAATATATAGGTGAAATTTTTAATACCTCAAGAACAATATTTGCATATTTTAAGGAAATATTAATCTTTCACCTCATTGTAAGCTATCACATACACCATGCTTTTCTTTTAGAGGAAGAGTGAATAAAAAACAACTAATACACATGCAAGTTCAACATGCATGCAAACCCTGTGAAAGCAGTATTTGTTAAATGAGATTAGTTGGAATACATTGTAATAGAAAAGTAAAGTGCCTTTTACAATACAGAAAGATACTTCAAAATTCCATTTACATTATTAAAAGTTACAAACAGTTCTTACTATTCTGTATGACATTACGAAATCTTACCTGTGCCTTTTTATAAAAGCACACAAATATCTTCCTTGGATGTGTCTTTTGCCTTTTGTAGCTGCTAGGTAATTTCCAGATAAACACTTCAGTCTTTCAGATAGTATCAAAAAGCCAAAATTGGGCAATTACTTAAGAAATAACTTAGGAGATTTCTTGAGAATTTTTTTTTAATTAGCTGTTGTTATCTACTAGCTTTTCCTATCTTCTGCCTTTCTGAGCACTTTAGCAGCTTGCTTGTGGGACATCCAGCTCTAAACCAAAACCTGGAAGCACCTAGCTTTTAGTGAAGAGATGCATGGAATGGCAGGTGCATGCCTAGCTTGCTGTAGACCAGTCGCAGTTGTGCAGCTCTGTGGTTAGTGTATACATTTACACAGATCTAAATATATATTTATAGAAAAATATATTTATATATATATTTATAACAAAGACTTTGTTGCCTGTATCCCTACTTTCAAACTTAATAAGGAAAGTTGTTTTTCCAAATGTATCATCAGGACATATGTCAGAGTTACCTTAAAAATTTTCTATACATTTCAGGATAACTCTTTTTTTAAGCGCAGAAATAACCACTAAATGGGCTATATAGCCCCTATTTTGTAATGGATTAGAGTTTTATTTAGTATTGGTCCCCTGTGAAAATGAAGCTATACTACTTAATAAAGCACTATCCTCTGCCAATAAGCATAATTTGAATATATATGTTGATGTTTATTTGGTTAGAGAAGACTGCTGGGCTTTATTTTTCCTCAGGAATTGGTAGGAAACGTAGAACATAAGGAAGCATATTTCCAGAGGACTGTGAGAACCTTACTTTTCTCAAACAACTTTGCTCTGAATAGGATGTGAATCTTACTGAAACAGTTGCCTGAAATCTTACTATGAAAACATGGCCACGTGATGGTTTGGTGTGGTTTTGGGGTTCTTAATCTGTTTGGTTGGATGGTTGGTTTGTTGGTTTTTTGTTTGTTTGTTTGTTTTTAAGGAAGAGTCATAAGACAGTTTTACTTAATGTATCAAGTACTGCCTGAAAGAAAAAGAGAAATCCTTACTATTAATGACTGCATTAATAACTCGTCAGACAGCTGGATTAGTAAAAATTCTTGAAGGAATAAATAGAATGGAATGCTGTGTCCAGTTCTGGGCTTCTCAGTACAAGAGAGATCAGGAGATCCTGGAGTGCATGCAGTTGAGGGCAACAAAGGTGGTAAGAGGACTGGAGCATCTGTCTCATGAGGAAAAGCTGAGGGATCTGGGCCTGTTCAGCCTGGAGAAGACAAGGCTGAGAAGGGACCTTATCCATGTATACAAGTGTCTGAAGGAAGAGTGTCAAGAGGATGGGTCCAGGCACTTCTTGTGGTGCTGAGCAACAGGACAAGAAGCACCAAGCAGAAACTGATGCACAGGAAGTTCTACCCAAACATGAGAAAGAATTTCTCTGCTGTGCAGGTGACCATGCACTAGATCAGATTGTCTAGAGAGCTTGTTGAGTCTCCTTCTTTGGAGATATTCAGAAAGCTTCTGGACACAACCCCAAGTAATGTGCTCTAGGGGATTGTGTTTGAGCAGAAAGGTTGGACTAGATGAGCTCCAGTGGACCCTTCCAATCTTACCTTTTCTATGATTCTGTAAAAAATGCATGTTTTTCTCCAGGAAGTGTCTTCTACCTCTAGTATTTCTGGCCTACAGCTATAGAACACTGCCTCTCATTTTCCAAACAAAATAATTAAATATCATCATTGGATGGAGGTATAAACCATCCAATTAAAGATTTGCAGAAATCTATCTAACTTTTAAAGAACCAGTCTTCCTTTTCAACAAGAAAAACACAACATAATTGAGAAAGCAGTATTATGACCCTTCCAGGAGGTAGGAGTTACATTAGAATAAAGGTTGAAATCTGATCAAGTCTGAATCCTCTCTAGCCACAGTCCTGCTGCATTGTTGGATGGAAACTTTATAGACTCCTTTGCTTTGCCAAGACACATTATTTGGTCCTGCTTGCTTGTCCACCGAGGAACTGAGGAGAATTTACAGTCTTACAAATTGTAGTATGTGTGAATATTGCAAACAACGTATGTTATGGTATGCTTTAAATAACCATGTCTTTTGCAACTGTAGTTCACAGACAGATAATTCTAAGGTGTTTGAACAAAGGTCTAGTTTTTTAATATAGAACACAAAAAGGTCTGTTAACATAAAAATATGAATGCATTTTCACCAGATTGGCAAATAATGTGAATAGCACTCTGTAATTATTAGAAGTACAGGTGAATAGATGTAACAATAAAGTGTTGAGATCTTTTTAGCTGTATGCTATTGTAATGTTTGAGCACACTGTTGTGTAAGCTCTGAACAACAGACTAAAATATTTGTCATCAGCATCGGCCAATAGGAAATGGCAATACTCTGAAATCAATGAAAAATGGATAGATGCCCTCTGCCAAAGAGTGGTCAGAAGTCCTACTTCCATTTGCACAGCAGTCTTGTCATGAATGAACATTGTAAGTTTCAACACTGAGTTTAAAGTGGCTTAAAAGCTTTTCAAGGATTATACAAGTTAATAAGTAAATAAACAAATAAATAAATAAATGGGAAAGCACTTTTCATTTTCCCAGCTGGTTCATCTAGGAGCTTAGGGAACTTACAACTAATTGAGTTTATGTCCTGTTTAGAATATTTATTGGATCAAATTTGAACTCCTAGATTTTTTACAGTAAAATTCACCAGTTCAAAGCCCATGTTATGAAGAAGTCCTGCCAGCTCACATAAAGTTCTTTTGGTCCAGTTACACAAATCTCTCTGAGGAACAAATCAGAAGAGGTCACTCAGGACAAATTCACTGGTCAAAGTTCACTGCTCTCTTGCTTTCATTGTTTTTATTTTTGTTTTCCAGAATGGAGCAAAGCAAAAGATGAGTTCTAGGTTTACAGAACCCAACACTTTTAAAACACTAAGGCTGTTTAACATGTCTTTTCTCTAGAAAACGAAAGTAGTAATAATGGTAAGAGCAGAACACCACTTGAATAATGATAAAAATGAGTTCTTGGTTCTTATCACACTGTACTGAAACTTCAAAAATACAGATTTCTTGGCTCAAAGGCAGGCTTCCTTCAGGACCTTGAAAGAACCTTTTGCTTTACCTTTGTGTCCATTCTAACACCTGTAAAGTGAAGATAAATGTGTTTCACACTCCATTTGTTTTTGTTTTGTGAAAGAAGAGTGTGTAGCCTGAGGAGTATAAAACATGAATATCAATGGAGCAACAAGAATTTTAATGGAAGGGTTCGGGTTCATGCTCAAAACTTTTGGTGCAGTCTCCCAAAATCTATACATTATCTACTGAATATCAAACTGCAAATAAAACTACTTAAATCTTTTAATATGTAGTGAAACTAAAACCTGAGAGGATTTTAAAATTACCTGCACTAAAGTTAAGGATTATCCCAGATTTTCCAGTTGTTTGAGAGAACCTGAACCTGAAAAGAGGTTCAGATAATTCACAAAATGCTCTGCTGCTAATTCCCAGCCCAGTTCTGAGGATAACTGTGCTCTGATGATAGCTGTGTTCTGACCTATATCAGACTTACATCAAGCTAGTGCAGGACAGAAAGTGGCAAAGCCTAACTTCGTCTCCTGGGATATGAAACCTATTAAGGAATTTGTGTTGATGGAATTCAGAGGATAGAACAGAAGTCTGATTAAGAGGTCATAACAGTCCCTGCCTTCTTTAGAATTTAAATTCCATTTTACATATTAAAAACAAGTTAACATGGCCTTTGCATTCAAGAAATTAGATAAAAAAGATCCTGATACAAATTTAAAGGTTCCACTGAAAAAATGAAGGTAGATGTTGATCCTCACTGGTGTTCCAATGTATGACTTTGTATGGTAACATTAAGCCTCCTATTTCAAGGCTGATTTTTTTTAACAAGTTGTCTACATCATAATACATGTTATCAGAAATTTATACTGACATAATTATGTTTCGAAAATCTCAGAGGTTAATAGTATCAATTGCCTGTATTAAAAAGTGCTTCTCATTATAGATTTCTTTTGGTGGTGGTGGTGGTGGTGGTGGTGGTGGTGCTCTTTTCAGTTTTTGATTGGAGTTTTTTTGTTGTTTTGTTTTGGGGCTATTTTGTTTGTTTGCTTTTTGGTTTTTGTTACTAATAAAAATACACAACTTCCTTATGAAATAATTTCAAGTTTCATTATTAGAAGAAATAATGTCTTTTCTGTTGAGAGGTTGTTTTCTTTTGTTTTCAATTAAAATTGTGAACACTGATATATGAGTACATGCTATTAGCTTACAAAAGAAACCTCCACTGTTATTTCTGTGATTGCGTTCTTACATTCTACATCACTTTCCTTTATTAAATGAAAACATAATTATTTCATTAATTAAAGAATTAATATAGCAGTGTTGCTAGAGTATTTCATTACTTCAAAGCACTTCTTCAGTGGTAGCACTTGAGTTTTCAGCTATTTTCAGCTGAGAAACCGTAGAAAAGAGGGAGAAACCAAAGCACCTCATTTAATGCAGCATCGGATGTGATAACTTCACAAGTGAAAGAAAGAAAGAAAGCTTCAGCCAGACTCATCCCAAAGAGTGATGTCTTGTGGAGGGCTTGCTTTAGCTTTGGGGTTTTGTTTTTCATATCTAAGATGTCGATTGGGCATTTATACTACTTACATGTTTTAGTGAAAGAACAGTTTAAATTTTCTTGTGTCTTTGTAGCCTCTCCATGCTTTCCCCTTTCTAAGGTTAGCTGTTGCTTTCCACATTTACTCTGCTCAGAAGCAGTACTCTGCTGCTCTCTGGCCCTTGGTCACTAACAGAGCTTTAGTAGCTTTTCTATTCCCTCTCTGCGATTCACTGTCTTTGCAGGAACAGGAGACAGGTGGATTACAATAAGATATTGCCTTGCCCAATCTTATTGACAAATTGGTTTAGAACACCTAATATCAACTTTATATGGATTTTCTGTGATGGATGATTATCATTCCTATGCAATGCAGAAGGCTGGATTTATTTCTCTCATTCAATGGGACTAACTGGGTGTGGCAGAAAAGGGCATAAAAAACACTGACTGGCTCTACAGAATAACTGAGTTACCTGAAATCTGAAAAAATATGATGTCATCAAACAGGTGTCACGAATGCAGTCAGTATTAGGGTCAGACTTGCTGGGAGATGGATAATTTCATGCTTGTATAGGTAATAAGTCCACTGCTCTTCGGTCTGAATAGGGTTCCAGGATTTTCATTTCTACCCTTCCTGTGATTATAGATTTCTCTCTTTTTCTCTCATTTTCCCCCTAATAAATACTGTCTACTCAACACAGTATTTGAAGTTCAAAATGTTGTCCTGTGAACAGCAGAGTATTTCTTCTCTCTGAACAGGTAATAAAACTAGGAAGATTTGACTTGATTTGTTCACCTTTGAGAAAAAGTGGACGCAGACATGAAGAAGGAGTTGCATAAAAAATGTCAGATTTTTAATGCTTCATAGTATCTTTCATTTATAATTAACTGGCACAGGAACTCACACAGGCCCTAGCCATGACAGCTGTGGCCAACACAAGGTCAGGAGGTATCAGAAACAAAGACCAGCTTGGCCAGCAGTGGGCTAGTGAGTGTATGCAAAAGGAGTTTATATACACAATCCCCATTTGTTCACAGTAGCACAAAGAGGTTGCTCCCATATGCAGCCTAAAAAAACAAGTCTTCAGTATACCACAATTTAAGAAATTTATATTGCACTATTGTCACTTTGTTATAGTTTCCTGTAGTTACATATCTCTTTGTGATAAGCAAGTTATCTTGGTTACAGATATTTTAACGATATCACTACAGAAAAGACCTGATTTGATATATTTTATTTTTGTCCTCAGTGGTTCCCATACAGTCAAGGCAACCTGAGCCCTTCTTTCCTTCTTTTCCCCTTAAATATCACCATTTTCTTATGCTTCTCCACTGTCTAAGTGGCTTTTCTCTCACCACCCTGCACACCAGTCTTCTCCTGAGCTTCTCAGATGTTGTTCTCATGGTGTTCAAAATATTGCCACTGTAGAAAGATTCCTACATTACACTCATATATTTTTCATTTTGCAAGGATCTTGATCATATTTGGAAGTCCACATATTGTATAATTTGTACCTGTGCTTCCAGTTTCATTTTCTTTCACCTGCTCCTATTTTGTAACAAAGTCACTTTTGACTTAAATTTTGTTTTCTGTATCTCCTTCCATGATGACCCCTCACCTAGAAATATTGATCCCTGTCATGAAATCTTTGTCAATCTTTGTCATGAAATCATACCTACTTTGTATTAAAATCTACAGATGAAAATATATCTCCTTTCTTTGCACCCATGTGAGGGAAATTGTGGAGATGTTCTCAGCTTGCTCAGTTGTTCAGCTCACCATTCTGTGCCTAGAGAGGCGGCACAGGCAATCCAGCAACTCAGTGGCTCCAAAATGCAGCAAGTGATAGCTGTAAAGCCAATGTCAATAGCAGAAGCAAAGAGGTAGAAATATAGTTCAGACTCTGCACGTCAATCCTGTTTGTTTTATTCCTCCTGTCCTGAGAGAGAGACAGGAGCACCTCTTCACAGAAGGGGGGCCAGGGCAAGAAGGGCAGAGCGTGCTCCGCTCACCTTTTATTCGGGGGAAGGGAAAGTGGAGCGCTAGGGGTGGAGCCGGGATAACCAGCCAATCGGACTGTTTCGGGGGAGTCCCTGTTACTTGAAGTTTTACCCGCACTTAGAACAAAGGGGATTCAAAGCACATGGTAAAACAAGTCTGGACTTGTCTGGCCAGTCCCGGGGCGGTGCTGCACCTCGGGGCCACGGCAGCAACAGGAATGATGAAAAGGAGTGAAGCGAACAAAATATACTTAAACTATGAAGTGTTTTGAGTGCCCTGTGAAATCCTTTGCTGCCTTATCCCAGGCATCTGCCTTCATTGATCTGACCCATCTTTTAACTTTGAATTCTTAGAGTGAATTGAATCAATGGATTTCTGCAGAGAGCCTAGCCTGGAATTCTCTTTTCTATGATGAAAATGCATCTGTATAAATTTGCCTCTTTATGAAGTTAAATTATGATAAATTTGACCCTCTTACTCTCAAATGATCATTTCAGTTAAGTACTTCTCAACCTCATGCATGTTTTGCTTCCATTGTTAGAGCAAAAATTTGCTTCCAGTATCAATTACAAGCTCATGTAGCACTATTTTTAATGCTGAACTGGACAGGACGTGCAAACTTTTTGAGATGCAATGTGTATTTATGGTCAGCTGCTACTAGCAGGCCAAAAGGTGAGTGCATAGAATAATACAGTCTTTAACATACCTATTTTCTGAGAAGATTGCTGGAGTATTTTCAGCTGCCTGTAATTAAAATGAGTAGATCTTGAATCATTCATAAATAAATCCTCAAACCAAGTCAGTGCCCAGAGGATTTAGATATTTCATTTCTGAACATGTTCTAAGGGAAAGTTGCATAGCTAATCCTTCACCTCATCTTTACCTTCTGAATGCTTTCACAGAACTGAAGATGTTCTGCTACTGGACACTGTTAATCTTTTAATGTTAATAAAGCTTCTCAACACAGGAAAAGAAAGCAGCGATCCAGATTTGTATTCTTTTCCCTTAAAAGCTGCAAAAGGACAACATGTACCCTGATAAAAATGTATATACTGTATGTTCAGTGACCTGAACTCTTGAGCATCATCTGTAAAGGTACAAGTAATTGTTGCATTATGATTATTCTCATCAGCCTAAAGCATGAAAGCAATTGAGTGAAAAAAATCCTCATGTTACAGAAAATGATTACTGCCTGTGAGCCATAATAAACAATGTTGTTCTCACAGTGGTGATGTTAAACAGCAGAACAAATGAGGACAGCCTGCTGATTGTACAATGTCTTGATCATTACCAATTGCTGGAACTCCCAGTAAGTAAATGATTTAATTATTGGGGAGTCTGTGTGATCTGTTTCTAAAAGGAACAAATGATAATGCTGAGAATGCACCACAGTCACTTTTGACTGCAAGTGACTTAAACATCTACAGTTCTTAGTGTTTCTCATTGTTGGGCTTTGCTTCTGCTCTGCTGGATGTCCCAGAGATGTGTTAAAATGCTACCACAAAGGAATATTTGGGAGATAAGAAATAATGAACAGAATAAAAAAAAAACTTCAGGAGAGCAGAAGGGAAGATGTAGAAGGGAAGGCTGGGATTTATGCCTACAGTGTACAACAGTAGCATCACCATACCTTCACAAGGTTTATTGCTTTACCATTCCTGCAAACCCGGGCTTCATTCAGAAACTCATAAATTTAACCGTGTTACTACTACATTAAGAATTTGAACTAAATGCTGATTGGAGAGCAAAACAGCCGTAAATAGATGAGTCCATGCAGCAAAGAGACTTCCCCTGTATTCCATGGGAATCCTCCTTTACGCAAAGCAGGTGGGCAAACATGATTTACAAGTTGAATAGCAAGATATCAGTTTGTATGTACAGTGATACAGACTGTCAGCTGCATTGAATAATGGGTCCTTAAACTGAACGAAAATCATTATCTGACTAAAGTAAATTTGCACCTAGGAGCTGCAATATAGCTTTGAGAAGTTTGCCCTTAGTTACTGTGCTTCTACCCGGATGAGAGCCAGATCAAGCATCTTAATACAGCATTGTAGCCAGCAGTGTGCACACACACCAAATGGCTTAAAAACAATAATCCTATCTCCAACAGGATGCTCAGCACTTATGAACTGAAGACTTCCTGAAGTCAGGCAACTCTCCATGTTTCGTTTTTTCCCTTCTGGTCAATGGGAGTTCAGAATCCATCTTTGCAAATATAAGTCATGAAATCACAAAGTTTTTTTTAAAACTTTGAAAGTCTTATTACTCTGACTACTTTGTGAAATTAAATAATATAAAAAGGGAAAACGTAGAAGTAAATTACTTTTTTTAGACATATCACAGATTCTCTGCACCAGTGTTTTAGTTTTTAAGGACAGCTCTTTGAAGCAGGAATTATCTGTCTCCCTTTGTAAGGAAGATGTTTAGCACTGGCTGATGCTTTTAGCTGCCAAACGCATTATATTTCTTGTTGTCTTTGCAGGTTGGTAACATGTATATAAGGTGGCTTTATCAGTCCCAAGGAATACTACTTTCTCTCTCTTACTCATTTTGAGTAGATTGCACCATTCTTCCTCATTAGACTGTAATTGCTCTGTAATTATTTTAACTACAGCTGGGACAATAAGTCTTGATGGAACAGTACCGTAAAAGGAGCACTGAGGATTCAAAAAATCATCCTCTCACTTGATTTTTATTACTGCTCACCTTCTCCTGCTGTAAGTACCACAAAAGGTCACAATAGCAGAAAGGAAAAGGAAAGATTAAATAATTTGATTCAGGATGATCACCTAGATACCCCTCTAGTAATACATCCTCTCCAGAAAACCTACATTTGCTGGATACATTCTGGGGTGGAAAAAAAGTAGATTTTGTACTTGCATATGCACCCATGAGCACTTCACTTACTAAAGCATGTATCAAAGAAGGATAGAAAAGAGGAAAAAATACTACAAGGCCTTCACAAGGTCAGTTTTCTCTGCTAGTATTTTCTGCTTTCATCTGCAAGCATTTGCAAGAGTTTCCTAACTGCATCTCAAGTTCTGTTTGTTAGATGGGAAAAAAACTCTTTTAGCCTTACTCTTTTTTACATACAAGGTGTACAGCGTTTCAGGACATGTCCCAAACAGACCCAGTAACACTTCACAATGTATTTATATCTATCCAGAAAAAAATGGTTTTCTTTCTGTGACCTAGTTCACAAGCCTTATTTACTGGCTCAGTTTTCTGAGAATCAGTTACCTGCAGCCATCCATTTCACAAGAAGCATGTTCCTGCAGAGAAACCTGCCAAATAGAAGTTTCAAGATATTTTTGTAAATACTCATAATTTTAAAAATCAAGTAAATTTACATTACTACTAGGATTATTACACTTTGGAAGGTTCAGTTCTTTATGTCTTTTAAGGGAAAATGTTTATTATTCTAGTTTTGTTAAAATTCATGCTAATCAATTTAGTACTTTTCACTTTGCCATTATTTTTTCTTACCAATTGTATTCTATCTTACCTGCATCCAATGTGCTGTTCCAGTTTGTTCCATGATTGGAAAAAAGACTGTATTGAAAAAAGACCGTATTATAAATCAGCAATGGTTTTTTCCAGTCTGAAAGCTAAAATTAATACAAAATACCTGACCATCTCTCCCTTCATGTCAGCTATTTTCCAATTTGACTAAAAATGTAGGAATTAGTTTTATCTGTTTCATTATCACACTTCAGCTTTTCTTAGAGAACTGTCTGTATTTGGTAGGCATGGCAAGGTCTTGGTAGCAGGAGGGTTACAGAGGTGCCTTGTGTGAGAAGCTGCTGGAAGCCCCAGGACAGGCCTGTTGGTAGCCAAGGCCAAGTCCTTATCACTAAATGTGGTAAGATATTAGAAAAGGGGGGAAAAGTTACTGTGCAACAACAATTGCTGTGAGAGAAGAAAGGAGTGAGATTAAGTGAGAAGAACAGCCCTGATGCTTGCTCGTTTGTTCGAGCCTTGGCATGCCCTCAGTCGGAGGGGACTCAGCGTCAATTCCCACAGACATCCTCTGGAAGCGTCTTCGGTGGGGAATGGTGCGCTGGATGTGCAAGCATGCTGGCTCCTCTTCAGAGGAGGCATGTCAAGCACCGTTGTCACCCAGAGGCAAAGAAGTCAAGAGAGGTCTCTGGTATGGGTTTCAACAGGTTTTATTCCAAGCAGGATCCAGGCACCAGAAGCACACGGGAAGGGCTGTGCACAGGACTTTATAGGGGAACAAATTAGGGTGGAGTAAAGGGAAGGAACCAATGAGATACAAGTAAGGGGGAGGATACAACTTACCAGTAACCAATAGGGGAAACAGGGAGGCAGAAGTTACAACAAGGAGCCAATAAACAACCGAACAGCAAAGAACTTTCTGGAACAGGGAGAGGCGGGTTGAGTCAGGGCGCCACCCAGGGGCACGCGGCTTATACCTCAGTGCCACCCACTGACCCGCCCTCAGACTCACGTCATGGGCAGGGAAATCTACCCATGGGATGGTTCTGGCTTGATTGGCACTTGATTGCCACAGCCCAGGAGTGGTCTGGGCCACCGCAAGCCCTGCAGACACCAAGACTAGTGAAAAAGGAGAGGCAGGAGGTTCTCTGGAGCAGAGATTCCCCTGCATCCCCTGTAAAGATCATGGTGAGATCCAGTGGAGGACTCCCATGCTGGAGCAGGTGGATGCTGTGACCCCATGGAAAGCCAACATTGGAGTACACTTCTGGCAAGACCTGTCATCCCATGGAGAGAAGAGCCCATGCTGGAGCAGGTTTGCTGTCAGGACTTGTGACCCCGCAAGGGACTTGTACAGTCTGTTCCTGGACGACTGCACCATGAGAGGGACCCATGCTGAAAGCAGTTCATGAAGAACTTCAGCCCATGGAAAGGACCCACCCTGGAGCCATTGGGAAGGACTACTGTGGGAGGGACCCTACGTTGGAGCAGGGAAGGAGTGTGATGAGTCCTTCCACTGAGGGGATAGGAGCATCAGAGACAACATATGATGAACTGACCACAGGCCCCAATCCTTGCCATCCTGTGCCACAGGTTGGGAGCATGTAGAGACAATCAGGAATAAAGCTGAGCCCAGGAAGAAGGGAGGGGTAGGGCCATGGTGTTTTTAAGATTTGGTTTTATTTCTCATTGCCCCACTTTGATTTGATTGGGAATAAATTAAATTAATTTCTTTGAGCTGAGTTGTGCCCATTCCTGTAACTGGTGAGCAATCTCTTCCTGTCCTTACCCCAACCCACAAGCCCTTGGTTTATTTTCTCTCCCATGTTCAGCTGAGGAGGGCAGTGATAGAGCAGCTTTACTGGGCACTGGCATCCAGCCAGGGTCAACCCACCCCACCAGCCTTAAACACACTGGGACCAACACTCATAAGCTTTTTAACTGTACAGCACCTAACACAAACTCATACTTGTGCTCCTCTTTTATTTTCAGACAGTAATAATTTGCATTCATGCTATATGTATTTTATTTCCTTAATAACAAGCACAAACAAGCCCTCTAATATGAATTTTATGGTGCAGCCTCTCTTCTCTTCTACCTATCTGTCATGTTTTAAAATTCTGTTTGTGCAGAACAGTTGTCTGAAATTGGGTGCCCCAATTTCTCCCCTTTTATTCCCACCTCATTCATTAATGCAGTGCAATACCTGTGCTTGAACTGAATTCCTAATTTAATGAGACTCCTTTAAAATACCTGCACATCAGGAACACATATTTGTACTAAGTTGTCGGGTAACCCTGCAATCTGAATGTCTTAGTAGCAGATTTCTTGTAAGTGATTTGCTTTTGAAAGTAGTGTGTTTACAATACATTATTTAATTACTTGAATAAATCTTTAATTTGTAACTAGTTTCAGGCATAAGATTAATTTTTGGCATAACTCCACAGGTATCAGTGATGGATGGGCCTAGAGAGCTTGTAATAATCCTATTTGGCATTATTTCCTTAGCAAAATGGAAGATGATGTTCAGAAAGGTCTGGTAAAATGAGCTTAAACATGATAATTCAATTGCAATTACTTCAGACATCTTTTCTTCTGTGCTGCTATCACAAAAAGGACAACTGTGTAAGAGTAATGGATATCGGTAGAAAAGGTCTTTCTAATTGCTGTTATTTGTTGTGATGCAGACATGCCTTTAAATAGCTACTGAGCTGAGCCTGCTGTGGAATTCCACCTGCTAATTCATCAGATCTTCTGCCTTGGAAAAAACCAATGACTGCACTCACCAGCTTTCTGCTTACACTGCTTTATTGGGTTTGTATGGCAAGGTTTGGGTAGTGGGGTGCACTATAGGGGTGACAGCTTCTTTGAGAAGCTGCTAGAAACTTCTCCTGTGTCTAATGGAGCCATTGCTAGATGGCTCCAAGACAGACCTGCTGTTGGCTGTAACTGAGCCCATCAGTGATGATGGTATCACCACTGGGACAATCTGTTAAAGAAGAGGGGAAAAAAAAAATACCCAGCAATTTCATCCAGAAGAAGAGTGAGAACATGTGAGAGGAACAGCTCTGCAGATACCAAGGGCAGTGAAGAGGAGGGGGAGGAGGTTTCTCAGGCACCAGAGCTGAGATTCCCCTGCATCCCATGGTCCAGACCATGGTGAGTCAGGCTGTGCCCCTGCAGCCCATGCAAACCCCAGGCGGAGCAGAGATCCATGTGCAACGCATAGAGGACTCCCAGGCTGAACCAGGTGGATGCCTGTGACCCTGTGGAAAACTGTGACCCTATGGAAAACCTGCACTGGGGCAGGCTTCTGGCAGGACCATTGGCCCCATGGAGAGAGGAGTCCAGGTTGGAGCACATTTTCTGGTGGGATTTGTGATCCTTCAGGGGAGCCACACTGGAACAGTCTGCTCCTGAAGGGCTGCACCATGGGACAGACATATGCTCGACCAGTTCATAGAGAACTCCAGCCCATGGAAGGACTCGCTTTGAAGAAGTTCGTGGAGAACTCTGTCCTGTGAGAAGGACCCTATGCTGTGGCAGGGGAAGTGCGAAAAGTCCGTCTTTGCTTTCCAAGAACCTTAGGGACATTCTGAGTGCTTATTTTACCGGTACTAAATACTCAGGTTTTTTAAATAACTCAATTCCCTTGGTTAATTCCACTTTTCAATTTCTCCTCTCCTCCAAATGATTCTTATTTGTGTGTGATGTGTAGTCACTGCATGCTCACCAGTCTATATGATGAGTTTCACATGGGATATGTTTTTTCTTTCCTGTTGAACCAAAAGATGATTTCATACTTTCCTAGTCTACTGCATTATAATGGAAATGCCCATGTTTCCCTGGCCCTCGGTATATTCAAATTAAGAGTACACTGGGCCCCAGAAGCTGTCCTCAACCTACCCACCTAACTAACTGAAAAGGAGAAACTGTGAAGCCATCGTGCAGTCAAAAGGGAGAAAATTTTTGTCTTCTGTATGTGCCAAGTGTGGCAGAGAATTCTTACGGACTGATAAACGTTCCTCCCATAATGGAGGTGCTGCCAGCTGGGAAAATAAGTATCTGTAGAGACTCTTCTTACTCAAATGGACTGTTGAAGATTTGTAAGTGACATACACAGCAGTCCTTTTGCAATATCAGTTATTAGGGAGGAGTTTTTATGTGTGGCAGGGGAAAGGACAGAAATATAGGGATAATTAAAAGCAAGACTTTACTAGTGATTCTCTCTTTGTGAGTATTAGGGAAAGAGAAAAGGTTGGCCATTACCTGCAGTTATCACTAGGCAGTGATAAGCCCTTTTAAATGTATATGATTATGCCTCACAGACAGAATGCAATCTATAAACACTGGACATGAAGAGGCTTACTGTAGTCCTTGATCCAAAGCCAATTAAAGTCAATATAGAGCTCTAGGAAAATCAAAGTACTGAATCTTGCTTACAGTTTATGACTGAAATGAAGCTCTACTGTGACTGAATTATTCCTACCCCTTTCTCTTTGTGATGAAGTACTGGTAAGCTCTTAGAGCATTAATGAACTAATTCTCTTTCCCATTAGTCAGTCCTCTAGAGCTAACATAGGACCTGAGCATTTAAACTCAATTACCTTGCATTAAATTTGGAGGAAAAAATGGCTGTATTAGCCAAACTCTTGATGTTTTTCCATGCTAAGAAACAGCTTTATTTCCCTAAGTTTTAGCTTTGATAAAACTGTTGATTTTTTTTTAATTAAATATGGTTCACAAAAGATGAATAAAATGCCAGTGTGTCCTCCCAGAGCTGCATTACAGATTCCTGTGAAATTCCTACTTGAGAGAAAACCCCTGGCTTTGTAAAGTAAAGAAGCAGACTGGTTTGTGCTGATGAAATCCCTCCAGGATTCTGAAGGGCACCACCTCATTTTTTTTGCATGCATATTATGTCCTCCTACTCATTCCATTAGTGATTCATGGAAATTATACCTATTAAACACAAAAATATTCATGGATCTGATTGCTGACATGAATATACTGGTTATAAAGACAGTAAGAAACCAGCTGTAAATTGAATGAGACTTTATTTTTTGAAGTCAAAACATGATAATAAGAGGGTATTTTCTTTAGACATTTGAATCCCTGCAAGGTAAAATTATTTCCTTTAGAAAATAAAATATATTGATTTAATGTGTTTTGTTGTGATTGTAAGTGATAGAGAAGCAGACTTCATAGCAAGGAAAAACAGCACAGATCTGTAGGATGCAATGGGTTTCCTTCTTTCCACATGATCTGGGGATATGTTCCTTTGTATCCACAATCAGTGTATGCAGATTTTTGCAGCCTGGCATCGGCAGTCTGGGCTCTGAGCACAACACCAGCAGCATCTCTTTATTTTCAGTGTAGTACAAAGGGCATGTGAGAGCGTGAAAGAAGGAATGGGAAGAAAGCATTGAAGTATTAACACAGTAAGCTCTTTTCAGACCTAGTTAAAATTGGTAGAAGGTCACTGAGATTATAACAGAGTCTGAGTAAGCAGCATTGTGCATTTAATCTGCGAAGGGACATCTGTGGAGTAGGAACTATGACTGGTACCTCCTTATCTTATCCTCTGGGAAGATGTTCTGTTCAGTTTGGCACTCCTGTCTTGTCTCTGTATGTTGATGCTATCAGGGCTATAGCAAGGTCACCTCAGCTTCCAGATTGACTGGGTCTCTAAACCCAGGATTTCAAAAATTGCAGCAAAGCGCTTTCCTAATTTTTCATTTCAGGGGCCAAAGTCCATTGCAGAGATTCACAGAGAAAGGCATCCTCACACTATCTCAGCTACCTTCTAGGTAATTACAGCTCCATGATCTTCTTTAATCTGAAGATGACATGGGAAAAATTGTGCCAGCATATTACCGCAGGCCTGGTTCCTACAGTATATCACCATGTCCCAGAGCCATAGGGAGGAGGAGAAGGAGAAGATCCAGCAGGCAGGAATTGTGCAGCAAGATTGATTTATTTAATTATTTTACAAACTCTTTTATAGACTTTTTTCTTCATAGCCTAATTGGACAAAGGACCAGCCACCCCTTGGGGGTGATTGGCCAAAATCCTAAAACATCCATTATCAAAATATTTTCTACTATACCATAAACAAGACTTTCCAAGGTTGCAGGTGGCTTGGTTGTTTACATTCTCTGCTACCTCTTCTGTGAGAGAGAAAAGTCTCTCACGGACTTAGAAAAATAACAAGAAAATCCTCACGAACAGCATTTTCGTAACTACACTAGCACAAGAGGTTGATCTTGTGGTCTTACAAAATTAGACTAAAAATACTCAACCAAACTGAAAATTACCAAGTTTGCAAACCTCAAGACAGACATTCAGAGAATTACTGAACAGAGGAGAGCCTCAGGCTGATAAACTAGGTATTCATTTACGTATATATCTTATCTATCTATCTATCTAGATATATATATAATGCCTTCTCTGAACTTGTTTCTATTATTCTTGGCTTACAAAACTAAATAAACCAAAGTAATGAAACAATGACAGAGAAACAGGTTTGAATTAAAAGGCATGCTGCTAAAGCTAACACCATCATATGTGACAGCCACAGTGATACCGGGATGATAGCTCACCTTGCTCATATGTCCTTACTTACACATGCCTGTGGTTGCTCAGTTCTGCTGACCTTGCTCAAAAGAAACTGCTTCCTGAACTGCAGATTTTCTGGCAGTACATTTTGAGAAGAAGCATTTAGCTAATGATACCAAATCATTAACTGCAATCAAAGGTATAATCGCTTTTCTGAACTAAGCATAATATTCTTACTGAAAGGGCTCTCTCAAGGAAGTAGGTGGCTGGAGAGAAGTTCTGCATATCTGCACCAGTGCTGTAAATGAAAATAGGCAGATGTGGATTTTTCATATCTTGACCACTCTTACTAGCAGGACATTGGATTCATCTATGACTCCAGATAGCTAGAAGTAACAGTTCATGCCTAGACTGTGATGACGCATAGTGTTTTTACTCAGCAGGAGTGTGATATTGTAGCAGAACAATTTTATAGAACTTCCTTACTTTTGAAGTTAACTATAGGAAAGCTGTTTGTGGGGCTTTTTTGTTTGTTTGTTTTCTTTTTTTGCCTCATTTCTTTGGTTGGTGTTTATAATCCAGCATAGGTGTTTTCATTCTGAAGAGACCAGAGGTTTGAGATAGAATGTGCTCAGTTATCCCATGTAGAAATACTGTGACTTCTCACTGCAGGCCTCACTGAGATGCACACAGGAAAGTAAAATATTTTAAAGAAGTAGAAAGTGTACATACACTAGTACCCATTCAACAACTTCTCCTACATTAACTACACATTTAAATTTCATCTTGAAAATCTTGCTGTGCTGTACTGTTTGACATGGCATTGATAAAATCCAAATCTCCAAATGCAATTCTATAAGCTGTTTAGCTTGTTGTTCTTTTCTAGTTATAAGCTATATAGTATAAAACATTTAAATTTGTGTGAGCTGCTTTCCTCATGCACATGGATTCTTTCTCACATCCTTTTTTGTCTGTCCATCCCTTTTATTAGCCTTCTGTTCCATTTGGTCAGACTGCTGCTACTTCAGCCCCATTTTAAAATCTATCACTTGACACTGTTTTCAGAAAGTCTGGAGGAACTTTACTATTAAAGCTCATTAAAATGTGCTAATGACTTAATTTCTTTGTTTATGTATTTAATTTGCATTCAGACTCCTTATTGTGTCAGATGAATATGTTCATGCAATCTAACTTCCCATGTGCTTGCTCCTCAGAAGTAACTACCCTTACATAACTGATAACACTGAGGTGAATGACACTGTCCTTCTGTCTTACAGACCAATGTTTTATCTTGTCTCCTTTCATCCCAGTGATACTTGCTTATCAACAGAAGCAGGCTTCCTGGTGTGACTCTCAGGCCACCAAGTTTGTGGTTCCCAGCAAAGGCATAGTAGGAGCTGAGTCCAGTGTACAAGCTGTAGTGGTTTTAGTAGAAAGTGAATGATGATGACATATTGTACACGGCAGATTATGGTCCCTGAGGCTGATAAACCTGTTCCATGGGCTTATTTCTGCTATGTTGAAGCCAACATGGGTAGAAACAATGCAAAATATTTAAATCTAAACAAAAAAAGGTATGTTGTGTTTTTCCTTTTTCCTTTAAGAATGCTTCTAATTGCACTACAGCTTTCACCCCCTCACACGATTAAAGGTGCGAAGATAAGAAACATCAGAGTACCTGTGGTTCATGTTAATAAAAATGGTCTCATAGAACTGCATGCTGACAAAAAGCAAGAGCAACACTAGTTGTGGTGGAACTAAACAACAAACTCAGAAAAACTTCAGAAAAAATCTGATTGTCCCTTTCTGCTCTGCACTGGTGCAACCTCACTTCAAGTGCTGTGAGCAGTCTTGGGTACCACAAGACATAAAGCTCTTAGAGTGTGTCCAAAGGAGAGCTGCAAGGATGGTGAAGGGTCTTGAGGGGAAGCCATATGAGGAGTGGCTGAGGTCACTTGGTCTGTTCAGCCTGGAGGAGACTGAGGGGAGACCTCACTGCAGTTACAACTTCCTTGTGAGGGAAAGAGGAGGGGGCAGGCACTGATCTCTTCTCTGTGGTGACAGTGACCAGACCTGAGGGAATAGCCTGAAGCTCTCCTGTCAGGAGAGGTTTAGGCTGGATATTAGAAAAAGCTTCTTCCCCCAGTGGGTGGTGGTGGCGGAACAGGCTCCCCAGGGACGTGGTCACAGCACCAGCCTGACAGAGCTCAAAAAGCATTTGGACAACACTCTCAGGGACATGGTGTGACTCTTTGGAGTGTCCTGTGCAGGGCCAGGAGTTGGACTAGATAATCCTGATGGGTCCCTTTCAACTCAGGATGTTTTATGATGTTATGATTTAGGTTGTGTTTTGCAAATGCCAACGCCACTTGCTTTTCACTGTACTTAGACTAAAGAAGTTTTTCTGTAAGTATAGGAAGTGGAATGTTTCTTGGAAATTAAGTATCTAGGGATAGGGAAGAGACCTTTCTTTCACATTCCTTAGTTAGCCAGTAGCCATGACTCCACACACTCCTTCCCCATGGGAGCTCAGCCATGGGGAAGCTTGTTTCACAAGAGGGAACTGTGTCTCCTCCTTGTGCCACACCCCGGTGCAGTCAGGCATCCCTTCCCTAACTCTCAGCTGGCTGCAGCAGGTCTGGTTTGCCCCTAACACATTGTCATGGTTTGACGCTGGCCCAACGCCAGGCACCCACGAGAGCCACTCGCTCACCCTCCTCTGTCCGGCTGTGGCACAGGAGAGAAAAGGAAAAAAATTAACAAACACTTTGTGAGCAAGATAAGGACCGGGAGAAACACTTCAAGGCCGAAACAGGCTCAACTTAAGCTGTACAGTGAATTTATGACTAACAGAATCAGAGGAGGATAATGAGAAATAAAATAAGCCCTTAGAACACCTTCCTCCGCCCCTCAGCCCCTCCCTCCTTCCCACCGACAGCGCAGGCAGACAGGGCATGGGGGCTTGGTCAGTCCATCACCGAGACTCCCTTCCGCTGCTCCGGGAGAGGAGTCTTCCCCTGTGAGGCCGTGGGTCCCTCCCACGGGAGACAGTTCTCCTGAACTTCCCTGGCGTGGGCCCGCTCTCCCGAGCAGCAGCCGCACCGCCCCTGCTGCAGCGTGAGCCCCTCCCACGGGCACACAGCCCTCCCAAACTGCAGCGCCGGGGCTCTCTCTTCCCACGGGGTGCAGCCCTCCAAGGACAGGCTGCTCCCGCCTGGAAGCAGGGCCCTCTCTCTGCACCGGGTCTCCCGCTGGATCACAGCCCCCTCCAGGCATCCACCTGCTCCAGCACGGGCACCTCCCCCACGGGCTGTGGGTGGATCTCTACATCCTCCATGGACCCGTGGGCTGCAGGGGCACAGCTGCTTCACCATGGTCTGCACCATGGCCTGCAGAGGAATCTCGGCTCTGGCTCCTGGAGCACCTCCTGCCCCTCCTTCTCCACTGACCCTGGTGTTGCCATGTTGTTTCCCTCACGTGTTCTCACTTCCTCCTCTTCTCTGGATGGAATCCAAAATCTTGAGTCTTTGTTTTGATTTTCTTCTTAAATATATCATCACAGAGGTGTCACCAACCTCTCTCATGGGCCCAGTTTTGGCCAGCAGCATGTCCACCTTCAGAGCCATCAGCATTGGCTCTGACGGACATGGTGGGAAGCTTCCAGCAGCTTCCTCACAGGAGCCATCTGTGTGTCCCCCCTGCTGCCTAAAACCAGGCCATGCCAATCCAATACAGACATGAAGGAGGGGAGATCCAGGACCCCCAGAACCAATCAGGGAGGAGGCGCTGGAGGTAGCTGTCAGCATGCAGGGCAATGTCATGCCATTTGCACACACGCAGCTGGTGACAGCAGTGTGGATGGTATTGCACACACACACAGAGGACCACGATACCAGCCTAAAGTCCACTGCCAGGGGCAGGGTGCAACATGCTGAGCAGAGAGAAAATCAAAAGTAATTTTTATGTGAGTTACGGGTTTATGAAGAGGCAGCAGTTAACACTTGACTGAGAGCTAAAAGGCTGTCAGGAGTTCACGCTCATGTCAAGAGGTTGTCAGTTCCTAAAGGGCTTACAGATCAATTACACAAATGAGGAAAGTGGTGAGAGGAAGGCGGTGCTGAAGAACTGAGAGTAGTGCAAGACCAGGAACTGAGAATGACTCTGACCCTAGCTGAGCATCAGTGACAGAGGCCAGGTATGTGCCTGTACTTCCCGAATCCCAGTCTGAGCCTTAAAACTTTTCTGCATATCCCAGTGGCCTTGCTAAGAGGCTCCACCTTTTTCCCTCAACCTCCAAAGATTTGCTGTCTAATGAAAAGGATTAAAATTATTTTTCTTCCATTTGAGCTACAGATTTTGCCACAATCAATCTGCTGTTAAGAGACTTTTTTTTCCTTTTCTCTTTTGAGTTAGCTAAGGTGGTAAGTCCTACATAAAGTAGGACTTATCATTAAGTCCTTATCATGGATTACTATTAAGTTATACAGAACAGCAATAGCTTGTCTAACAGAGTAATAAATGAAGTCTTGAACCTGGAAAAATGCAGTCTCTTTCATCTTTTATACCTTTCCTTGTCTTCTGATCTTTTTGCATTTTAGGAGAACACACATCCATTTCTCTGTAGCTCTCTTTTTTCCTCAGCTCCTCTATTATTTGGTCATAGCCTGTCCTATGTGTTACTATGTTTTTGCTTCTATTTTATTACCCCCTCCATCTCTTCTCTTTGCTATTTTATTCTCCTGTTGCATCCTGTTGCTTCTTATTATACAGCTTTATTCTTGCAGAAGGATTGCCTCCTGCAGATGCTGGCCTGCCCTTCCCTATATCTTAGTCTCTTCCCACAGAGAAGAGACTGGTCTCTTCCCACAGAGAAGAGTTGGTCCAGTGAAGACCCTAGAAATCTGACTGATCTTTGAAACACATCATTACTGAGAAGCTGTCAATCATATCTTACTGTGGTTGACTGGAACAGCAAAACAAAAGGAAGGAGAAGGAAAAGTGGAAAAAAAAGGCTTCTGAGCCTGATGTTTGTAAAACAATTCCTCTGTGTCAAGGCTAAGAGTTTTCTTTGCAATGTTAAAATTGATTCGCAGAAGGACTCCTTTTTATTGTGTTGATGCATGCTACACTGATGACACGTGAGGCCTTGTTAGCTCTTGTGCTCACCCATCTGCTGAGATTTCATCCTATTCTTTATTGGTTTGTATTATTCTTACTAAGCATTCTAACCTGAACTTTGCTTGTATTTGATAGTATGGCAGTTAAAATATTCTTCCTAAGGTCCAGGATTAGCAATGCAAGAATGTCAGGAATGAACTGAGAGGACAGCCCTGGCCAATGGCAGGGCAGGCTGCACCAGGGTGTTTTCTTCTAATATAAATACATTGTACGCAGTGTTTTAAACAAAGGTGTGTCATGACAGCAAGCTGTGTTATAAATATCCATCAGGAGCAGAACAGTACAACAGGCCTCAGCTCTAAATTAATCATCATGAACCTAAGTAGGTAATGGTTGAAAATTTTCAGAAATAATAGTGATTTCTTAAATATTTCAGTACTCCTATTTTGCCTGAGAACCATCTGTTGCATAAATTCAGTATTGAAAACCTGATAGCATTCATTAAGCACTTATCTCCATTGCTTTTAACTCTTGTACATAACATTAAAGAAGGCCAAGCAGGAAACCAACAGTAGTGAGTAAAAAATCTAATGTGTTTTTTTTTTTTTCTTTTATAACCATGGGATTAAGCTGTACTGCCTTGGAGATTTAAAGGGCTCTAATATTTTAGAAGAAGTCGGTCCTTAAATCTTGTAAAAATCACACTGAGTTCTTCGGAATATCCACATCAAACTGGCTGTGAAAAAATTTTGCTAGTAAAAATGGGAAGGCTTTTCTAGTGGATGAATTGCAGGATAAAAGCAAGAATCATCATTAGTGAGGAAAACTGAGCAGATTATCTTCTGAGGTCTGGTATCAAAGACCTGAAACTTTAAAACCAAATGATCATATAAAAGTGGGACCAAAAAAAAAAAAAAAACAGAAAAAACCTACCACTGAAGTATTTTCAATTAAAAAAAAAATCTCAACATAATTGTCATTTTAAATATCATATGTATATTTTCAAATGCTCTGTAATAAGATTTTCAGCAAACTACTGAATATTACCTTTTTTTTTTTTTTTTGGTGGGGTGGTCTCTAACATTCTGCTGGTTATACTGCAAGAATTTTTGCAGCTTCATCTTTCTGGCTGAACTATTCCTATTACAGTGAAACATTATTTATTTTTTTATAAAATAAATCCTCTCTTTTTTAGGAAAAGATAGTGATGCATCACTGAGGGAAGCACTCCAACTTGCAGAAATCTCAGCTCACATAAGTAGGATATAGTCAGATTGTAATTTCAGTGAGGTACCATTGTGCCCAGGCATTTTGAGCATCAGAAAACATGCAAAAGATTTTAGGGAAAGAGACTGTTCGGGATTCTTTCTGTTTGAGGTGGGCAGGGAAAATAGGTTGGTTTCTGTTGGTTTTTGTTTTTTTCTTTGCTAGAGAATAAAAGAGTTCTTTCCTAGGGCACAAAAAAGACAAAGTGCAACTTGTGAATAAAATATTTAGTTTTGTGAAGTTCTAACTTGTAAAAATCAATTTAGAAGGACTTCTGCTAGTGCATGAAATTACACTATATTCAAAAAGTAAACATCATTTCTTTTTGTTTCAGTACCAGAAGAAGCAAAGAATAATAGAATAAGTAAGGTTGGAAGTGCAACATTGTGTGAGCATTGCTCCTAGTTATGTTAATAACAAACATTTATTTTAGTGTGAAATAAGCTCTTTAAAAATAACATGCTGCAATCTTTTACAGTTCCTTGAAGGGTCCCTGTCTTGGGGTGACTCGTCCCTAAAACTGTCCCTTCCCAGAAATGAGATTTAAAATTAAATCACACACTTTTAAATAAGAAAATAGAAAAAATGGAGGAGCAAAAAAAAAAAAAAAGGCCCCTTAATATATTTGTCTTAGTACTAAAAGAACAACATCTGTGCCCTTTTCAATAATGCTTCATTATTCATTTTGATGCACCCAGTTCAATGGACACCACAGAAAACTTCCTGGCTTTTGATTGAGAATTGTGTGGTGTCAGAAAGCTTCCAGTCTCAAAACACATTTGCCAAGGATATACCTGTTTTATTTCATGAACAGGAAACAGTGCAGTTGACTAATACAGACTGACCTTGCCTGCAAGTATCCCTGAAAGCTTGCAAGGTAAAAGTAATGGACAATATGATGAAGTGATGCACAGCCGGGGAAATGATGCTGCCTGATTTGGTAGTGCGGTTTTTTTTTTTTTTGGACAGGTTTATGAAGTGTGTTAGCTTCTTGCAGCAGGACTGCTGCTGTAGGTTAGCAGGGACACCTAGTGGCTTTGACAAATGGAGCTGGGATCACTTCTCCATTTTGCTCATAGACTGTCAAGGTTTTTCGGAATAGGCTCTAAGTGCCTCCGTGCTTCCGTGTTGTCTCAAAGTATTTTGCACCACGGTTCTTCTCTGTACTTTTTTCTGCATTCAATGAAGAAGGAAAAAAACCCTGTATGTGTGTTTTAAGTACTGTGACAGGTTTTCAGGAGAACAAAGAGGGTTGGTCCTTATTGCATGACTGCTATGGTCAGGGTTTTCTCTCAGAACAAAGCAGGAGGTCACTTAAAATCACAAATTCCACATATCAACTTTATTATTTTGTTGCCATTAAAGCAAAGTGCCTTTCATTACAGTGGGTTTTTTAAAGTTAACCATTTTAAATGCAATGTATATAGAGGTTTTCTTTTGTCATATAGGTATTATGCATTACCTCATTTTTATTTCTTCTGGGACTAAATAAATCCCACTAAATCAATAATTCTTATGCAAGTGAGACTCTTAAACGACATTTGAGGAATCTGTACATGTAAATTGCTTTTCCTTTAAAGCCACAGGTCAACCTCTCAGTGAAATTTAAACCAGTACACACCAAGTGTACAAGGTCACCTTGTAGTGCAGCAGACAAAAGCAGCCATGTCAGGTTAGGCAGGATCTAGCTAGTCCATTATGTCTCATTTGCTAGTGACAGCAACATCCGAAGTGTACCTGTGATTAATGTGAGTGAGCTGTAGTTTGCCAGGGTATTGGACTCCTCCTGAAGAAACCAGAAAAAATCTAAAAGCATCTGAAGGTTAGGTGAATTCACCAAGAACAAAACATGGAACATGGCTCTCTCTGTTGAGCTGCTGCTCTGCACTGGAGCTACATCCTGCCCTAATAACCTTCACAGACATCAGCAGCCATTGCAGCTGCCAGCATGGAGCAGCATGTCATAGCCAGTTTGGCAAAGACTCCTCAAGAGCTGCCAAGAGAGAATCAAGATAGTAAAGTAAAAACAGAATAGGTAGCTAGGGGGTGAAAAGCTTAGGATCCAGTTGTAGGGGACTTGGTCCCTTCAGTCAAGAGCTCTAAAGTGGATGGCTTTACACAGTAGAGAAAAACACAACTGATAAGCTTTTAAATCAAAAAAGATCTGACTCCTTATAGCTGGAATAGGACTTATTTAAGGCCTATTGAGATCCTATGTAGATGAACTTCAAACAATCTTTCTCAGCAGGTAGAGAAAACCAATGTTTTAGGGATTTGCTCTTATGTCACATTCAGCAATGATACGCAGTCATTAACAAGTTACTAGAGAAGTTTGAGGCCATCCCTTTCCCCCACAAACTACCATTATTGTAATAGAAATAATCTATATAAATTATTCTCCCCTAATTTTATTGCTTATAAAAACTAGATATGACATAATCCATAGCTGATAGCAAGCCTTGTTCCAGCACCCATTTCCAGAGATGACAATGAAGTGGTTAGCTGGGATTTTCCTTCTCTGGCTTCATCAGATTACATAAAACAGACCCTCTGAATTACCTTCTTTCAGCATATGCATATTAATGCTAGATTGAATAAATTTTAATCCTTCCCTACTTTCAAACAGATGACACTGAGCAGACATGACTTCCACAGGTTTCAAGATTGTTGACTTTTGCTGGTCCTCATAAGCCCATGATTTCCTTTGACAGTATTTCAGTATCATGGTATCTGGTTATACAGCGTTGTAAAGATCTGTCTGTTCCATGTAAGGGAGAGAGGCTTTTCTCCCAGTTTTGATCTAAAATTGCCACATGTCCCTTGAATATTTGTGATTGATATTAATGATCATAGAATCATCGAGGTTGGAAAAGACCTCCAAGGTCATTGGGTCCAAGTTTTGACCAAACATCACCATGCCAACTAAACCATGACACTAACTGCAACAGTCATTTCTTGAGCACTCCCAGGGATGGTGGCTCCACTACTTTCCTGAGCAGTCTATTCCAATGCTTAAAATCTCTTTCAGTGAAAAAATTCTTCCTGATGTCCAACCTGAACTACCCCTGGCCTAGCTGGAGATCATTTCCTCTTGTTTTGTTGCTGGTTGCCTGGCAGGAGAGACCAACCCCACCTCCTACAGTCTCTTTTCAGGCAGTTGTAGAGAGTGATGAGGTCAACCCTGAGCCTCCTTTTCTCCAGATTGTACACCCCCAGTTCCCTCAACTTCTCCTCATAGGACTTACCTCTGTACCTCCTTCGCCCTTCCCTGGACTCACTCCAGCCCCTCAATGTTGTTCTTGTAGTGAGGGGTCCAGAACTGGATACAGCAATCGAGGTGTGGCCTCACCAGTGCCGAGTACAGAGGGACAGTCACTGCCCTGGTCCTGCTGGCCACACTATTGCTGGTACAGGCCAGGATGCCACAGGCTTTCTTGGCTGCTTGGGCACATGCTGGGTGTTGACCAGCATCCCCAGGTCCTTTTCTGCTGTCAGCTTTCCAGCCACTCTGCCTCAACCCTGTAGACCTGCATGGGGTTGTTGTGACCCAGAGGCAGGACCTGGCACTTGGCTTTGTTGAACCTCATACAACTGGCCTCAGCCCATGGATACAGCCTGTCCAGATCTCTCTGCAGAGCCTCCCTGCCCTCCAGCAGCAGATCAACACTCCCACACAACTTGGTGTCATTGAGCTTTGCACTTTTAAACGTCAGTCTTTGCTTCCTTTCATAGTTATAGTCTCAAACCAGTTTTACCATGTACAGGATGATGAAGGGCTCCACATATCATCAGTTAACCAATGATGAGAGTTCAGGAAGCACTACTTCTAAGAGTTACTATTGAAATATTGTACAAAGACACTACCCTGTCTCCTGAACGATGGCTCTTTGTTCCTTGTCTTTCCCACAAGGTGCTCTGAAAGGAGGTCTTTGAGTAAATATTTGGGAAAGAGATTGTTGAAATTCTCTCATTTCTTCCTCTGCCTACATCCTGAACTGCTGTAGAACTTGGCATTTTTTCCAAATTGCAGTGAATACACTTCTTTCATTATGTATTCTGTTAACATTACTTTCCTTCTACATTAATCTTTTTTATTTTAAATATGAAAAAGCTTCCACTTCCTTACTGCACCACTGCTATACAGTAATACATAGTTCATAAAAGTATGGATACTTGTGAATATTACTTTAGGGGTCTTTATTAAGATAATAAAAAGTTTTAGAAAAGGAAATGTATTCAGTTCTTGTCAGTAATCCTAGTTCATACACCAGCAATACCTACCTTTTGCTGAAGTTGTTCTTGCTAATGTGACTTGATTCTGGTTTTACTGAACGGTCTGAGAGTCAAAAGCTGCTCTCAATATCATTGCCGAATAATGAATGGCTTCTTTGCATTAAACATTTAATTTCCTATATTCAAACTAGAAAAAACAAAGCCTAATAACATGGTTGTTTTAAGACTTCTTTATTTTTCATAGTTTGAAGGAGTAATTAACTTGCTTTCTTCACTCTCTTCTTTTTTTTTTTTCATTTGTCTTAAAACTTTCCGGTTTTAAGGTGTAAAGAGATTTTGAAGTCTCATGAGAACCAGACTGAATATAGGTATGGAAGTACTTATTCAACAGTGTCTTGCTAAATGAATGATAAAGATATTCCAAGTAGTATAGCATCTGTTTTGAGAATTAGGGTCAGCCGAGAATGATATATTCAGTGTTTTCTTAAATGGCACATATAATTTCATGCAACTAAAGGTGTATATTTCCAGATAATTTTTCATATAACAGTTACTCAAATGTCTATAAGATTTTTTTGCATTTCTTCTGGAATTTATGGTAGGGAACAGATATTCCTGTTGGTATATTTACAGCATGATTCAAGTAGAATATAATAAAAGGAAAAGTTTATAGATTATGTACCAATATTACCCTACAGAGGAGCAGAGTGATGGAAAAGCCAATGGAATGGAAATATGAAGTGCTGACCTCCAATGCTATCTTAATTAAAATTGTCTCTGTTAAAGTTCTTGTACTCCCAAAAACTGACTGCCATGCTTCATATTGTGTGATGAAGTGACTTCACTCTTCATATTGTACAAGAGTAATTTAAAATTTGAGACAAGGGAGCAAAGTTATCACTTCCTAGCTGGAAAAGCTATGAATCACACATAAGAACAAAAATCAAATTAAGGTGGTAGATTGGATTTTTGGGCCTCTGTTGCTGATGACTAGTCAATTTCATTCATTATACCTCAAACTATCAAGTGCAGTACATACCTACACCCATCTAAAAACAGTTTCTGAATGCATGGCAAGTGCTCTGACTGAAAAGCCAGCTAGCACCAGATGGCATGGTTGGACACTGTCTAAAAATGTTGTGAACTAAAACTTCAAAGATTTGCTTTTCTGAAAAGAAGGATATACCTAAAACTCCTCAAGTAAATTCCTGTAAACATCTAGTTATAAGCTGCTCCTTAGGAATAGAAGTTTTGTTTGAACTGTGTCTTGCTCATTTTTGCCCATTTCAGCTTAGGTTTGTGCATTATTGAAATAGCAACCTCAGTGTTAACCCACTTACCCAGTCTTCAGACTCTATAAATTTGAAATGTATATCTCAAAAGAGGTTGAGGGTTTCTGGAGCAATTATATAAGCATCAGTTATTTGTGTTACAGGTTTTATTATAAAGGCGTGTTATTTATTCAGAAAGAACACATTTGCTGTTTATATAAGTTCCAATATTTTTAATGTTTAGAGGGCTTTTCAAGGAATGAAAAGGAAGAATAAACCTAACTTTTCCTTCCCAAGAGATTAGGAAAGTTTCAGGGCTTCTGTTGGGTCATCCTTTTGAGAGATGATAGAGGTAGGTTTTACGAGTCAGATGCTGCTGTGTACGTACAGCTGTGCCAATCTGGACTTGGTCCTTAAATGACATCATCAGTCTTTTTACAGTGTTGTAAGTGCTAAAAGCCACTCAGTCAGAGTTTGAGCATGCCTGGAAGTCATGTAGAACAACTTTGCTGTCTAGGTTTGTTTTGTCAGGTGGTATTGTGATTTATTTAAAAACTAACTAAAACATTTGCATTGCTAAAAAAGTTAATAATACAGGGAGAGTCATTAAAAGGGATGGAGAGCTCTTGCTTGAAATGATGACTCAGTGAAGAAGACAGATTTGAGGAAGCTGCTCCATACAGCAGAAGTTCTCATCCAGAAGGTCCTCCCACCAGCCCCACCAGATTGTGTGAAGAGATGCAGAGGACATGCTTGCTAGCCAGGCATTGGGAAGTGGATCAGGGACTGATACGCTTCATCTACTCTGCATCCACCTCCCCCATGCTTTTTTAAGGATGCACAGCCATTCCAAGTCACAGTCATTAGCCAAATTGTTGTTTGGAACTGTTTGGAAGGATTTCTGGCCTGCATTCAGAATGCCATTCCTCTCTCCTCTGTGCCTTTTTTCCCTTCATCCTACCCCATGTGAAGTCGGTGATTCATTCTCTTTGTTTACTCCATATGGCAGGATGTATTAGAAAAGAAGGATAAACGCTCAAACAGAGCATACGCTTTCCCAGAGGAGGCAGAGGGAAACAAAGAGCATTTGCTCCTTATTTTCTTCTCTTTATATTTGTGAGTAAGTTGGAAGGTTTGGGCTGTTTCTTTTCCCTTACAGTGACAGGTTCTGGTCACTGAGTACCGATGGTACACTTTATGTGCTAAACAGATAGCAGCACTCTGCAACTATCTAAAATCCTATTCTGGGCAGCCGATAGTTCAGAAATCAGTGAAGTGTTGATCAAACTCCAAGTTCCAAGTTCTAAACATCTGCCTGATGCTAGCTTCATCTAATATATTCTTGTTGGTGAGATTTTTACAGCTAGTGGTTACACATCAGTATTTGGATGTAGTGACCATGCAGAAAATAAGATAAATTAGCTAGAATGACTATTTCTTAAAGAAAAACTGTATCAGTCAGTTCAAGCAAAGTTAGATGCAACATTGTTATAAAAGAAAAAACACCCATTTTTGCTGACAGGCAATATATACCAATCAACAACAATAATGAAAATTTACCAACATAATTCCTTTTCACAAAAACAGCAAGACAAATATAGATCAACTGTCTTGAGTCAGGCATTAATTTTCCTGATTGTGAACAAAACTGGCAGCCAAGTGATGCTTATTTAAAATGTGTATATGTTAAAAAGGAAATAGAAATGCTGGTATGGAAGAACCAACACTGCTCACTGGTGTTTAGATTGATATAATGCATCTTCTTCATTAACAATGTTTTAATCCACAAGAATTTGAGTCAAAACTCCACAGAAGAAACAACTGTTGCCAGTACTAATTTTTACATTATGTTCTCATGGTTCTGTCTCAGATATCATAGTAGTCATCTAAAATTTTCATTTCATTAATGATGAAAGTGACCTTTCAACTCTGGCTGATTTTGGATAGGACATTTTTGAAATAAAAAGAGTCCCAGAATCTTGTAGGTTTCACAAGTTTATTTTACATTTCAGAGATGGTGAAGAGTGGGAATCAACAAATAGTCTGTTGTAAAATCTCAACTGTCAAGATGTTACGTTTTCATCCACAAAACCAAACTTCAGTTGATAATGCACCTATATGTGTAGACTCTTCCAAGTCTTTGTTGCATTTGGGTGGAAGACTGGACATCAAAGTCACTTAAGCATGATGGTCTCTAACTGTAAATACTTAATCTGCCCTTCCTTAAACATAAACTGAAATAATGTTTAACAAATGAGTTATTTTAGTGTCCAAATTTTTGGTGAGTTACTCAAAAGTTATAAATACATATACACTAAAGTAATCCACATGAAAATGGGTCAACTTCCTTCCAAATGACTCTGTGGTTCTGCAAAAATCTGTTCCCACAGTAGTAGCCAAGAACAGTTTTTCCTTTAAATATATGGCTTAAATTTGTTTTGTTAATGAAATAAATGTGGCGCTTTAGTCTGCAAATTCAAACAACACTAACTGGTTATGGTGTTCTGCATTATTGCTCAAAATCCCAGTTCATGATTTTATACAGAAGTTATTACAGAACATGTCCTAATTCACATAGGAATTGCCTGGAAATCCAGCACTCCATGTCTGGAGCACAGATATGTAGTTGCTTGCTCAGCTACATTAGTCAAAGACTTCATAGCTCACATACAGATTATTTTATTATTATTTGTAATGCTATATATCCTGTGTAGCCTGGAGTTAATTTATCCTCTCCCTGTTAGAGTATTATATTTATTTCTGTTTAATTTTATTTCAGTTAAAGATCCCATAGAGTGGCTAACTGCCTACCAGTTCTTGATTTTATACAATACTTTTCTTAAGTCTTTTTGGGAACACTCAGTTAATGAAGCCCTGCAAACAGAATGCAGAATGAGGCACTCTGAATCATTGACTCAAAAAAATAGATATAATGCCCATTATTAATACTGTGTTCTTCTCTGTCAAACATTGGAAGATAATTAAAATGTGCAGTTTTCCCTACCCAAGTGATTGTCAGAGCCCCCAAACACTGAAAATGGAATTTGGGCAGAAAAGTTCTGAATCACAGAACAGAGACTTAGCCTATGTCATTCTCATCTATCAGTTTTCTACAGAAAAAGCTTTTATTTTATGCATGTTTAGACAGCACAACAATTCTCTGCTATTTACTCTCCACCACATATCCCATTACCAGTTACCAACATGTCCCAAACTGCCACTGCATAAGCAATGGCAGATATTCAGACCTCAGTAATCAGAGCACAAATCATAAATCTAGCATTAATTATTCTCAAAATTTTATAAAAATACCATTCCTTTTTTTTCCTTTTTATAATTTGAAACTTTTTTGTTGCGTCTTTGCTTCTATATCTTAGAGCTCACAGTTCCTATGAGTAAACTGTGAGTTCCTAAACATGTTGCACTTATGTCTGTAAAAGAGGGCTTGGTTTCTCTGACTAGATTCCAGAAGCCTACGTAAAAACCTGGAGGCTCAAAGTTTATCAGAATTGACATTGTCACTGCACTAAGTGCATTTATGCATTACATTTTTTTCTGTTTCTACCTCCTAAGTGCGTGCTTTGTATGATACTGACTGATCGCAGATGGGATGTCACAACATTTTCTAATTTATTTTTTTCTTCTAGCAGAAAAGATTATGTTTAAATGACCCTATTAAAAATAAAGATTTTCTGTGATGGAGGGAAAAATAAAAACCCCAGGCACTTCTAGGAATGTTAGAGTGACAGAAATGCAAAAGGTAACCTAATCTGTTGAGCTCACAGTTATCCTTAACCTGACTGACTTCATGTATATGAGTCAACCTGTCGCTTTATGTGCTTTATGTATTATGTGACATTGCTGCCTTTGACAGTACAGGAACCTGAGTGCAAGTGAAAGGACTTTTTATCTGAACTCTGTTTTTATAATAAAGAAGGAACAAAAATCCAGGGTTCTAATCCGAGATACCCACTGTTGGTAATCGTAAAAAAAAAGAATGTTTTTGTACCTTCCTACCTGAGGAAGTCCTATCTGGCTGCAAGAGACTATACCAGATGCATCAAAGCTGACGGAAAACTTATAAGCTTAGGGAAAGTCTGACAGAGAGTGAAATCTTGCTTATTTAGTATGAGTCTGATCATACATTTTGTACACAAGTGCAGAGACATTGGCAAAATGCCTTGCTTGAGGAAATTAATTGAAGTTTGATTCACAGCACTGCTGCTTCCAGCAATACCACTGGCAAGCTGCTTTGACTTCAGTGGAACAAGCTCCTTTTCATCTTCTTACCTATCAGAAGATTTAGTTGGAAGTGAAACAAGTCTGTGAGACCCCTCAAAAGTCTTCAAAAACCACAATGTCATTTTAGGAAGCTGTGCCTCCATTCAGCAGTGGTAATGACATCTGACAACATGCCCACTCAGAACTGAGAACAACAGAAGTGGTTCCCATTTCCACGATTAGTCCAGGTTTCAGGTGTCCACATGCAAGAGGCACAGGAGTCTCAAGGGTTGTGAGTACAAGGCACAGGTTCACATTTTGCAGTGCTGAAGTCATAGACACCTTAATGCATTTCAACCCAAACTTGCTCACTCTGAATTCTCTCTGAGACAGAAGAGACACAAAAGAATGCCCATTTGCACCAAGGAAAAGGATGATTCTCTCTGTTCTGTTGAAACATCTTTTGAGACATCAGACTTTGACCAGATCTTTGGCCAGGCTCTTTTTCAAATAAAACTAGATACTAGAGATACATCCTTACACCCTAAAGTAAAATAGACATTTACTTATATAATCTATGAAAGCTTGATTTGACAAGCCTGGGTTCGGCAATCAAAGCAACCAAAATAAAATCATGATGATATGATTAATGTTAGGTCAGATACTTAAATCTTAAGAGAAAAAAATAAAAGAGGTGCATGAAATAACAAATCTGATCACAGGTGTGAATAACAGGTGGGGGATGTCCTCTCAGCAGATCTGCTCTGTCCTCAGTCTTAAGCTGAAGCATTCAGTTCTTCTGTCACAGCATAAAGGAACAGAGAAACAAAAAAGAAGGGTGTTGAATTTTTGAGCTGAGCTCAGACAGTTTTACACGGGAAGAGGAATACCTAGAATTTATCGTGATGCCACTGAATTGGTTATCATTTAAATATTCACTAATAAAGTCCTCCTTTAATAACTGCAGACACAGCTTGCGTTCTTTCTGTTTTGAAGGAGACTGAAAATGGAATGTTGGATGATTGCTGTTTTATTCTAGTACTGATCCAATTATGGTATATAACTACTTATAAGAAAGAAGTTATGATAACCTCAGGAAAGGCGGAAAACAGCAAATCATTTTTATTTTTCCTTAGACAGAAAAGACAATATTATGGAAACACTGAACACTTTTCAGAGCATTTTATCATCTGCTAGGGTGAGGCATTGATTTCCTTTAAATTTATTACTCAGTTCTGTGTATATATAATTATATGGAGTAAGGAAACCTATAGTCATTGTTCTTTTGCCTTTCCAAAAAAAACCCCTAAAAATATACGAATTTTAACCTTTATGAATCTTATACCCATAGCAGCTGCTTCAGTAAAAGACAGATGATTGGTCATTGGCGCATTCTTTTCTTCCCCTGGTTTCATTTAGGAAAATAGTGGAATTGCTGAGCCATAATATTGCAATGTTTTTGGATCCAGTTGGATGTAGAATCAGGAAATCAAATGGAAAAGCATAGAAAGCTTTGGAAAAAAATGAGCTCGGGGAAGAAAGGGAGCTGGTTTTGCATTTCTGTCATGCACAGGAACAGAGATTATTGCTTTACAGTGGATTTTATGAGCTGTGAGTTATATAAAAGATGCTGAATTGAAATATGGGTGCCCAAAAATACCAAGATATACAGGAAGAATCAGTGCAGCCCAGTTGTTCCTTTCTGAGTATCGTTCCTCTGTATTCTGAAACAAAAAAGCTGAATTGGGATGCAATATTGAGAAGCAGCCTGAGTATATCTTGATTGACCTTGTGTGAGGCCTTGAACAGCAACAGAAAGCCATGGATCTTAAGAGTTTTTTGAGGACTCAGTTTGGCCAGTCAAAACATTCCTCTGAGGTTTATGGCTTCTCCTTACATAGAATATGTGTACAGTTAGAGATCATGAATGTGGGGTATTCAAAAAAATGATAGCACAGATAACCATTTCTCAGTAGACTTACATGAGTGAAGAGTGTTGGTTTTGCAGGTTTTATTGTCTTTCTGTCTTAGTCATCCCACTTACCAGTTCCTGAACCGTGAAGAGTAGCACACCTGGCAATTTCATACCATATGGAAAGTTAGCCAGGATTAATTCCAGTGAGATTTATGGCAGAGTGCAGCACTACTGATCAATGGATATCAGTGTGTTGAGCAGCGGAAATCTCCATCTCAGTGTGTCATTTCAAGGCTAAAATTTTCTTTTGCAACTGCATGGAGTTCAATTCTGTTCCATTAAGTTGAGGCTCACAAAGTATCTAAAGCTACCCAAAGACACTTTAAGATAACTAAATGTATTTGTGCTACCTAGACCTCCCAGTTGAAAATGATCATTGGATACTACGTGTGACTTTGGCCTGTAGCTGATTTTCCAGTTAATTATTTCTGAAGACTAAATAACTTAAATAAATAACCCATAGGAAAAACGAGGTTTTAATTTTTAATCTCCTTGCTAGAGTTACTGAGCTGGGTCTTAGTGCCCATGGATGAAGCACTAGTACATATAGGATTTTTGAATTTTAGCAATCCTTTTGACACTCGCACAGTATCATTCTGGACAAAATGTCAATCACACCACTAGACAAGTCCATAACATTTTGGGTAAGAATCTGGGTGATGGGTTGGGTTTAAAGAGTTACAGTGGCTAGGGTACCTGTGGGGTTCCCCCATGTTCGATTTTAGGGCCAGTGCTCTTTAATGTTTTCATAAAGGCTCTGGATGCAGGAATAAGTGTACCTTAAATGAGTTCGCCAATAGTACTAACCTAGGAAGAGCTGGACTCCCTCAAGGGTAGAGAGGCCTTACAGAGAAATCTGGATAGACTAGAGATTTGGGCCATCACCAACTATGTGAAATTTTAAAAGCAAGTGCCAGAATCTCCACCTGGGACAGGGTAATCCTGATTATACATTTAAACTGGAGGAGGAGAGGATGGAGAGCAGCACTGCAAAAAGAGATCTGGGTTGATGACAAGTTGAACATGAGTCAGAGCTGCCCTGGCAACCAGGAAGGCCACCCGTGTCCTGGGGGGCATCAGGCACAGCATCACCAGCCAGGCAAGGGAGGGGATTGTCCTGCTCTGCTCTGCACTGGGGCAGCCTCACCTCGAATGTTGGGGGCAGTTTTGGCTGCTTCAGTATAAGGAGGACAACAAAATATTAGAGTGTGTCCAGAGGAAGGTGATCAAGATGGTGAAAGGTCTCATGGGTTAAGACTTAGGAGGAGTGGCTGAGGTCACTTGGCTTGTTCAGCCTGGGGATGAGAAGACTGAGGAGTGACCACATCTTAGTCTACACCTTCCTCATGGGAGGCAGCAGAGGGGAAGGTGCTCATCTCTCCTCTTTGGTTACCAGTGATAGGACATGAGAAAATGGAATGAAGCTGCATTAGGGGAAGTTCAGATTGGAGATTAGGAAAAGGTTCCTTACTGAGAAGGTGGTCAATCACCGGAACAGGCTCCCAAGGGAAGTACTCAAGGCACCAGGCCTGTCAGAGTTCAAGAAGTATCAGGATGATGCTCATACTCTTGTGATTTACTTTTAGGCGGTCCTGTGAGGAGCAAGGAGTTGGACTCGATGATCCTTATAGGTTTCTTTCAATTTGAGAGATTCTATAATTCTATGATTGAAAAAATTATCATAGTAATGATCATAGCCCTTGTTCAGGAACAGCCTGAAAAGAAAATCTCATTTTCCATCTAACTGATATCATCCTTGTACCTATACATGCAAATAAACACTGCTTTTATGATCATTCTTGAATTCTTCATCATTTCAGTAATGTTTGTAATTGTGGTAAGTAATAAAGCTTAAGACTGTTGTGAATTTTTCAAGTGAAGTGAATTATAAGTTACTGGCAAGGAGTTCAGAGAAAATCATATTATATATTCCAGAACAGAGGGACATCGTCAGCATCCTTTGCTTTGTGGATATCGTTTCACCTCCAGATTCAGAGGACATAATATTCATACAAGATAAATAAATGTCTCTTTTGTTTTTCCCTAGCCACTACAAAGATTTTGCATTTAAATAGTGTCTGCTCAAAAATTACGCAGATGTGCAAGATCTCTTCTGGAGCAGATGCTGGAAGATCTCCTGTGCACAGCTTGGATACTGTCATTTCTGTTCATGCATCCTCCTTTTCTGTATATGCATTCTTGCTCCCAGGACTAGTAATACTGAAAATATGCAGTGCTTTTAAGAATTACCCTCTTTCTGTTCTCCTCTTCTTCGATTTTTCCAGTTACTCTGTGGCCTAAGCTACTTTTCAGAGCTAGAAACTAACTGAAAGCATGAAAAATCACATACAGCCTTCATAAAGAGGTCTATCAATGCTTGCTGTAGTATAAAAGTCTATGTCACACAACATCTACAGTAGCTTTTGAATAAGCGAATTTGAGTTGATAGTGTGAATGCCTTCAGTCTTAAACTCCCAAATGATATGGTTTCATCTGATTTCTTACAATTGTCTTTGATATTAATGAGCTTTTAATTAGGAATAAAATGGAGACATCATTATGGATAGATGTATTCATGCCGACTCAAGCATTCTTTTTTTTATTTATTTATTTTTATTTAGGCCATCTGAAAGTGCTCTGGCAATAGAAAGCTATTCTAGCATTAATCTTATTTAGGACAAGGACAAGTACATTAGTCTTGAAGAGTATTAGTACAGATGGTATAAACAGTGCTCTCCTTTAAAGACATCTAAGCATATGTGCATTTTTTTGAGTCCTAGTATGCATGAACTGGTTAAAAATTATTCATTGAAACTGTTTCTAGATACAATATTATGGTTTTAATGAAATGTAGCAATATAGAAAATGTCTTGAGGGAAAAAATAATTCACTGTAAAAAAGTTTTCAACAAATATTAAAAAAATTTCAAGAGAAAAAGGCTTTTGTTTTATGTAGACTTGCACTGTACATCTGTAGAGTCAGGTAGAAAATATAACCTGGATCTCCATCTTTGAGCTGAAGTCTGTAGATCTAAACCAAGAAGAAAACTCCTGCAAATATATGGGTGTAGTTGAGGTTTACTACTCACCTTGAGGAGGGAAGTCCAGCAGTGCTATGAAGAACTGTTGCAGGTCTTCCGAGAGACTGTAAGTCCATAGAAGAGCTTGTAATAGGTGCTGGACAATGCAGCAGTCACAGTGCTTGCAGCTTTGCACCAGCTCATTGCAACTCGAGTGTCTGCTGTCTGGCATCAGCCTCTGGACATCACACATAGATCAGGACAATTGTAGGACACAGCACCATCCACTATTAATGTGATATGTCAGTTTCTTGAGGAAGCAGCAGGGTTACATAGACATCTTCCCATGAAAAAGTAAGAAAGAACAAAAAATGTTTTCTAGCTTAGAAACTATACACAATTACTTTTGCAGCTAGTGCTAGCACATTAGGGCAGCTGAGAAAATCCAATATGGAAAGCTGTGCTTTCTAATCCCTTTATATTGATTAACCAGGAAAATAAATGTATTTGGCATATTGTTTAAGTGTTAGTTGTCTTCTGCTAGTAATTAAAGAAAATGTTTACCAAATACATACTAATTCAAGTAGCAGAGGCTATACCTTGTACAAAAATTGTTTCCATTAGATCTGATACTAACAGAATGAGGTGCAGTTTCTTAGGAAGTATCTCTTCTTTCTAAATAAATATATAAACATATATAAAAGCATCGAGGTAACAGGTCTCCATTGCCTGGATTTGGAAAGTTGCTAGTGATACCATAGTAAATGTGGGTACAGATTTCAAGCAAATGGGTGACTGTAAATTCTCAGAAGAATAGGCTTCATTTGTGATGAGTAGTTTGTACGTGAAGCATAGAAAAGTTAGCAAATTTCTGTTTGCATCACTTGGAAGCTACCTACAGCTGTGGCACTAAGAATTCTGCAATGGGCCAGGCTCAGATCAAGGGCTTAATTATGACTGATCCAGCTAAAAAAAACTGACTACCAAATTTCATCTGCTTGGCATCTCCCACATTATATCTCTTTCTATTCCTTTTTCTCTCAACATAGAGGCTCAGTTCAGCTCATGCTGACACCAGTAGACATCTGGAGTAACATTCATGGAGTATGGGTACAAATAAAGCAGACATTAATGGTTGTGTCTTGTCCACCTGCAAACATGTCACATCTTATCTCCAAATGCACTACCTTTATCTATCTTCAGGCTGATACTGAGTCTAAGCATATTTTAACAATGCCTTTAGCAAACAGGAAATCTCCAAGGCAGTTTGCTATTCTCTTCTTCTCTCAAATGTATATATTGTCATCAACTCTATTTTAATTCAAAGTGCATTAGTTTTGTGCAGCTGTTCCTAAGGTATCTTCCTTATCTGAACTATTAAGTGACTACGGTTAGGTCTATCATGACATTTTTTCACACTTGACCAATTTGTTGACCAGTGAGTTGAAATATATCCCTTCTTTCCTTTGTGCCACCCTCAAATGCCGGCTACAATTTTGTGCTAGGATAGCTGCTCTGAATTCAAAGCCATAGTATCAACTGAGGGCCTTCTGACAAGGACTAAGAAATGTGCTTATTTCCTTTTTTTATCTTTAATGTTTAGCTCCTGTACTGTCTTTCCAGACTTTGACTACTCCTGCAGCCAAAAAGAGCAGCAGCAGATAGATCAGCAGCTTGCAGCAAGGTTGTACTGTGAAGGCCTTGTGTGTGATGGTATGAAGATGGTCCCCAGAGAATATACTCCCTGCTTTGTCTGATAGGGTTTCAGTGAAAGATACAAATATAACTTCTGTGAACATGCTTACTGAGGTGTGAGAAAATCACACAGGATTGGTTTAAATTTTTCTTGTGTTAGTCAGATAAATTGTACTGAAATTATCTGTTGCAGCTTTTCTAAATGTGTCTTGTCTCCCCACTACCATATATGCTATATACCCGCATACTTTAGAGATTCTTGTCTTAGTACAAAAGAAAATATATTGGTTTCAACTTCTTCAGCTTTCCCATTTAATTCAATTTTCAGCTATTTTCAAACAATTTTAAACTCTATCTACCTCTAGGTAAGAGAGATTAATGTTACCCTTGTGAAATTAATTTGCTTTTTTCAGACTTACTTAACAAAAAATGTTTCTTAAAAATATAGGTTTAAGTATTCAGAGCCTTTTGGCTAAAGATCCTTTGAATTGTGTTATGAAGTAACAACAGCCCTTGTAGTACTAATTAAATGATCTCTTTTCTTTCCTGGGCACATTCTCCATACACTTTATCCTCTGCATACCATGATTTGTCACCAGGCTCTGTGTTACTGCCATAAAAAAAAAGTCAGGGACCCAAGTCAGTAGATTTAAATAGCTTGAAACCCTTTTTGGTGACCGCAATCACAGGACTGTGGTCACCACTAGAATTAGCTCTACCAGACCCATACCCTCCGAAGTACTTTAGGTTTCACTTTTGCCCTGTTCAAACATAGAGCTGCTAGGGAAAAAGTTCTCAGCTCCTCATGGCACATTAATCTGTCTGCCTCTCTTAGAAGGAAATAAGAGGGAAAATTGTCACCTAGATTTCATGTGTGGGCAAGATAACAAATAAGAATTTTTGGTTTTAAAGCTAACAAAAATGACATTATGCCAACAGGAAAAAGCTTGCAAAACATATTGTTGAAGTTACCAACAAAAGGAAGTCAGCACATGACTGGGACAGCAGAGTTCTCTGGACTTTAATGTTCACATATTTGAAGGAAACATCCATCTTTAACAGGTTATATCAAGAATGTTTCTTATTGTCGCGGGTTCGGTTTGTAACCGGGCGGAAACACCAATTTAGTGTAGTGGTTTGGTCCAAAATACTCATTACTGTTTATCTGCTGTGAGATAAGAATTACGAGAAATGCAAAGCAGGCACCAAACTTGAAAGAATATAAAGAAGTTTATTAACAGACCTAAAAGAAGGGAGAAAAGAAAAAAAAATTATACCACCTTCAGAACTCTCCTCCTCCCCTCACCTTCCTCCCTTCTCCCACTGACAATGTGAAAAGACAACCCTTAAGATGTTCAGTCTGTTTACCACTTCCATAATAACCTTGTTCAGTCCATTTAGAAAGAGAAGCCTCTTCTTGCTCGTGCTATGAAAACATTATCACAACGAGACAGCCGCCCACTTCCAAATATTGTTCAGTCCATTTAGGAAGAGGAGTCTCTCTGCCTGCGGAGTCCCTTCCCCCGACTTGCAGCTTGTTCAAGGTGACACACAGATAGCAACTGGTTTTCCCGTGTTCGCGGGTCCACTCTTGAAGTTTTTTGGGGTACAATTTTAAGGTTGAGCTGTTCAGAAACAAAAACAGAGGCCCTTCTCCTTCCCTGGGAGCAAAGGGTCTTCCTCATCTTCATTGTTAGGACTATCTCTGGGAGCATCTCTAGGAACTGAGGTTTTCTCCTTTCCCATTTGGAGCAAAAGTCCTCATCAGGTTCATCTCTAGGGACTGAGGTTTTCTCCTTTCCCGTTTGGAGCAAAAGTCCTCATCACTTCCATCTCTCCCTGTCCAAACTTCTCATGAAATTACAGCTGCGTTAGCATCTGCCTATCTCAGTGCAGGTGCTTTTGCTCACAAGTTGAACACTCCACCCCCCCATATCTTCATGAAATTACAACGGGATACTCTGATATATCATAGCTTCACAACAGAATTTCAGCTTTAAGCATCTCCTCTCTCTCTTCCCTCAGGTTTTCAGCTCTTCACAGCAATAAAAGGGTTAATCTCACCTCGGCCTTGCAGCTTTGCAGCTGGAATGTTGAATTTTTCTTATCGAAGTGGAGAGGGGGGAGAGCCGAGCCGCTCCGGCTGCCCACGGCAAGGCAGTGGGGGGGTTCCACGGCTGGAATAGGTCCATAGACTCCAGGATGGCCGTGGCCTGGCCCGGCCTGGCCCGAGCAGGGGCCGGGCTCGCTGGCCCCACATGGGGCCTGCAGCCACCTGTCCCAGCACCGGAAACGAGAGAGAGCTTGGAGGGGGAGTTTGCCTATTCTTAAATGTGGATCACAGAGGCGGTCACAACTTTAAGTGGCTTAGAGAATTGTCCATATTCAAACTGGCCAGCTGATAGGTTCTATCAGGTCCCAGAGGAAGCTGTAACCACCCCTTAGCAAGGACATCCCTTCCGGGACTATGCTTGCTAACCTATGACACTTACAATGATCTCGATACAGTGCAGATTGCTTGTGGCTTCCTAAATAGATTACTGAAGTGAAATTCAAGTATGCTTGAATGTATTAGCCCTCAAAAGTCTGCTACCAATCCAGATTTAAAGCAGCTTCCTCTTTTTTTCAGTAGCTTTCCATCACCGAAATCTTCACTCATTGAAGATGAGGAGTAGCTGGATATTAGAATTAAAACTTCAGAGGAAATTCCATCCCTGTTTTTCTACATAAGAGAAACCGTCCAGGCCACAAAGATGTCATCTGTTGTGTTATGCCCAGACAGTTTTAGAAGAAAGACTGTTTATTTCAAGAGGAAGATAAACTTTTAATGTAGAGTTGTTGTTGAAAAAAGCATCCTACTCTTTAATCAATGCAGTCAGCCTTCATACTAATTTAGTTTTCTGTTCATTTATTCAGAATTCATTAGTTACAGCAGATATGAAAAACAAATATAGTATTTAACACTTTCACATTTTCTCGCCAGTGTCCTGTTCGTGGTAGCAAAGCGTTTTAAGGTTCACCTGCCTAGACACACTGTGAAACACAAGGTCCACTTTGAAGTAATGAATCCTGACTTGCAAGAGATTTTTAATCTTTTCTAGAATCTTTAAATTTTCGGTCTGCTGCATTCCCCAAGATGAACAAATTTAGGTCTTTGTTGTCATATGACTTTCCCTCCTGTACTACAATAACTTCACCTTTCTTCCCTTGTGATAAGTTGTTGTCAGTATTTGGAACATTAAAATCTTGCAAGAATCATCAGTGAAACAGTGTAATGGAATTTTGCTTTGTAACCCTTAGGATAAATCAACTTCATTAAAATGTGGACTCGTGCATTGTTTTTGAAGTCACATATCACTCAGGGGGCTACCATGCATAGATACTTAACACCAGGTCTAGGGATGGAGTTCATCTACAACAGGTGTCTGGTCTTCCAATACAAAGCAGCCCTAACAAAATGCAATACGAACTACTTAAAAGCTGTACTGTTTTCAGAGATATCAGTCTAGCTCTTTCTCTATTATTGCATTATCGTATTTAGGTACATCAACACATCTATTGCCACAGTAATTATATTGTTCTGGTCTTTGCCACTGAATAATTATCTCTTAGCAACATCACTTTTTACCAGTAAAATAGGAATACTATTGAATCGAGCTAAGTGAAGTGTGCAAAAGAAATTTTATATAATTCTACCTTTCAAAAATCTGCTTCTGCATTCAGAAGGAATTGATGATAGAAAAGATCTGTCATTCACAGTAGCTCATTAATTTATTCAACTAAGAATTCTTTGTCAAAAACTGTTTCTATGCAAGTATTTGCAATTTTTGTAAGGTAGTTGATTGTGTGGGTATGATAGTAGGGCTATCATCCCTCTATGGTTGATTTATATCATTAACCTTCACCAAAAATGTCTGAATTTTATTTTACATCCAAGCATCATTTACAGCCCATCACGTAATTGTTCATATGAGCTTTTCATAATCTTCTTCCCTTCCAACTTATCAGCAAGGTCAGTAGAAATGTCAGTGGAAGTTTCTACAATTCTTGCAAACATTTCCAGTTTCTTTTCCTGTTATTTATGCATGAAATGTCTCCTGCGAGACAATCGTTAAGACTTACTATTTTTTCCTTCAGATTTCGTCCTGAGGTTCACTTTCTATGTGAAAACTGAAAGAAATCGGTAAATTAATCTTAGAAACATTGCTTTAAAAACAGAAGGTGTAGTGATGGCATCATTTCTTTGCTTAATTTGAAGAATCTGGACTTCAAAGCCTTGTACAGATAATTTGTATAATTACATGAATTTGTCACTGTGATTTTCTTGCCTTCTGTCTTTTGGCACACATGCTTCTTTCACTTAGATTCAAACAAAAATGTAAGTGTTTGGGGTAAAAACTATACCCACTTGTTTAGTTTTAAAACACCTGATACAAAGATTTTAACCAATCTTAAAATAATTCTATTGGATAAGTAAATAAAGAAGGTTGCTCTAGTTGCTCTTTTTGCTTTTGTTTTCTTTTTCTGCATTATGTCTTTTTTAATGACCTGGGTCTCATCTTTTCTTCTGAAAACAAATGCAACTTGACTAGTTTTTTGAGTTGATGTTAGCCCAGGGAGTTTTTACTGATGACTTAGTGGACAAGAATGATCCTAGGACAGCAGAATAATTAAATCAAAACTTTGCTTCCAATTCAATGAATTGTCAGACTAGTGGTTTTTGTAGCAACAACCACTTGTTACTCAAGGATTCGTAAATCTATTTATTATCAGAATGCAGACAGCTACTTAATGTTTTCAGTTTATTTAAATGCTGAGATGTTTAAGAGATCAATAAAGGGAGAGAGAACAAAATCTCTGCTTAAGCATAAAGGCTTGATCAAAGAGACAAGGAAGGTAGAACACCTAGGTTCATTTGAATAATTTCTAAGATGCTCTGATTTAAAGAAAAATCATCCTTTTGAGAGTGTATAGGCAGTCTTGACTTAGTCTGTGATAGAATTTGGGAACAATACACTAAGCTTAGATAAATTCCAGGCACAAGACCTGGTGAGGCAAAGCCTTTGCTACAAACTGGCTCTTTCATTGAAAGAACATATGATGGGAATGTCCAAATTGCTTAGTCGAGTCAGAAAATTCCAGTCAGGATTTCATACATTCTCCTAGTGTCATTGTGTCTCGCTGTAGGAACATTTCTAAGTGACTAATATTTTCATGTGTCATTTGGCTGTACCTAGAACCATCTCCGTTTGTCTCTTGTTGCAGTGACCGCTACCGTCCACTGCCCAGGCTAGATCCAGCAGTGTGCAGCAGGAGTGGGGAGCAGCCGGAGGCACAGAGCTTTACACCTGCTCCTCTGAAGCCTCTGCTCTATCCAGGGGAGCACAAACTCCAGACACTGTAGCAGTCAGCAGCCCTAGACGAAGGGAAGAGACAAAAAGTAGTGGGGAGGCTTGCCACAGAAGGTCACCCAACTTCATTAGAAGGTATCCACAGAGGACAAGTCCAGAGCAGCTTTGGGCAACACCTTATAAGGGGAGGCATTATGATGGGGATGGCTTAACAGGCGACCAATAGGGATCGTCAGGGGAGGGATATGGACAGGGATAGACATTGACATAGGCCAATAGCCTTGAGGGGTGGAGGGAAAGGGATCACATGCCCCAATGGGGTGTCGAGGTTTAGGGGATTTCCAGGGGGGAGGTATCAGAAGGGGCAGGATCTCAGGGGATTGACAAGGACCACATAAGGATAAACAGGGAGGGCTTAGGTGATAGACATTGAACTTTCGGGAATAACGGGAGGCGTTTGGGTGATTGATGGGGAACCGACTAGACCAAGGGGAGGAGGACAACCATATAGGGAACACCGGGGGAGCAGCTTGGATCTGGGACAAACCAACTGGGAATGGAGGTAGGGAAGGTAGGGATGAACCATTGGGGTACAAAGAATATACAAAGAACATATAAAAACAGAATAAAAACATGCATCACCACAGTCTCTTATCTTCCCTTCATCTCGTGGGCAACACTTCCTACCATTGCCACCTTGGGCACAGTCCAGCAGCAAAGGTTCCTCACCCTTCCTGCCCTTACCTCATCTGGTCCAGCACAAAAGGAGTGTTCAAGAAAGCCAGATCAGTTGCTCTTCCAAGAAGACTGCAATAGGTACTTGAGAGATAAATCTGTGAGAAAAGAGTTCCCAAACCACACTGAGCTGGTCAAAATTTTGCACCACAGTAATTCAGTAGTTTTAGCTGCACATATTCAGTATCTGTCTGCTCAGCACAACAGCAACGCTGTTTTGTTGCAAAGATTTGAACAATGGCTTTGGCTTACTGCTTGCTGAAGTGTGACAGATGATGACAGCCATGCAGAGACAGAAACATTTATACTCCTCAGTATGTGCTCCCTGCTTTAAAATACAGCAATGCTAAAATTCAGCATTCAGAGGAGAAACAACCTTACACAGCAGAATAATTTATTATCCTTAAACACAGGCTCATAAAAATACCCATCTTGAAGGACTGCACACCATGAAAGGGATCCACATTGGAGCAGCCCATGGGAGGGACCCATGTTGGAGAAATTCATCAAGGACTGTCTCCTGTGGGAGGGACCCCACGCTGGAGCTGGGCAAGAGTATGAGGAGTGACAGAGGCAATGTGATGAACAGACCACAGCTCCCATTTCCCAAAACCTTGCACTGCCCTACAGGGAAGGGAGAGAAGATGTGAAGTCAAGCCTGGGAAAAAGGGAGAGGTTGGGGCAAATCTTTTACAATTTGAGTTTGTTTCTCACTATCTTACTCTGATTTGATTGGTAATATACTAAAGTAATTTCCCTTGGCTAAGTCTGTTTTGCCTGTGATGGTAGCTGGTGAGTGATCTCTCCCTGCTTTATCCTGATGTGTGAACCTTTTGTTATATTTTTTTTACCCCATCCAGTTGAAGAGGGCAGTGATAGAACAGATTTGGTGGGCACCCAGTGTCCAGCCAGGGTCAACCCAGCACACATTTTTAAAACAGGTACTTCACCTGGTTCTCAGGATTCACTGGTAGCATTTAAGTGAGCAACCAGTACAAGTCTGTCTTGTCATGCAATATTTAATCCTAGAGCATTTACTGAATACAGTATATTTTTGTAAAAAAATTACTGTATTTTAGAACCTATATTATTAAGTGACCTCAGCATCAGGCAAAATTGTCATCTCTGATGTGATCCACTGGAGTTTTTTGTCTGAAAGACTGGGTAAAGGGGAGGGAAAGGTAAGATCAACACTATGAAATCAGAGCATCATGTGATGCTAATGCAGCTAATGACAGAAACAGATCTTCTGAGCTTTTCTGGCTAAAGCTATGTCCCATACAATACTGAAGCATCAGATGGGACATGGAAAGGACCATAGTCAAGTGCACTCTAGCTTTCAGCTCTAGAGGCTTCAAAATTCGTCTGAGGGAAAGGGAAAAGTGAAAAAATATGTAACATATGCATGATTTGGCACATTCCTATATATGATATTTGGAATTGCCCTGCATTCTAAGAGCACATTGTGTTGCTTTTAATTTTTTTTTAATTATAGTTTTTCAATTTAAAAGCTACAGGGCACTGTACATTCTTGTAAAGCACTAGTGGGAAGATTCAAAGCTTCAGAACTTTGTACAAACTGATTTGCATTTCAAAGTAGTAGAGATGGCTGGTTTGGGTGAGATTGAACAGAACTATTAACTAATAACTCTAATGAACTTTCATAATTGCACTGCTGAACTTTGAATAGGGTCCTCTTTTGAAAAAGAGTATCAGCCAACAGTAACTTGACTCCTGACTTTGAACTTAAAGAACAGAACCAGAGAAAGACAAAAAGAAGGTAATTAGTTTATTTTTTAATAAACAACAACTTCATGTATTTCATTTTTTAGAGTCTATCAAAACACAACAAATACTCCATAAAGGCCAGGAAAACAATTTTATAGGTTGTCATTCACGTTCAAACATAGAAAAACTGTCAGTTCTTAATCATTTATGTTTTTTGAATTTTCATCTAGCAAGCTATAATTTTAGGGAAGTACTCTGTAGTGCAAGGCACAGTACAATCACAGAACAGTAAGACTATACTTCTAGCTTACATTTATATGTGTGTGTGTGTATACATACTTGCATGCATACACTTTACTTTCTTGTAAAAGAATGTAGAGAGGGATGCAAAAAACTACAATGTTGCAGATGTTTAGAGGTAATTCCTATACTGGCAAAGATAAAGTATGTAGTGCTGGTTGTTTAAGCAGGAATGAAAGGCATCATGTCGAACACTGACGCTAACAGTTCAGCACTGTGCCAGTGAAGTCACCAATTAATTAACATCCCACAAATCTAAAAAAATACGGAAAATAATTTTGCACTCCAAGAAATCATCTTGCAGAGAAGAATATCTTTCAATGGCATTATTTCACTCTGATTCTTGTAACAGTAGCATTGTTGATTAACAGGTGTATAGTAATAAATAATGGTGATCACACTGACATGAAATGTACTTTACAGGTGAAACTGTACCCTTTATTATTCTTAGGCTGAAGGCAAAAGGTAGGCCCAGCTAGTGATGTTACTGGGCATGTCCTGAAAATACAACTTTACATTCATTAAATTCAAATGGGACCACATGCAATAGATCGTCAAAAATCACTGTAGGCTTCTCCCAAAATTCACCTTGTCCCACACATTTCACTTGCTAGACCTTTTAACCCTAGCCTGAGATAAGGTTACATTTTTTACGTAATGAAGATGAAATAATTTCTCCTTAAAGTAGTTCAAAGCTTAGGATATAGTCACAGATTTGCTTAGCAGAAAGAATGGTAGTATCATCTGGATCAGTGTAAATTGTAATAATACATTTAATTTCTATTTTCTTCTAACCTGTACTATTGATCCAAGTTTTTCTGACTTGATATTTAATTTATTATTTATCCTTTTTGAAATGTATTCACTCCAGCTCATATCTCAGTCCTGAATCTTGCTTCCTTGCAAGTGCATACACAGAGATGCACACACCCTTACAGATAAATATATATCCATCTCATTATCTGTGTGCGTGTCTTAGCAGAAGACTACTATTACTGTTTGAAGTGCTTTATTAACACTACTTTTCTATATTCCAGCCACAGTCAAAAAATCCTTTTATAGTCTTTTATACTGTCCACCTTCTACTTTGTAGTCCTCAGAAGTTTTAGTTACCAGGTGGATTGGATAGCTGCAAAAAGCGTTTCATATTTTTTCTATCTAAACCAAACACTCCAGGAATGCTCATCTTCCACTGAACCTGTTTACTTTGTGCTTCATACATTATTAGATGGGTAAGGTAGGAAATGAAATCCCTGTGTGGCAGAAGTATCAGTATGAAAGCACTAACCTCACAGACTGAGCTCTGAAAGTAATGATCAGAGCACCCCAAAGGCTCTCTGATCTGAATTCATTGCAAACACCTAACTCACAGTCCCCTATAGTTTTGCAGTTTCCACTTAGTGCTTAATGAAGTGAAGTTTACCTCTGAAAACCTTTGTCACAGCTGGACATAACTAGCAATAGTTACTTGCAAGACTACAATTTAAGGGGGAAACTAAATCTCAGTAGGTTGTCCTTCTAGAAAAAGTGGAAATGTGCTTTTATAGGTAATATCCTACAGAATAATTTTCATCCAAGTCTCCAGTCTATATGTCAAAACCAGCATGCAATGTGCCTCATATTAATATATAGTCTCTGCATAGAAGTGTAAAAATGAAAATACAAACCCACATCAGTCAAGACTGAAATTCTTCCACAGAGTTGTGAGAGGAGTAATATGTGCATCATTCATGTATGGTCAGTCAAAGAACACAATTTATATGGAGTTCCAAGATAAATGCTTTTTCACTCAGTTCAGTTTTTAACAGAGCACAACAGCTCTTTATTTCTCAGTCCAGTTACAATAGTACTAATGCTTACAATCCAAACCACCCGGTTCTTGTTTAGAAATTTTTATTATACAAAAAGATCAACAGATCCAAATACCTGCTCTTTTTCTTACATCTTGAATCTCCACTGTTCAGATCATCCACAGTCTGAGAGTGCAACCCTTTTCTGTCAGGCAGGATGATTTGGTGAGTTATTACATTCCAAGTTGTGTACCAGCAGAGTGTGGTGTTCCTGTAGCAGAGTTAGTGGTGGGACTTCCTTTTTCATCAGCCTGCAATTTACTCAGTATTATTCTGATGTGCTTCAGACAGCTTATTTGCTCAAATAGCTGTCTGCCCTATCAATTTAGTTGTACCATATTGTTAATATGTATTTACCCCTGTGTACAGGAGGATTTCTTTTATATTACAATCCATGTGATAGCACATAGACAAAAAAAAACTTGACTCTAACGTCAGTTGCAAACTTCTTACACAGTAGCCAGATGATCCTCAAATCCCAAAGACACAGATAAGGTGGATGCTTGGCCATTGGGTAATTTTGTCATTGCGGGTAGGACCAGATGGGCAATAGTCAACTGTGCAGGCATGAGATGTAGTTACAGGCAGGGGTTATGTAAATATTTTTACAAGTATAACAAAAATGAAGCCCAAATTAAACTATCCAGAAAAGGCCTCACAAGGCCTGGGGCCCATTATAAGGCTTATTAATATTATGAAGCTTGAATCCCAGCACTATCACTTAGCCCCATCAAGTTGGCTGTACCATAGGAGTTAAGGCACTTCTACAGTCCTTGCTTGCAGTTTGCTTTACTCTGAACATCTCAAACACACCTTCCTTTGATGAACACCTATATCCTTTCTTCTTCTTTTGAAATGGGTTTTTGTTCATCTTCATTTAGTAGCTACTGTTGAAAAAGTCTCTTGCCTTTGGTGACTAAACCTGAAAAGGACATCCTTTGAAGAAGGATAGCTAATTAATAGGGGTTATCTTGTCTTCTTCTATCCTCATTTTTAACCTGAAGGCAGGAATGAATAAATCACTTACCAACTGCAATTTCCGTTAAATCTGTGGTGCTTCTTTGGACATTGCACTGCTTAAACACAAACAGCTCATCTTATCTTGTTTTTGTCTTCCTAAAACTGGTTTACACATCTTGAAAGTACAAATATGTATTCTGTAAACCCTTCTCAGGTCTCGGTTTCTAAAGAGTCACACAAAATATCTTTGTGCAGTAAAAGCAAAGAATCGATTTGTCCTATTGCAAATTCTAATCAGAGATGCACCAGTTCTTCCGTCCTCATCTGAGCCATTGTGTATGCGTATGCGTGAACAAGCTTCATCTATTTATAGCTGTAATATATGCAATAAATGTTAAAAGGAATCTTTCCATTGTCAAGGAGTTCCTTTTCTGGATTATAATGCATCATTAAGATTTGCCTTAAAACACTAATGGGAGGCATAAGCTTGGTTTCACATAACCTCACAGAAATCCAGTGCTGTAAACTTATCACAAATGCTATTAGCTCTTTTTGCATAGTTTATCTCTGGGTTAATTATAGCACTCTCTTGAGGAAACCTACTGAGACTAAGAAAAGACTGAAGCCTCGTTTATTGTTTGCAGTAGGAAAAGCTGGTTTGCCTTCTCTGACATCTGGAGGAAAATGCTGGCTAAACAAATCCTTTGACTGGCCCTATGATCTTGAAGTAAAATCTGCTTTTTTGTTGGTCTTGCCATTCACAATAGGTTTTATTGTTTTGTTTGGTATGAAAACACATGCTTTTGCTTTGCAATGGTACTGTTCTTTTTCTGCAGACTTAACTTCTCCCCTTTCCCATCCTCACCCCACAGGCCTGTGACGGAGGGTTAGCCCAGATCAGTGGAGTCATGCGTCACACAGCTCTAACATGCTGGCAGCCGTTCCTGGGTCTGGCTGTGCTGCTTGTCTTCACAAGCCCCACCGTGGGCTGCCCGGCCCGCTGTGAATGCTCAGCACAGAACAAGTCTGTCAGCTGTCACCGAAGACGTCTGATGTCCATTCCAGAAGGCATTCCCATTGAGACCAAAATCTTGGACCTCAGCAAGAACCGACTGAAAAGTGTTAACCCTGAGGAATTCACATCGTACCCGTTGCTGGAGGAGATTGACCTCAGTGACAATATTGTCTCCAATGTTGAGCCTGGAGCCTTTAACAATCTCTTCAACTTGCGCTCCTTGCGGCTGAAAGGAAACCGTCTGAAGCTGGTCCCCCTTGGGGTGTTCACTGGGTTGTCAAACTTAACAAAGCTTGATATAAGTGAAAACAAGATTGTCATTTTGCTAGACTACATGTTTCAAGATCTGCATAACCTAAAATCCCTGGAGGTTGGGGACAATGATTTGGTGTATATATCACACAGGGCCTTCAGTGGGCTGCTTAGCCTGGAGCAGCTTACCCTGGAGAGATGCAACCTCACAGCCGTACCAACAGAAGCTCTTTCTCACCTCCACAACCTCATCAGTCTGCATTTGAAACAGCTCAACATTAACGCTTTGCCGGCATATGCCTTTAAAAGACTGTTTCGCCTGAAAGACCTACAGATAGAGGCCTGGCCACTCCTGGACATGCTGCCTGCCAACAGTCTGTACGGTCTCAACCTAACTTCTCTCTCCATCACAAACACCAACCTGTCTGCAGTACCTTACTCTGCTTTTAAACACCTGGTTTACCTGACACATCTCAACCTCTCTTACAACCCCATCAGCACCATTGAAGCAGGCATGCTGTCAGATTTAGTGCGCCTGCAGGAGCTTCACATGGTGGGGGCACAGCTGCGCACCATTGAACCACATGCTTTCCAAGGGCTCCGATTCTTGCGCGTGCTCAACGTGTCCCAAAACCTGCTAGAAACCCTAGAAGAGAATGTATTCCATTCCTCCAAAAGCCTTGAGGTCCTCTGCATTAACAACAACCCTCTGGCCTGTGACTGCCGTCTTCTTTGGATTTTGCAGCGGCAGCCCACCTTGCAGTTTGGTAGCGAACCACCAATGTGTGCTGGCCCAGACAGTGTCAGAGAGAGGTCATTCAGAGATTTTCACAGCACAGCTCTCTCCTTTTACTTCACCTGTAAGAAGCCCAAGATACAAGACAAGAAGTTGCAGTACCTGGTAGTGGAGGAAGGACAGACCGTGCAGTTGATGTGCAAGGCTGACGGGGACCCACAGCCTACCATCTCCTGGGTTACCCCACGCCGGAGGCTGATCACAACTAAATCAAATGGTAGAGCCACTGTGCTGGGAGATGGTACCCTGGAGATCCGATTTGCCCAAGACCAGGACACTGGGATCTATGTCTGTATTGCAAGTAATGCAGCTGGGAATGACACCTACTCGGCCTCCCTGACAGTAAAGGGGTTTACTTCAGACCGTTTCCTTTATGCCAACAGGACCCCTATGTATATGACAGACTCCAACGACACAAGTTCTAACGGAACCAATGCGAACAGTTACTCTCTGGACCTTAAGACAATATTGGTGTCCACAGCTATGGGCTGTTTCACATTCCTTGGAGTGGTTTTATTTTGTTTCCTTCTTCTTTTTGTGTGGAGCCGAGGGAAAGGCAAACACAAAACCAGCATTGACCTTGAATATGTCCCTCGCAAAAACAATGGTGCTGTGGTTGAAGGGGAGGTTTCTGGACCACGAAGGTTCAATATGAAAATGATTTGATGGTATTCTGCTAGCAGTGCTTTTTCTGTGGCATTAAAACCAATTAAAACAGCCTGGCATGTGGAATCGCTAGGCAGAAGCAGCTTAATGCAGCTGTCAGTGTATCAAAAGGTTATATGAAAATGGAAAGACTATTTGTGGTTATACAACAGAGCCTCCAGACCTTGAGGCAGATGTGTCAGGGCCTTTCATAGAACTGGGAAATTGTACTAACTGTTTGCATTGCAAATACTGGCATTCTGGGGATATCAGCAATGAACCACTGGCTCATGCTCATGGACAATTGTTCAACATTTTCTACTGCTACAAAAGGAAAAAGAAAAAAACCTACAGTGTAGGATTTACATATTTAAAGAAAAAGACACATTTGTCTAAACCACACTCTACAGTGAAATTTGTATCCATATATCTCATTTGGTAAAACTTTGCATCGTCCCTTCTAGTTGGTTCAATACAACAAAAAAATTGGTAGCTTTTTTTTTTAATCTACATCTATACTGTGTACATTTTGAAGCAATACAAATGAGAGGTTGTGCTTTTAGATATCCACCACTACTGACCCAAGTGTGATGTCACCCATCTTTAACTACCACCAAGCCCAAATTAGATGCTTGTAGTTACTAATTAGAAATAACATAAGATATTTTTCTCCTCATGTAGAAGGCCAGAGCTGAATAGTTGAGAGCAAAACCACTCAACTCTGTCGATCTACTCTTCATATAAATATAAGGCATGTGCCTAGTTTTGATACAGAATGGAATATTTTTTATATCTGTGATATCACACTGGACCAGTTTACTGTAATACAGCCCTGGTTCTCACCCAGGGAAGGCAACCCACTAGTCAATGCTGGCATGGAGGAGTTGAGTTCTACCTTGAAGAGAGAGAATTGGTTTTGTTAGCCCTGATTTTAATTTCAAAGCTACTGTTAAAATGTTAATGTGTACTGGGCCAAATAAAGAGCATAATACCTTCTGCAGACTCCTTGGGAAATATGGTCATCTTACTCTTTATACAACTGAATTAAAACATACAAACACTCTGCTACTAGGAATGAACTCTTCTCCAATGCCAAGTAAACTACAGTTGTTCATGCATAATATGGGGATTTATAATACTAAAATAATATTTAAAACATGATAGCCTCAAAAAGGCTAACATACTGCCAGATATAATGAACCTCTAGTCACTGTCATTCTCATCTTGTATATTTGTAGATAACACAGAGACGCAAAGCTAGTTTCCAAGAACAGATTACTTAGCTATCCTTAATGCCATTTTAATAACAATGTGGTTATGTTCCTTTCAGGGGCAGTATCTTAGAGCAAGAGGGGCGAATTTTTCCAGATTTTAGGAATCTTTTTTAATGGAGAGAAGACAGAAGTGGAACATTAGTTCAGCACAAATAACCTTTTGTTTGTTTGTTTTATGCCTCCAAAGAAATCCTCAAAAGGCTGAGAAGTGAAATTTTATTCTTTATCATTAATACCACTGTTTTTATTTTTTAAATTCTCAGCAATTGCAAGATACAAAGTTGTTCAGCCACCTCTCCAGTTTTCCACCAATTATGAGCCATAGGTTTGTTGTATGTGGTTGATAGCAAATACCATTTTTAAATGATTGGCATAACCTGGAGTAAGGATGACAATGACTATATATATGTTTAACCAGATTAATATGAAAATATTATAAGACAGAACATTCAGATTAATGTGATTAAGAGCCTGTGTTCAATCTTAGTAGTAGATTTTGGTATTTTGAAACCAAAGTCAGGCTGACCTATAATGGGATGCAGGTGCTTCTAAAATTAGTATCCACATTCTTGGCAGAGATTTTCAAAGCAGGATAAAAATCTCCCACTTCTATCAAGGGAAATGTGCCAAAAGTTGTAAAATCCAGCTGCATTCCCTAGATGTACACATAACTTAGCTGCAGGACCCAAGGCTAGGCAGTTTTGAGAATCTCTTTTTTTAGTGATTGATTATTGTTTGCATCATTGCTTTATTTTAGGTTGCCAAACTGCGGAGGTTGCAAGCGTTCTTAGAATTTTCTTTACTTAAATTGGCTTTAAGTTTAGAGTTGGGTTTTCTTGCTTCCTTTTTTTTTATCCTCTGAACTAGATAGCTGGAGATTTATGGACATGTTTGATAAGAATACTCTTTGTTCTATGACATTTGTAGAACATTAATATAACGGAATAACCCCTGACTAAATTCTAACACCAGGGAAATTATTTTTGTTGATGTAATAACCACTGCACTGAAGTCCAAAACTCTACTGTACCTTAATGTGGGCAGTTAAAGAAACAAATGGGGATAAAACAAAATGTTTCTGAACTGTCCCTTGAAGACATTTGCATGTGCCTTTCCCTTGTAATTGTCATTTTTTTCAACTAGTAATCTATTGCCCCTGCAGTCATTTCATGTTAAATGTTAAAATCAATGTTAGAAGCAAAAATTCACCTAAGTTCTAGACATTTGCAGCTGATTTCTTCATATTAAATGACACAATAAAAAAAAATCTCAAAAAACACCACCCTAGAAAACATGTACTTTTAGGATTAATTATGAGTTGCTGTATTCCCCTATTCCCTTAGAATGACTCTAAGAAGTGATTGCATTGTTAGTGCACTGCAAGGATTTGTAAGCAGAAATGTGCTTAGTTATCTATGTAAAATGTGTGCTGGTGATGGAAATCACCGCTTGCTGTTGCTGAGCACCGCCTTGCAGAGCTGTCAGTGTTCTGTGTATCGCCTTGAGTTCAGTCAGTATTCAGTTTTTCAGAATCAGTGTTTGTTCCCTGCCTCCTAGCAATGTTCTACTTTTTGCAGCCTACTTATTTCAGCATGGACTTAACAAGGCATATGGCACCTCTTAACAGAAGTGAGGACAGCAAGACTCAGAGACACTTTTTGTCTTGCTCCACATAGTCTTCTTCTTATGTATTTGTGGGACACATACTAACTATGGCTCTTGTGGGTTAATAAGGAATACAGTGTCACAGTCAGACCTAGACAAGTACGTTTTAGGCAATTCTTTTGAGAACAGTGGATGAATGTCTACCCTGCCTCTTGAAGGAGCCACTTCTACTTCTCTGCTGGAGATCAAGGAGACACTCCGCAGTCTATTTTACTGCAGGGGAGAAAAAGGACTGGGCTGTGAGGAGGCATCTGACCCATATGGCTCCCCTATCATATTTTCAGAAGCAGGTGGATAGTGCATACCTGGCACTAAAAGAGGAATCAAAGGTTTTAACATACCTCTGACTTGTATACCAGCTGTTCCCCATGCTGACACTAGCCTGAATTTACCTGGCAGTCAGTGCAACAAAACTCTGAGGAGCAGCAGTAGTTTTGCAGAAAAGTTTTGCAGAAAAAACTGAAAACGTCAGAACCAGCAAAGCAACTTGAGAAAACAGGTACCAAAATATCCTTGTCCATAACTCCTGTAAGAGCAATGACTGAGCCTCCCACAAATATATTTTGAAGTCCACTTGCACAGATCAGTACGAAGATCAGAACAGATGAATGTACAAGTGTTTACAGAATCACAGTGAATCACAGAATCATTTAGGTTGGAAAGGACCTTCAATATCATCGAGTCCAACCTTTGACTGATCACCACCTTGATAACTAGACCATAACACTAAGTGCCACACCCAGTCATTTACTGAACACCCCCATGGATAGTGACTCCACCACCACCCCGGTCAGTCCATTACAATGCTTAACCACCCTTTCAGTGAAGAAATTCTTCCTGATGTCCAGCCTGAGCCTCTCCTGGTGCAGCTTGGGGCTGTGTCCTCTCCTCCTGTCACTGGTTGCCTGGGAGAAGAGGCTGACCCTCACCTAGCTACAACCTCTTCCAAGGGAGATGTAAAGAGTGATAAGGTTCCCTTGAGCCTCCTTTTCTCCAGACTAAACACCCCCAGTTTCCTCAGCTGCTCCTCATAGGACTTATACGGTACACCCTCCATCAGCTCTGTTGGCCTTCTCTGCGCATGCTGCAGCACCTCAGTGTATTTCCTGACTTGAGGGACCCAGAACTGGACACAGCAATTGAGGTGCAGCCTCACCACTGCCAAGTACAGGGGGACAATCACTGCCCTGGTCCTGCTGGCCACATTATTCCTGGTACAGGCCAGGATGCCATAGGCCTTCTTGGCCACCTGGGCACATGCTGGCTCATGGTCAGCTGCTGTTGAGCAGCACCCCCAGGTCCTTTTCTGGTGGGCCACTTTCCAGCCACTCTGCCCCAGTCTGTGGATATGCATGGGGTTGTTGTGACTTAACGCCAGGCCCCTACGCTTGGCCTTTTTGAACCTCATCCAGCTGGCCTTGGCCCGTTGATCCAGCCTGTCCAGATCCCTCTGCAGAGCCTTCCTGCCCTCCAGCAGCAGATAAACACTTCCATCCAACTTGATGTCACCTGCAAACTTACTGAAGGAGCACTCCAGGTCATTGATAAAGATATTAAACAGGATTGGGCCCAATCCTGAGCCCTGGGAACTCCGCTTGTTATCAGACACCAACTGGTTGTGGCACCATTCACCACTCTCTGGGCCTGGCCATACAGAGAGCTTTTAACCCAGCCATTTTTCCAACCCAGTTAAACTTTGCATAAATTAGTTAAAGAGAACACTGAAGCAGTGTATACAGAAAAGGGTTTTTGACATGATTTACAATTGATAAGGACTAAGCAGCACCCCACCTCGGCCTTATTTTTAAATTTTGAGATGGTTCTGGGTTTTTTTTGTCCCGTCTTCTTTCTTCTGAACTTTACAACTTTCTTTTCAGAAAGGCTTTCTCCACAAAAATGTTACTTCACTTAGATTCAGACTGGGAGGCTGCTTCTACCCTCTGTACCCACCTCATTATCCATTCACAAATGTTTCTAGTGCCAGCAGAGGCAACAGCTCCAGATACAATTAAACAGAAGACTCCAAGGCCCCTAGAGAACTGCTGATGTTACCGGACATTTTTTAACTAAACTTTTTTTAAGCTGACTTCATTGTCACACTGCCATGCAAGGTTTCCTTTATGGAAAGGAATTAGCCTTAAGGCTATCTTTTTTTTCCTTATTTCTTTAATATTGATATTGTGTGACCTGTGACAACAATTATAACATCATGAAGAAAATTAAGACGTATTACACATTACATCCTCAGCATGACAAATTGTAATTTAGGCAGATGAGACACAGTAAGAAGTCAGTGTTAATATTTAATAGAAAGTCTTATCTAAACCTTGTAACAGAAGAAAAAACTGGCAAGGAGATAACTGAGGTATGTAGGCCATGTCGCAACTGAATCACATCAAAGATGTGAAACAGACTTTGCTACACCATGCCTGGCTATCTGGTTTTGGCATTAGACTTTCCCAGAAAAACTCTCAGGATGTGTGAATGCCAGAAATCTGCATTTAACCCATGAAAAGACAAAGCATTGGCTGGAAATCCAGTAGAGCAAGCAGTTTCTGGCTGCCCAAGGATAACAGCAGCTTCCAGCAAGGATAGACAAGAAACTGTAGTCATGCAGTTATTTTGCCTCATCCGCTACTGCATCCTGTGAAAATACAGTCCATTATCCAGTAATAAAATGCCCAATCCTTACCTATTTTCCTTCAAAGGAGGGAACATTTGCAAAGCAAGCTATAGTCTGTTCCACCTCCACTCACAGCAGGGAAACATCCAGCAAGAAGTGAGGAAGCCTATTCTGACCAGTTTGCTAATAATCTTTTTCCATTGAATGGTCCTAGGCCATTGGTACCTAGGGCTAGCATGATGGCTGCTTTTTCCATTCCCATCCTCTCAGCTCACCATGTGGCTTGACATGGAGTAGCAGGGAAAAAAACCATATGGTCAAGTTGTCCCTCCTCACTGAACTGTAACTCTGATAAACAGCACAGCAGTAGTGTCTTAGAAATCTCAGTCTGCTGCAGTTTATCCATGGTTTTGCCATAAGATGACATGTGGGAAAACATTGGATACATGCTTTCTGGCCTTCTTTCAGTATCCTATGTGATTGATTGCTCTTTGTGCTATGAAGAACGAAGAAAGAAGAACTAAAAACATCTGATCCAGTAATTTAAAACTTAATTGTGTCTGAAGGAGTTAAAGGAACATCTTTGGAAAAGGCAAAGGGCCTGGTTGCTGGAGAATATCTCAAGAAATGAATGAGATTTTTTCAAGTTAGCCAAGAAATTTGGATGCCCTGTTCTTATTATCTGTAATAAGAATTAAAAATTCAATTTTCCTTGGTAGCTTAGAAGAATCACAGTTAGTTCAGTGACACATGCTCCTTTTGTCTGTCTCCTAGCTCTTCTCAATTCCCTTCTCAGTTTCAAATGACTGTGATGCCAAAGGAAGATCTCTGGATTTGGTTAAGTTTCACTGAATGTTCACATGGCTTTTGGAATCTAGATCTCAAGGCAGGATCTTAAACCTTCTTCAAGCCAAAAATAAAAATAAAAAAGGAAGAAGAAGCTTGAGTAAAACTCCTCCTGCAGATGAAATAAACCAACTTCTGTGAGAATCTTGCTACTGAAATAGTTACATGTGAAAAGGAATCTGCAGGGTTTTTTGGGGTTTGGGGGGTTTTTGTTTTGTTTTGCTTTGGTTTGGTTTTCTTTTTCACTAGAAGCAGGTGGTTGGGTATAAGACCAGCTGGAAATAAAAATCTGTATTTATAGCATCAGCAGAATGAGGAAAGAGCTGGCATAGTCAAGAAAATGTTCTGGGTTATCTCAACTTGAAGGATCTTTTATCTTTACTATTAAAATAGGTTATAGAAACATACAAAAGAACAGACTTTTGCCTCATAAATTGATTATCTGTATTTATTCAACTGTACCAAAATTGTCATGAAGCAGAAGTGTTGAAGTAAGAGACTGAAAACAGATTTTCTACCATAGTAAATCAGGAGAAGTCCTCTTGACACCATTCTGTTGCTCCTGGTTACACTAGAAATTTGATAAATTAATCCAGGTTTTTTGCTTTCTACTAAGCAGGCTATAGCAGAAAATAAGCAGAACTTACGTTTTAACTATTTCTCATCTTGTGGCATCTGGTACCTTTTATTCTGGATTGCTTTAATATTTACACTGCTAACTGAGCTGCAGAACATGAAAATATACATTCTGGGAAGAGAAGGAAAAAAGGCACATGGAAATCTGTAACCTTAAAGAAGTCCGCCTATTTCTACTCACAGCATTTGCAAGTCAAAAACATCACCTCCTCATACTTAAGCCAAAAACAATGGCTTTAAAGCATTGTGCATAAGCAGCTGCATAGCTATCTATGAAGATGGTTGTCAACTTGTACACACACTAGTCATTTTGATCTTTCAGAAAACAAAATATTATTGCTTCTTAAAGAATTCATTTATGATGTTTTGATACTAAAAGCAAACAACACTTTGGCTTCATTACACTGGGCACTGCATAAGTAGGAAGTAAATTATGACACTGATCTGTTGAGCTTACAGCCATACAGTAGGAAGTTGGCTTTTGAGCAATGATAACAAGTCTCTCATTGTTTGTGGAGGGAATGCCATAGTGCAGATATATTAAAATATCATCACTCTTACTGAAATCTGTTTGCAAGCACATGTAGTTCATATGTACATGTTTGTGTGTGAAAAAAATAGTTATATTTGTTTTGTTCCTTTCTTCAAGTATTAAATGTATATTGTTTTTAAAAAGTGACAAGGTTAACATGAAAAAATTGTGATGTAATTTATTTTGATATATATGATCATGAGTATGGATGGGAAATGAAACAGCCTTGCTGTCATGATCCATGAAGCACATGACAATTCAGGTTTGTCCATAAGTTTGCTTCATGTTTGAGCAAAATATGCTAATACGATGGAAAAAAAAAAAAAAGCTTTGTTGTCAAGACAGTTGTTCTGAATGTCATTTTAAAAGTTACTTTAGGGCTTATGTCATGATGTGTGTCATACTTATCCACAATGAAACCCAAATAAATAATTCCATGGACTGGCAAAATTTACTTGAAAAAGTGAAGAAAATTTACATTGTTTCCCCTATTGTAGCTGATCACTTTTTCCCCCAAGGTGTAGTGTAGGAAGCTAAAATAAGAACAATACAGCTTCCTTAACACCAGACCCGAGGTCCTTAGTGCCAGGTCACAAGAACTTTTCAGGCCCACCCCTCTTAAACTGAGAGAATCTGAACAAATACAGTGAGAAAGAGAAGACTCTAGCAGGTATTTTTCACCTACTCACTCTCCTCCTTCATTGCATGAAGCCCTCAAGCAGAGAGAAAACCTAGGTTTCATTCAGATATGTTTTGGGATTTATGATCCATACAAACTATCAGCCTGTTCCCTCACTTTCCCTCAGTCAGCCTGTTCCCTCACTTTCATTTGTGCAGTGTGTTCAGGTAACTGATGGGGATACCAATGAAGCAAATGCTGGAAGGAGAAAAGCATGCCACTTAACAGCACCATGGAGAGAACAGCAGAACGATAGATTTCACCAGCTGTGTCACCTAGAAGGCAACCAATACTGAAAATCTGCATTTGAAACATGGTTGCTGAGGAAATCACCAGTATTCAGACACTGGTGGAAATGGTGGAAAGGAGATTCTGCTGAGCTTGAAACCTTTATCAACTCCCTGAGACTTGCCACAATCTACCAAATCTACATCAGAGATCAGCTTTGAAGAAGGACACAGGTTGTAATGTAAACTATTGGTACTCACATTTTTCCACAGCTAGGTACTTTTAACAACAGTAAATTCTATGTTTTCTGGGACAATCTGAATTAAGATTTATCACCCATGTACCCATTATACTCTAAACTAGGGTCCTGTTCTCTAGAAGGGAAAACAGTTGCTACCTCGGGAAAAGAAGCAGCTTGAAATCCTGATAGATTGCTAGGAGCAGAGACAGACAGGGGTTGAATATGAGCTCTCCTATGCCTCCTGAAATCCGTCTTATTCTCCTGCATTTGCATTTGAGACCTCCAAAAGATTTTGACTGAACTTGCAACACTGTACCCTCCTCTGGAGCAGAATGTCAAATGCAAATGCAAACTGTCAGCTAAACTTTACTATTGATTTTATTATAATAATCTACTTTATTAATAATATTTTTAATCTGATTGACAGTCTAAGGTACTGCAATACTGCCTTCAGTAAGACATGAAAAAAGAGCCATTGCACCTACCACTGCACGGAGAACAGAGGTTTCTCCTCAGAAGATTCCTCCTAAGATTACACCATATCGAGGTAGAACCTGTTCTGTATCACAAGATCTACTGAGCAATTTCCAATTCTTACAGTAGAAGAAGCTACTAGTTTTCTCCATGATAACCAGGTAGAGAAAAACACCATCACATCAGGCAATCACTGACATATTTATTAAAATTTTTAAAAAACTAAAATTGTAAAATTTATGAATAACTCTTAACAGACAAACACACTTAAGATTTTTTAAGAACATCCAGAATTTTCTACAGCACAGTCACTTTCAAAAATTTTTAATATTTATACTTTTGCAGATCCACTATAGAGGATTTGACAAGTAGTTAGTAACCCTATATTGGATACTACAGACATCTATAAATAAACAAACCTTGGCATCCAAAGTTTATTTTAAGAAATGCCTGGGTTTAATATTTTTGTATTTTTAAAAGTTGATGGGAAATTGAAAATGCCACTATTTACCAGGTAAACTCAATTCACAGAGACTGAGTTATTCTCATATGGGGGAATGCTCACAGTGAATTTTCTGCACATGAAACCTTCCCACATACAGCTGTAGATGACATGCTATAAAAAAAGGGCTTTGTTCATCTCTAGTACTGGGGGAGAGGCTGGTAATTCATGCTGGGAAAGCACGAATAAGGTGTGAAAGTGCTGGACTGAGAAACTGAGTTACTGCGAAGGAACTGGCCTTTCTGTCTACAGGCTCAGTAGCCATCTGGGAGATTTAGTCTAAATTCCTTCTTTAATAGATGCAGGAAATTCCTCGTGGAAAGCCTTATTTTTCCTCTTTTCTTGGAAGGATAAATTTCAACCTGAGTAATCAATGGGAAATTAAATACAGTAAGAAGTTAGTAAAATGCAGGACTGGATAGTAAAGATGAATAGAAATTAAAACTTATCTAAAAAATTGTGTTACACTGGTACTTAGCACATTGTCTAAATAATTCTGAAATTATTTAGGTTTGCAGGATCTGGTTTATTAATTAATAGCTAGGGGATTCATTCAGCTAGTTAAAGCTGGAATCACCAGCTGGAATATCTCATTTACCTCATCAGTCCCTAAGTGGAAATTGTATTTTTCTGAGCTGTTTTCCAATAACTTTCCTATTTATATAACTCAAAAGCACAAGTGATGGAGAGCACACTTATTTTATTATAGGAAGACAATGATAATAAATTTAATCTATTACTTTTGCTAAGAGAGCTCTTTGCTGTTTGTACAAAGATTAATAGATTACATCCTTATCTAAATTACTACTATCACTAAAACCAAACATCTAACCTTAAGAATCTATTGACCCTTTATGCATCTGTGCAGTATACCAGTTCTAATGCACTGCAAATAACATTTTGCTTTCACATTGAGCAGGCATGCCATGCAAAGGGGTTAGAGGCAATGCAGCCTTCCGAGTTACAGAAACATTTGCATTTTAATGGGCCTTCTTGAATTTTTTCTTGGCTTTTATGGGTTTGGCAGGCTGTCACATTTTCTTAAAGGATATCAGATCATCCTTGCCTGGCTTGGAGAAGGCATAGCTGTCGTTTAGTAACACAAACAGAAGTCTGCAACTCAGGATTTCTTAGCTGTAATCAGAACCCCTGGGTCTCTAATTCTCTGGAGAGTACAATAATATTTACCTTTCAAAAGGAAGGCTCTGCCATTTCCCTAAGGTTTATAAAGCCAAGGAGTTATAACTCGCCCATACCTGTGTAAGGAATGGTAATTTTGATGGAGGTTGGTATCAAACAAAGAAAATCTTTTTTAAGAAATGCAAGCCTTGCTACTCAAAGTGCTCAAGATGAGCACTCCTCTTGGCAGCATGGTTACAGCAGTGGTCTGCCCTGTGGTCAGCATTTCCAACAGTTCTAAATTAAAGTATCTTGCAGAGCAGTGGCAGTATATGAAAGAAAATTGTCATGAGAGATGCACACCAACTAGACTCTGTCTTTTATGTAGTTCAGTGGTATATTGCATGAAAGGACCTCTTAATGCCTCACTTCATTAGTGGCTTTGCAATGCTTGAAAAACATGATTATCTCCTAAAGTATCTATGAAGATTTGTGTCTTTGCCTTTGATTATAGATGAGAAAAGCTGAAATGAATGCAAAACACATATCAATTGTCAAGTGTTACACCAAGCACTCAGACTATTACTACTACAAAAATATTTCTATTTGGTCCTTATACAAGACTACCAAAACTAGGTCCCACAATTTCTCCCGTCTCTAATCCATGTTTCTTGAAAGAAAGATAGTATTTCCACAGGTTTCCCCATTCTTTAATAGATAAAGTAAAAAGCATACACGTTTCAAATTACTGCTGCCAATGTTTATCATAGGGAATTTGTCCTGACACAACTCTATTTGCCACAACATTGAGTTGTGGCCAACCTCATCTTCATCTTTTAATCAAGATTGTTTTGCTTAGACATGAGCCAAACGCTTGGAATTTCCCCATTCCCAGCTTCTGCTTTAGAACTGAAGCCAGAAGATTTTGCTGTGAATGTCAGTGAAGTACATTTGATAGTTAATGAATGGTTACTGCCTCGCATCCAGCAGTCAGTGGGAACTATTGCTGAGGTATGGGCCTATCTGGCATGATTAAAAGTAACAACTACTCCTGGGGAACAAGATTAACCAGTACCTCCATTTTATCTTTCAAGACCTCCACCAACTTTCAAGACACTGGAAGGTGTGTGTCCAAATCATTTAGAACTGAAGGAAGTATTTGTTGGATGTGCCTGCCATCTTAGAGAACTGCATACAAAAAGGCATGTGAGAAATCAATTTCTCCTTTAATGGTTAAATTACTGAAGCAGAAACCTAAACCACTACAAACAAAAGGAGGTATGCATTTAAAAAAAAAAAAAAAATTTGCTCTGGTGGGTTTTATGCTGTAGTAATGAAGAGTCAGAAACATGAGTAAGAAGTGAACTTGTTGATGAGAAAATTATTTTCTCAATGTGACAAAATGCTCCCTCCAGATCATAAAATATACTCCCTCCAGTATATAAACACAAGGATTCTCCTCTCTCCTTGTTCAAAAAGGAGGTCAACAAACCACCTCATTTCAGTACAAATACTTTCTTGAAAAGCATTCTGTTGTGTTCACAACATCAACCCTTCCCAGATTTTCAAAAGCTGTTGTAATCTTTTTTCACAGAAATCGATTTTAATTGTAACACTGTTCTGCTACAGCCCTATTGTCTGTGTCCTTCTGAATTGTCAATTACTTAAATGAAGAAATAAAGGCTTGAAAGCGCATTGTTGTAATTGATTTCTATGTTTCAATTATCTTATCACAAACAAAATTATGAATTTCATCTGTTAAAGCACAAAGAATACTTTCCTTGGGGGGGAAAAAAAAAAAAGAAAAGAAAAGAGAGAAAAAATAAACATGAAAATCCATTACTGTTTCACTTGTGGTTTTTAAGACAAAAGTTTGAGGCTGTCATTCCAGTCCTCGGCTATACTTTTGGAAATATGCATAGCATTTTTAGTGAGTATATTGATTGTAAAGAAAAAAGGGTTTTCTTAAATATTCTAATAAAGTTGCTTTTCTGCATGTGTAGTCTAGTTTCCCCCACCTAGGATAGTATTTGCCACGTAGTATCATCTCTCAGCCTGCCCTTTCCTCACACTTTCCAAGCAGGGTGTGATTGGTAAGTTCCACACGTGATATTCTCATTGAGTCCCATTAAAAGTATGGATTTGTCCCAGGCAAGTGTGGGCAGATGGGTCTGGGTGCTGAGGAGCTGCTGACACAGAACATTTTAAATGGTCCCTTCCACACTTCAAACCTTTTTTCTGCTGTCCACTTTTACTTTTTCTGGTCATTATTGCCAAAGAAGAAACACATCTGCCCCCACAGGTGGAAACAACCTTTCTTTGCTGTGGAGATGGACGTGCCCTGAGCCGTCAGTCAGTCCTGTTCTGTTGAGGTGCTTACACTTCTGGGCTCCGGTTTCGTGCTGACATCTGGCTTCCAGACAACAGCTGGAATGGTTCCAATGGCAAGCAGCCTATGGGGAGGGCTGCTAGAGTGGAATGGATAGCAGACAGGTTCACCTGAGGCAGACACAAGCCTTGGGACAAGTACATTTGTGAGCTACAGCATGGTTTCTAACAGCAAAATCCCTTATCAAGAGGAAGTAGATGCCAGAGGCACCTAACAGAGCTCTGGGACAACACAGCCAAGTCCTTGGTGACAAATGCAAAACACTAAAAATTTAGGGGAGAAGTGCCTTGCAGGAAGCCCCAGCAGAGTGAGCACTGCTGCCATGGCCCATTGCAACAAACTGAAACAATGAACTGAGCCATACTTGGCACTCATCCCCAAGCATTGGCAGAGTGTGCCCAGCCTGGTTCAGCCTGAACTCTGCTAAGTGTGTGTATAAGGCCTGGAGAGTCAAGTCGGCCTTTGGTTGGTGCTGATTCCTGCTTCAAGGGCTGCTGGTGGCAGCTCTTGGTGCCCATCCCCAGAGCCGTTCCCTGGGTTTGCCTGGCCCTACCTGGTGCAGGAAGCAGGTACTGCAGGACACTTGCAGCGGGGTGATATGGTGGCCAGTAGGAAGCCAGACTGTCCTCTGTGAGAACCTGCCTGACCCATCAAGTTCTCAGTGCAAGCAAAAGCTGACTTCAGAGCACAACACAATGCCTGCTACAGAGCCAGTAAGGAGGAGCTCCCAAACATGCAAAAGCCCACAGCTGTCACCACCCCATGGCCTCCTGACATCCTCTCCACAGCACACCATTCCCAGCTGAGCAGGGGACTGCAGGGACAGGGCCCAGACCTGCAGTGGATGACCTCCAGCATGACACCTGGACAGCCTTTTTCCATGGCCATCCTGGTATTTTCAGTCTGATTATTCAGCTGGAGCTCAAAGAGGTCTGTGAAGCCCTTTGTATCTGGGATATTTCAGACAGTTAAAGCTGGTGCTCTTTAAAAACCTCCTGTAAAATATCTGCCTCCATTGAAGAGATAAATACTATCTCAATAATCCCTGTAGAGATTCACTGCTGAAAAGTGATACCTTTGGACCAAGGAAAAGGAATTGTGGCTTCACCGTACCATTAAGGTAAAGGACAAATATGCACTCAAACAGGGCCTGTGAAAGAAATAATTTTACAGCACAGAGGCCCAGGGCAAGTTGGAACGCAAAAGTCAGCTGGAGTGAGAACAATCAAAGCCCAGTGTTCTGTGCCCCAGAACAAGGGATTGTTAAAGATATATCCTGTTGCTGCTATGAGAGTGCTGGAGGTTGTCAAGTAACTGCATATTTCGTTGGTCTATGTGCATCACAACATTTTGGAAGCTGGTGGGGTTTTATGCCAGTTAGACAAACAGAATTATTTGATTTCACAAAAACAAAAGAGACATCACAGCCCCTGCATCCAGCACACAACTAACACAGTAAAATTCTTGTCACCCACAAATATTCACCCTGCACCTCTGCTTGAGATTATGCACAATTTTCTTCCAGAAAAGGTAATGTGTTCTTTAGAAGAGCAAGAACTTATGGATACATTTTTAGTATCAGAAATGGTACTGAGTGTTATTGAAATACTGCAACAGTTTTCCATTACACCTTAAATTGTCAGAGACTGAAATATTATATTTTATGACTTAAACATTTTCTTAAAGGACTTTTAAAGCTGTGTTGCAAAAGCTGAAGAGAGGACTACCATACCCTTAATGGGGCCCTGACTGAGGCCTGACACTGCTCACTGATGAAGATAAGATAAAGTAACAGCTCAGGGCTGGGGACATTCACTGAGCACAGGCTTACCCGCCTCCAAAGTAGAGAGACCACAGCCCCAGGGCTATCAGCTGCCAGGCTCGAACAGACCCTCGCACCAAGGGGTGGAGGGAGGAGAGGCTCTGGGTATCTTGGAAAAGCCTCTGGTCAGAGGTGCAGTGACTGCCCATCCTCCAACGGTGCAAAGGAGCCCAGCAGAGGGGTCCTCACCAGGGGGGGAGGAAGCTTATCCACAGCAGGAGGGGGTGACATGGCCCATCACAGGCGCCCCCCCTCAAAAGGGTTCCCAGACCCTGCCCCAGAGCACCAGAGATGATGCAGCAGACCCTCAGTGTTGCAAGGGACAGTGTGTCAAGCTGGCCCCTGTAAGAAAGACACGTGGGCATTCCCACCTGGCCCGAAGTGTGTATTAATCCACGGAGTTCTGCACTCTTTGGCGTGTGGCAGTGTGACATGGTGTGTGGCAGCATGTAGCGGCGTGGCCACAGCGGCAACAGGGACCCTCACCACGAGCAGACCAGCTGGAGGGGAGCAACGAGACATCATTGGGACCCTCGGAGGGGTGATCTGCTTCCACCTAACCCCTGTCACCTCTCCCTGTTCCCCCACCCCCCCCACACACTTCTTTTCTTTCTCTCTTTTCTCTTCCCTTCTCTTTGCCTCTTTTACTATTAAATAAAATACATCCATTTTTTGGGAACAACATCTAACCTCATTTGGTTTTAATCTCATTTCTGGTAATATTTTAAACCTTCTAAGTTCTTTTCGGTTTATGCACAGAGACTTAGCTTGCTTTGCTTTTCTGGGTCTAAACCGGATCGTAACATAAATCCAGGTTAAGAAGTCAGTATATTGGATTTCTTAACTATCTCTTTTAGTGATAGCTTTCATCCTTGTGAAGACATCTCAGACATCAGCCAGGTCTTTCTTATCCAGGACTGAAGCACAATGGTGGTTCTTCTTTGTTAATGCTCTGTTCTTTAATTCATATATTTTGTTTGTGTTTGATAGGCTTTGTTGTTTCTGTGTCCTCCTTTTGAGTGAACTTTGCAGGAAAATTATGAGGAAATACTCATTGTTTTTTGTACATTTTTAGATATAAGCATACTCTAGATCAAATAAAGGCAGTACCAGTCTTCATCTATATAGTCCCCTTGAGCTCTTTACAGATATGTCTTCTGTAGGTGTGTGGCTGGCTTTCCTCATGTCAAGTCATGTAGAACTCTTCTAGAAAGGGCGTATGAATACCACTCAAGGTAGTCCTTGCTTTTATGCAGGAATACCTTGCCTTAATTTAATTTTTATACTTCTTTGGCTTTCAGCAGCCAGAATCAGGAAATTAGCCTCTTTTTTGAAAGATCACTCAGTGTTTTTGGGGGTTTTTTTATGAGAAAGTACTCAGTTTTGATGAAAGGAGCATCACATTGCACCCTGAATGCACCTTAGCCAACGCATACAGAGAAATTTTAGCCCTTTTCAGAATGCTCTAACACATGGCAAGGCAATTAACAATGCCTGTACCCCAGTCACCTTCTCAATATGATTTAGGAGAGAAGCCGTTATGTATCACTTGTCAGCACTATGTGAGTTTCATCTCCAGTGTTTACTTACTTCATAGTCAAGTCTCCCACCACTATCCTTCCTCAATCCCAAATACTCATTTCTATAATACTCATTTGTCCAAGCTAATAACTTTCTGTTGCCTGCTGGTACTTTGGTACTCTCCCATCACGGAGTGCAAATGATCCTTTGCTAATACCAGTCTCATTTCCCATCATGCTGATCCCTTTCCACAGTTTTTTGTACTTTTATCCTTGGCATTATTTTTTCTGCATGTTGTGTTCCAAAAGAATGTGATTCTTATATTTAGAAATTCATTAATATTCAGAGTTTGTGCACTGTACAATATGCTTATTAAATAATGAGCACATAGCATGCAGAACTCCCACTCTCTCACTTGCATTAGTTAGAGTTGGTTGTGGCAAGCATTAGTAAATTAAATAAAATTTTTATTATATATTCACCACATATGCCTTTGAAGCCTGTAGATGTTGTGCCATGAATGCATAACTAGCATAGGCAACACAGACCAGAATTCCACAAGCCCCTCTTTGGGAGTTTATGACACCTTTGACTATAAGAAAAAGCTCACTTATCTCCAGTCAGCAAGAAATTCAATTGAATGAATGTCAAATGTAAGCCCTTACAGGATACAAGGCTTGACTATAATTCTAACTGTGATATTTAGTTGTTGCCTGTAACAAATGTTTGCATACATCGATTTAAATTGTAACAGAAAATAATAAATTTTTTAATTTAATTCAACTACTTATGAAAATTGTGTCTGCTATAAACTCAGTCTGGAAACAACATCTGCATGTACGGGTCTCACTTATAAAAAGGGATAGAAAAACTATTAAGCTCAACACCTTGCTAAAGTTTTGACCGTGTATAACACCCAGTCTAGAATTGTTGATCCCTTTATTAGCAGAAGAATTATTAGGTTCCAGCCATCTGGAATAAATTCCAGGTAGGTTTTAGAAAGGATTGGATATGGATAGTGTATTGGGTTTGTGTGGCAAGGGTTTGATAGTACTGTGAACTACAGGGATGTTGATTACTTTGACAAGCTGCTGGAAGCTTCCCCTGTATCCAGTGGAGCCAACGTCAGCCAGCTCCAAGAGAGACTTACCGCTGGCCAAGGTTGAGCCCATCAGTGACAATGGTACCACCTCCAGGGTAATATAGAATAGAAGGGTAAAAAAACCCACCAACTTCAGCCAGAAGTGGAGAGAGAATATCTGAGAGGAACAGCCCTTCAGACATCAAGGTCAGTGCAGGGGGGAGAGGAAGTGCTCCAGGTGCCAGAGCTGAGATTCCCCTGCAGCCCATGGTGCAGCCCATGTTGAGACAGTTGTGCCTGTGCAGCCCATGGAGATCCATGGTGGAGCAGAGATCCACCTGCAGCCTGTGGAGAACCCCGTACTGGAGCAGGTGGATGCCTGAAGGGAGCTGTGACCCTGTGACAAACACTCATTGGAGCAGGCTCCTGGCAGGACCCGTGGCCTTGTGGAGAGAAGAGCCCACACTGAAGCATGTTTGCTGGCAGTATTTCTGACTTCACATAAAGGACTGTGGAAAGGACTCACATAGGAGAACTTTGTGGACAACTGTTTCCCATGCTGGCACAGGGAAATGGTGTGGGGAGTCCTCCCAGTGAGGAGGAAGGACCATCAGAGATGTGAGATGAACTGACCACAGACCCCATTCCCTATCTCACTGCACTGCTGGCAGGGAGCAGGTAGAGAAAATCAGAAGTTAAGCCTGGGAAAAAGGGAGGGATGGGGGGATGGTGTTCTTCAGATCTAGGTTTACTTCTCATTATCCCACTCTGGTTTGATTGTTAATAAATTCAATTAATTTCCCCAAGCTGAGCCTATTTTGACCATGATGGTAATTGGTGAGTGATCTCTCTCTGTTCTTATCTCAGCACACAAGCCTTTCATTATATTTTCTTTCCCCTGTCCAGAAGAGGAGGTAAGTGATAAGAACACTTTTGGTGGGTACTTGGCACCCAGCCAAGTGCAAAGCACCACAGAGAAAGACTCCATCAAATTATCTTGTAATATATTATGACTGAATCAGTGCAGGATCACTTTTGTTTACCTGAACAACCCTTAGGAGATTCACTCATTCCTGGTTTCTCTTCTCATTGCTCAGCACTCTCCTATTTCATTACACAGAACTATAACCACAAGTGGCATTTTACTTCCCTATCAATTTAGAATAATTCCTTGGTCTTTAATGTTGTGAATGCACATATCTTAAGGTTCAGTGCTCACACTTTTCTGGTTGAAAGCACACCACTTTCCCAGCTTTCCCCACCAGGAGTTACCTGTATTTCATGCATCAAAAAAGCACTGCCTGGTTGGATATGTACCATTAAACATGTTTTTAAATTTGGAAAGTTTTAACAAACAGTATTTTCACTGCTTCAGCTACTGAAATACCTTCTGCTGTTTGATCATTTCCCCTAAAAGTAATGAGATTATGGTCACTGTGCTGCAGACAGGCTGGCACGTCCCTTTGCTTGTCCAACGAGTCTGACTTCTTAAGAAGTTGCAGGGCACTTTTAGATTCCCTGGACTGTGAAGCAAGGCCATAGGCCACAACGACAGCAGGTCTTCATCAATCTGCACATCTGCACCATTAACCAGCCTCCCAGGCTCTGTTCCTGTGAGTCTGTAATGCACAGCATCCTTCCAAACACTTCCTGGTATCACAGCTTTTGACAGAAATCTGTCAGGGCCTTGTGAACACTCAGATCATACATGTATGTAAATGTCAAATGGGTCATGCCTCTGATTTTTTAAAGTATTGATGGAAGGTTTGGTTGGTTGGTTGGTTGGTTCGATTTCTGGGGGTTGTTTTGAGAACATGCTGCTTTTAACAGCCTCTCCTTCAGAAGAAATTTGTAGCAGAGGTTAGGGAAAAATAAATCATGGAATCACAGAATCATCAAGGTTCGAAGAAACCTTCAAGATTATCTAGTCAACCATCAACCTAACACCACCAAAATACTGACTAAATCATGTGCCACATTCTGACACCTCCAGAGATGGTGTCTCCACCACCTCCAACGCAACTGATTCCAATATCCAAATACTCTTTCAGTGAAAAAAAAAATAATAATCTCAAATATCTAATCTGAACCTTCCCTGGTGCAACCTTCTGCCATTTTCTCTCATCCTTCCACTTGAGAAGCGGCAAAAGATTCCAACTTCCTCCTCACTGCGACCTCCTTTCTGGTAGATGGGGGGGCAATGAGGTTCCTTCCATGAGTTTCCTTTTCTCCAGACTAAACAGTCCCAGTTCTTTCAGCTCCTTCTTGTAAGAATTGTGCTTCAAACTCTTCACCAGCTTTTTTGCCTTTCTCTGGAAACACTCCAGCACCATTATGTGCATTTTGAATTGAGGGGTCCAGAACTGGGCACAGGACTCAAGGTGTTGCTTCACCAGTGCCAAACACAGAAGGACAATCACTTCCCTGGTCCTGCTGGCCTTAGTGTTGCTGATACAGTCAAGGCTGCCACTGGCCTTCTTGGCCACCTGGGCACACTCCTGGCTTGCCTGTCATCCCATCTTTCTTTCCATGTCATGTGTAGTGAGTGTGGGACATGTGGTCTTGGCACAAAGTATGGAAATAACTAATTGAGCTGTTGTTTTTGTCTTCTCTCTGCAAGGACTTTGAGAACTTTTGCTGTTTTTCTTTCAAGACCTTTATTTTTACTGTAAACATGCAAACAGGAGAGGCAGAAAAATACTAGACATATGTCCTGTATAAGCATGGTAAGTTATGAAATATATAATCAGATTTCTCCAGAGCAGCTTAAAAATTAAAATTAATTCCAGAAGGAAAATAAACCAATAGCAACAAAACCCTCTCCCATACTCCTGTACCTATGCAGATTACACTATAGGGCAGTGTGTTATCTGTTTATTATAGTACCCAGATTAGCAGAGCAAGTGGGTTAGCTACAAGAGAGCAAAAAAGGACTTGAGAGGAATTCTGAATTTATCTCAGAGACTTAAATCTAATAATCTATGTCTCTTTAGCTGTGTATTGTCTAAAAAAATTCAACTGCTTGGGCAGCTTTTAATTGCAATACCCATAGAAAAGAGTTCAAAAAATCTAAACCTATCCAAGAAATGTCTTCTATTAATGGTTTTATTTTCATAATAGCTACATTATTTTGACTATCTGGCATAGTTGCATGTGTCCTTTCCCAGGTAAGAAGATGATTTTATTCAAAGAAATTCTACTGTGATGTAACTTTACTGTAAATAGATTGAATCATCTCCCTTTTGTTTCTCAGCCTGTCAATTTTATAAATAAATGTAACTGTTTCTTTTGGATGTCATGAATCAATGCTTGCATTTTTATTTTTACCTTAATCTATTTTATGCTGGATGTGATTTAAGGTTTCTGGATAGCAGCCCATCTGCTTGGGACACAATATTGTGAACCTGCCATCTGGGTTTCCCAGTACAGCACTCATCAGAGGACAGGACAGAAGAGCTTGCAGGCAGGTAATACCTGCACCACGAGCAATAGTGATGAGTGCCATGACTACTGGTGATGCTGAAGGCCACTACCATTGCAGTAAGGTACCAGGCTGCTGGGCTGATGCTAGAGGATTACTGCAAGATTATCAAAATCCTCTCCTTGCTATGTGTTTATAGCTACTCATTTATCTTATTATAGCTGTGTAGGTCCAAAGAGCTGAGAAATTTAAGGAATTGCTATAGAAACTTCGCTGAAGGAAGGCATTGATAGCACAGATCATCAGCTGAACATGTTAGATATTATTGGAATACTAGGCATTGACAGAAGTGAAGAGTGGTAAGATGTCTCTGCCTACAGAGTTCTGTTCTAGCATGTTGTGACATACTATCTTCTATTTACAGTCTCTCTGATACCCACAGTTTGATTTTGGTAAGCTCAAACTGCAGGATGGGATTAGGATGGTTGAAACAAACTTAACAGAGTGTAAACCACAGAGAGCACTTTGCATTTATTCTTGTTTCTTTGGCTAATGGCCATTTTCACCTTGAGAGAGCATCAGAAGGAAATCCAAGTTCTGTCTGACTGATCAGGCTGAAAAAGAGTCCAACTCCTGTCAAGAAACATTTTGCTGTTCACTCTTGTGGGTGCTTGTGAGTGCTCACTTCTGTACTCTCACATGAATGAGTACAGCATTTAATACATACATGCATGCTGTTTTCTCCCACTTGACTTTACATTTATGCATAGCCTATGTACTGGACAACATGTTAGAGAGAACAGTACAACTGTAGAAGTGAGATAATCTAGAGATTCCCCCTCGTTTGTACCCATTTTTTTTAAGTTATAGTGGCATAAACTAAAACTGAATATTTCTGTGGTGTGTATCTCTGAGCCCCATTTTCTACTTTTCTCTCAGCAAAGGAATTCACTCCATATTTTTGTCAGTCAGTAAAACAGTAATGCCATATTAGTTATTTGTCTAAATATGGTCCAGTATAATTGCGTTTTCTAATGCATAATCACATCAATGCATTTGCCATGATGATTAATCAGATATACCTTCTAAAGAAAAATACCTAATTTTGCCAGTCTACTGTGGAAGTTTTGTGCGTGAAGAATTCACTGGCTGAACCACTGGTTTTCCCACTTAACCCCACATTCAATATTTTCATCAACTGCAGTGCAGATAGAAAATTAAACAGAGATTTTTTAATGCAGTCATTAAAAATAGTATCATCGGAATGTACTGAAGACTACACCTAAAAATGGAGGAAAAAATATTTGAAAAAGATTTTTAATATCAAGTAAAAGTATTGGAATTTTTCCTAATCATTCCTAAATTAAATGACTATGAAAGGAGAAATCTTAATGTTACATATAACTCTTAGAATATATCTCCTTTGGTCAATGAAAAATAATACTAATATTTTTTCTGAAAATAAAAGCTCTTTGAAAGCAAAACAGTTATTTCATGGTCCAAACCCACTGTAGAACAGACAGAAATATGTTTTGCAGTATGCCAAGCAACTATTCCACTAAAATAAAACACATCCTAGAGTGCATGCATGATTACTTGCATTCTGGATAATCCAACTCTGGAAAATTGCATCAGTCTTCTTAAGTTTCAACCCCGACTTACTTCCTTACAAGCCAAGTTTCTATTGCCTCTCATTTATCAATTATGTAAGATGAACATTTTTAAATATCTTGGTATAAAGTGTATTTTTTTCCTACTTACAAAACTCAAAAATAGCCAAAACACTTTTTCCTAAATCCTCAAAAAGGAACCCCAAAAAAGAAAAATTCCCTTAAAGCCATTATGGCTATGGTGAATTATGAGGCCAAAAGCTTTTTATGTCTGAGATCATCATTAGAAATGTCAAAAGTGGGTTGTACTTGTAACTGAAATTTTAGATCTATTTTAGCATCTGGATACAGCTGGATAAACTTCATGTGACAGATGAGCAACAGCCTCAGGGTCAGGGACAAAGGATTATATGGGGTGACATCAGACTGGTGACCTGTCACTAGGGGGATTCCAGAGGGCTCTGTCCTTATCCCTGCGCTCTTCAGTCTGGACACAGGACTGGAAGGGATACTAAGCAACTTTGAGGATGATAGTAAATTGGGAGAAGCTATTGACTGTCTTAAAGGCAGAGAGGTCCTGCAGAGACACCTGGACAAATTACAGGGATGAGCAATCACCAACTATATGAAACTTAACAAGAGCAAGTGCTCAGGTAAAGCAACCCTGGATGTACAGACAGACTGTGGAATGATACATTGGAAAGCAAACACATGGAAAGGGACATGGGGATCCAAGCTGATCATGAGTCAGGAGTGCCATGGCAGTCAGGAGGGCCACCCAAGTCCTGGGGGGCATCAGTCACAGCATCACCAGCCAGGCAAGGGAGGGGATTGTCCTGCTCTGCTCTGCACTGGGGCAGCCTCACCTTGAGTGCTGGGGGCAGGTCTGGGTGCCACAATATAAGAAAGATAGAAAGCTCCCCCAATGGAGCCTAGAGGGGTCTAGAGGGGAATCTGAGGACCTGAGGCAATGGTATGAAGTTGTGTCACTGCAGGTTTAGATTTGCTATCAGAAGAAGGTTCTTCACCCAGAGGGTGGTTAAGCACTGGAACAGGCTCCCCAAGTGTAGCAGGTTCAGTTTGTAAACCGAGCGGAAACAGCAATTAACTGTAGTGGTTTGGTTCAAAATATCCTTACTTACTTATTTTCCTTCTGTGAGATAAGAATTCAGAGAAAGCAAAGCAGGCACAAAACTTAAAAGAATATAAAAAGGTTTATTAACAGACCAAAAAGAAAGAAAAAAAGTCAGATTAAACCTTCAGAACACTTCTCCTCCCCCCACCTTTCTCCCTTCCCCACATCAAAAGACAATCCTTGAGATTTTCAGTCAGTTTACCACCTCTATAATAATCTCTTTTTCAGTTCACTTAGGGAAAGGAGTCTCTCTTGCTCATGCTATGGAGACATCTCCACAAGAAACAGTTCTCTCATGGCTTCAATGTCACAGTAAGACAGCCGCCCGGGCTGGTCCTCTGCTCACATGTGAAAGTCCCTTCTCTCGTGATGCCTTTTCCTGGTCTTAAAATCAAGACCGAGGCACGGTTAGAAGGGGAAAAGGGATTTTACTTTGGTATTTATTTTAAGGATCCAGGTCAAATGCACCTCAAAGCCCACAGCAATGCACACCCCCAAAGATCAGGTATAACATTATAGGTTTTACTCATTAGCTTATCTATCAAAAATTCCCCAATGAGAGGCTCAAGTGAGCCCCCCTCCCCAAGGAACCTTCCCCTGGATGGTTCTATCTTGGTTTACAGAATGTGTTCTGGAGAGGACCTTGGGGTCTGGGGCACACTGATCCCTGGCTACAAAGCTTCTAAAATGTTTAGTCTCTCAGTTTGACAAACAAGTCTAAGAATGTAGGCAAAAAGCACTAAGAATACAGAAGTTGTAAAAAGGGATAACAGGGGTATAAAAGAAAAGGCAAAAAATCTTCATGGCATCACTTGTCTTACAGCTTCCCCCACAACTGTTTTTGAGGGTTCAATCTTGAGCTACTGGGGTACCATTTTAAGGTTGAGCTGTTCAGAAAAAAAGGTTCTCTTCACCCATCTCTGGGAGCATCTTCATCCCTAGGAACAGAGGTCTTCTTCTTCCCTGGGAGCAAGGGTCTTCATCACTTTCATCTCTCTCTGTTCAATCTTCTCATCGAATCACAGCTACTTCAACATTTGCTCATTTCAGCACAGGTACTTTTGCTCACAGCCGCAATTTGAACACTCCACCCCCATGCTTTCATGAAATTACAGCGGGTACTCTGATGTATCATAGCCCATCACCATAGCTTTACAACAGAATTTCAGCTTCTAGGTTTGAAGCTTCTTCCTCTTTCTCCTGTCTCAGGATTTCAGCTCTTCCTTCTTCACTGATTTTGGTGTCTTTATGGTGTTTTCGTCACGTGCCTTCCCCTTTCCTTTTCTTTTGACTTGGGAGAGGATTGATGTCTGCAGGCTTCATCTGTTCTGGAGGGAGCTTACAGCCCTACAAGGGTTAATGTCACCCGGCCCCGCAGCTGGAATTCCCTTATCGCTGTTGGTCACCTGCTCTTTGCCGGGCAGCGGCCTGAGATGAATTTCGGCCGCACTGGAGGGGTGAGGGCCGGCCTGGCCGAGCCGCGCTGCTGGCCCACCTGCACGGAGCAGGGCTGCGGGGGCTCTGGGGTGGCTGTCTCTCGGCCAGCCCGGCCTGCACTGATGGGGCTGTGCCGGGTGTCCAGCGAGCAGCAGCGGCTGAGATCTCAGCCAAGCTGCACTGCGGCCGACCCGGCCGGGCTGCACCGAGCAGGGCCCAGCCCCGCCCCTCTGGGCCACACTGCAGGCCCCCCCAGTTACCTGTCCGAAAGCCAGAAGCAAGAGAGCTTTCCCGGGCTTTGTTCGTTCTTAAATGTGGATCACAGAGGTGTGTCAAGCTTCTTAAGTGGCTTAACAAAGTTGCCAATATTCAAACTGGCCAGTTGATTGGTTCTATTGGGTCTGGAGGAAGCTGTAAGCACCTCTTTGCAAAGAATCACTTTCGTGGCTGATGGAGCCCTCTTCAACTAAAAACCCAAACTACGCTAAACCATGACACTAGGGAAGTGGTTACAGCACCAAGCCTGACAGAGTTTAAGAAGTTTTTGGATAACGTTCCCAAGGTGTGATTTTAGGGATTTTAGGACAGTGCAGGGCCAGGAGTTGAACACAATGATCCCTGTGGGTTCCTTCCAACACAGGATATTCTGTAATTCCGTGATTCTTTGATCAGCAAACTCAGGCTTCTAAATATATGGGAATAGCTACAGTCAGTATTTATGCGCATGGAATAATTTGAATATTACCAAGATATTTTCCTCGGTTTGAATAGTGTGTAGCACTTGTTCCTCTCCTGCAGTCTGATGATACCTTATTGTTACAGTGGGGGTTACTGTAACACGCATATATCAAATCAGGAGTCCCGTGGAAAGGAAATATATATGGACAGACAGATTCTTGGTAGGTGTTTCAGAGATGTTTATTTCTCCAGCCGCATGGCCAGGGCTCTGCCGAGGAACTCTCACAGTCTGGACCGAGGGTCCTTGCCCGCGAAGGGAAACGCAGAACAACCAATGGCAGTCAAGGCTGAGCAGGGGCAGGGAAACCCTGTGCCTCCCCTCAGGGCCCCTCTCCCAGGGCTACATGGTGGGGGGAGGAGACCCCGACACCTTATCTCTCTTTTATTGTATTTTTCAGGAATACAAACAAATAAAAGAAGGCATTCTTAGTTAACTAGTTCATATTCAGCTCCCAGGAGGTGATAGGAAAATTTTCTGTTTATTTAACAAATAGTCCAACTTCGTGGATTTCTGTGTAAAATATGTTTCTGCCCTGCTCCCAAGTGAATCCCACCATCATGAAAGAGCAAAAAATCAAATTGCACCTCCCTGAAATGTTAAAATCTGTCATTTTGCAATAATCTAGAGATAAAAATAAAGGCAAAACCTTAATTCTTAAGACCCCAACCTGAAGATTGTCTCTTAAAATAAATGTGTTGACACCTTGCCCCAAGACCACCAATACTGGCTGTACAGGCAAAATGCTGCCCACCTTCCATGCAAGATATGATTCTCGCAAATCACACTACCATCAGTGCAGCCAAGGGATGACAAGGCTCTTGGCTACCTTAGTATTTGAATGGTGGTCTGTTGCTTCCAGATCACCTGGTGTCACTAGCAATGATGGTTTCACTTATGCTCCTGCTCTTGCTGCCAGTGCATTGCTGTGTGGATGCTGCCTTATAAAATCTTTGTTCTAAAACTCCATTACTGTTTGTATCCCAGACATGTAACAAATAAACTGGCTACAATAGAGGTATCACTCTCTTAGACCACTGCTCAGTGCAGAACTGTTTGCCATCAGTTTCCCCCATTATTATCAGGACACATTGGGGTGGGGAATTACATTGGAAAAAACCTTTCCAAAATCTGTATAATTCAATGGTTCCTTCTATGACCAGTTTTTTCTTAAGGCTCCATCATGAACACTGCAACCCCCTCTAGGGATCCAAGCTGAGATTTCATCTGATTCTTGTTCAAAATTAAATCATCTGGAGTCTAAAGAAATAGCAAGCATGGTTGTTCATAAATAGCCTGAACTGCAAACTATAAAATCAGCTAACAGACTAGATATGAGATTCAGAGCAAAGGAATAAAAATGTCCGAAGAGACAAAGAGGGAGACAAAGACAGTGTTTATGACCAAGTGTTTTCCAGAAAATTGCCTAAGAAAGGCCTGACATTAAGTCCTGTTTGAAGCTTCCCACAGTTTCAGCTGGGGCTACCCCACCACATTTTCAATGTCAAGTATTGTGTTCTCTATCACATAACAGGACTGGGAGGTATAAAAATGGGCGTCCATGTTCCCATTAAGTGAGGGTCCTGAGTCCCAGGGTTTTGCTTTCTATATTTTATCTTGAGGCTACTTTTTAAGTTTAACTAAAAACCATTGCTTTCCCAGTAAGCTTGGGCTTCGTAGTCTGTTTAGGCACCAACAAGGAAAAGCGGAAAACTCAGTTGCAGGGCGTGAGATTAGCCAATATGAGATTTCAGGGGAAAATGCCCCCAAGAGCTACTATGCTGCTAAAGTGCAGAAAAGATTTCCAAATGTGGGGAAAGGAAAAGTCATAGCTGTTTTTCTCTGGAAGAAATGGGTTAGACTCTCATAAGTATAACAAAATCTGGATGACACTTGTCTTTGGTGTAAGCTCTAGCTCTAAATATACCACTGGTTTTCCATCTTATCCTTTTAAAATGGAGAGTTCAAAAATATCCAGAAATATGCAGTATTTACATGGTGACACTACTCTAGCTAGTATTTTAAATTCGAATTGGGGTGATGATTGGGGTACACATCAGCTGCATTAATCCAGAATGGGGCAGACTGTGTTCACCTGTCTAGGCCCCATCAAGCATGTGCCACACAGCAGCTGGTAACCTTGTCTGTTTTTCCTCTTCTGAAATGACTCTAATGACAAGAAAGGAGCATCTGCTGACCTCAAGGATGAGGTTCCCTGAAAATGCCTTCCAGAGACATGCTGATTTTTTTTTACCTGGTGCAGCTGAACAGTATTTGAGTGGTGTTGCTTCCCTGAAAGAGCCCAATCCAAGAGGCAGACCTTGGAGGCTAATCACTGCAAATTAATGATTTTTTTAATGCTTCAGACATTATTTCTTTAAGCAGCAACTGAAGGCCTGATTGCAAGTAAGAATGTTTGGTTGGTGGGACTTCTTCCAGTGTAACACAGTAAGCCTAAAAAAGAATCAAGTGCATGCCTGCTCAAAGAAGTGATAGGACTTGGTGGAGCATCTGAGCAGACACTACACTATACAGCTCCAGAGTGACAAAAATGTAGAATGTTAATTTGTCCTCAAATGCAGACTGACAAAATGTAAGTCAATGAAACAATTTCAGTTAAAGAATAAGTACAACATATTTCATAAATTCCAGACGGCTGACCAGCTTTCTCACAGTGTGTCACAGAAGAGGTGCAGAATTGTGACTGATATAAATTCACAGAACTTCATCAAAAACAGTAGGGTTCCTCTAATTTAAACCAGCTGAGGATTGTGTCTCAAATCTTAGTCATAACAGCATGTTGTAAGCCAAGAGAAAATCGGTAGAGAAAATAACATTAAAAAATTGGTGCTGTGATGATTTTCAGTGATAAACAACTTATCATAAATATTTAAAATCCATTATAACTTTTTATTTATTTTTAAATACAGTATGCTAATTTTGTAATGTTAAAATCTGTAAGTCCACTTATTTGCATAATTGCTCCACTGCAGTTTGGTAAAAGTTTTTTTCAAGATACTCACTAGTGATAGTTGATTGTATGTTCAGTGAATGAAGAAAAAAACATACAAAAAGAAACCTTTCAATGCAAAATGCCTTATAATAACTAACATAGATAAGAGGAAAGAAAAATTGCAATTTGGTTGAGGGCAGAGACAAGCTTTCCATAAATTAAAAGTGTATGCTGGGTGCTAAGACATGAAAATAGTCTGAGCTAACATTGAGTGAGATGCTCTGAGTAGAATGAATAGTGTTGCAGTGATTAAAATATTAACTGGTGGTTAACTGTAACTGGCAGCATTTCATTAAAAGTGATTTTTCCTAGAGATGGGAATAATGGCATCAACTAGAAAGAAAGAAGGAAAAAAGAATCTGGGAAAATACGTGACTCCTGTAGATTTTCTGTCTGATTTATTTACTAATTTTATCCTCCTACATAGTTACACTCTGTCCCAGGTCTGTGTACGTAGCACCCTCAAACTTCTGGGATTTTGAAGAGAGAAAGCTGGAAACACAAGTACCTAACAGCCAGCTGGGCAGAATCTGATGAAGCACTGATATGTAACAGGCTGTATCAGAGCTTCATTGGTCTACAGTCTCACACATGCAAAACAATTGTAAACCCAGTGGGAGAACTGAGTGAGAGTCTAACTCTGGTCACAGAGTCCTTAGACCCATCATTCCAAGAGCTGGAGACAGCTCTGCCCTGGAAAAGCACAGGCACGAGGCATTCTCTGCCAATGGCAACACACTATGTGCAAGACTACCAGGACCTAACATTCCCAGGCGCCCATTTCAGCCCTGCTGAACATTTTACTGTATAATCCATTAGTTTAGAATGGCACAGAATATGGTTGAGACGTAGAAGCAATTATTTAAATTGTTTATTCCAAAATGTTTGTTTTAAAAATCCCACTGAAGACCTTTCCAGCTGCACTGTATATCAGGTAACAGCAATGTGACACATGAAGAAACAGTTCTGAGTGGAAGTGCTAGTGCTCATCACACTACAAGAAGAATAGAATATGAAAACAGAACTACACAAAGTACCCTTCAGAAAAATATCATGGAAAATTTTCATGAAAAGAGAAGAAGGCTGCTAGACCAGAAGTCCCCAGCTGAATAATGAGACTTCATTGAATAAACATCGAAAAATCTAAACTGTATTTTTCCACACTTTTGGGGGAAAAGTATTCTTTCTGCAGAGAGCTTGAAAAAGATCAACATCTTTTTGACATAAAATCTCAGAATCTTCCAGGATAAGATAACTTTAACATTCCACTACACTTAAGGTAAATACAGATGAGAGACCACAACCCAAATAATACAAGCTCTCAGTATTTAATCACAGGCACTCCTTAAACATTCAGTTCGGTATTGCAGGAGACGATGCAAGGTGAGGAAGGAAATATGGGAAATGGAAGCCTTCACATGAATGCCTTCCAGGGAGAAAGAGCATCTCTTGCTGAAAATGAAGGATGTTGAAATAATTTCAGAGGTTTTCTCAAGCAGAAATGACACGGCACTTCTGTCAAAGGAAGGTATCAGGTAGTATCTAACATAAACTGCAGCATCTAATTTGTGGTGGCCAGTGAACCTATGTTACAAGGCACAGAGAGTTCTCAGTAAGACAAGTCTCTAGTACCAAAAGAACGACTTTAGGTTAAGGTGACCAGAAAGACTTCTCCCAGGATGCATTGGTCTGTTATGGTAATCCACCCCAGTTCGGCTTCCCCAGGTGCCTGCCAGACTCTACGCTTTGTCACTCCCCCAGAGCTTCCCCATTGGTCCCATTCCCCAGTCCCACCTTTTCCCCACCCCCAGATAAAGCCTCTGAGTTCACCATTGTTCTTGCCTTTACCTCTGTAACCTTCGACAGTGCAGAAGCCATAAATGCTCCTGTTGGAATACACACAAAGACCCTTCCCATCTCTTTGCCGCTGACTTTATACTGAAGCTAGCTGTGCGTTTGTGTGTGCATGTACACATGTGACCCCATGGAGCCGGACAGAGACAGTAATACTAACTCAAAGGAAGCAGATTCTGATAGGACTGTAATTGTCTGGACAGCCATAATGGGGTTGGAGATGTGCAGGCATCTCTTGCAGTGCGCAGGCTAGTAGTCAAGTCCATGTTGTGTCCAGCACCAGCAGAGATGTCCATAGCTGTAAAGATACATAGCACAGAGACAGTTGAAGAGCTGTAAGAGATATAGTTCTCTATTCTATCCATAAAACTTTAACAGCATGACTAATTCCAAACACAAATTAAATCCATACTTTCAAGAGCACATTACTTATGGTTCTGTCTGAAAAGGATAAAAAAATCAAAGGTGCGTATCTGCTGGGAGGCACTTCACACTTGAGAGGTAAAAAGGAGTTTCTGTGCTCTCTTTAATTTCGCTGACGTATTACCTTAGAGTTCACTCTATATATGTTTGTGCAGCATTTGATGCAGATTAACCTTCAACCTTGACAAATCCAGCATAAGTAAACAGATATGGTGACAAATCCAGTTATAACTTGCAAAGGCTGTGTTTATATGTTGTGTAGGGGCAACAACAGAAAACAAGCAAAACAACCAGTGGTTCTGTAGGTTTTATTTCGTAATTAAGCAAAGACAGTGCCATTTCAAATATTTAACCATACTAAAATTGTGATTGTTAAATGAAGAGGGTGATAAGAGCTGTGAAACCTGAGCTTTTTCTTCCTCCTAGATACCAGCAACTCCAGTGACCTGGTACAGAGGAAGGAAATGCTGCTTTTCAGAAACCTCAGTTAGTATGTGCCTGACCCATTTCCAGAGCTCAAAGTTAATTACTTTTTTCTTGCACCCAGACCAGCTGGGATTCAACACATAACTGAGTTACTAAAGCCTCATACCTAGAGTGTCATGCAACAAATCTGGCTTCCCAGCTCAAGAGCAGTCACACAATAACACTCCCACTCTGTTGACTTTTTCACTACAGGAAAAGGGAAACTGTTATAGAGGTGTATTACCTATGCCCTGTCAACTGATACAGTGAAGAAATTACAGTCCTGGACTGGCTGGACCCTCTCATTTTTAGACTGTACTTCATAATAAATGAGACTTGTTGGCAACTACAAGTCCAGCAGCTACCAAAGTTCTCTTTTTTCGTAACAGCATCAAGAAAGCCTTCCATTTCCAAGTCTGTCAGCTGAGTGCTTTTTCTCAGCTCTTACTTTCTGCCTCCCTTTTTTAAAAGGATACTCAGAGTTTGCATTGAAACTAATAGCAATACAGGGGCTAGAAAGCAAGCCAGATGTTCTAGGGCTTTATTAGTTTTGTAAACATTGGGTTCTTGTGTGCCAAAACTACTAATTTTAATATTTTTCTTTTTCTATCAGCAGACACACTGCTTTTGGCATAAGGCTTGCAGTGCTTGCTCAAAGCAGTTTTTGTCAGTCATTGTCTGGTGCAGTCATTGGAAGCTGCTGTTGCCTCACTTTGCACAGTTGCACCTGGCAGATGTCTCCATTTCTTAGTTCTTAGCTCTTAGCTGTCTTCTCACTGAACTTAACTCAATTATCTCATTTGTTTTGAACAAGAACAGCACCATTCTGTGTCAAAATGCATGGCTCCCGAATTTCAGCCTGAATTTATTTCTTGGAATGGTTATTAGTGGGGCCTATTAATCAATTCTTGTTGGAGGCAATTATAAACAACTTATTCTAAATTTGAAAGTGTTTTGGTCGAATGAAGAACTATAATCTTACATCAAGGAAAACATATTCTAGATCAAAACAACTGGTGCTTTGCGGGTGTTTCACACAGCAGTTATGGTGTAGAGTCTCAGAGCTGAGACTACCTCCTGCTTCTCTGGAAAAAAACCCAAATGTCAAGTAGCAACCATTGCACTAGCTTATCATTCAGTTTAACAACAATGTGAACATTACTGTTAGACACTGTAGAACAAAATTCTTACCATATACTCTGTTCTCAAGAAGCCCCACCTGGAGTACTGCGTGCACTTCTGGTGGCACCAACAAAAGGATGCGAAACTGTTGGAGCAAGTCCAGAGGCAGGCCACAAAGTTGACAAGGGGCCCAGGGCACCTCCAGTATGGAGAAAGGGTGAGGGAGTTGGACTATTTGGCCTGGAGAAGAGAAAGCTGTGTGGAGATCTCATAGCAACCTTCCAGTATCTGAAGGGTCCTACAGGGACTTTTCATCAGGAACTGTAGGGGTAGGACAAGGAGTAATGGGTACAAACTGAAAGAGGGCATGTTTAGGTTAGATATACAGATAGAATTCTTTACTGTGAGTGATGAGACACTGGAACAGGTTGCCCAGAGAAGCTGCAGATGGCCCATCCCTGGAAATGTTCAAAGCCGGGTTGGGTGGGGCAATCTGGTCTAGTGGGAGATGTCCCTCTTCATGGCAGGGCAGTTGGGACTCGGTGATATTTAAGGTCCCTTCTAAACCAAATCACTCAATGATTTTATGATTCTATGATAATGTGGCAGATGTAAAGGTCAGCTGAAATGTCCACTGCATAACAATGCAGAGACTTTTATTTACCACCTGTGAATTCTCTTTGACAAAGGACACTGTGAAAAGAACAGTATTCTTGAATGCCTGCATAAAACTGTATTTCTAACTCTTCAAATGAAGTTAGATCAAATTTCTCTTCATCTGTCAGCCAGGGAAGTGCATTGTTAAAACCAACATGCCACCTACAGCAGCACTCTCTGGACAAGGGATTAAATGGAGCAAGGATAGTGGATTTCCTCTTCCTCCACATGAAGAGGAACGGCGTGAGAAACAATGTCTGCTTTTAAAAGGAAAACTGCTAAATAAATAAAGTTACATCTGACTTTCAACAATGAAAAAGGGTACAACACAAAGAATGAGGGATTTGGTTGTGCTTTTTTAAGTGCTTAATTCTTCCTCATTGCTTCCACACAGTGTGGGAGTACCCTGGAGGGAAAACAAATCTGCTTGTGAGAAAGAACCATGAAACAGGATAAAACAGGGAGAAGATCTGCTGCTTGCTGTTGAGGGGTTGTGGTGCATGTAGAGGAACTGCTGAGAGTACGATGAAGTAGGCAGGTCTCAGAGGAGAAAGGAAAGGCACTTTCTAGGGTCTGGAACTAGCTAAGCGCTTTGCTGCAAGCCAGAAAGCCTCTCAGCTGTCAGGAGCCATGCCTAAATGCAAGATGTTTCTTCTAAAGGGACACAGTGAATTCAAAAAAGTGCATGTGTACCCCTTACATTTCTAGCCTGTCACAGCACATTAACTAGACTTTCTTACACTTGCTAAGTTGAGAATCCTAGCTTACATTCTAATAATACTGTTTCTACACAATAGTAGTTTCATTTAAATCCTTTTGGTGTCCATCAGGTTGCTCCATACAGGAGGGAGTTTGGGCATAGATGACTGGGAGTCACAGCAGACTTGGACAGCTGTGACAAAAAGATACATGGGAAGACAGGGTTGAATGTAAATGCAGGGGTCCAATTTATGTAAAGGCATATGTTATATTGAAAATGGGCTATGGCTGCAGAAGAAAGGGCTGGAATAGTTCCAGTACATGTCTGCAGTCACTAGAATGGAGTCCAGTACAATTCCATGGTGATTACCTGAAAAGGATCACTGACTCCAACTCTTACCCTCACATAGGACACCCCAAAGAATCACACCATGTGCCTGAGAGTATTGTCCAAACACTTCTTGACCTCTGTCAGGCTTGGTCCTGTGACCACTTCCCTGGGGAGCCTGTTCCAGTGCCCAGCTACCCTCTGGGTGAAAAATCTTTTCCTGATATCCAACTTAAACCTCCCTGACACAACTTCAGGCCATTCCCGTGGGTCCTGTCACTGTCACCACAGAGAAGAGATCAGTGCTTGCCCCTCCTCTTCCCCTCACAAGGAAGTTGTAACTGCAATGAGGTCTCCCCTCAGTCTCCTCCATGCTGAACAGACCAAGTGATCTCAGCCGCTCCTCATATGGCTTCCCCTCAAGGCCCTTCACCATCTCCATCCTTTCTGTGTAATGAGAACTAAAATCACGAACTGCAGCTTTCTCTTGCTAAAGGAGATCTACAAAAAATGACTCAGTCTCTTGCTTTGCCATGGTCTCCCTGTGCACCCCTGCTGAGCTGGACTAACACACTGTCATGTACATGGGCACTGCTGTACAATGTGGCTGTGTGGTGTCTTAGAAAATGAAGAGAGCAACACTCTGTGGAAAAGCTAAAAGCTTTCTTTTAAAACATTTCTGTTACAATCTTGTGAGGAGAACTCAGAAGGTATCAGATATTTTCCTTACACCCTTAGCAATTCTTTGTGAAATGAGTCTGAAAACCTGATTACCAAATAAAGCTCTCAACTCTCTTCGTCATAAGCACCACTCCACACTCCCATGCAGGACCAAACTTGTTCATCATGGGTTTCTCAAAATTAGAAGAATATCTGAGTTCAAAAATAACACTCAGGTTTAAAAGATCCAAACCATTTCTGTAAGCCTTTTGGAAAGAAAGCTTTCTAGGCTAAATTCTTCCCTGCATTTGCAATGGTCATTGGACTTGCAAGCACTTCTGGAATACAAAAAGCACCACAGATGTTAACTTGCTCATTAATTACAGCAGTTTTAATCCTCTGAGTTACAATAATGTGTTTTTCCTGAAAAACACTGTTCTTTCTACTTTTGAAGAATGGTACAGCCTAGTCATGCCATCACCCAATTGTGAGCTCCTTAAGACAGTCAATAATCCCTTCTTCTCAGATCTTTTTCTCTATTGCCTTGTTCACGTATTGAATACATGTGTCATCCTCCTAACTGGCATACTTACAAGGTGGGAACATCATCTGGTCTAAATTAGGACCATGGTTTCTCTACACAGTATCTGATGAACTGATGCTTGAAGGCCAGATAAAACTTCATTAACCAATTTCTTTGACCTTATGAGTAGCAAAGGCAGTGAGATTTTCACAGGCTCTTGTATTACAAGCGAAAGAAGTATGCCAAGTAGCTGGCTTAGTTTCTAGCCACTTTAGTTATAAAAGAGAATGGGTAAGATCTTGCTAGATGTAGTGGTGATATTAACATGGTAATTAAGAGTTTGTACAGTGCATCCCCTTCTAAGAAGAATAAATGTCATCTAAATTATCACATATGCCCAAATCCATGGTAAAGTTGCCCCTAATAAACACAGAAGCATTTGCATGCCAAAACTATTTTTGTCATGGTCCAAAGGAAGCATGACATTTGGCCATTTTAATATGGTGTCACTGTGATTCCACAGAACATTTGCCACATTTGTCTCCAGATTTTCCATTTCCACCTTCTGACTGGAAACAAATTACTTTTGGTTACATATGGCAATGTGTCATAAAGAAAACAAAAATGAACATAGATTAAGTATTTATTTTTCTAGGGACATTCTCCTTAGATATGTGCACCTTGGATATGTTTATTTAAGAGTTAAAAAAAATTTGAAAAAAATTCCCTTGTGACATGCTTTTCCTCCAGCGAATGATGCAGCTGAGAAAGTTAGAAGGTTTTCAGGTGTACTGAGTTGACTGCTATTTACTAGACTTTAAATGACGTAGATGGTAAAACAGTGCCAACATCCAAAAGCCTCTGTCTCAAAACACAACTTGATAAACACGGTTCAAAGGAATCAAACCAATTTTCTTCTTCATGTCTCCTTCGCTTCTTCCCAGAACTGCTTCTGCATGTTGGAAGTTTGTTATATGCTGCACATCTCCCAAGGCATAAAAATTTGCCTGTGTGCTGAGAGAAAAAAAATTAGTAAGTCAGGTAGAATAACTGTAACAGTCAAACATGTAGTGCAAATCCTAGTGTACACCTATATAAGCACGGCACTCATCATATGTAATCTGCAACAGGTAAATGCAAAATGATGGTTTAGGAGCTCCAGAAAGCAGTCCATTTCTAACATAGAGTAAATTATATAAAATATTAATCAAACTCCTCAAAATGTACCCTGACAAGCAGTGTTAAACACTTTTCAAAATTATATCTCTTAAATTATTCTTTTTTACTGGAAATTTAAGCTATACATAAATAACATGTTTAAATATCTCAGTAAATTTCATTCTCAAGTAATCAAAGTGGTGTGCTGCTACTGAAGATGAGAATCACTGCGAAGGAACATAAGACTCAACATGTATCTGCAAGTTAGTAAAATCTGTGTGTGGGAGGAAGCCACAGAAATTTATTTAGGCTCTTGCTTTAGTTCAGAGCACCAGTCTGAATTATACCAGAAAGCAAAATTCAGCCTGGATAAAGAATGTCAGCAGCTGTCTCAGATAATAATAGAGAGGAGATTTAAGCATTTTGAGAAGTTGTTTCTGGAAGACAGGTATACAGATATCATTTCCACATTTGAGGGCGAGGGGGGCATTTTTACTTTGCTTTGTTTTGTTTTAATTTAGGCACATCTATTGATTTTCTTTTTGCAAGCAAAACTGTACTTTTCTTAAAATAATCTCTTTCAGAAGTATGATGAGAAAAACTGTAATATGAAGATCTATCCTGGACAAATCCTCAACTTCTTTTACTTTTTCTCCCTACCTAGTAACTGGATACTTCATCTGTATTTCCCTTGACCCCAGACACACAGAATTGTCATGTTGCAGGAAACAGAAAATATTGAGTTTCAAAGGACTGAAAAAAAAAGTTTCAGGAAAGAATTAGGACCACTGAAAGATGAGGTAAAGTTACAGTGGAAAGAGTCAAACATTCAAGGTTATAAATGAGTGAATTTCCAAATCCAACATTTGCTACAGAATGATATTCAAGATGCCACTTTGCAAAGTGGTGAGTGGTGATGCTGTGATAATATCTCTGCATAGGGCCTCATGCAATGTTTTCTGGTTTGTTTTTCTTCCCAGGGTAATGGATCAATACTGAAGACAGTCATGAAGGACTCTCCAAACAACTGCAGGATCTGCACAGAAAACTTGCAATCTAGTCAACATCAAAATCAGTATATAAACTATATGTTACTGAACTAGCTTAAGGCTTAAAGATAAGGGCCTGAGGAGGCTACAACTTCCAAAATATTAAATGGATCATTCACCTGTAAATTATCAATTTTTTCTTTGACAGATACCCACAAAAGTCCTTGTGAGGAAAAAAATTGTATATTTTTCCAAAATTTCGTAATATAATTGGTGGTCATAATATGAAAGAGGCACTTTAGAAAAAACATAAAATTCTAGTTATTTATAGAAATATGTAAGTCCTGCTGAAGATCTAATCCTAAAAGCAGTTGACTAGTCTAGTCAACAAAGATATGGAAATACTTAAGAATATAAAGGGAGCATACTTCATAAATTTTTTAGTCCTAGATAGTGCATAGTCAAAATCTGTCAATCTTGAATGCACACTTTGATTATTTGAGAAACTGAGTGACCAAATCAACACACAGTAGTAATACTATCGGTGTACGTGCAAATAGCTGGCACTTCTGTAGTGATTTTCTAATGCTCAGGCTTTTTTATAATTTCACAGCCAAGTTCTTTAAAACAATTTAGGATAGAAAGGCACTAATTCAATCTTAACTAAAGGAAGATTAGATAGACTGTTTACTGAGGTCTCGTCATGGCAGAGTTTCTATCCTGTACTTCCCCTGAAATTTAGAGTCTGGTTAATGTGATATGATGGTGAGTGGCCATAGCACAGTAAGAGAAGAAGTTTATACACGAAATGCTGTATTTTCTAATGCATGAGACAGTTCCAATGACCTGAAATATATCACTACTAGAACATCAACTCAAACCTGATAGACATGTATAATTTTTGTTTACTGGCCTTGAATATTAGCACTAATCCAGTCTTCCAAGTTTAACAAGTCTAAATGCTTTACTAACAGAAAACCAAGAATAAAATACACCGGCAATTCTTTGACTAATGTTGCCTGCTGCTCCTCATCAGAGCTTCATTATCAATGTTTTAACATTCAGATAATGGTACTATATGTTTTTCTCTGGTACAGAAAGGGTGATAAAGAACTCATGATTGACTTAATCTCAGAGTGGAAAAATGGCCATGGTATACAAAGGACATAGCAGGTATGAGTCAGAGCACACAGTAAAGTCAAATTTCAGTGACCCAAAGCATCTCTTTCATACATCTATATAAAAGACTATGCTTGCAAACAAAGGAGTCGTATAAATGCAACATTTTATCAGAAGAATGAATGGTCTCAAAAAATACAGTCCTACATAATAGAGATTCAGGAAAGTATCCCCAGCCTGATCTCTTGTCTTTTCCAGACCTCTCTGGTTTACAGTGCTGAAGATGCAGTCCTCAGCTTCAGTAGTAGAATATTGTTTGCCTCTTTGCCATAATCCAAATAATCTCTATAATGCAGTCTTTGGTTCTAGCAAACATGCATGCAGAAAAGTTTGAAAATATCATAGAAGTTACACAGCAGTTGGTGTCCCATTCCTTCTGTCAATGATTTCCAGTGAAATCTCCTAAAATGTATGCATGTCTACTCTAAAAACCTCAGCAGCTTTTCTGGAACCCGCCCTTCCAAACCTGCAGGTTAGTTTGGCGTGACCTAAAGAATTTCTTTAGAGAGCATTGCTGTTTCACTTTAATTACGTGAATAATTTGTGAATCTCTGTGAGGGTCTTCCCCATGGAAAATAAAACTTTTTATTTGAGCAACTGATATCACTCGGAAAAAAAGGAGCAAACTTTCAGATGTTCTAGTCCTTTAAGATTTTAATTTGGTAGTGTTCATATCAGTGTCAGCTCTAAATAGAATTCCAAAACCAAATGAATATACTTTCAAAACAGAACTGGTAAATTGTATCTTCATTGGTTTTACTACTAATATATATAGAGGAACTTAAAGTTAAAACCTCATCCCGCAAACACCAACAATTCTTGTATTTCAAATTGGGAAGTTTGGACATGTTTCATCATATCATCCTTTGCTTTCCCATTCTACATTCTACATTCCTATTCTAATGGCTGATGCCATTTAGTCAGATCAGCTGAGCCTACAGAAACTCTCCTGGTGAAGACCAGGGTGAATTCATGTTCACATTGCACATCATGCTGGAACATTTATTACATGAAACACTATACATCCATAACTTCATCAATTAGAGTAATGACTGTTCCAGAGGTAAAACAATCCATTCAGTCACAAGATGGTTGTATAAAACTTAACCGCAGTAATATAAAATGCATCATATCTATTAACGAATTTCATTTTGAAAAGTGGTAAGTTTCATTGCTTGTATAAGCACTTGGGACTTTATTTCACTTGCTTGCTAGCAGATGCTGCAAAGCAGATGGCTCATCTAGTCAGAGCACCTGGAGAAGTCCAAGTGTAACATCTTTATATAATACATGTCTGTTTGTGAGTAACCAGAAAGTTCTGTGTTAGAAGTACAAACTAAATTTCTGGTAGGTCTTCTTTTCCTTCAACTCCCCTTCACGCCCATTACTATCTTTACTAGCTTGTTCATTTTTTCCTCCATATTACAAGGAACTTAGCTAATTTTAAAGGAGAAGCTATCAGTGAGGACTCTGCTGGCCTCACTGAAGGATTTGGCCCAATACTGCTTCCATGTGGTAGTTCCCTTAGAATTCCAATGCTCAGCAGAAACAATGGCCATAAAAACTTGCACATGATGATTTGGCTCTGTATTGCAAAATATAATTAATATGCTGTCAGATGTGTTCTTCTTACCTGTGTTGATTTGCTTTTTTGGTTCAAGGGTACACAGAACACTCTTATGCCAGCAATTAAGGATTAAGAATGAGTACAAATCAAATAATCCTGAAGAGGTTGTGGGGCTACAAGTACTAGTGCTACAGCTGGTGGTGTAACTCTTCCACTGATCAGGCCAAGCCAAAGATCACATAATTTTCAAATTAGCATACACTGTTAATGATACTTTTCATGTTATCGTAAACTGAGAATCTGTCATATACCCTGCTGAGACAAAGTTACCTTCTCTCTCCCCAAACCCACACTCCACCGTGCCCTCCAGAAAAAGGCACGTTTTTGTAACATATCTGAACTCAAATTATTAAGTTGTTCACACTCAGCATTTCACACCCTATGCGTAAGCATTTCACTCTAGTATTAGGCTTCTAGTTCCAGATTTATTAGAAGATGTAATGGGGGCCCTGGACAAGGACCAAAATAATGGTAACCTGTGGAGGAATTTCTGGTGCTTTTGAGCTGGAAGAGAACTCTGTACACAAATGCATTGTGCAATACCACTATACCTGTGCTTAGGAAAATTCTGCTTTTTACACAACTGGAACAAGCCATTGAAAAAGTACAAAATTCAGCAAACAGTCCAAAGGTAGACAAAGGGGAGATAATGATATTTTCCTGTCTTTGGAAGCACAGCATCTGCATGAGTGGGAGTTTACATGAAGTGTTTCTCAATTCCAGTTTAAATACAGCAGCTTGGTGTCATGTATTTTGTTCTTTCTTTTCTAGATTAAAAAGCTTTTGCAACTGGAAATATAGCATCACCCACTTAATTCCTGAAAAACAGAATGAAGTGCTGGCTACCAAAAAATTTCAGTTAGCAGCAGTCATGATGGCTGCCTCCAAAGCATACCTGTATTTCTTAATTTAGAAAGAGTACTACTAGCCTGTGGAAAATTTTGAAGCCCAAGTGAAGACAGGATGAATACTAACCAGAGCAAGGGAAATTTAACATGCAGGACTAAAGTTCAGCGGTAGAGGGAAGAATTAAACAAGTGGGAGTCCGTGAAATGAGTAATGGGATTTTTCACTGTTTTAATCATTCTATAATTTCTCAAGTATTTGAGATAATGATCAGGGCTATACTATGAATGATTGCCTGTTCTCTGCAAGGCACTTATAAGCTGTCCAGGGACAGCTGCCTGACAGATTTGAAGGTCTTCCTTTTGCACAGCTGGTGTGATTAATAGTATTCTGAAGGAACATGGTCATAGATTATCAGAGATTAAATGCTGATAGCATTCTCTCTCCTGTTTATATAATTTACAATTTAATCTGTTGCTTCCCTTTTTCTGTGAGTTATATCTAACATTGTCCTTTAGAATGAACACCTAGCAGTAGTCTGAATCCATCTCTCTCCTCTAATACTTTCTTCTCTGATATGATAAAGTAGAAAAACCTGTAATCCTCAATATAAATTCAGATTCTGGATTTGTCTTTTGGGATCTGCAGAGTGTCTTTACCAGGAAGTTCAAACAGGGACTTATAGATTGAATTTTTGCTCTTTGGATCTGTAATGGTGACGATAGCAAACAAGGAAACAAATACTATTTACACTCTGTGGATTTGTGTTTATGCAAGTTTGTCTGGGCTCACGGCATGTGATACAATGGTGCAAATCATTATGCAGAGGATTAGAGAGTATGACCTGTGCATCTTTGCATGGGTCCTGGGTTGGTGAGCTTCACTAGGCTGCATTGCTCTAATTCAGTACCTGTTAACTGTGAAAACAAATCCTTTTCATCTAAGCAGAGTATATTTGACATAGAGGTGGCTTTATCAGTGTTCATGCTACAAAAAGAAAACTTTTATGTTCATGCTGGAAAATGAGAACTATACCAAACTTGTTGGTTGAGTTTAAGTGAAATCCATGGAGCATAAACTGTGTCCACAGATGAGACACTCTGAAATGGCCCTGAAACCTTGAAAGAGAAGAAGAATGCTTATATTGCCATAAGAACATTGAAAGAGCAAGGACTTTTCAAGAGAGCTGCAATCTTTTGAGAAAGATACTACAAATAGTAGTTTAATTTTATATTCTCAAATGTAGGTAATACAATGGTTTTTGTAGTTTCTGGAATGTGTATTAAGCAATTCTTTCTGCTACCGTACAGAAGAGGAACAGCAAATATTCCCAGAGGTAGTGAAAGTAATGAATACTTAACTGGGCTGCCTATGTCTGAACAAAGACTATATTAAAACCCCAGACACTCACTAATTTAATAAAACACAGTACTCTGAGAATTAAACGGAGTAAAAAGTCCTAAGGAAATTTCTGAAGAAGAAAAGAATCATGTCATGTCCCTTATCAAAAATACAAAGACAGGGTTTTTTTTCCAGCCCAGAGTCATCTTTTAAAATTATCTAGAAAAGAGCATCATGTTACTACAGTCTATTTTATGCACACTTGCCCTGATTCTCCTCTGGCCAGCTAGGATGGTTGCTAGCCCACATCTCACCAACAAATTAATTTTGTTGACTGCTTCAACAGTGGTGCTTATGGGGATGGCATTTCCTTCCCTTCTGCCACACTCTTTTTAAACTAAGAGAAAATAGTCTTTACTACTCATGATAGTGGTAGGTTTCTCTCCTTCTACTCTTCTGAGGGCAAGCACCCCAATGCATCTTAATAAACCCATGAGTTACACACGACTTTTCCATGTGCCTAAAGGCCACATGTACACTCAGAGAAAGGGCAAAACTGAAACTCATTTGGGGAAATTAGATCAAAAGGTGCCTATACTTCAGGATCTCTAGGATTGAGGGAAGCACGTGCACAGGCTAATGGCCAAATTCCCAATGAGAAAAATACAAGAATCATAATATTCATAAATTCAGAATCTAACTTGACAGAAAATAAAACATGGGAACGTGAGTGTACAAGCATAAATTATTTGTTAAATGGCTGCTTAAAGCCAGTTGCTGGTAAAAAAAGGACTTTTATTATAAATGAAAAACCTTGTCTTTTTCATTTGCTAATTCAGCAAATTTCAGCAAATGGGGCTGTATTAACCAGGAATTAATCTGAAAAAGTGCACATACACACTAATTTCCAGATCTGAAAAATTATCAAATTTTAATTGAAACAAGTTAAAGAAGGATGACTAAGGATAGATGTCTCTGATAGCATTAGGAAAAGGGGAGTCTGAAAGAGCATGCAAGTGCATGTGAGAGACCATTTCACTTTCTCACACAAGTGAAATGAGGAGGATTGGGCTTGTCCTTAAGTTTAATGGTGAGAGGAAGCAAGGACCCCAGTGTTGGGTTTGGGCCTGCTTGCTTTCCTTCCTTTCTTCTTTTCGTTTACTTCTCTCTGCTGTTGCTGGGTGCAGACCCCATACTTACATTAAAAGCTCACACTGATTCTTGCAGAACCTTTTAAAATTTACATGTGTTAACAAAAAGAGGCTTTTAACCCAGAACCCCTATTAGGCATAGTATCAGCAAAGACTAAAGGGTTGCTGTGAGTCCTGGCCTGTCAGGGGAGGGGTGGGAGGCTTCTTCTTCTTGGAATAAAAAAAGAAGTTCCGGAAACCCATTATCTTGAAAATCCCACCCAGAATAGGATTATCTAAAAATGAGAGATGGCCATGTTAGGAAATGGAATTATCATGTCTGGAAGGAGATTGCAGGATCATACATTGCCATCCTGCAGTCATCAAAGTGTTGTGATCCCTGAGTTGTCAAGGGAGGGTCCATTTAGCACAGAAGCATTTGAGATTGATGATCATGTCCATCTGATCTTTACTGCTAACAGCTGCTGCCCAGGTCACCCTCAGGTGCAGCTGGGCAAACCCTCCTTTTAGTCCTTGTAGGTTTGGATGCACCTCTGCCAGTGAAGCTGAGAGTTGGTGCATTGTTGGACTAAGTGGGAATTTCAGGCATGGGGACTCAACCATGTTCTCATCAAGTCAAATTGGCATTATTTACAAGGCTTTGGTTATCCCTACAACTTTTTGGTTGCAAGTTCAGTCACAGATGTGTAAAAAAACCTTTTTGTTCGAGTTCTTTTAAAAACCACTACAAGAGGAAAACTGAATCCTTTTGCAAAACTGGTCTCTTTCTCTGCGATTATTTCTTTGGACTGTTCCAAAACTGCATACCATATAGGGCTGAGGGGAGATGATGAATCTAAGGGCAAAAAATGGTGGCTGGAAGAACTTTAAGAAGCGGTTCTTTGATTGTCAATAGATGCAGAAACAACACTAACATGGACTACTTCTGTATTGCAAGTTGGTTTTAGGGTACAGAGATTAAAATTCAACTCTGTAATCTTTGTTTCACTCATCTCTGTGTCCCAATAAAAATAATGACTGCTACATGGGCAGTCATTCTGAACTGTGAAGCCTATGCTTACAAATTAATGTTGCTTCGAGTTCAGCATTTCCAGGCTTGATGGATCTTTCTTATTATATTTCCAGTCTTGAGCACTGAAGTAAACACTAAAGTTGAAATTTACTGGAGAAGTCATCAGCAATTCCCCAAGGAAATTCAGTCTTTCTCTGAGTAACGGTAAGCAGGGGAAAACAAGTAAATTTTAAACTCTAGTCCCTGTTCATTTCTTCTTTATGAGTCTGATTTAGTGGCTCTGAAAACAGATGAGGTCAGTTTGCACAATGTACATAGAACAACGTTGACCTTAATGTACCCAGGACTACACCAGCGATGGCACTCTTGCCACGTCAAAGGATCACTACTTTATAAAGCATAAATTCTATCAAATCTTCTCCTGCAATCTCATTCACAGGTAGTGGTGAATGTGCTTTTAAGCACTAATGAAAGAAGAGAGGATAATTCCAGCAGATGGAGTGGAATATTAAAGATATTATACCAAATCACACCTAGAAAGTAGTATCCAATTCAAATTATTCACACTCACAAAAGACCTGAAAAAATCCAAAAGGTGCAGAAAATGATGATTAGACCAATCAGAGGTCTGAGAGGAAAATTGTATAAAGTTAAAGAAACAATTGTGTAATAAATAGCATGACGCTATGGAGAATTGGGATCCCCCAAAACACCTTCTGATTCAATCATTAGAGTTTCTGATCCTTTAATTCTTACTTCTGTTCCAGCCTATAGAAACAGAGCAGATATGTTTAGTTTAGTCTGCCAGGTGCCTGGTCTTTTTAGAGCAACTCAAGAATGACTGAGGAGAGGGAAGCATTATAAGGCGTATCTTGTACATGAGGTCTGCCAAAATGTACCAAACATAGATGTTTTAGAATTTTTTAATCTTGGTATGCTCTCATCATTAATAACTTCTTGGACAATGATTTCCACAGCTTGACAACGTGGTAAATGAAAAAGAGCTCTTTGGATATTATTTAGCAGTTTGTTACAGTTAAATAGCTTGAAAGATTCTCTCTGTGTTATGAGGACAGGGGAGCAGTAACTTGAAATTAAACCATCTTCCTATTCAAACCATCTTCCGATTATTATTTTTCATACTCTTCTTTCCTCAACTGCCCTCATTCCAGTGTTTTACTAGAGCAAAAGTATTGAACAAGCAAACCAGTCTATGGATGAAACACTTTCCAGGCCCACATTGAACCATTCACTGACCAGAATTGCTGAGCTCTTTCTTCTGTGCATGCATTATTACCTCATGTTCACTCAGTGTTCCATCTGACTGATCTGATCAATCATCGATGATTTCATTGCAAAATGGAAAAATCTAGAATTTGTCAAAAGTGTATGAAATATAAGACATAGAACATTTTGTAAAACATTCTGTATTAAGGATAAACATAGTTTCTCATGTATTGAATCATTTAAGCCTGCATCTTCTTTTTGGTGGTCTGAAACAAAAGTATTGAAGGGCTGGAACTTTAATTCTGCTGCCTGACCATTCTGCCACTAACTTGTGTCCGTATCCATGTCTTCAGCTAGGGCTTCGGAATTTCTAGAAGTGCCTCTTCTAGAAATTCCTGTTAAAAAGGCTTAATTTCTGGTTCAGCAACATACTGTTGCATATTTCTTTCCTTTCAATTCAGTCTTTGTTCTCCCCTAAATTACATTGCAAAATGTAACTGAAAATTAAAAATCAGCATGTAATTCAGAATAGCAGGTGTTCCCTGAACACCTACATAACTAGTAAGTAAATAAGAATGGCTGCTTTTCTGTACTGTTTGCTTATTTCACGCTTCCTTTAATTGCTTTGGTATTTTTAATGTTCCTTTAGAAGTAATAGTTTGTAATTACTCTGTGTTACTGAAGCGATTAAGGCAAAGAACTATTGATTTCCAAATCAGACATGCCAGATTTGTAGGGTGCTTTGAAGACAAAATGTATTACAGAGGTCTGTCGTTTAAGCTCCTGGATGTCATTTTACTTCTGTTCAGTGCTACACTATCCTGTAGACTTTTTGCCCCAAGATCAGTTGATTTTCAGATTCTGGAACAGTCAAATGGGTAGTACTTAAATGTTTCAGTACCCTGGGGAAATTCACCAGTCAGTGGCTACTGAAATCACCACTGCTCAAATTCAATTCTCACCTATTCTTTCATATATCTATTAGTTCTTCATTTTGATCTGCATTCCTTCTTGCACCAAGGTATCTGATGTGGGAACTGATGCTTTCATGGTTTGCTGTATGCTTGAGGTTTGTTTCATTTAGAACCATCATTCAGTATAAAAGTTGTTCCTTAATTCAGGGCCCAGAACTGGATATAGAACTTGAGCTGTGGCCTCACCAGTGCAGTGTACAAGGGAAGAACCACTTCCCTGATCCTGCTGGCCATATAATTTCAGATACAGGCTGTAAGAGCCTAATAATAAGATAAAGGCTCCAAAAAGTGCTGTGTCATTACGACTGCTCAAAACCTGAAAAGCTCCAAAAATGCCTCGTCATTTTGTCTGCTTATCATTATATGGGCAGTTTGGACGGTGGGTAGCCTGCCTTGAGGCCCATAAAAAGGAAGGCAAAACTGGTGCAAGTCGGAGGGAAAAGCGAGGGGCAGAGTCCCTGACCTTTGCCTTTCCCCCCCACCACCACCATCACCTGCTGTGAGACACTCTGAGGCCTCCTGGAGCTGATGCTGCCCGCCTGAGGAGAACCCCCCGAACCTGCACCCCTGGACCAGAATCACGAGTTGTAGAACCCCTACCCTGCTCCTGCGTCCCGTGCTGAGAGCACGGTGAGAGGACCGAGGTTTGGCTGTAGCAACCAGGCACCTGCAACTCAGAGGACAGCGGCTGCATTCCAGCCCAACTGCTCCCGAGATCAGAGAAGGCAGATAAGACACTTCAAATGACAGAAGAAAAAAGGGCAAAAACTGCTTCGCTCCCCCCACTCCATCTTGGCAGCACTAAAGGTAGCACAGTGTGGTGGTGATCTATCCTATGCTTTTCTTTTTAAGTAACCTTGGCATATTCTAACTTTTCTCTACTTTTCTCTTTCTTTCTCTTTGCCTCTCTACTATTAAATAAAATACATAATTTTTTGGCATCAACATTTAATCTCGCTTGGTTTTAATCTCGTTTCTGGGAATATTTTGAACCTTCTAAGTTCTTTCTGGTTTATGCACAGAGACTTAGATTTCTTCGGTTTTCTGGGCTTAAACCGGATCGTAACACAGGCTCGGATGCCATTGGTCTTCTTGGCTACCTGGGCACACACCAGCTCATGGTCAGCTGTGGTTGACCAGCACCCTCAGGTCCTTCTCTGCTGGGCAGCTTTCCAGCCGCTCTTCCCCCAGACTGTATCTCTGCACGGCGTTGTTTTGACCCAAGGGGAGGACCCAGCACTTGGCCTTATTGAACCTCATACAGCTGGCCTCGTCCCATCGATCCAGCCTGTCCAGATCCCTCTGCAGAGCCTTCCTGCCCTCCAGCAGATCAGCACTTTCCCCCAACTTGGTGTTATCCACAAATTTGCTAATGGTAGATTCAACCCCCTCATCCAGACCATGAATAAATATGTTAAACATGACTGGGCCCAACACGAATCCCTGTGGAACACCAGTAGTGACTGGCCACCAACTGGATGCAGCACCATTCACCTCCACTCTCTGGGCCTGGCCATCCAGTGAGTTCTTAACCCAGCAAAGAGTGCAGCTGTCCAGGCCATGGGCTGCCAGCTTTTCCAGGAGAATGCCATGGGAGACAGTGTCAAAGGCTTTGCTGAAGTCAAGGTAGACAACATCCACAGCCTTCCCCTCGTTCACTAGGTGGGTCACCTGGTCATAAAAAGAGTTGGATTCGATGATACTTGTGGGTCCCTTCCGACTCAGAATGTTCTGTGAAATAATAATTTTTAAAAAAGTAAAGGGAGATCAGGAAGTTAGTCAGGCAGGACCTGCTCTTCCTAAACCCCTGCTGCCTGGGCCTGATCTTCTGCTTGTCATATGCCATGTGGTCACACTCAAGATTATCTGCTCCATAACCTTGATGGGCACCAAGGTCAGGCTGAGAGGTCTGTAGTTCCCTGGATCCTCCATCTGGCCCTTCTTGTGGATTGGTGTCACATTGGACAACCAACCCACTCATCTGAGACCTCCCCAGTTCTCCAGGAATGAAGGTAAATGATGGAGAGTGCTCTAGTGAACCACAAGTCTTGCACGGTATTGCACCTTAGAGATAATGCTACTAGGCAAGCATTGCTTCCATTACTTTTCTGATCTCACTAAGTCCTTTCAATTTAGGCATGTTAGTTTGCTTTTATTCTCAATTACGAGTTAAAGCAGGCACAATACATAAAAAAACCACAGTTGGTCTCCTGTCTGTAGTAAAGCAATGCAAGTAAACTATGTGCCACAATCCCATGGGGATCTATAAATAGTAGATTCAAATGTACTATGTTCCATTTAAACCCTAATACTATAGACATCATGGCCACAACGGCTTATTTTTATTTTTACAGCAATGCCGCTTATTTTTCTGTGTCATGGGAAGACTGAGTTCTGTAGCAAATGGTACATTCACAAGGAATTTGCAACATCAGAATGAATCTCCCAAAGAGTCATTTGGAAAATATCCACTAAGAACGTTCTCTCTTCCATTTCTGTCACTGCTTAAATATTCTTTTTCTGTTTAATTTCATTATGGATGTTTTCCAAATTCAAAAGACTGGTTATGGGACTTGTATATAATCCTTCCAATCTGAACCACAGGACACATAATTTTTGATGCCTAGAGACAGCAAAGATGGAAAACCTAAGTAGAAAAAAAAAAGAAAAATAAATCAGTACAGGTTTGGCAATCACAAACTGGGGCCTTAAACTCAAGAGGAGTCTTGTCTAGTCCGAGTCCCTTGGGCTAAGCATCACAGCCATCAGGCTAATCTCCTAGGTTATTTCCCATCCTTCGCTAGTCCTTTTCTGGCCAGCTGACATCACAGTCATGCACTGGAAAGAGATGTGAGGTGTAAGATGCAAGTTCTCCAAGCATAATGCCATGGTTTTGCAGAAGCTACATCATCAGTAGCAACATCCCCAACACGGTAGCAACACCAGGGTACTTCTCTGATTCACTCATTCCTGATCAGTATGCACAAGAAATTCCCTTCACAAAACAGCCCTTTTAAAACCTTTACCAAAACACTGCTCTCACCAGGTTTTCTGTCCCCGTGCTGCAGAGATTGTGTACATTTTCACATTTACCCGTGGGATGCTGTGCACACTCTTACACATCTTGCACAAGGCACAGAAAATTTTATCTCATCCACCATCCACAAAATAAGACATGCTCAGTAAGGATGCAAGAGAAACAGCTAAGGGGTCATTCACCTCTGATTTTCAGAGGTTCTTTCATAAAGTGATATATTGACTAGTAGGAAAAAAATAGAATCATCTTCATGGCAAAAACACAGTCCATCAATAAACTGTTCACTCTCTGGAAAATAATGCCTACTGTTTTCCTATTGCTTTTGACATTCATTCTTAGATTAGATGCTGGAAAGCTTAAGGAAGTTTAACTTATGCTAAGCTTTCCTCACTCTCAACGCAGTGTGAAACTGTGTGCTCTGCTGCAATACACAGCATGGCACAAGGCCAGGTTTCTGCTCATCAGAGTTCAGCCCAATCCATTGCTTCTACCCATCCAAACTAAGCAGTAAAGGACATGCATCTGTCCGTCACCTGAAATGCAGCCATCATGTGCATATTGATTCATTTACACTTAATTTTACAGTTTTATCAGCAAGCCTAAGCTCCCTCTATAGTTGTATTCCTGTCTGTATTAGTGCCTTTGCTGCAAAGAGATTTTTCAGTGGAGTCAGATTTCCTCACCACGTATGACAGATTTGTTGGTGTGAATGATACACAAAATTATATAGCATTTATTTGAAAACTTAGGTCTGAACTCATAGACTATTGTCTGCATTTTCATGGGGTAGAATGGCCACAGACCCTTGAAGAGCTTTACTTGTGGTCTCCATGCACAAGCTTTGCCAGTACAGCCATGTGGGTGCATAAGAAGTTGTGGAAGGTTATGTCGCAGCTTTCTTTTTCCTCTGTGCTATTCAGAGATGATTTTCACTGCTCAATCTTACCTTTCCTGGAAGGGAAATCCCAGTTTTGGATGAAGCTGGCTTACTCTTCATTATCACTATTTTAATGCACGCACCTTTCACAACAGAAACCTAATAAACCTAATTGTGTGGCTGGATTGCAACAAACCTAATTTCTCAACAGATTCGCATGAATGTCGCATTTTTCTGAGCTTTTTAGCCCACTCTGGACTTCAGCAGTTCGACAGCTATCTACACTTTTCCCCAACCCAAAACAGCTGCAGCTTACATGACGCTATTCCATTGCTGTGTAATGAAAAAAGGCATCGAGATCAGAAATGGTATTCAAACTTCTGTTATTCATGTCATCACTGGTGCTGCTGTAAAGAGTGGTTAGCAGCTACCCAGATTTGCTTTCACAGAAGCAGATGCTTTGGTTTCTTTCTTCCTTGCATGAGTATGGAGGCCTCTTTATTCTCTTTTTGGTGTGAGGCTCTGAATGGGTCTACATAGAGCTGTTATACGGCACTGAGATAGTTATTAGGCTGATAGCCTGGACTGGCTGGCAAACACAAAAAAAAAACCCATCCCTCTGTAAGGCAGTCAGCTGCCAGTCTTCAAGGGGCTTTCATGGTGTTCTTTCAACTACGTGTAAATTATCCGCTCTGCAAAATGGACTGTTCTCCTGAAGGATTAGGCAGCTTATCATTACCACATAATTTCCTCAAAGAAGAGCTGGCTCGCTGTTCCTTTCATGTCATTAATGAGTTACTTGAGCCAAAAAGCACAGCTTGTAACTATGAGTGCATTAAAAAGGCTTTGTGAAGATTCCCCTGATCTTCTCAAATAAGAAAATAGACTGGACTCAAAATATACTTTGACTTGGAAGACACCTTCAACATCTGCCACAACTGCATTTCAGGCAGATTTCTGTGGGATGATATTTATTAGGCATGAGGTGTCCAATCTTGTCTCTTGATGTCCACAAAAGCCTAGGCACTGATTTGTGTTGAAGGGTGAACTGTGCCTATCGCTTTATTTTCAGCATATTGTTGTTTATGTTTCTGAGGTGAGAGTACACAGTGTTTTGATTGCCAGCGTTTAACTCAGAAAAACAAAGATCCACTGGACCTCTGTGAGGATTATCCCAGGTGAATACTACCAAAATAATGTAGAAGAATTAACTGACATTTCATTCATTCATAATGAATGAATTTTGATTGATTTATATGCTTTTTCTGGGAACATACTCATGTTACCACGTTTAGTTGTTATGAAGATTTGGAGAAATTTGTAGGTTGATTGGCTTTAATTTCTCTTATACCCCAGCTTTGTAAAACCTCCATACTTATCAATATTGTGTCATCCTTCTCCATAAAAGGCATACACATACACATATTATGGAGGAAAATCCTGGAAGATGGTCTTAGACAATCACTTTCACCTGGAATACCATAGATTAATTTAACAGCATTTTAACCACAGAATTAGAGAGAAAACTTAAGACATCTCTTGCAGTGGATGAAATGTCCAGATATTTGATGAAATTTACGGCAGGACTCTAAGTTTCAGACACGGCGTAAACTGTGCTGAATTACCAAATGTTTGTGAAACAACTTTTATGCTATTATGTTCATTATTCCATCCGATCCACATCCATAGACAGGTCCCACAGCTTTGGTACAGTAGCCACTTCTCTAACTGACTGTTTTAGGCCTTCATCACCTACATAACCAGGGATGGAATACATAATAATTCTGTTCTTTCCTTCTTTATCTAAGCACAAGAATCCAAAGCAAAAACAGGTGCAGTTTTGCTGGCATCAGGCTGGGTTGACCTATTTTTTTTAACTAAAAGTCTGATTTTGAAGGGACAGATTGCTAAAAATTAGTACAACTAAATGACTATTCCATAGTATGTGTGAGAAAATGTTTTCATATTTAAGTACCCTTTGACTGCTGAAAGATCAAAATAGAGTAGCAATGAGAAGTGTCCATGGAGATCAATGTATTCAAACCTACATGAACAAGCATTTGGGATCTTTCATGCAGACAAAGTAAGAACAGAGGTCCTTTGGCATTTTAAAGATGATAAAAACTCTTAAATTACTTCATGTATAAATACAGGTTAACTTGTCTGTTACCACTTAAAAGTTTCCTCTAAACCACCTTGCCATTTGTCTCTCAAGAATATGCATGGGACAGTGAGATATAGTGTGAGCACTACTCTTGCCTTCTTTCTGAATGCATTTTCATGAAAACAATTTTATATTTGTCACAAAAATTCATCTGCTCCTGCCATTTGATGCCCTTTCTAGAGCCAGAATCTCTCTAACATCACAAATTCTTTGAGTGGATGAGGATATATTTGGAGTTGAAAGAATTCAAAGGTGTTCATAGCAACAACCTTAGGCTTGTACAGCCATGTTGTAACTAGAAATTACTTCATATGGTTTATTGACAAAAGGCTGAACTTGAATCTGGAAAGAAAAGGGGCTGGTAGAGGTGCTAGCTTCTGTTAGTCTCCTCCATATTTTGAGTTTAGTCGTCCAGGCAAAATGGCACTACTTTGTCCTTCTTTTGTACTTAACAGTCCTCCATATTTCCCTCTATTTTTCCCTTCTCTCCCTGCAATTTCCACAAAATAGGACAAGCCTGTCTCCTCTGAGCAAGAGAGTGGTCAAGCCCACCCTTGATGATGTAAGAATCTCATCCTGGCAGTTTTATTCTGTTGCATAGGAATCAAGATACTAACCCCAGGCCTTGGTATTTGGACAAACTCTGACATTCCTACCTGTGGAGTTTCTAAATTCTTTGATATTCAATCTATGTAATTTTAGTGAGGGGAAAAAAGGATAGGGCCAGTCAAGTTCCAAATGGTTCCTATTGCTGCCTTCACTAAATTTTCCAAGGTTCAAAGACCATGTCTCCTGAGCAGCCCTCCGCTGCAGAGAAAAAGCAGCCACAACACACACTTAGACTCTTTGATGGCAGGCTCAAAGTGATACTGCAGGTACACAAGGACACACCACATCTGAGAAGTTTACCAACAATGGCCTATTGAAGATCAAGACGTACAAAAAACGTAAGAAGTAAAGCTCTGCAATGTCACAGAAGGACTTCTTTGGTCTTGTCAGCTCTACAATACTTGCAATGTTTAGACTTACAATTCTTTTTGTTTGTTTATTTTTGTGCCTCTGTGCTAGACTCAACACAGCAAGAGGAGTTCTTCTTTAATGATTGTCTTGGGGTGATTTTATGATAATACTGTATTCCCCTATCATCTGCTTAATGCCCAGAAATAGGTTCCGCAGCTTTAAGATGGGTCCAAGGAAAGGCTGGAGGGGGGAAGTCAGGAGAATTCTTCAGCGAAGTTTGTGTTCAAGGACTCACACACTACCCCGTATTGCTCGGCTCTGCTTGCAGGGGGAGAGAGTGGATTCCTGCTGCTAGCCAGTTCGTGAGCTGAGGCAAAAAGTTTTCCCAGGACTGCATACTGGCATACCAAAATCCTCCAGTAATTTCCTCTTCTTCTTCTGGAACTGTTCAGCCCAGCTGTGATCCAAGAACCAGATCATCAGACCCTGTGGACCAGCAGGGAGGCTGCAGGAACGCTGCATCCTGGCCTCGGACCTCGGGAGGGGCCGAGCCAGCTACAGAAAAGAACTCTGAATCTACCAGCTTTCTCTGCAGCAAGGGGGTTCAATACTTAATAGTTACTCTTCTTTTCCTGTGCCCTGCAGGCACTTTGTTTGTTAAATAAATAGCTTTTTCACTTTCCTCCAAGAAATTCCTTTTGCATCAGTGGTAGTGATGGGAGGGAGTGCAGAAATCTGCCTTCTGTAGAGGAGATGTTCCTTCCAGAGCATTTCCCCCTAAACTTGTCTCGAACCGAGACAATAATTTTCAAGTTTTTCAGTGTTATGCTCTGGTCTGCTCAGAGGGTTTTGGGGAAGGTTGTTTGATTCACAGTACACTGGAGAAACAACAAAATTCTCAGGACGTTCAGTGGCAAATTTTATTTGCAAACTTCAGAACATTAAGGTTGAATGAGGTACTTGGCAAATTTAAAACATCTAGACAAAGTAAGGCACTTCACAAACTTTATCTTAGCAGACTTAAACTTAGCCGACTTTAACTTATCCAGATACGAGGCACTTACTAAGGTACTGACTGGATTTTTTTAGTCTGGCTTACAATATATTTTGAGAAGTTAAGAGAAGAAAGAGAGAAAGAAAGGGGGAGAAAGAAAAAGAGTAGAAAGATGTCACCACCTTGGATCAGTGATGAGACCTGATTATTGCAATTTCAATGTCCGCTGTTTGAAGTGATGATCACAGTCTGGATCCATCAGGGGCAGGGAAGCCCAGGAAACACAGAGTTCAATGGGTCAATATATGTTCAGGTTTACAGGAACACCCAGGCACCTCCTCTGGGGGCATGGAAGTTTTACACCATCTGATGGAACACTGTGGGTCATGCGCAGCCCTCTGATGGAAGGCCCCAGAAGTGACTCTGGGGGCACGTTGGTGTTCTTTGGTGGTCTATAGCACCTTCTAAGACATGACAGCTGCCCCTCACGTCAGTGTAGTTGAGCCAATTATGGTCCATCAGAAGGGCCAGATACCTTCATTCCACCGTAACTTTCCCAATCACCCCTAATCGGGAAGGGGGAGTTTCACACCTGATCAGGTTGTGCAAGGGAGGATATTGACATAATAAAAAGCACTATCCCACTATCTGCTTCCTCTCAGCCTTCTCCCTTATCTGGCTTAAACCCTAGCTTGTTGCTAAAAAAGGTTGATTTGTCATGGTCATCCTCTAATGCTCACGCCCTCTGCCCCTGGGCTGTGCCCCTACACATCATCAGCAAAGCCGTCTCTGCCTTTGCAAAAGGCCAATTGTTTGATGCATTAACCATTAAAATTTCAGTATCTCACACCCAACTCAAGTAAAATTTGAAAAAATGCTCGGAATTCTACTCTGTGAACTCAAACCCCCTCAAATCAAAGACAAGGAGTTCCAGTTGAAGTTTCAGAAGAATTTCAGTAAATTTACATGTTGATTCTTTCAATAATTTACATGTTGGTTCTTGATTTTGAGCTCTTTACAATTCTCTTTTTACATAGATCATAGAGCTAACTAACCATTTCCAACACTGAGTTAAATAATGTTATTTTTATATAATTCATTGTTAAACTTCCATCTAGAAAGTGTCAGCAAAATTCTGGAAGTCCATGAAAGGCTCTGCTGCAGGGAACGGAGGGACGTCATTCACTGTCCACTGAAGCTTCTTGGTTTATGGAGAATTAGGCCTTATTTTTAGCCATCTCAGCAGTCCTTCATATGCTGACATGATTTTCTAGCTTGCGTTTTCAGCATTCTAATATCCCCTGCTAACATCCTTGTACTTGGTAGAAATCTTAACTATTGCTTCAGAGGACCAGAACTAAAATGATGCAGGGAATATTTAATAACAGCGTCTTAATTCTTCAAAGCCAGAATTTCTTCAGGACTTCAGTGAAACAGAAATGTCTTGCACACATTTTCATATTCTTGACTTAAATGGATGTTTGTTGCATGAGTTCTGTTCTTTACGCTATGATGCTGTACATCTTTGATATATATTCATTTTGTCTGGTAGTCCTGTGTGTTCTGGAAAGCAATTTACACCTGTACAACAAAGATGCAAAGCAAAGCAAACTATCTGATAAGATATTGTAGGTGGGTTATGTGGCTACATAATATGCTAAATTCAGCAAGTGAAGGATTTACTATGTTGCATCAGTAAGAGGGCTGATATCAGACGAACTGAGTGACAGAAAATGCCATCCAGACTGGCTGAAGTGAAAAGCAAATTCCTAATTTCCTTGACAGAAAAGCACAAACCATTAAGTAAGAAAGAGAAATAATAAAGCATGATTCTTGCCATGTTACCCCAAATTGTTTCATTCTCTGTACTCATAAATTTTTGACTGAAATTGCACTGTAGATTAAAAGCCTTTAGCCTAGGGAGGGAATAATACTTACCTGCAGGGAAATAGGGTAAGAATTCATAATTGTACCCCTAGGAACTTTGACTAAGAACACCTTGGAACCTAAGAACACCTTATGCCGGTTTGGCCAATTTAGGAATATATCCTCCGAGAGAAGGCAGGCCACAAACCATCCCTCCCCCACCAGGTTTGGGAAAAAAACTTTTCCTCAAAGGAAAGTGAAAGAGATAAAAACTATTTATTTAAAACACATGGGAAAAGGATAATGATGCTAAATAAGAAAACCTCTCGCTGTGAAGAAAAACCTGGGAAAGTGTCAGAGTCCCTCCCTCGGAGCTGGGACCTGGCCCAGGGCCAGGCCCCCTGTGCTCGGTGGAAAGTCGTCCCGATGTGTTCTGATATTGAAGCAGTCCAGCAGAGAAGAAGGAAAAAAATAAATCGGGAGTCCCAGGAAAACAAAGTTCAACTCTCCAGAGGAAAAGGAGCTGAAAAACTGGCCGAAAGCTGGCTGGAAAGCAGCAAGCCAGGTGCTTCCCTCCACTCTTGCTCTCCTGCCACAGCTGAATTCCAAGAGCCATCTCTATCTCTGTGTCCTGGAAAAACATGAAAACAAACTACAAAACTGTTTTGAAAGTTTTGTTGGGTTTTTTTCTCTCCCCCCTCTCAGGCTCATTTTAAAGGCATAGAAAGGCACAGAGCAGCAATAGGGAATACAACATCAAGTCATCCCAAGACAAACAACAGGATGGGCTGTTCAAGCACGACAACCATTTTTTTAACTCAGGGTGTCCCTGAGACCTTTTTCTTGATTTACTATTTCGCTTAATATTGAAATCTGTTACTGTTCACTAAACCACAAAACAGAGTATCACCCCATCCATTGGTGCACAAGAGCTTCTAAAAGCAGATCAGTCCTAGTACATGTTTGATTTTTTTCCTAAGGATATCTTCTATTCCCTGCCACACTATGTTTCTGTTAAAAAAGTTTTGTTGGGCTTTCTTAAATTAATATTGCATATCTGCTTGTTTTTTCTCTTTTCTTGCAAGTAAAATGAAAAAGTAGGAAATTTCTATATTTGCATTACTTTTACAATAATTTGATAACATAATTTTTGTAGAGCAGCGCTTATAAGTAACCAGGACTTGTTAAAATACATGAGAACAGCAAACACTGAAATTAATTTGTGAAATTTTGCATTTAACCATCACAACTCACAATGTTCCTTAAATCTTTGAGACAACCAGAAATTGTATTTTATGCTTACTAGGGAAAGGGATGACAGAAAGAATAGTGTGATGCTTTAGAAAATGTAATTTGTCCAATTTTGTCCAATTTATCCTACTGTTAGCCAACAGAAGTATAAAAAGAGCAGTAAAAGATGTACCTAAATGCTATTGTTGGAATTGCATTTCATTATAGAAATAAGAAAACGATAGACCTGTTTGAAAGGTCTTACAATGTTTTTTAAGTCATGTCAAAAATGGAGTTCTTGCTGTCACATACAAAATGAGAAGAATAAAATAATTTGAGATACAAATTTGACAGAATTAGAGAAATTAATTAATATTTTTACAAAACGTATTGCATGCCACAGAAGAAAATGTCCTTTAGAAAGGTCTTCAAAATGCTGTCCAATGGAGACTTTCTCCAAACTTGCAGCACCTATTTCTGTCCACAAAAACTGGAATTACAGACCTTTTATCTCTTTCCATATCTTGATTGAACAAACACTCTGTGTACTTCCAGTCCCATTTCTGATTCCCAAAAAGATGACTGTGTGTTTGCTCTGGGAGGGGCATGTCATCCCAGCTTGGACCTGAGCTGGGCAAAGGCCTCCAGTTCCAGTTTTAACAAGGTTTTACTATGTCATTCACAGACAGGTCCTGGGAGTGGCTCTTTGAACTTTTTGCTTTCATTCAGTTGCCGTCATTAAGAAGATGTTTTCAAAGCTACCGAGGTACCTCAGATAGAACTGCAAGTTACTGTTCACTGAATTGCCTGCTTCTCAGCTCAGCTGAGGCACTCTCCTCAAAATCTCCACTCAGCAGTTCTGCAAGATGATGCTTTTCCATTGCATTAAAATGATAGATCAGTATGTGAGCAATTGTCTGTTGATATAGGAGTGCAGCAGGAATGAAAACTCTGCTATAAATCATACTAAGGAATACACACAAATATTACACATAGACATGTTTTGATCAAGAAAACTATTGAAAACTATAATATGCCTATTAAATGAGGTAATTTGCTTATGTTTACTTAGCACCCAGGGTATTATACAAATCATTTTACTCTGCATTGTTCTTCCCTAAACAATCTTCTTTCTTTGTCCCTCTCCTTCCTCCAAAGTAACATAAGTTTTATTGTCATATATCAACTCCTTTGATAACCAGCTGAGGCAACTGAGTGGGCAGATGATGAACTGAGGATCCATCTTGATAAAATTTTAAAATGACAGGCATCTATAACACAACTACACATTTAGACACATCTATGTATTTAAATGCAACTGCACTTTAACAGTAGGAAAATTGATCACCTAGCATTGCTTTCTGAACAACTATATTTGCAAATTGCATGCAATGTGTCATGTAAGAACAAAACACCCAAACAGCATTCATAGTTACTTGTATTGGAAAAACTGTGTTTTAGAAGCATACAGAAAAACAAAATCATACAAAGACTATGCTACTGTTCTAAACACAACACGTTTTAGAGTAATTTTAAATAACCTCATGGGGTTTGCATTGATTTTCATATGAAGTACGATAACCAACTTCTGAGGAAAGTGACAAAGCTCACTAAGATGACTTTCAAGTGACTAGGTGAGCTAGTAATGGCTGGATACAAGAAAGTAATTTCCATGGCAGATCTTACTTCATGGCAAGCAAGGTATCTAAGTGAATTTGCACCACATGCATGAATTGAAACCTATCGTTCTATTATCCACGAGTTTCATACATTGATATTCACACTATATTCACCTCTTTCCTTCTTTTTTTTTTTTTTTAAGTGATGAGCTATTTTTCTATCCAAAAAGTGCAATTGCAGAGATTGACAGTTTTTGAAGGCATTGAAAAGTCTTCATCTATTTGCAGCTTTACCTCTACATATGCTCATGCATTTGGGGTTTGCTGACTTGGGTACAGTCCCGCAGCAGAACAATGAGCCTGAAATAAATTCATTAGCCATTGCATACATTTTTTTTCCTTACAGCATTTCTAATCAAATGTCCTGCCTTCTTAACTTATTTACTAAGTCAATGGATTTCAACCAGCATAGCTCTGATGTAAGAAGGAAACAGACACAGGGATTCTTAAAAAGTAACTAAGGAAATACAGACTATTGCCAATCTGCCTGTTCACTATAAAGGGATGCATATCATCTCCAGAAGGCTGAAAAGACTTTGAAAACTACTTATCTAAGTTAATAAAATTTTGTTATTGTGAATTAAGTGTCACTGGTTTTCTTGAAACATGCTTAATGTTCCACAAAATGAACCGTCACATTCTTCACTCAGTGACACTGTGTTAGGTATGTCTCAGTGAGTTCATCACTGAAATTCTGATAACACCTGGAAAAGGCGAACACATTTAAGTGAAGATTGGACTCTGCTGGTCTCAACAGCAGGAGGCTGCTGAACTTTGAACAGATAGGATTTTTGAGGAGATGCAATTAAGAAACCAATTACATGTAATGAATGATAGCACAGGATTAACAACTTAAATGTAAATGGTGGCTTTTTATGACTGGCAAAGTTCCTATTCTCCTTCATTTCTGAAAGATGGACTTGGCTTAGACAGAATATGGATACAAGTACTCATTACAATTTTTGATGAATGTGAAAAGCATCAGCTGAAGGTCCTCCACTGTCACACTCCAGTATTAACTGGATTCAACTGAAAGCTTCAGAATAGATAATATTAAACTATTTGACAAGTGTTCCTACTAGGGGACTTACTATTGCATTTGTCTTAATTACTAATATAAAAGCCCAACTGAAGTAGAATACGTCTTTTATTAGCTGTAGGAAATCTGAGAATCCTTCAGCAGCCTCATATCTTTTCTTCAGAAAAGAAATAATGAGATGAAAATAACTAAAAAAAAAAAAGTACATGTCCTCTGCCACCAGAACTGATCATGTGTTTTCTGTGTAATGCAAAGAGGTTTGTAATAAAAAGATAGATGTACATGGGTTTTAGACGAAAAATAAGCTGTGCCTAGCCCAGTTCTGAGTATAAGCATTCTTGACAATAACAGTTCAATGTATCCCATAAACAGACAATTTCATTTTCTTGCTATATTTGGAGAGAGAAAATAGTTTTAACACAATGGAAAGGACTATGCTCAGGAAAAAAAAAAACATTTTCCAGCAGCACTGCTCATAAGACTCCAGTGCACTCCCGTGTGTTTCAAACTTTTATTCTTCAGAGTTTTAACACTACAGAACAGAACTTCGAAGTTACTTTAACCCTTAAGTGTCCTTAGTATTAAGACAGACGATTCAGCTTCTGCTGTGCAGGTAGAAAATTAAATTCTTAAGAAATCAGCTTCTAGAAAGAGTAGTTTAAGTGAAGGAGGGGCAAAAGCCCATGCAGAGCAACCATGAGATAAGAAGAGACAGAACCCATCTAGTATAATGAAACATTATTATTTGCATAATGAAACTTTATTATTTGATGCAACATCTAGTTCCTCAGAAGGGGCTTTGCAGATTCATATTCTGAAATCCTTTGTAAGTTGTATACCAAAAGAATCCTGGAGAAGCAGCAAGTTTTCCTTGCAGCTAAACATGTTAACTATTGTGTTAGAAGACAAACCTTCAGAACTCTGAACTAAGCAAATAATATAATAATAGTTGGCTTTCCTTAAAAATATTTTTATCACCTATTGGAGATAGTGTTTATTTCAGTTTTTCAGTGAGAGGGAAATACATCTTTAGAAAAGGTGCCTAGGGTAGTTTGGAAGCCTGCAGAAAAACCTGGTTAGTGTTTTTCTTGATTATTTAAATTGTTTTCTTGTATAAGATTAATTTCCTGCAAAAGTTATTCTAGCTAATGACTGCCATTTACCAATTTGTGTATCTGTTTACACAAGGAGAGGTCTTGAGACAAGATGCTGAAGAAACAGAGAAAATAGCAAAGTCAATACAGACCGACTGGATTTTGTAACCATGCATTTTCAGCCTTCTAAGAAGAAGCTGCTCATCTTGTGCTCTTCTAGCCTATGGCAAAAATTCGCAGGCCCAGCTCATTAGGTTAAGCTGCCAATTCTCCTACACAAAAGCAGCTTCATTTTCGCATTTACCTTCCAGCTTTCAAAGGTCATTTTCTGCTTTCTTCAGCTCAAATTTTTCAATGTGGATTCACAGTTGATATTACTTAGCATATCCTCATTAATGTGAGGCTAAGCTAAATTTCAGTGCTTAGAAAATATTGTTAAATATACAATTAAGGTTAGATTCAGGTCATCAAAATATATCCTAACCTTAAGAAAAACTGGTATTTTCACTTTTATGCTTTTTATGTACTTGTTTTCAGTGTAATGTGTCTTTTGGTCAGATGCAGCTCCTCTTTCAGCAAACATACATTAGTTCAAATGAACAGTAGCTAGTTTGCAAATTGTACATGAATCTCTAGTTCTACAAAACCAGTCACTTCATGACTATGTGAGGGGCAAGCACAACAGAAAAGAAGGATAAGGGTGTACCTTGATTTGACAGTTCTACCATACGTGCTATATTAATACTGATAAAAATTTTCATCCTTTTTCACCAAAAAAAAAAGTATAAGTCAGATCTGGATCAGCCTGAAAGTCTGGAATTCACATCTGAACTTAATCCATGCTGTACAAAATGTAGAGATATCTAACCCAGTGTTACATGTCAAAGAGAATTGCTTGTTTGTACCGCATTAATATTGTTTCATCATGCTAAACTCTTCACATCAGACTGTTCTACGGCTACAGATAGGTTGCTCATGTCAATTTTCAGACATAAAAACCACATCTCAAAAACAGACCTTTTCTGGTATAAGTAGATTTCCAGTAAAACCTCATTTAGCATCCTGACCCTTTTGTATTGAACTCACTTAGAACAACTTTGAAGGTCTTTGGAGACAGGCACTACACATCAGCAGTATACAAGGGTGTATGGCCTATGCATTGCTCCAAGAATAGTCATGGTTATGGGATAAGTTATTAATTTCCTAAGGTCCCTGGGAGTGAAAGTGCTTATTTATTTGGATGATATCTTGATGGCTTCAGAGTTGTAAGTATATCCAAAGCTGCCCATTTCTGCCACTGACCAAGTGTTTAGAATCCAAAAGACTTTATTAACTATAGAAAAATCTGTATGACCCCTTCTTCTAGCTCTGGCCTCCAGGGATTTGCAGCGGATATGTGAATGTTCACTTCTCAGAGAGGGGAGCTATTAGCAGTGCAAGCCGTTCTGCTGCTTCTCTCACCAAGGTGGTTTCTATATTTAGGAGAGTTCATGAGGTTGCTGGAAGCCCTGCTCCCTTCTGCTGTTATGACCCTACTTGTTCTAACAGTTGAAAGGCAAGAGGAGATCAGTGAGAGGGCAACTCTGCTCTCTTGTCTCAGACATCTTTAGCAGAAGAGAAAGAAATCCATCACTGTCCTGCATGCCCCAGCAATCCTGAGTTGAAGGCTCAGGTGGAAAAATTGCCCCAACTCCTGAGAAAGGTGATGGTTTCCCAGGATTGATCAGTCTATGCTACCAATAAATAAATATGAAGTAGTATGCATGCTAGTTATATTAACTAAAAGTTTAGCTAACCCCTGTTTAAGCACTGTTCCTTCCCCCCATTTCTGTAATGTGTGAGGTGAGATTTGCTCTACTGAGAGAGGCACCTGTAAATACTGCTGAGTGATAGAGTGTCTGAACATCGAGAAATCAAATACTTCAAACAGCAGGGATGGGTTCATATCTTTGTGGATTAAAGGCTAATCCCTTCCTGCAGCTAAGGCTAAAATTGGCACTGTGCTCATTTCTCCATCTTCAGTTCATTGGAAAATTATGATGATATTACTGCTAAGACTGGACATAGTCTAGTGTACAAACAAGTTAATGAGGAGCATAGCCTTTGTAATTACATTTTCCTAATTTCCAAATATTATTAGGCCACAGCATGTATTAGCTTCTAAATAACAAAAGCTATTCATTTGCAATAAGAAATGAAATTACGAATCTTGCATAATGGAGAAAGGCAATGTTATGTGTAAGTAACACACAGTGTTCATTTTGATGTACAATAATCATGATATTAAATCCAAATAGAACTCTTACCTGAAACCTTAAGGAAAAATGAAAAAAAAAGAAAAGAAAAGAAAAGAAAAGAAAAGAAAAGAAAAGAAAAGAAAAGAAAAGAAAAGAAAAGAAAAGAAAAGAAAAGAAAAGAAAAGAAAAGAAAAGAAAAGAAAAGAAAAGAAAAGAAAAGAAAAGAAAAGAAAAGAAAAGAAAAGAAAAGAAAAGAAAAGAAAAAAAGAAAAAAAGGAAAAAAAGGAAAGAACCCAACACAATTCAGAGCTTTATTAGAGGCAGGAGTCGCTGCAAGGCTAAACAGACACAAAGCATATTAAACATGATACCATTGAATGCAACTGGAGAAATTAAAGTTGTTAAAAGTGCAGTATGTCTGTATAACTTGCATTTCTGGAGGCCTTCTTTTTGGGATGAGGGCAAGAGCATGTGAGAGCAGTGACGGCACAGTGATCCAGGACTGCAGCCTACTGATGCTGGGTCACTGCGGGGTTTGCTACCCAGCATGTCTTAGACCAGTGTTTCCTGCTGCCTTATTGCCACTACTGTCAGCTTTATGACCAGGTTAACTCTAGCTCCAATATGCCCACATACTCACGGTAACTTATTTCCAAGGTCCAGCCTGTTTATGAGCATTTAGCTTATTGGCACAGCATCCAGCAACTCATCACTCTGCTCAAAATACAATGCTAAAGCAGAGCAACCTTATCATCTCCTTGCTTTCAGTACATGGAAAACCTGAGGTAAAAATTGCAAGATGAACCCCAAGTTCTTTTATTAAAGAAGATCTTTATTTCTTGGCAGTTAAACAGCTGTGGTAAATGCCTGGATGCACGCACAATTGATGCCTAGAAATGTATCAAGAAAGATAGAATCTCTGACACTTATTACACAGTTTCCTGTGAATGCAGAAAGTTTTTTCACATTTCTATACTACTGTATTGCAGTACTGTATTCTGAAGAATTGATGAACTAAAAGCGTCGCATTGGTGCTGGCATTTTTTTAAGACTGAATGAGTTTACAGGATGTGAAGTTCTGGTCAACAGCATGCTTGTTGTGGGGGAAAAAAAAGACTAATTTTCTGGTGATGCTCAACTGTTGTAAAATTGTAGAAATACATTGCAAGGGCAATTTAACCAATTTAAGAAATTAAATAAATGGGGCTAATTTCCAGAGCAAAAAATCCTCTTTGGAGTCCCACCTGAATATAATGTTTTAGACCATTAATTTAAGTGTCAGAGAGGGAGTAAGCTTCATAAACTGGTGCAGTAACATTCCTTCAGCAAGAAATGTTCCCCATTCACAGGTAAGGGCATGTAGCATATAAAGGGAGGATCCTGACCTGTAAAACAGAAGCTGGCAATTGAGAAGTTAATCTGGAGAGGACTCTGTGAACCACAGTGCCTTTTCTTTTGTTCTCATTAATCTGTATAGACATACCTTTGACAGATCTGTGAGAACTGGGATATGATTCTGTTTTTCTAAGTAACATATTATATTGCAACTTTTTCCAAACACATGGAGTTTTTCACTGGGGAGGGCATTTTCCTCTCTCTTTTCTGTCATGAGACATTGTATCATCTGGAGCAATAACCATATGAGGAGAACTGAAACTCATCAGTATTTGCCTTTTCCTCCTGCATCACCTCTTCAGGCTTCTTATCTGCACAAAGGTTTCAGTTTTACTGAAACTACAGAGTTACAGAATTTTTTTGAGACATTGTCTTAAGCAAGACTTTTTGATATTTATCTGAAGATTGTGAAAGAGAGAGATGCCTGTCTTCCAGAATTGAATTTCTTGTGCACTAATTGCCTTGGATCTCAACAGGAATGTTTTCACACATTAGTCACAATATGAACAACACAGTTCTTTCAAAGGATACCACTGCCAGCAAACAAAGTCTTCTTTTCTGTCTTTCTTAATTGTCCCAGTTCAAAAGAAACACATTGACAATTAAGTACCAGTGCATGAAGCTGAGTTATGAGATCTGTTTACCATAAAGCAAACCACATAAGTGCTTCCTTGGGACTAGGATACAGGTTGGTTGCATTTGGTGTGTACCGAGCAAACTATCAGTGCCTGATCACACTAAAATAACTTAAATTATGCAAATAAATTTGAAAATGGGTATTCTTAGATGGAAGTCTAGTTATATGGTAATTTAAGTGAAGGATGTGGCACTAGTGTCATGTGCTGGATGGTGTATAACCCAAATAACCTTCAGATATATGTATCTCCTTAATTTTAAGCAGTAGCCAGGAGGGTATCTATGTGTATATGTTTGCTGAAATTAGAACAAGAATTAAAGAAATGTAATATTTGTTAGAGATTTTTCTGTGGAAAATAGATAGGAAAAGAAAGTCATCCACTTCATTACCCACTGATTCAGTGTTGGGCAACACCAAGAATGAAACTAGATCCCCATGTGGGACATTCCCAGACGCTCCTTTTGAAAGATGTGAAGACAATTCCAGAGAAGACAGACTCTTGCAGCAGATCCTGAAGTAAGGGGTGGGAGACCAGCTCCTGCCATTCTTTAGAAGTACCCCTCAACAGCTGATGAAGGTGCTGTCTGGCCTGGAGATATGATGTGGTTTTGCTACAGCAAAGAAAGAGTCCCAGAAGGAACTTGGATCTGTAGGTTAAAATCAGTGGAGAAAAGTGTCAGCCACCTTCTGTGCAAGCAGAGGCAGATGAGTCCAAGTATGTTTTTAAAACATCGGATATGAGCAGAGAACCTATCTATCATCGCTTCACAAGATGGGTCAGCACTTCAGCAAAAGCTCCCTCACTCAGCTTTTACTGGCACGCAAATATAAAAACTGTAGCAGCTGGCAGCAGATACAAATCCAACCCGTGGCCCTTGCCTGAGGATTTTCTTGGGACTGGGCCTGTCAGATGTCATACTTCATCCTTGGGAATCCCTGTTACTATGCTGCTACTGCACAAGCAAAAAATGCACTGACAGCATAGACCCAGGCTTCTCTCCATCTCCTTGACCCTACAATAAGGTTTTTCTTTCACCTCTAATCTGACTGTTCAGGTTCAAGGATCAAGGAGGGGCCAAAGCAAGTGTCATATGGCCTGATCACATTTGGGAAACTCTGGCAAGTCCAGTATTATTGATCACGCCAGCATTGCACAACCAGATGAACAGAGATATGAAGAAGAGGTAAACTGATTCTCTGACCCATAGCCAAGCAAATGAATGGTTAAAAAGGACTTAATAACTCTTTGATGAAAGAGCTTTCTATCATAAAGCTTTCTTTCAGCGGATGAAACACACACCGTGGGCTCAGTAAGAGCTATCTGTGTACTCCATTAGTCCAATAGTCATGTAGTATCATTAAGACAAGGCACTCCGAAGTTTTATGACCTTTTAATTTTGAAAGAGTTACTGAACATAATTTCAGTTCATGAATCTTTTAAAACATTAGTATTGTGGTCATTTTTCTGAAAAATGGGGACACATGAGTTATCTCTCTATGTATGACTTTCATAAAAATGAAACAAGAGCTTTCATTAATAACTGAGGGGAGACAATGAAGTAAAGAGACCTCTTGGTCTTAGGGCACGGTCCTGTAGGTCATGTTACAGTGAACTTTTATGGCTGTGTCAACCTCATAAACCCTAAATGAATAAAAATGTATAAAAGAAATGCTGATACCATCTTAAACCCTAACAGCGGTAACATGATGGTATAATTTTCTCTGCTGTTTAATCTGGTACAGTAATCTCTGCTGCCCTGGGAAATTTTAAATCTCATGGGGAAAGGGGAGTGAAGAGGAAGGGAAGATGTTTTCTCTCCTGTGTATAAAAAGAGCACAGTAAACTGAATTAATGTTTGGAGTGATTTCACAAGCTCTTTAGAGCATATTAAACCAATAATTTTCATGTGCTAAGATATGTGGCTGTAATATGCCTTACTCTGTGCCTTCAATCCCTGCATTTTGTCCAGTTATTTCACTATGCAAACAGCTGCAAACCCAGCATTTTCACCCTCCCCCTTCTAATTTTTGTTCTTGTCATATATGTCTTGGATGTCAAGGTCACCCAAGCTAAGTTTTTGCCATGTAGTGTGGGTTTCTGACTGACATAGTGCCTTGTTCTTTCTCTCAAGTTATCGACATGCATCCCTAATTCTCTTTATTGTGTGTTTGAAGTGAAGGTTTCTCCTCTCTGTGCTGCTGCACAAAGAGCTGGTGCCTCCCAGCAGAGCAGCACCATTGCTGTCCAAATGTCCTAGGGCAGTGCCTCCTGCAGCTACCATGCCTCAGCCTGGGAGTGGCACATCTTTGACCCATAAAAAAAAGGATTTTTTGCCTAAGCTTGGACCCTCCTACACCCTTCCGATTTTGAGGCAAGCCCTGCCCACCCCTGGGCTTATGAAACATGGCCATGGTGCAGCTGGCTGAGATTTGGACAGCTGAAGGAAGAGCTAAGCATTTAGGGGTAGACATGGCTTAGTTTCCTACATAAAATGATTAGCAAAGTTTTTGGAGAAGGGATGAAGGATTGCCTCCACTCCTTTTTCATGTGCTTCCCTACCTACAGCATCTCTTTAGAACAGCCAGGTCACTTTTTCTTACTATTTACTCTCTTTCCATGTTTTTCTTTTCCCAGTTTTCCCTTTTGCAGTCTTGGATAGTTATTAGCTTTTGTACACTATGGACCCATTTATTTCATACTTCCCCTGGCGACTGTCTCCTGCCACACTGTTTTCATTTTTCCTCTTCCACTAGTTAGAGCTCTCGTCTTGAGTGCTTCAAAGGCAGACTGTAGGGTCAGATCTACACCTTCACTCCAGGTGTCTGTATTTTGGTTCCATGATCTTCACAGTGAGCCAGTGAGCTGTGCATTGCACTGTGCAAAGCCAGAAGAGTGGGGAGGAAAATCCAGCGTTTAGGTACTTCTGAAGTCCTGCCTCAGAGACAAGGACGTATGGAGACAGGATTGCACTTTGTAAAGCCAAAGTATTTTTTTAGATTTAGTCTATCTTTATAGATTGATGTGTGACTTGTGGGCAGGAATTGGCTTTATTTGCATTCTGGGGATTATCCATGGGCACAAAAGCATATGGCTATGGCTGGCTTTTGTGTACACTGTACGGCTGGCAAAATTCATCCAACACATGGAGACTTATCCTGCATGCAGACAAGTGATTCATTTCTGCAACACATTGGAGACCCATGATCATCCACAAAGAGGTCACAAAGCTGAAAGGTGTACTTGGGCTTCAGCTGGCCTATGAACTAGTCTTTATTAATGAGGAATCACTGAGGAAAACAGTTTAAAACTCATATAGAGAGTTCCTGCAGAATGCTTATGTGGAGCAGGTAGAATTTAGTTTAAACAATATTGGCATTCTGCTTCAGCAGAGAAGTTCAGGGTTTGGGGTTATCATGATAGTTTTTCCTGCATTGTTCAACAAAGCATAAATCTATTCAGCTTCCTTGTTTCTTCATTATGACAAAGCCCCAGGTTTTCTTGAGCAAGAGGTCAGTGGGGCTTGGTACTGTTTCTTATTTAATAAGGAAGAATCTCAAGGCTTTCATATTTACTTCCCTAAGGTAAATATCTCCACAGTGCCTTCAAGTGAGGGAACTAGTCATGGTGGTGGTTGTGCATTGTGCTTTCTTCCCACTAATGGTGCACTTTGAAAAAGAATCATTCCTTTGAAGAAGGAAATCTATGCTGTGCTCACATACAAGTAAAGACTTGTTCTTCCCAGCTGTATACTACTATAATCTGATGGAAAGTGGCAGAATCACACTCAGTCTGTTAGTAATTCTCTCTCTCTCTCCCTAGCCCCAGGTCGATTAAGGGGGAGGTGGGGGAAGGGGAAGGTTTGCATTTGCCTGGAAATTCTGCAGCATTTACATAAGTGCCAACCCAGTCAACTGAGTACCCATCCTCCATGCTGCATTCATAACAACTCTACATCATGAAGTGCCTGACACCAAAGCTCCATGTGAAAAGATTCTCAACTACATGACTCCTTCCAGGACACTTCCACTGGTATACTACACTCACTCAGGAGTTCCATCTTGATCTTTCCGCTGCTCTTGAGCACTTACCAAATTTTGTTCTGTAGCTTCAGGGCTTTGAGATGAAGGATACTTTGATATTAGTCAGTAGTCAAATTACTGCAAACTCTCTTTTCAATTAAAAGAACTAGATCAGAAATAAAGTGTGCTCCCACACTATAAAAACAAATTATTCTTTCAATCTGTTAATGAATCCTGGGGTTAATTACTCATTGAAGAAGAGCAGTCCAAGACTTCAAATATTGTTTATGCTCATGCAAATATTGCATGAAAACCTTGCTCTTTAAGACTCAGGTGTCAACTTACAGTTGAAAAATTTTATTGGTGATGAGTAGAATTCCTCCTCATCAAAATGCAGTTGGTGCTTGCAAAGTTTTGGAAGGAAGATACTTCAGTTTATCACTAGAAATAATCTAGGTCAATCATCTCCCCCAATAGCTGTCTGTCTTCCTTTTCCCTAGCTACCATTCCTAAGGTACAGAGAAAGCTGGTCTCCCTTTTCAAATGTGTATTTCTGCTTGCTGGCTCCCCAAGTGAGAAAGATAAATAAGATTTATTCACAGTACTGAAATTCAGAGGCTTGATCCCTGCTACAAACTGTTGGCTTTTGCTTTTGCAATTCAGGGATGGGGAGACACCCTATAAGACACAACCTAGTTTTCACTAAATGCAGAAGTAAAGGAATGTATGTTGTTTACCAGTTGCACGGAATAGGTTGGTTTTGGATGTAGGAAAATCTAGTGTGATTAAAAGGAGAAAAACAGTTTTACAGGGAGTCGCTGTACTGAGCTGTATTTCTCCTGGAAATCCCTTCACTACTGATGTGGAATCACACATCTGCAGCAGGAGGTGAGATGGGGAGTGGCTGTTGCAGTGGCTGGTCTCCTCTGGAGCAGGGTGGCAGCCAGAGACACAGGGAGGACAACAGAACCTCAAAAGCAGTGGAGCAGGACACACATAAGGAGATTTATAGGAAAGGTGTGTGTGTTGTCCTGTTATTTATAACTCGTCACCAGGCACCTCTGAACCAACTCAGAGGCAACAGGTACAACTTCAGAGGGCAAATCAAGTCAGTGTTTTGTTAGCTTTGTGTGGCCTATCCCTAGGAGTGGTTAACATTATTTAGGCTTAGACTCAACAGAATTTGGCCATGAACCTTTTTGTGTCTGGTGGATGCTGGACCATGAACAGGATGGGAACAGCGGATTTTTTCACATTATAGTGGCATTTCCACAATTAACCCTCCATATGCATTCATTCATCCTTTTGCATTCAACCTTTTGATTGCTAAGGCTATCTTTTGGTATTCAGCCAGTATACCCCTTGGCATGTTTCCAGTTCAGGAAAGCAGAAAACAGCCTGAACAGTAAACAGAGCATTTCTATGGTTAATCATAGAGTTGGAGCAAACTGAAATAAATCTATTAGAAGATTAAATCTATAAATCTATTGGAAGATGGGGATGGGAGGGTTGGGAATCCTTCTGTCAGCTCTCTTTGCCAGGTGCTTACTCAAGTGGCCAGATTCAAATGCAGAAAATTTCCTAGAATGCTTTATTGTCTTATGTTTTTTCAAGAAGTATGGAAAAACATTATGTAAGAGAGACTATCCAGAAAAGATATATTACAGTTTGCAAAGCCCTACCTTGCACTGGCAACCTCAAAAGAAAACATCTTTTCTCTGCCACCTGCAGAGCAAAAAAAGTAAACCCTTGGACTCTGCTCTTTGAGTATTTTTTTGGCCGAGAAATTTTTTGTAGCACAAGAGCACACCATCTTTCATCTCCTGTGACTCAGGTGTTTATCATTTACTGGATTAATGCTTTATTGAGGTAGGAAAGGATAAGGGCCTTCATTTTTAGTTTCTCCATCTGGTTTTTGATCCTTTGTGGACTGAAAGAGGTCTTCTTGAACATCTTTGCCTTTACTTCCAGACAGCCTACAGTCTTGCAGAGGATGTCTTTCCTCCCACTTGGGCTTTCTCCACCCCTGAGGTACTGAAGGTCACAGATGACCATTGTACTCTGAAATGGGTATATTCAAAAAAAGCCAGTATTTTCCTGTTTTCCTGAAAAAGAACTTTTGCTTCCGTACATACATATTATTCACAAATATATTGGGCAATATCAGATGGAAATATGGATATAAACATATCCAGGTCCAATCTGGGTTCTCTTGTAACTGGGCCAGAAGAAAAGCTTCAGCATTGTCACAAACTCCTATCTGTCACTTAGAAGGAAAAGCTAGGAGAAAATACCGCAGAGGTGTGGCAAGGATTGTAAAGTGTAAGGAACTGGGTAGTGATAGTGCTTTCTAGTAGCTGGTATGAGAGAGTTGAATTGTGAAATATACTGTTGTGCGCCTATAGCAGCTGATGAAGTAGGACTTTAAAATACCTGGTAGGATTAAATCCTAAAGAAATACCATAATTCACTAACCACAGATCCCTTATTCAGCCCTAGCATACCATTATCTACATATGACATTCTTTCTGATGAAAACTTTCGGGTTTAATGCTGTGAATTGTGTTGACCAGGCTATTAACACAATGTGGCCAGCCAGGATAGCATTAGCAAGGTGGGGGTGAGGACTGGGAGAAGAAAATAAAGGAAAGAAAATTGCACTTCACAAAGTGTGTGTTCTACTGACCCAGTCCCACTGTTGGTGTTAATCTGTAGTCTGGACAAACATCTCTCCATAAACAGACTGGGCAAAAGAAAATGTGTAATTAAAATCTGTGACGAAGGAAGCTCCAAGCAAAGTAAAAAGCAAAAACAGATAAAACAACATTAGAGGGTAAAGGTGAGAAAGGAACTTAGCATATTCAAGTCATATTGCAAATGAGTTTGGGAATAATTCCAAAGTGGAAGTGTAAACATTGCTTCCTTTTCTGCAGTATGAAAAATGCCTTGTATGTTCATATGTTGAAGACTAGATGCTGGCATGATAAATTTTGTGCAACTCCTCTGATATCTTTAAAAAACTTTTGACTTTTATTTATTTGCCTAAAATGAATATCCATAATGAAATTACTGTTGTGCACTTGACATTTTAAACATATTATATCCAATTAATAAATCGGCAACATCTGCTACCCTGCACTAAACTTCCTGTAACTAAAGATGTGCAAGCCCTGGAGATTCAGCATTACGTAAAATAGATTTGTTTAATATAATTGAACATAATTGCTCATGTAATGTTTTAACGTAATATTACTCAGCAGATGTGCAAATAATAGCTAGTTTATTTGCCACCAGCCATATGGTGCTGATGCATTGTAATACTTGGCAAGACAAGTTCATTAGTCTGAGTGAGTAGACCAATGCACTGAAACTGAGATTTGGTGGTGACATGGGGATGGTGATGTGTGCCTTGAGAAAACACCAGTCTTAGTCTGGCAAACAACTTTTAATAAGCTTTGTTGCCCTCTGTTGGTAAGAGATCCTGCGCATTACTTTCAAATGGCTGGTAATTCCATGGAAACAGATGTTTAAGATGAGCCTGTTGTGAAGCCCAGAGCAAGTTTATTGCATAAAACAGGAACTACAAAGTTAACACTTGGTTGTCTGATGACTTTGGATTATCTCATGAAACTCGTTGGAAAAGAGATACAAAACCCAGTTTTCATTTGTAAAAATTTTGGTCTGAAACATATTTCAAACAAGCTTCTGTTTTAAAGAAACTTCTTATATTTGGGATTCTGAAGAAAACAGCCATCCTAATTACAACTGCTGAGAAGCTGGATAGGTTTACTGTGTAAAAGGGTGTAAAAAAGATGGCCAAACACTAACATGACTTCCTTAGTAGTCCAAAAGAAAGGAAAAAAAAAGTACAGCTAAGAGTTGCCAACATTTGATCTACCTTCTTCTAATCTTTCTGGTCCAAACTCAAAGGAATTAAAGTATTCCTGCATATTCAGGAATAATGAAATTAGGCCTGTGGACTCTCAGCAGAAATTGGGTGTTTTTCTGTATATCTTACATGTTTAAAGACCCTGAAATGTGACCTCCTAATGGTATGATGTTCGAACCCTGACCCCACAATGCTGAGCTGAATAAAGCATTTGGTCTGACTGAGCATGCCTTCCTAAGGGTTAGACTTCCTTCTTCTGTCCTGTTTTGGGTACATCCTGGACTTTATAGTAACTGACCGAAGGATATGAAATAAAAATCTGCATTTGTGTGGTGGACTGTCTTAAACATTTTACACCTTAAAAGAGAATATTGGCTGCTGTTAGACTGAGGTTACCCATGGTCTGTGTTTGACCTTTTATATGCCATGGCTGCTAAGCGTCCCATCTGTGGATTTAAAAGTGGTATGTGAAACTGACAATATGGGAATCATATCCTTACTTTCCTTCTTTCATTTTATTATTCTGCTAAGAATAATTCAAATTTTAAAAACCACACAAACTTTTGGAGCAGGGAAGTTTTTTGAACCTTATGTTAACACTGGGTTCAAGTGCTAACCAGATTGCAGCAAATAATTTGTGCATGTGCATTGAATAATTCAACACTGTACTCAGAGGAATTCTGTATGCTTTTAAAATTGACTAACACAGCTCAATACCAGAAAGATTCATTATGGTTATCTAATTTAATTTCTTGACTATCATCAGCCCTGAAATTAGACCCAGAGATTTTTAGTATCAAAAAGGGAAGCTAGACTATAGATTTAAGCTAGGCTAACAATTCTACCTCCTAAATCTTCTCTCATTATTTTAATAGTGAAAAGTAAAGTATTAGCCCAGTGATCTTCTTTCAGTGGTAATATTTTTAGAATTTTTCTATCATCCAGTTTTCCATAATGGATATGATTTCAGATTAGTCTGGACATTTTAAATCTGGATTTGTATATTTCTCATTGTGGGGGACAGTATTCAGGAACAAGATATCTGTCTCAAGGATCCTGTTAATAGGATGTTCTCTTGGATCCCAGAGGAGTACTGTATGGATGAAGTGCTCCCTATGGCAGTTTGGACAGAGTCTGCTACTCCATGAGGCAGAGGTTCATTCAGCTCATGAATTCTCAGAGAAAATGTTCATGGGTCATGGGGGTTTGGAACTTGATGACCTTTAAGGTCACTTCCAACCCACGCCACTTTGATTTTTATGATTTTGTGGCCTTATGAGGTCATATCTTCATCACAGGTTGTGATTCAATGTCCTGCAGCTCCAGTGGCACCACATGTCCAAACTCATTCTGCTTTATTTAGACACTGCAAAAACAGGACACTATTCAACATGTGCTAGAAAAAAGTGACCCACACTTCTCACATTGTATTCTGTAATAGGCTGAAGTGAACTTTTCCTGACTGTTACACAGTTTAGTATGCTCAGTTTTGCAAAAACTGGAATTGTAGTTGGTCCCTGCAGACTAAAACTGAGCGTGAGCCTTCATTGCTAGAGCTCTTCTTCCTCGGTCTCTACTGTATATCCAGGCAGACTGTCATGCCTGGAGAATACTGTACCTGTCTTGTTCAAGGAAAAGTCCAGCAACAACTCACTGCGACAATCTTCCCTGCTAAAATCTTCTCCATTGCCAGTCTTGTCTTAACTTCTCAGCTTACTGGTGGTATGTGTTTAGATGTCAAACATTCCCCCTTTCCTTCAATGGATCACAGCTATTCTAGGCAGACAATCTTTAATGTGAGACTTTCAGTCCTTTGGGGTTTTGCAGGAATTGCTTAATTAATCTTAATGGCTTTAAGTCAGATCATGTATAGAGAAAGTAGTTTATGTATCGGGGCTATCTAACTTGGCTCCTTAGAGAGTTCACAGCAGAAGTGTGGATGCTTGTTTGATTTTCAGTTCTTCTGCTCATTTAGACAGACTTGTTTAAGCCCACTTCACAAGTCTCCCTGACTCAGTTTCTCACCTGGCTATCCACTCGGGCAGGCAAATAAGTATTTCTTGTTTAATTTCACCTCTCCATAAAATGGTAATATGCAATCTTGGTCTCACTGCATGTGTAGAGGGGATGGGTGTACAGATAAATGCACCTGACTTCTTGCTCATAAGAAAGTGTCAAACACATTTCCTCCCCCATGAAAAAATTCTGATGTTAATCCAGTATGTTTTGTTTTATCCTGAAAAGTACCAGTGCTGAGGGTTTACTAAAGTAATAGTACTCTCTCCATTCCTGAAAGTGCCTGGGGATTCTTGGGATGAAAAGCAAAATATAAATTTAAGATATTATTAGCATTACTTCTGCTAATAATAATAATTCAAACCCAGAAAAATGTTTATGGCTAAGTTATTATAATCCCCTAAACAAATGGGTTTATACAGAGGCAGAGCTGCTGACACAAGCCTCCTGTAACAACACAATGCCAGCAGGCATTACTATAACTCAAGCAAGGGCCAGTCAAAATGATACAGCCATTGTGTTGATGTGTTGTATATGATTGTGAGTATTGGTGCCAGCTGTGTTATAAACCACTCCCTGGAAATAATAAACCTGACAGGTAATAGAAATGAATCAGCATTTTCTCCTTAATCAGAATATTTTGTAAGCCTGGCCATACAGTCTCAAGATTCAGTAGGGAATATTTTCAGTTCCCTCTCCCTGAAAAAAAAACCCAGAAGTTTTTATTAGGTTATGTCCTTGATTTAATAAAGTTAATGGTTGTTTTCTTACACCTTCTGAAGCTCTGCATGAGATAACACTTTAGTGGAGAGTGACAATTACAGACGGAATAGCAGGATGCATCCTTATAATAGCCCTGCTTTTTGCATGACAGCAATGCTGGAGAGCTGCTCTGGAGCTGAAGCCTCAAGCTGTAAGTGCAGCAGGGACTCAAAGCAGACTCACTTTGGTCGATCATTTGGTGGGGGTAGGGAGAAGGGGGTGGCTTTATAGACATACATATCATGCACTCCCTTTGGCTTACGGGAAAAGAAAGTTGATGGAAGTTTAAGCCTGATTAAAAGTCCGACTGAGGACATGTGTGATCACAGATTGCCTTGTCTTTGCTTTTTCTGCAAGCCTCCTTCTGACTCTGCTTCCTAATGTACCAGAGTAAAGAACATGTTTGTTTGAATAATATGACATGCAGCTTCTTCTCTCTTAAATTTTCCACACAAAAAAACCTACCTGCCCTTACTTTCCAACTAGAATCTGGATCCATTATTTGTGCCTACACTTCAAATTTTTCCTCCTACAATCTTTTTGTTTAATGAAAGTTGTCTTGGTTTGAAAGACAGGTGTCTGCTAAGGAAGGCAGGAGCCTCCCTTGGAATGGAGAATGTAACCCCTTTCCCTCTGAATTATTATAATTTTGAAATTAAGGGGCTTTCAGGCAAAGATGTAAGAAATAGGAATAACAGTTCTTTACTAGCTTAGATAACAAGGCAATAATACAGAAACATTGGCTTAACCTGCCAGAGTCAGGATACAACCTGCAGGGTGGTGGCTGCAGTCCTCTTTGAATCTCTTCAATCACTGTTGAAGCAGTGATTCTGTAGAGGGGTCTGGTCTTTCTCTGAAGGTCCAGCAGTGCTTATGTAGCTCTTGTCCTCTGGGAATCCAGTAGGTAAGGCTGACTGTGGTGTTCCAAACCTCAGGTCATATCCAGGTAGCAATGCTTGGTTCCTCCCCCTGGGCAGAGCATCTCACAATGGGATGATGTAAGGTTATGAGTCACGAAGTGAGGCTGGATGGCCCATTAACAGAAGATATCTCCTGGAAGGAGTTATTAGGGATGTGTTATGGAAGAGACAAAGAACCCTGCCCCGCCTGGTTTTAACAGATGGTCATAGAATATATACTTTTGGTTACATCTTACATTGTAACCTAAGACAAAAGTGAAGGTAGAAAAGCTGCCAGATAAGCTGTGTTGTTCTCCCTTTAGTTTACTGTAAATAGAAAGCCATTATAGTTTTCCTGTTACCTCAGCAATCTGTTGCCTTTCTATTCCTTGCAGAAGCTGGCTATTTGATTTAGAGTGTGGAAGAGAAAAAGGAAAAAAGGTGTTTTTGCAAGGTTTACTTTTGTATGGGCAGGCCAAATTGCTGTAATAGTAGATTGGCTATCTAAGTGTTCGCTTGGTGTTTGTCCATTGCAAAGTGAAACTGTAAATTGCAGTTCTCTCCTGACTTCCTCTGGAAGGTGATATCCATCTGGAAGATTTGGGTTTGAACATCAAGAGGGTTCATAAAGTTCATATTAAGTAAAGTGCTGACTTGCTGTTTAAATTGACTTGATGGTAATACTTGCACCATTTTTCAGCTTGATTTTTGCTTCAGGGATACTAATCATTTTTTGAATAATTTCTAAGAGCATCTAATATTGATTCAGGTGGCTATTTAAACTTTGTTCATCCTTTAACTACCACTGCATTTTAGCCTGGGGTCCTGGAAAGTAATGGGTAAAGGTTAGCATGGGCTACTCAAAGGTGTATAGTGAGAATTCAGGCTCCTTGTGTCACAACTCATTTGGTAAAATTAGTGGAAGTGTTGCTCCAGTAGTCATCCCAAGAGTCTAACAACAAATTTTCAGTTAGCTTGTTAGCATTGCCAAGGCCTGTGAACCTCAGCACGGCCACAGAACTGCAAAGTCAGTGCATCATTTGATAAAGGACATACCTATTCATAAAACCTCCTGACACAGACAGTAATGACGTTTAGAGTTGAGAAATTAAGGCGTGCAAATGAAGACCAAGTGAGCTGCTCCAAGTCATAATTAGGGCAAGCTTCTTGGCCTCAGAGCAGCTTAACAGGGACAGCTTCACAACCATGGTACCCTTTCTCTTTCTTCCACACTTCAGAACACAGAAGAGACTCTCTCCTGTCATTTGGTATAGCAGATGTCACTAGGATTGTCCATTCCCCTCTAACACTCGTTCTTGCTACAGATATGACTGCAAATTTAGTACTATTGTAGCTGTGTTGTGGATCAGCCAGAAAATCCCAATTTCCTACCTTTTTACTCTGTATAAAGTCCTGTATCAGGTGGATTTAGATTAGATATTCAGAAGAAATTATTCACCTTTAGTGGGAGTGGTAAGATGCTGGAATATATTGCCCAAAGAATTTATGAAAACTCCGTTCCTGGAAGTGTTCAGGTCCGGGCTGGATGGGGCTCTTAGCAACCTGGTCTAGGGGAAGGTGTCCTTTCCCATTGCAAGGGAGTTGGATCTAGATGACATGTAAGGTCCTGTCCAACTCAACTCAGTCTATGTTTCTATTTTTCAAGAGTTTATTTTCTGCCCCGCCAGCCAAGTAGACTTACTGATCTGATCTTTCTGCTCTCTAACTGGTCCAACCCTGTGCTAAGGACTAATTTTTCTTTGGTTTGAAGGAGAAGGGGTAAAAGAGGGGAATGCAAGTTGTCAATTAAACTGATTTGTGGCAGAGTGACAGCAAATCTCCTTCTGCACTTTCTGTACATTTGAGGGAGCGTCAGTCTATGTTTGAAACAGGACTGACACAGATTAGAAGATTTTAGAAACAGAAGCCCTTCCTTTATAAATTATCACCCCTATAGCAATCTCCTGTGCTTAAATAGTACAACTTGTAGCCAGTGTGAGATTTATAACATCCTCTAGGCCAAGTAGTGACCCGTGAAGGATGTTCTGTCTTGCTTTAATTTGGCATCCAACCAAGCTGTATCTGCCCTGTTACAGAGAAACCTGCAACACAGTCTTTATGTGCACACTTGAATGTGTGTGAGCACAAGCTAAGCTAATTGCTAATGCGAAGCATCACTTAAGACTGAAATACCTGTGTCTGTATGATGATACATGAGTGCCTGAAAGATTGTCAGATCCCTAATCAAAAGTCTTTTGCCTTGGGGGCTGCCAGTAACCTCTCTGCAGTATTACTCATTCTGGCAGGTAGTAGTCCAGGAGCTCACAAATGCAGGAGGCCGTGAAAAATTAGGAGGTGAAGAAACACCTTTTTTATCTGAAGAAAGCAGTGTCAGGACTGCCATTGTTCTGGCAAGCTTTGAACAGGCTTTCAGAACAAGAAGACTAGAGCCTAAGCTCCTAAAAATCAGAACGGATATCCTTTCCACCATGGCATGGTGAAAAGCAATGTTTCTTTATAGAGGGAGGTCTCTGCTGTCTCAGAAGTAAAATGTGGCTTAACACTGCAGACAGTGTTTAGGAGGAAAAAAAAAACCAAAAAAAAAGAAACAAAAAAAAAAGAAACAAAAAAAAAAGTAAACCCACAGGTTTTATATATATGCCCTTGAAGAACATGTGTTATCATACCATGCTTTTATGCTGTAACTTAATATACACAAGAGATTTTTTGGGACTGTTGAGCATGCAGATTTTCCTAGGGGATGAGTGCAAGGTTATTTAGCACAGGTGTTTCTGTAATTGTACAACACTCCCTATTCATATGCCCACAAGCTTTTATTCCCTTGTGAATGATGCTGTTGTCTAGTAGTAGAGCACCAGGTTCTAATAAAAGCTCAAATAATATTGCTTTACAGTGACCTCTTCTGTGAGTCACCTTTCATTTAATGAATGCATGCAACTCAGGGAATCGGCACTTCTGCAGTACATATTATTTATTTAAGCAAGTGTCTGTGCACGGTTTTCCCTCAGATTTTGTTTTAGACATTAACATGGTTCACATACCAGGTTGTATGTGCAGTGCAGAACATGACAAAAAAACCCAAACAAACAAACAAAAAAAAAAAAAAAAAACCCAAACAAAAAACAACCAAAAAAAAAAAAAAAGAGAGAGAATCCCCTCAAATCATATTATTACTGAAATGGTCAGATTGCTCCCTGTGTTTGGCTACCATAACCCACATCTGGCATATCCCCACTGAAATGCTTAACGTTGTGCTCAATGTACTTAAGGAAGCTGTGATTATACTGTTGCCATGCAGATTCCACTCCAGAGGAGCTGCATGCCCTGCTCACCGTATTCAGAACACACATCTACCACGTCTGCAGATCTGAAACTCGTATGTGTAAACGAGCCAGCAGGGGACAGTTGGCCTGATTCCTGACACCCCTCTGAAACTCTAATATACCTTTCTACATTTTTACTCATACATCTGCTAACTCGCTTGACTACTCTATCCCAGAGACTGTAGCAAAAGCGAAACAAAAATTACTGGTTTATTTTTGGCTTTTACTTCATTTTACAAAACCATATTTGTAGAGATCATTGCTTTAGGGGCCTTAATTTAAAAAGACAATATGATTTTTCCTCTTTAACTTATGCCAAGCACATGGAAATTTGTGAAGCATCAACAGAATCTGGCTGTGATGAGCATCACTGGTAATCATCCCAAGAAGTTGGAGCTACAGTTACTGAGCTGCCCTGTGTTCTGGTGTTTGCTGCTGCTTGGTACCTGTTTTTGTAGAATGGTATCATCTATTGTTCATGTCAGATTTAAAAATACAGAAATGCAGCAAAGAACTGCCTTTATTGCTCTTCTTTTGTATTTTTCCTATGTAACTTGGATTCAGTCACCTGAGTAAACACCAGCTTCTCCAAAGAAAGATTAGTTCTTCCCTGCTCTGCAACAGAGGATTCCCCCGATTTTGGATTCAAGCAGCCCTGCTTAATTACTAATTAGTGTTCTTTCCACTTCTTCCCATGTCAGTTGTGTCTGATAGTGAAAATTGCTTAGCAAGTTGACTTAGCACCTTTGCTAATTACTCAGTAGTGCTGTGCTTTGATTTATATTTTTTTTAGGGCTTTTGAAACACATTAGTTTCAGTAACCCTTTCAGATGCACTGTTTCTATTATTGGTAATTTTTCCAATTGCAAGAAAAAAGAGTTTGTGGCCTTTGTTTGTGGCATAAAGTGAAGTATATTTTTTTACTGTGCTCTGAAGAGTAGTCAGATACCAACTGAGGTTGCATTCTGTAAAGGCAAAGTCGAGGGTGCAAAGCCACACAAAATGGCAGAGATTGACTGTGGAGGGCAAAAGCAGTTCAGAGTGTGACTTAAGAAACCAGAACTGAAGACAACCTTCCTTTAAGAAAGATTTTGCAGTTTGACTCCCTAGATGTACTAGGAAGTTTCCTAATCCAACTGCAGTCGTATGGCAGTAGCATTTTAAAAACATATTGTCTCGGTCTCAATTCCCCAAGGCTCTCCTGATGTGTAGGTGAGATCTTGCATGTTAAGAGATAAGTCAGGTTTAATGCAGACTGGTTTGCTAATCATGATATTTCCTATTACCCATCCAACTGCAAACACCATGGGGGAAAAAACACACCAATAACTGTGTTAATAAATGCTAGAATGAACAAAAATCTGAAAGCAAATTTAAAAATCTAGATCTGAAAGAGTACAGAAAGAGAATGGGGAAGAACATGACAGAATAGAAATTGTCCATTTCAAAACCCTGCTGTTGCTGTGATTACATTACGTCATATGCATATGCCTTTCAAGATGCTGGATGCTGCACTTCTGGGAACCACAAACATCCAGCTACTGCCAGAGCTGAGAGTCCTCACTTGTATTCTGCACCTTTCTTTTTTTTTGAGTTAGCAAGAAGAGCTCAGAGGAGCAGGAAATCTGTAACTGTGAATATTGATAATAGGGAAGCAACAATAGAAGAAAAATCTTACACAATTTTTCATTAGTAAAGCAAATCCTGTTCTCCAGATCTTTTCATCCGTACGAGAAGCAGTCACTGCTAAGCCACTTCACTTCTCACTCTTGAAGCCATTCCTGGCCTCCCAGTCCTATCTTTTCACAGGCAGACGAAAAAAGAGGAGAGAACAGCAGGGGCAGATGGCCCATTTCAGGAGCAACCTGCTGGCTGCCCTTCCTGCAGGAAGAGCAGGAGTCAGGCAGACACTGAGCAGGGCAAAGCCCCCACAGGGTGCTGTGGGGAGGGGTCACAGCTCTGCTCAGAGACCCCTGCCCTTCAGGGATGGTGAGTGGCCAGCATGGAGCGGGGCTGAGTGCTGTGCAGCAGCAGCCTCCAGCTGGATCCTTCTTCTGCACTGAGCTCTGACCAGGTTTTGCACCACACAGGAATGGACTCCTGATTTCTGATGGCAGATTTTTGTTATAGCTTTGGGTGAACGGACTAGCCTTCCTCTGTGCAAAGCACTGCAGAAAAGAAATTACAAAAGACCATATCACTGCACAGGGTTGAAATGGGGAGGAAGGCAGAAAAGTGTGCTTATAATGATATGAAATTTAGTGAAGCAGTTTGAAAGATGAGGAAAGATGGGTGAAAAATAGGCAAGTTGGAAGTTGTTGCTGGAACTCAAAGAAAAGAAATCTCTGTTCAGAAACAAAATGATAGTCTGGAAAATGGGAAAAATTTTAACAGAAGGCTCTGTAATGTCAGGAAAAGTTACATTTGAAAGCAATTTTTCTGAACTGATCAGAACTCTTTGAATTTGCAGAGCTGTCACCTTCAAAAGGGCTCAATGCACTGCAATTAAATGACCTGAAGAATAGAGTAGTACTTAAAGTCAATTGCATTTCTGAAGAGCAATGCTGAAATGAGAAGCCCAGACGCTGTCAGCAAGCATAGAATAAAATGAATGAGACCTGAAGAAGCTGTATGACAAGAAGGTGAATTTGTGAAAGTAACTAAAACAGAAAGCCTCATCTGAAAAGGCCTGTGTAAGAAAATACTCTGTCTCCTAATCAGAAAAAGAGTCTTTGATATAGTTATTAAAATCAAAGAGCTCTTCTGTTAAGAATGCCTTTATCAAAATATTCATCAGAAAAAAAATGTTCTGTAATGTTTAAGCTCTGGGCAAGCGCTGAAATGGTAAGCATAAAAGTACTTCAAGGGAACAAAGTAGAGTGTTCCTAGATGCAGGATGACAGCCAGGCATGCTTTTCATGCACAGTGGAAAGCTCTCCTGCAGCCTCTAGGAGTCTTTGATGGCCTCCAAGTACAGTCAGTATAGACAGATACCATGTATGGCTGGCTGCCCATAGTATTTGAATATGAGCACTCTCAACACACAGGCAGCTTCCTCATAGTTTGCTTTCTTCTTCAGCCTACAGTTAGGACTCTGTGGTCCCACAGAGTTTTACAAATCAGGCATTCAAAGCAAATCAGTTTCAAAAATGCACAGTGGTCCAAGAGATCAGATCAGCCATTTATCTGTTGCTGTGAATATCCAGTGGTGTCCCTTTTGTAAACTGCTATTTCACTAGAATCACTTCAGATCCATGAGTTTCAGGTGCATGCAGGGTGGGCTGGCTCACCTCTCCTACCTTGTTGCTACTTTTTTTCTTCTTATGTTTTTTCTTTTTATTTTTTGCTCTTTTTTTCCTTCTCTTTCTGGGAATGGACAGAGAAGGGATTACAGTTTATTAGGCCAGAAACTAAGTGGGCAGGAGAAGTCTCAAGCTGTCTCCAACCTGTCCCTTCTGTTGAGAAAGTGTCATGATGCCCAGCTCTGCTGAACCTGCTGTCCTAGGACTTGCTCCTCTAAGGAGCACAGACAGAGTTTTGGGGCTGGGGCATCCCCAAGCAGGTAGTCAGGCAGATAGCCTCATGGCAAGGACCTCATGTCATGCAGCAGTGTGTGAAGGGGAGTGAAGAACCACTGCACCGTGGTCTCTGTCTTTTCATTTTAATCTGAAACCATACCCTGTGTTTCCAGCACAGGAACCTCACTTTGAAGCTGAGATGCTGCAGGGCAGTAAGCTTTGCTAATCAGTGTGTTGTTTGGTTGTGATGAGTGTAAACCTGAAGAGACATTTGGGTATTTCTGGCTGGATGCTCTGTGACTGAGAGTTAACAGGGAGGGTCCTCTGCTTGGAGAAGACATTTTGGCTTTGTATGTTTATGCAAACTGATATGAACAGTGCAAGAAAAATCAGAGGTGTTCTTTTGGAATTGTAGCCTCCTAACAGGTTCACGATACCCCTATGTTCAATAGTACTGGGGTTATTTTTTTTTCCATCTCCACAATAGATTTTACACACATTTTTTCACAATTACTGCACCACATGCAGGTTCTTTATTCTTCCCCAAAGCCATTTATTTCCAGTTTCTTGGGAAATAAGCAGAATTATACTTCTAGGAAAGTATAATAACTTTTTACCCTTCTGAAACCAAGGAGGTTTGACCTTGGGACTGTTTGGACAATATCTTGTGATCTCAGTGAATTGGCACAGAGCTGTTTTTCCAGTAGTCTGTATCAGTCAGGTTTATGAGAAATAGTTCTGCAACCACTCCCTCAACTTATAGTTCAGGAAGGAGATGTTCAAGTGGCAGTGCTACTTTCAAGTCTGTCTCATGCTGTTTCTCATGTTTGGCACAGATAAGTTCAGACATGCACTTAGAAGAATGTTAACGTGAATAAAAACTGGGAGAGTGGATTCCTAAACCTTAGCATTCCCCAAAAACACAACATATCTGTTTGGGGTTTTTTTGCAGGTTTTGCTGTATTTGATCATGAAGTTTAGACTTGCAGAAGGGATGTGGAGTGACCCCTGCCTGAGGTCAAGTAGTGCAACACCACATTTTATGTGCGTTTGTTGCTAAATTTTTTAATAGTCAGGCACTATGATTCCACAAATCTTATATCAGTTATAAATGAGCTGTCTCCCCTGTCTTCCAGCATCAGCTTCAACACCTTCAGTAACATCAGCTTCCACACCTGCCTCAGTAAAGCACCACCTGCCTAACTGCCTGTCTCATCACTTTAGTCTCCTTTCTGACATTATTAGCCTTATTATATCTCTGACTTCTAAAGGTGGCCACCTGAGGCCTGTTCTCCTTTCAGATAGTACAAAAGCACTAGGAACAGAACCTCTGGGTGCGAGCCATCAGGTAAATTCATGTAATTGGTTCATTGTAGTTGTTAAATAAAAGTGTCTGTGCATGCTAGAAAGCTTTTAAGATTGTTTCTGAGTCGAATGGAAGCTTGAGTAGACTGCAAGCCAAGAAGAACATTTTATGGGATACTTCCACCCTCCTTCCAGATTTTCATTATTTCTACATGCCAATGGTTCTCAGACCATCTGAAAAGTCTAGTGCAATTTCACACATGCAGGTATGTAATAGTGAGTTTTGATGTACCTGTGCAGGTGCACTGACTCTAACTCGTGGACGAAAATGAAAACATTCTTGAGGTGCAGGCAGCAGCTCTGTTACATTAAGCTAAAGAAGCATTCTTATGGTCCTGACAGATATTTAAGGGTCTCACCCTGCTGGAAATAATTTGGGTTTGTGATTTACACCTCCTTTCCTGCTTTTATCTTTCTTCTTCTTTTTTGCATGACTAAGATGAACACATGGAATGTATCAAAGAGAACTGACCTTGCCTAACTTATAACTTACCATCTTAGAGCAAGATTTCTTAGAGCAAATGATGCTTTCTCAGTGTAACCATGAAAAAACCTTTCTTACTTTAGCACCCTATTTTTTTCCTTCACAGTGCTCCTATTGACATCTGCAGGGCAAGAACAGGAGTAACCAAGGAACTGTAAGTTGTTGTCTCTCCATAGGTGCTTTTTACATTGTCCTTGTCATGAGACCTCTAATCTCTTTCTAAAGAATGGACCTAAAATTTACCTGGCCTTTGTAGCTATTCCTTCTTGATAATAGTTTGCCTATTTTTTTGAAAACTCATTTCTTATAGTCTTATTTCATATAAAATTCCCAACTTAATTGTAACTTAAGTATTTCCATATTTACATTTTTTTTAGATCATATCCAGAAATGTTGTGGTTTTTTCACAAGTCAGATACTCAGGTTTCTCGGTTTTATCTGAGAACTTTCCCCTAGTCAGTTCTAGGCCAATTCTAGGACATTGTGATCTAAGCCCTACACCAGAGCACAATATCTTCTTCATATCTAACTTGTTATCCCTGTCATCTTGGGTTCACTTTATCCTAAAACACAGTATCACAATATTCCTGAGCAACCTGACTGAACTCTGAAGATATCCTTGCCTTGAGTAAGAGGCTAGGCTATAAAGATGTCCACAGATCCCTTCCAACCTGTTTGTCATATTACAGGCAGTCAGAGAAAACAGCCTCTAACTGGACAGAACATGTGTCTAAAGTATAAACTGACTTTTGAATAAGTCAAATGTATTTATGCTTTGCTTTCAGAGTCCCTTTGGGTGGGCAAAGGGGGGAGCATTTACGATATGAAGTCATATGGAGCTATTTACAGTATAACAACCATAGACCATTTGTTAAATAAGAAAAGTCATCATGCTTCTTTTTTTGTTTTGAATCAGTGCTGTGACTGTGAGACAGATGAAATACAGTATTGGGAACTCCTGAAAACAATTATGGTATGCAATTGCAACACTACATCCTCAGATGTGCCCAGTTTGCTCTTACTGCTGAAAGTAAGGAGGTAGCTAAGAAAATAATGCCTATATACATGTGAACATAATGTTTATTAGCAATAGCAGAAATTGTGACACTGGGTAATAAAATAAAAGTCATAACTGATAACAAAATGCCATGAAGAACAAAAAACTGTGAAACACCTCTTTATTAGGAAGAGTCCAGTAAAAGACAGTGCAAACCTCTGAGCAACAAGAAGGTTCATGTAGGAAGAAGATTGCTGGTTAATGTTTGTCTGTTGGAGTTGAACATACAGCAGTGTGTTTTCTTGATCGAGTGCAACAGCACAGTATGACTGCGTGGAGACCCAAACTTTGGACAAGATGCAGTTTCCCAACCAGAATGAGAGATAGGACAGTTGGGGCAAAATGGGTTAGCACACAGCACTGAACAAAAACCATAATACCTCATGCTGATAATGATGAGTGTTTGGGCTCTATCCCATGTGCGATATTTTTCAACCTTTAATTTCAAAGCAGAATTTTTGCTCATTTTCTGTCATCCAGCCCTTTCCAACTCATCCTGTGCTGCTGGTGTTCTATCTGAGGCTTGAAGAGAGGTTGAGAGAGCAGGCGTTGTTCAGCCTGGAGAAGAGAAGGCTCTGGGGAGGCCTTGTTACAGGCTTCCAGTACTTAAAGATGGCTTGCAAAAGAGATGGAGAATGGCTTTTTACATAGGCAGATAGTGATGGGACAAGGGGGAGCCATTTAAAACAAAGAGAGGAGAGATTTAAATTAGATGCTAGGAGGAGCTTCTTTGCTGAGATGGTGAGACACTGGCACAGGTTGCCCAAAGAAGCTGTGGATGCCTCATCTCTGGTAGGGAACCCAAGGGCAAGTTGGATGGGACTTTGAGCAACCAGGTCGAGTGGAAGGTGTCCCTGCCTAGGGCAGCAGGCATGGAAATAGATGATTTTTAAGGTCCCTTCCAAGGCAAACTCTTCTGTGATACCATGATACTAAGGAGTTACTACGGGATACTTGCTCACAGCACGACAGCTCTCTAAAAACCTTCGAGAATTGGCATAAGCACTAAAATCCTGACAGGTAACAATTTTATTGCCTGTCTTCCTCTGGCCTTTCCTTGGAAAATTTCTTATGTCTTGTTTTCCCAGACATGTCTTGTCAGGCATATGAACACTTAGGATTTCTCCTTAGCTTGTGCTCCCAAATAGATCATGTTCTTTTATCCTTTTTAGAAAGCTCTGTTCAGAAACAGATGTTATCTACAAAGGAAAGAATTGCATCTTCAATTTCATATGGCATGTCCTAAAACCACTAGTTTCCTGCTTTTTATCAAATGGTGAGTGAAAAATGTAAAACCACTGTTGCAGATGAGAGGTTGGTACTTTCAGTGACCTGCCCTAATCTCTTGGTTTACCTTTGGTGCAAGGAGAACGCACCAGAATTTATTTCCATTCTTACGTGCTCCCGCTGTTTTTTCTCTGTTCTTTCTGCCCACTCGTGCAAAACCACTGTGCACCATACGGATGTCAACTGAGTTGTCACTGAACATAACACATCAGAGGTTTTATGGGCTGTGCTCCATTTCACACTGGTAAAGAGCACAGAAAACCAGGTTTATTTATACTTACTTGTATAGAGAGCCAAGAGACTCACTTCACAAGCAGGTGGGCTTGCTGGGAGGAATAAACTAGGTTTTGATAGCTCTTTGAACAATAAAATCTCTTGTCTGCCGCAAACTCTATCCCCTTTGTATGCATAGATCCAGGTCAAGAGTGTGGATGGTCACTTAAGTGCCTCATAAACCTGCCTAGAACTTTTCATCTTGAGTTTTATATGGGATGTACTAAGAAGAGTTTTGCATGAGTGAAGCCCATATATACAAGTCCTCCATGCCTTATTAAAGTGTTTCTTTAAATAACAGAGCTCTGTGGAAGAAAAATAAAAAAAAAACCCAAACTCACAAAAAAAAAGCAGTTTACTAAAAGCCTTCTTTTAACCATAAAGACCACAGATATCAGTCATTGCCTAAAACTACTCATGTACATCTGATGTCTTACATTGATAATTACAAGGTGTTCTGGCAGAACAAGTACTAATTCTTTGCCATTTAATTCCTCAACTAGGGGCTAACCAGAACAAAAATGAGTTCTTTATGTAACTTAGGTGAGCAGATGTTTGGCTATTTTTGACAAGGAGATCTTGACAGTTTTACATATAGGGCTGGCTGATACTTAGCTGTCTCATTACCTCTTAAATGAGCTTGATCCTAACTGAATTTCAGATATATAACATAGCATAAACTATACAAATGGCATGACTATGAGCAAAAAGACATCTTTCTTCTCTTGGGAACATCTTGCATTGCCATCTTTCTAATAAGCCTGAAGATCCAGCTAGAAGCACTTAACTAACTGGGAGAAAAAGCATTGTTAGTATCAAGTTTTAATGCATTTTGAAGGAGCTCCTCTCTGCAGCTATTTTCAGAAAGCTCAGGGAGTGTCCTCTTTGCAATGAAGGATGCAGCTATGACACATTGCCAATTGAAAACGGGCGACTCCTGGTATTCTCTTATTCAGTAATATGCACATATGTATGTTAAAACAGTGACTCACTTTTGAGAATGGATAGAAAGCATAACCATGACAGAAGAGAGATTTCAAAGAGCAGGTCCGTATGTTTCTTCAAAGGTACTCTTTTTGGTGGTGGAGAAAAAAAGTTATTGCTCACCTTTACTGACATAAAATCTGCTGTGAAAATGAAAAGTAAATCTTTTTCTGCCCACAGGCAGGAACAGTTACCCAGTCAGGGGAGGTTTCTTTCAGGGATACTGAGTACTTTCTGATGGGATTAACTTTTTTTCTACAAAAGAGAAAAGATCAAAGCTTCGTCTTAAATATAGGTGAAGTCTGTCTCAGCAAGAAGATACAAAGTGTACTAATGCACAGTGTCCCTCACACGCAATGCAGTGCAGATGTATTCATAACCTGATGCAATCCACAGTTAAACTGGTAAATCTGCTTTCACTGATTGAAGTTAGTTGGACCTGGAGAAATGGCAGGAGTGCATTCCAGCACACAGCTTGTCCCACTGGATGCCCGCCCAAGGAGGCAGGAATACTGAATGCCTTACATCTGCACTGGGAGAGAACTGCAGCTTTATTTGGCTCAGAGTAGGAAGACGTGTTGGACCATCATCCTCTAGCTCTGTTAAAACATCTGATATTGATGCAGAATGAATGCACAGAAAGAAATTTTCCCTCACCATAGTCATGTCTGAGGTTTTGCAGCAAAGTAAAATCTTTCTCCAACAGATTTATTTGCTTCAGAGCAGTTCTGCAAAGAGGAGTGCTAAGGCACGTGCCATGTCCCAGGTGAAAAGTTTTGCTATTTTTAGTATCTGTCCTTCTATGATGTCAGGCAAGCACATATCATGCTGCTGTCACAGCACATACTCCATTTGTGTGTGTCAGGATAGCGGAGATGGCATGTTCCTGTGGGTGCTTGCTTCATGGCATGTCCTGCAATGCCATGACAGCGATGAGCAATAGGCTGCTTGCCAAGCTGACCTCAGGCCAGATCAGCTTAACATGCTGACACGAGCACTGACATCCAAAAATGCTTCTTGTGCTCCTAACCACTCCCAGGAAGAGACCAGAAGCTAATACCCAGAAATACATTGGATTATTCCAATTTTTGGAAAACCGGTGGCAAAAAATTCTGAATAAGAACTGAAAAAATCTGCAAAGAAATCTCCCATCACTATTCAGATAATCAGGCATTTGTTCTATATAAATATAAATGCATCAGCACATGCACACATATATCTACACAAGTATGATAAATACAAAAAATATACACTGAATTACAGATGAACACTGACAAAGAGTTAAGAAGGCATCTTAATGAAACATGCTTCCACAAATCTGGACATTTGGTTGTTTTTAACATTAATGTGTAATGAGAGTCAAGAAAAATGAAATGACAGGTTCAGTTTCAAAACTGGCCAGCTTTGCAAAAGGCAGTATTGCAAGCACAAATAAATTTTAAAAAGGATATACAGTAAATATACAACAGCCATATAACACCTGTGTACACATTTTGGAATAAGTAGGGTGTTTTCCCTTAGGAAGACACATAGAATAACTTACTATTATAATACATATAATGCTTTTTTCCTGAATACATTTGAAAATATTTACTTGTGCTTCTGTATGCTCATTTTAGAAGCCTCATCTTGGCCTCAGGTTGTAGCCAGGTCATGATGATCTGAAGATGTTTGTACCCCTAAACTGCAATAGCTTGAAGTGCTACCAGACCACAGATCTTCTTGTGCTCTACAGATGGAGGTATGGTATGCTGCCAGTTTTTCTCTAATATTCAGTCTCTCCTTTGCTGTACTTTCAGGACATCTTGGACACAATTTTTTACTTAAATTTTAAGGCAAGTAAGGGTCTATATAGTGTGCTTTTCTACCTAACACACATCACAGCTCTTTACCTAACAATTTCTGTACCAGACTCATAACCTTTGTGCTGCAGCATCTCTCTGGGAGAGACACTCTCGATTTCAAAATGTCAAATGATATGCAATTATTTGCTGAGCACTATCATGAGTATGATATAAAATGTGAAACGAACCCTGCTCTTTTACGCAGGGAACTCGGCATATCTTCGGATCAGATTGTAACAATCTATTTCTGTATCTGAAAAATCCAAGGGAAACAACTGGATTGATCAAGCTAGAGCACAAGAATTGGAGAAACAGACTGTGCACAAGATGCTATTTTTTGCTGTCAGTTCCAGGGCCCTAGAAATGGTTGCATGTATAAACACGTCTGCTTGTCATAGATCACTCCTGTGTAATGAGGCAAGCAGCACATGGTGCTATGGAAATTTAAAATGTGCCAAGATGAAGGAACTGGCACCAACACACAAGCACAAAACTAGTCATGCAGATGATTACCAAACAATGCTAACTGGAAACTTAAATATGAATCCTTTTTATTAAAAAAAAAAAAAAAATCTGTTTTCTGTTTACTTCATTGTAGCCATGGGTTACTTTATGAACACATATATATCACAATTACAGTGAGTGCTGATGGTAGAAGTAATTCCTAAGGGCAGGCTCTTTATACAGGGACTAGACTTATATGCAGAACAAGGCAGTTCCGATCAGAGACAGAATTAGAAAAATTGGTAGTAATAACAATAATAATGCAATGAAAACAGGCAGGTTTGGTAAACTCTCTTATTCTGTATTTGAGAAAAATTCCAGGTGATGTCTCCATGTTTGAAGATGTGAGTAGTGATTTTTGTGTTCCACAAATGGTTTGTGAGGCTGCTAAACAAGCAACCAATGCCACTGTACAAACTGTAGAGTTAAAGGAATAGGCAACTTGCACAAAATTTGAGCCCATCTTCTCAAAAAATGAATGAGGAAAAGCACCCTTTCTCCTTTAAGACACTCATGCTGAAGTTCTCCTTCCCTCCAGATTCACTTGTCCTTCTAAATTCTCATTTTTCCTGGTTTTGCAACTCTGTTATTTCAAACTTGAACTCCCTCTGTCCCAGCATCCCATTTCCCTACCTCTAGACAACAGAGTTGCTACTGAATGTGTTCCTCCTCCAGCCAGAGCACAACACAGACCTTCCTTGCCATGTACCCATGCAATTGGGACAGGCCCACAGCAGAGGAAACACATTGTCCCAGGCTTCTGATGGCCTTGGACTGCTTGCTGCTAACTCCATAAGACCAAAAACGTCAAAAAACTGTCCACAGTTTCTTATCTCTTCCTAGAGAAATTACCTACTTGACTGTTGGACATTCAATCACTGAAATTTAAATTGTGTATTAGAGATGTTTTTTCCCCTTCCAATATGTTATGTTCAGAGATGAGATAATTCAGGGTTCTGAATATATAATCTCTGGGGAAATTCTTGAAGGCTTTTATAGCATTTTATTCAACCATTGATTTTTAAAGAGCTGGTTATCCTCAACAGATTGTTGCTAAAGTCAAATAAGAGGTCACTTGGTCTGTTCAGCCTGGAGGAGACTGAAGAGAAACCTCACTTCAGTTACAACTTCCTCTTGAGGGGAAGAGGAGGGGCAGGCACTGATCTCTTCTCTGTGGTGAGCAGTGACAGCACCCCAGGGAATGGCCTGAAGCTGTGTCAGGGGCGGTTTAGGTTGGATATTAGGAAATGGTTCTTCACCCAGAGGGTAGCTGGGCACTGGAAACAGGCTCCCCAGGGAAGCGGTCACAGCACTGAGCATGACAGAGCTTGAGAAGCATTTGGACAATGCTCTCAACTACATGCTGTGACTCCTGGGGACATCCTGTGCAGGGCCAGGAGTTGGACTCGGTGATCTGTGTGGGTTCCTTCCAACTCAGAATATTCTATGAGTCTATGTCAAGAAGCTATGGTGACTTAAAGGAAACTAAAATCTGCAAAGCACAGTGTTTCCAAAGAAACTCTATTTAATAAGGTTCTTATTAAGGCTCTTTCTCTTCACTCTGTTCTAAAGTCTTGCAGAAATATATGTTGTGTGCTGTAAAAAGGTGTTTCCCAGAGTGAACATTTCACATTTATTTGGCGCTGATGAATAATCTCCCAAAATTGCCTGACTACTTTGCAGCCAAGGATCATATACGTGTGCATGTACGCATTTGTACATTTGCATGTACTTATGCAAGGCTGCAAGATCGCTGCATGTGTTTGATGTCTTAGCACTCAGCATGTGTGCAGCTTCATAATTTATAAGCTTCGTATAAATTTTCTAACCCCTAAACAATCATTCCAGATCAGTGCAGAGATGGGGTGTTTGGTTCATCTAGATTCTTTAAACACATATTTAGTGCCCTTAATATTGCTAGTGTAAGTTTTAGTTAAGCCTGGACATTTTAGAGCTATTACATGACAGGGCATTATACATCAGGAAAATGGAGAAAAGCAGTTACGTGGATTTTTATTGCTCTGTAGGTGCAGGCTCAGGTATTTGTACTTCGTTGATGCAGTTTTTGGGGAAGACGATTTAGCTTTCAACAGTGACCCCTTCTGGTGCGCGCAGGGAGAGTCTCCATGCGTCACAGACTGCCCCGATACCATCATTTCTAATATAAAATACTTTGCTTGTAAAAATTATTACTTTTCAGTCGTCTTTTTGAGGAGCATAAGTAGAAAAAAAGAATCTGCCATAAAGGCCTCTTTTCCTTTCTGACCCTGTGTTATTAAGACATCTCCGAGCACTCTTGATTTTTTTTTTTTAACATGAAATGTCATTTAACAAAGATCAATGCCTCTTAGCAGAGCTGCATTACTTAGAGAACAGGAATCAATGTTCAGTCCGGTGCTAAACATAGAAAAGACTATAAGTAGGGGTCTCAGGCAATAACACCTGTCAAACAACTAATTTTCTTTCTGAGGGTGAAATACTGGAATTTTCATTCTTGCAAATCCATTCCTCCCTTCCTCTCTTTTGTTTCTTTCTTTCTGAAGAGCCCTAATGCCATTTCAGATTCGCCTTTCAAGACCCTTTGACTGTAATAATTGGTGCTGTAGAGCTTTTAGTCTCTTCTGTGGCTCTGAAACAGTCTTCATCTATTTATCAGGCAGGGGCCTGTACTTTTTATTCAGAAGGGTTATAATCCCAGTACTGCAATGAAGTTTCAAATACATATAATATACAACATAGTCACAAATAAAAATATTGAGCAGATTCATACTTGCTGCAGTCTTCATTTTTGCAGACTGCTAGCTTGTCCACTAGGCATGCCACCATTTCATTTCACTTGATAAGCCTCTAAAATTTATGCCTTTCTATATGAAAAAATTGTTGTTTCTTCTGGACTGGCACAAGAAATTCTGTCACATTCCTCTGTGAAGTGACAATATTTCCTCATCAGTACAGCTTTGCTTCCTCGGTGTTCTTCTAGCATTTTGTTCCATTTTTTTCTAGTTTGAGTGGGGGTTTTTTGGCAAGGGGTGGAGGGGCTGATCTAATTAGATGTGGTTCCACTGAGAACACTTTACAGCTTGTGATATTGTAGAGCTTCTTTTTAGTTCTACACGCTGCAATACACTTGTAAAATCATAAAACCTACCAGGAGCTGCAATCAATTTAGTTATTCCCCTGCCCTGAAGCTGAAGCAGCACCACCACAGTCACTACAGCCAGGTAGACATCCAACTTGCTTCCACAGACCTATAGGGAAGAGCCCCCCACCCCCAAGATGGTTTCTTCTGGGGCTTGGATAACACCATTAACTACTCCTGATTTCCAAGCAGATTCTCCCTTACTGTTATTTAACACTGCTACGCTGTCAGTTTACCCTTCATGGATGAAGAAGAGAGGCATCTACCTTTTAAGTGACTTGGGTTCATGTGTCTCATATGACTGTAGTTCCCTCATAGTCATCACTGCATCTCAAGCTTGATCTCTGGGAATCACAACCAGGGAAACACCCCTGGTTGGGAGACAGAGAGCCAGCCAGCAAAGCACATGTGAGACACATGAGCAATCCAGTAGAGGGATGGGTGGAACTGCTACCTCCTGTCAGCTGAGGTGAGTTGGTTGTTACAGAAAGAGCTGTGACAGTGTTTCCCTAGAAAGAGTCATCCTCCATTTCACATGAAGGATGAATGTTTGTCACCCTCCTTGAACTCTGCTTCTTTCATATTTTGGTCTCTGTTTCTCCGAAGTTGTATGTTTTCCCACTTTCCTGTTGTGGATATCAGAGCCTGTCTCTGAGGTCTACAAGGTTGCTCTTTGCTGACAGCTATGAGCAAAGGCTAGAAGCCCAGACAAGTGATTTCAGTGGAAGCTGAAAGGTATTGCAGCTTTTTGGGAGGCCAGGATGGGCCAGGAAGCAATGAGCAGTGAGGACAAGCTGGATGGGATACACCTTTTAACTGAGGCAGGGGAGAAAGATGCTAATGGGGAACACTGTGTAAGGCCTGTAACAGAAGGTGTTGCCATGGCTGAGACTAAGATGAGACCGGAGAACTGGGAGAGCTATGGCTGGGCCAGAAAAACCTGAAATGATGCTCCATGAGACAAGTGATGGGACTAGATGGGACAGAAGGGAAAGGCAGAGCTGTTGATACTCCTCACTGAAACCCTCAGACTGGCTTGCTGTAAACTGTTGTAAACTGGCTGCTCATGGCTTACTGATTACCTTCACCGTGCAAAAGAGAGTATGAAGATGAGGATTACTTGTTCTCTGTTTCTCAGCTACTGCAGGATTAGCTTTTACCCAGACTCTTTCTTTCAGGATCTAATTCCTCTGCTGGGAAAGAGGAAGAGCAGCATCTCCTGAGGATCCTGTTAAAAACATTCAGTTGCTTCCAAAGACTATTACACGGCTTACTCATGCATGATAGAACCTAACAGCCTCTTTGCCATCCACTGAAGTTTATTTCATGACAAAAAACATGTGGGATGGATGGTCTTTACCATATTTAATACTGGTAAATCCCCTGATGCATATTCTTTTTAATATCAGTAGGCCATGTAACTCTGCCACAATACTCCCAAATTGGAAGTATGCGGAGGTTTGGAAAGGATAGCAATGCTCCTTGTAGCATTATTGATGATGTTTATAGTACCTCCAGAGCACCAAGAGCACTGTTTCAAAGTGTCCTTTCCTGGTTTTAAGGTCCAATGGCTTCTAGGGTTCAGATCTCATTATTTTTCATTGCTTTCTTTCAAAAGGGCAGTCGAACAATTTATTAAAAAAATAAATAAATCAATAAGGCAGAAGAACAGTTTGAATACAATCAAAAAATACAAAATAAAAATTACTTGTAATATTTTTCCTGGGTTTTATTGCTAGCTATGTGAAGATTTCCTTGCTCTGCCTGCTTATCAAAGTCACTGCATTAGACTATGGAGCATAAAAATTTTTAATGGAAAGCCCCTAAAGAACAATCACTGCCAGAGCATTTTTGTACTGAATTATACTCACAAGAAAAAATATAAAAATGGGTGAACCCATACATGAAAATTTGGATCCAGAGTTAGCTTTCCACATCTTTTTCTTCAGGTTGTCTGACAGTGAATAATTTTTAATCAAAGATACACAAAAATTAAAAACCAAACAGCATTAATACCATACAGATTTTTTTTTTCACTCTTACATTTCAGTGCCCCTGATTCTGCAGTACACAGAACACAGAGGACACAGGTACCCAGATGACCACAGCATCTGGAAGGTCAAGGTGATCTACAAATGTGAAAAAAATGCTTCTTAAAAGTACAGACTACAAAATTTCCAGTGCCCAGTTCCAGAAACACTCAACTAAATGAGGGCTGAAACACAGGTGACATGATAAAAATGTATTTCACCAGCACTCTGACACTCTTCCCAGTACAAAGTAAGCACTTATGCAGTGAGTAAGTGCAGAGGTGTTTCCACTTACATGAACCCTTCCAAAGGAGCCTCATGTTTAAGACATTACAAGTTAAGATCTTTTCTCCCCTTTTTCAAGTTTTTGCTCTGTTATCAGATGTATTATAGTTCTTGCTCTTTGATTCCTTTTTCGGCATCACTCTGCATCAGAACACAGTGAACCTGTCAATAATCTTTCTAGTTGGCTGACCAGTCAGTGGCAGCCAGCAATTTCACAAATGAATCTGTTTAATCAAGGTACCTAAGGTGAAGAAGGTACTTACAGAGCTTTGCAGGAGAGGGAGGCTGACTTGTCACAGCTGTATTATTCTTAAATTGATAAGAGCAGAGTAACTTGAGTCAAGGAGGAAAATCATTGAACAATAAGTCACTGAAGTACTTTGCTGAATCAGGTTTTAAGTGTGTACTCAGACACAGTGGAAATTGTCCATCAACTGAAGTTTGGGCGGAATGGAAAACTTTTCAAAGTTTGTTACATTCTTAACTGATCTCATGAAGAGCCATTTGCTGATTCAGTGCTTAAGACCTGGTCTCCAAGCTGCCATGCTCCCTACATTCCCACATAAATATTTTTTATCCATGTTTAAAGCATTCGGGGTCAGTTTTTTTCCCTCAACAAAAGGTATCTGGCAACATTACTAATATTTTTCCAGCCTTAATAGTGTAGTTGTCGGTGTTGTTGCATGTCGTAGCATGTTTCTTTCTTATGACCTGTATGCAGTCTTCTGAACATTCTGAAAAGCCCTCTCTCCCCACACCTGCCTGGCATTAACACTCCAGAGTGCACACAACCATGGGTCCCTGAGGCGTTGCATGTGCACCCTGACACTGCTCCACCAAGCCTCCAGCTCCACTCCCATCACCTTGTGCAGCCTGGCAGGGTACACAGTACAAACTGATAGCATAGCAGCCATTCCATGGAGATGATTTCAGATTTAATTGGATGTGTATGTAAGACTGAACCCACCTGCCTCCCTGTATAAAACCAAGAAGTCTTGGATAGAACTATGCCAGAAGTTGTAAAGAGAAACCATGCTGCTCTTTGAGAAATACTGTGACCCTCTGTCACATGGAGCCCTTCAGAGGAGGGCTGTTCCTTCCAAAAAGTCTGAAAGAGTGTTACTAAATCCATTATTTCAGAAGCCATCGTTTTCTTGCACTATTTGTTCCATGCATTTTTCATCTTCATAGCTCTCCCTTGCACTTTTATAACTTGTACTAACACCTTCTAAGCCTGGTGATGGAGAACTAACTTTATGCCACAGAACTAATAAGCTCAGCTTGTCTCAACTGCCAAAAAAATGGCTTCAAAAAAAGGATGTGGTTTTCTCTGAATATAACATAGAAAACAGTAGGGAAGGATAAGGACTATTTAACTAATGGATGATAATGCAAATTACTGTGACAGTCTGTTTGCAGACTTAGGGAAAATCATCCTGATAGATCCCAGAAATTCCTTCCCTTTTGGAAGGATTTCTTTGTCAGCATGGTGTAACAAATCATCCCCCCTCCTTTTGTTTCTTTTTCTCAAATGGAAGATTACAGTACTCTACACAGTTTTGTAGCAGGTGGGCAATGCAGCAAATGAACAACTGCAGAATTAAGAGAATGATTAAGTCATTTTGCAAATCAGATGTGTAGATCTTTTCAGCCCATGAAATTTTGTAACACACTTATGTCACCAGTGCTTATTATCCCATTGCTGTTGTGCCCCTTGGAAGCCATACTGCCCTTGTGCTTCATACCAAAATCTTAGTATGACAGAGAGCTACAGGCCAGGTAACCCAGAGGGAAATAAATTTCAGAATAACTCACAGATAGAAGACAACAGCTGTTTATGATGGCTGTCATTGCCCCCCTGCAGTATAGGATGGAGCTTGGTTTGCAGAGAGACTGAATCAAGCTGAGTGCTGTCTGCAGTGGCCCTGATGGTCCACCTTTCCCTGGTGAAGCTTGCTCATTTGTCATTCTGCCAGCTCAGTTCCCCTTTTTCATATGGTATTCCAGGATGGGCATCACATTCCTCCCCCAAACTTTACAGTATTTAGAAAATACTGTGTTACTCATATAACTGCCCATTAACCACTATCACTGTCAAACAATCAAAACCTTCTGAGTACTTTTTAAATCACTCAGTTACAGTAGGATTGAAGAGAGAAAGTGCTTCATTTACATCTGAACTGAGCAGCCACCCTCACATAAATGGTGCCATACACCAGGAACTCCAGTTCTAGCTGACATCTGATGCCACCAAGCCCTCCTTTGGGCAACAGGGTGGCTTGGCCAGGACCATGCTGGAACAGAGCCAAGGGCAGTTCCTAGATCTCTGCAGGGCACCATAGCATATTCACTGCTTTCTGTGGTCATGATGAGGGTGGCTCCTGGGCTTACCACCCAGGATGTTACACAGAAACAGCCAACATTAAGAACACAACCATAGATTTACCTACATATCGACAATATGAGTCTCAGAGGAGAGAAAAGGCACCCTCCTGTTAAGCAAGAACAGTAAGTGCTGAAAAATTAAACCACTTCACTGCTAAGTCAGAATAGTCCTTTAAACAAATAAAATCTACCTTCTCCATTAATGTTTAATTGTTGTACAAGAATTTGTCTTCTTTTTGTATTGTTTCTGTGCAAAAGTCCCCTGTCTTTACTTGTTTGCTGATTTTTGCTACAGATGATATACTAATACCGAATTTACATATAGATTAAATACTACCTTGAAGCTTATTTACCCCTTGATGAGGAAAACCAGCAGAACACCATCTGGATACATAGGTTCCATTAAGACTGTTTGGGGGTTCAGTTTTGCTTGGTCGGTATCACAAACTGGACTTTGGAAAAGTGATGTTTTCATATCTGTTCAGGTACAAAGCACTATTTCAGATACCAGCCAACAGTTGTTAGTACTTTAGAGTTTAAAAACTGTGAGCCTTGTTGTGGCTGTTATAAATAAAGTATGTAATTTGTGCTATTATGTATAAAACTGGAATGTAATCAGACCCTACAGAGACCGAGTTTCAAAATCCCTTCACCAGCCTGGCTGAGAGGAAAAATTTCACAACACTAAAAGTATTTCTTTCACAATAAGTGAGGATTCCACCTAGGTGGGGTTGGATCTTATCACCAGGACATTTGTACCATGACGACTTGATCACCACACTCTGATATCTACATCACATCTGATAAGGAATCTGGACATTCTGGAAATAAAAATAACTGTTCCAGGAACCAGAGATGGCCCATCCATCAGCAGAGATGACCCACTCATCACCCAGGATGGACAATTCATCAGACCCAGGAAAGGCTTTGTGCAGCCCAACTCCGGGACAAGAAAACTTCATGAATACGAGAAGAATAGAATTAATTCAGACTCTGCCCAAAAAACTGTATAAGAAGGGACCAGCCAAAGCAGCATTCGCGAACTTGGGAGGTCTGGTGCGATAGAGATCAGATCTATGAGTGTTCACCCAGCTCCGACCCCGGGCTCGGAGCTGCTTTTCTCCATCGTGGCTTTTGAAACCGATATTTCGGTCGCATAATAAATGTCATTTCTTTATAAATTTTGATTGGGCAATTTTGTTTATCATATGGTTATCAAAAATAACTCAGTTTGTTCTTAATTAATGCCTCATTAGCTTCAGCATGTATTATGAAACCTTCCCTCTCCCAATTCCAGACTGAGAAAGGGGTTGATCAATAGTTAACTCATGTAAGCATGAGTTAACTATTAAGAGACAGCAAATGTTAATCACGAAACCTGAGAAGCAGGATTTGCCTTAATCTTGTCAAGATAAGATTTTCTGTTGAAAACCAGCACAGAAACCACTGAATCATCCAATAAAGGACTGCATATGCTCCAGAAAGGTAGAAAGTGCACTGTGAGGAAGACTACTGATCTTCATCAGAAAGACCCCCGAGGAAGAAGAGGAGCCTTCCTCAACCTGACCACCAGGGCACACAGCGCATGTGTGGCACGTATGCTAATGATGTTCATGACTTCTGAGAAGTAATTTGTATAACCACCCCTATCCCAAGGAATGTGATGAATATTCATAAATTTAACCCATAATACTGGGCTGTATGGACAGCTGTGCGTGTGTATTAGGAGGAGTGATATCCCACACACCTGGCACCAAATAAAGCAAATACCCGCTTCTCTGACTCTGTCTCTGAAGTGTCTCTTGGCCTGGTTTGGGGTGATTCAAGCCACTGTTAGCCGAATGTGTGTTCAGATCTGGCAGCATGAAAACAGCCCACCCTGCCTCCCTCTTTCTCTTCCTCAGCTGTGCCTCCCAACACTAAATTAAAAAAAAATCCCTTTTCCATTAGTTTCTTAAGGAAATTATTAAACTTTTATGTATTGATTTACAGACATCTTCACATCTTCTGCCATACTTTAGACTTCATTCTTACAGAAAATTATATATCTTTTATCAACTCTGACTGCTTTTTTCAGCTTAACAAGAATAATAAAGGGAACAATTGCTGAGAATGAAAGCGGAATATATGGTGTTCCTAAGCCTACTAATTTTCTTTATGCTCCATGTATTATTGGAACTTTGTAATCAGCTGAAATGTGTCTTCACTGATGTTTTTTTCTGTCTTTTCTTAGAAAAAGATGATGCGTATTTTCCCTTTCTGAAGAATGTTCCAAGCAGAGCATGGACTGCCCTTGTAAATGCATTTCAGGTTGTCAGTGTGCTGTCATACATGGCTCTGATGGAAAGGTGAGCTTGAGGCCCTGACTGGGGCACGTGGCAGCAACCTACTCCTGACAAGGGCCAGCCCTGCCATCCCCAAGCACCAGCACCCTCATCACTCGCTGGCTGATATTAGTGACATTAAGAGATTGTGCTCAGTTTTGACACACAGATGAAGTGCATGCCAGTGGACCTCTAGCTAGCCATTATCATTCCTCTCTAAGTTTAGGTCTAGACTGCAACAGCTAGTGAAAGGAGGGTACTCGTACCTTCACAAAGAACAAGAACTCAGGCTGAAGACATTTGCATGTCTGATGGCACAGAACTATAGTCATGGCTGAGCACCCACAGTTCAACAATCCAATACTCACTTTTTAAATTAAGGGATACCTCCTTCACAGCTAGATCAGGTACAGCACACTGTGTTAAAAAAATTGGATGAGAAAATACATTCTGTCAACTAAAGTGGTATTTTTTAATTGTGTTGAAGAGGAGATATAACCTAAAACTTTATGAAAAAACAACTTTAATGATTTGTACATGTTCCTTCACAGGAATGTCTTTAAAAAGGGTTGTGTAATTGTGTCTCGGTTTTGGAGACAGAACTTCAGGAGGAAACACTCCAGAGTGTCTCCTCCAAAGGGAAAAGGGCCTCCCCTTTTCCTCTATCAATGAGACAAATGGGTCACAAGAACTGAAAGTGGGAAAAAGAAAGCAAACTGTTTATTAACACACAAACAAAACAGGGTAGAACAGGATAAAAAAAAAACCCCTCAAAATCCAACAAATTCCCAGAGAGGGAACAAACACGCGGGCTCGGACCAGCCGGGGCCACCCTGTGGGCCCGCCGGGGCCACCTGCAGGCTCCCCGGACTGGCGAAGAGGGAAGGGAGGCAGTGAGGCAAGGGGAAGGGAAAGGAAAAAGAACAAGAAAAAAACCAACAGAACCTTTTCCCAGCCAGCTGGAACACAAAGGAAACCCAAAGAGCAGCACAGCGCTCCTGGCACACTCCCTCCGGAGCCCCCAGAGCCCCCGAGCCGCTGGGCCCGGCCGTTCATCGGCCCCGCACTTGGTCCTGTGGCCCCAGCCCCGGGTCCAGCTTAAAGAAACAGCGCCTTGGGCATTGAGCGGATGGGTAAGGAATAAAGCCGCTTCATAACATCACCCCAGGACAAACTGGTCCTCCAGCATACGCAAAATCATAGGTTTAGAGCATCCTTAAACCCCAAGGCATTGACTGAGCCTATAAGCTTGAACTACTCACTTGGAGTAGTTCACCTCCAACAGCATCATTTGAAACATTGGGATAAATCAAACAAGGAGAAAGAGGACATTAAAAGGCACATCAGCATCATAAAATGACTTTGTAGAGGGTTCTTCACCGTCTACAGTGCTCCCAGAATGGCAGCACTTAGAGCTCACTTGGGATGACTGAAGGAGGATCACTTTTCTGGGAAACAGGAGTAAGGAATGTAGCCGCATTCCTTCCTAGCTCTGAAGACACAGGTAGGGGAAGCAGCTCTCACGGATGTTCTCTCCTCCACACCTCAGTCAGCAATAACCTTCTTTCTTGGCTTGTTTTGTGATCCATCACAGCCTACCTAGGCCTCTGAAAGATGCTCCCCTGCTTGCTGCCACGAAACAAAAGGCATTACAGCAGAGAGGACAGGAAACATATTAAACAGCTTTAGTTTTTTAAAAAAATGTGGTTGTTTGTTGTTAAGGTCCACAAACATTGCTGAGAAAAAGGCAAGTATCTAATGCAGAAGACAGAATGCACAAAAGAACACAGTTGGCTATACCATATTTTTCTTTCTTCATTGTAAAATGGAAGGTATAATAAAAAAATTGTACCTTGCCTCTTCAACACAGTGTTGAATCCTCAAGTTGTATCTGGTTTCATTACTAGTTTCATTAAAAAATAACTGGTTTCATTAAAATCTTTCCACCGAATATCTTTTAAAAATATAAATGTAACCCTTTCAGCTATCCTTTCTTTATTCCGTTCAATTTGGCACACATACGTGATGTAATTTTTTAATACCATTCACTGTGGATCCGTTATGAGAGCAGCAAGGGAAAACTTCACTGTAGAAATAACCATTTTTTGCTGCAGAGATTTTTTTCTCAGTTGTCTGATCTCTTTGATTTCAAAAGAAAGGCCATGAGCTTTATTTTGAAATGGTTGCTGCCATTTATGCCGTTTAGACAATATACACACCCAATCCAAGAAAAAGGTCAGTTGAGTCAGCAAGCAAGCTGGTTATCGAGCTACTAACTCATAGCCTGTATGTGCAAGCAGTTAAGGAATAAGGATTTTAAATAATGAAGCTGTGATTTCATTACAACCGCTGCTCACTAGGGATAAAGGAAGCACTCCGATGCTGATCACTTAGAGACAGACAGACTGGCTGACTTGGGTGCCTATAGATGGAGTGAAGTAATCCCCTAGGCAATGACATGTAACTCTCCAGCCACCACCCTCACTCCTTAAAATTCTCTGCTTTCCACATAGTATATTACGCCTGCCTCATCCTGAAGCCTCCAGCTGACTGTGTCATGACAATGTTTCCCTACTGATAGAGCATATTTTATAGATCAGACCATACTGTGATTTTTTGATAGTACTGTCTCTGTAGCCTTTCCTTAAATGGGTATTTTTTTTTCCCCCCTGAGTAAATTAGGTATTAGTTTGTGACACAAAAACTCAGCTTTTTAAAAGTTATGGCCTAGAATTGCTGTTTTATTTCCACCTACTAGTCTCCGCAGCTACTAGGGTACTTTTTCTAAAGACCTTTTTTCCTGTTGAGTGAGGGGACAAGAGTTACGGCAAGAGCTGCAAAAGCCTCTAAAAGGATGACTTTTGGTGCAACTTGGGTACTGAACTACTGCTGTCTTGGAAAATGTCTCCCTTAATGACATGCTTTGGCATCTGTTTTAATTTTAGTTGTGCTGACATAGCAGAGAAGATTTTGTTTTCCTTCATTTTTGTTTTCTCTAGGGAGTTTCCAGAGAATACATACAGCACTCATAACCTTCTCTTACAACACCTGTGAGATGGATAACACTAGCAGCTCCTGTATTCTTTCTATACCTCTAGTCAGATCTATTAAGAAGACTTTTGCTTAGTCTTTGAGAAAGCAAAATATTTCTTTTTTTACTGCCATCCTGAGAAACTGGTTATTTCTCTGCACCATACTGTGACACTGCCTTCAGTCACATCACTCTAGAAAGCATCCATGTGTTTTTCTTCTATTATATTATGGTACAAGAAGATTAAAGTTACATATTTCATTTAAGGTGATGTTTAGTTTCACATGTTGCTAATCCAGAGCATTTATGCCCAACTAGATACTCAGGAGGTCCTATCACTTAAAGTTCTTTCAACTATCTTTAGAAGAGTAATGTTCATTTTTTAGAACTAGCTCAAATTAAAACCTAAGTCATTGCAAGTCGCATGAACTGTGAATCACAATCTCCATGACTGTAAGTTTCCAGTCGTACAGGTGCTGAGTTCTCCTTCAGAGCTTTCTGAAGGGAAAGGATGTGCATTTTCTAGCTATGGAGGGGTCTGCATTAAAAAGAGAGCGCAGTATAGGAATAGTTCTGAATAGCACTGGTACTCAGTGCCATGCCTTTGGTATAAATACCTAGAAATAAATAAGCAATGCATCCAGATCTTGCCTGAATTAGGCACAAAACCAGTGCAACTATATAATGACAGTGTGACCTCAGATGGCATTTTGTCCACATAAAGTAGTATTTTAAAACAATATCCAAGGATGACTGAATTGCATTAAATCTAATACCTTTTGAAAAATACAAAATTTCATCCACATTTTGGGGTTTTTTGTCTTTTCATTCTCTTAACTGTTTGGGGGATTATTGATCTGATCTTGGATGAGACATACCCGGCACTGATTTGCATGCATGTGTAGCTTTTGCATCCTCTTTCAGTCTGTCTTCCTTATGTATTTCAGTCATACCAAGGGTTGAACATATGAGAACTATGCTGTATTTTTAGCTGGCCTCCCCACTTTGCTTCAAGAAATCTCAATATTAACAAAACCAGGATTTGGCCTCAAGGCAGGCAAGGACCACCCCTCGATTCCAGAGTACCTTTTCAAGAGCATTGCTTTTAAAGCCTCTTTTCTCCTGTATGGACTGACAAGCATGAAGTCAAAGCAGCTTTCCTTATGACAAAATCAGTGGGCATGTTGTATTACTCCTGTTGCAGAGAATGATTAAGCTCATTGTAGCCAAAGCAGAGGTTTGTGACACCTAGAAACTGAGAGCACACTATTTAGGGTATAACTAACATTAAATTGCCTTGAATCCAATATAAATGTAATTGAAAGTGTAACCAATAGAAACTCATAAGTATTTTGTGCCATTGTGATAGCCCAGACATACACAAATGTTGGGGTTTTAAGAGGTCTAGTTTTTTTCCTGTTAAAGGAATTTTCCCCCATTCTGTTACTAAGACGATAAATCGCTGGGTGCTTGAGAGCAAACAAAAGACCTGGCTACCCTTTTGTTTCACCTGGGTGTGGGGTCAGTTCGCTCTTGAGTTCGGAGAGAGAAGCTGAGCTGCTGGTTCTTTTCTTCTGCCGTTTTTCTTTTCTGCTGGAAACAACGCCGGGATCCCAAAAGCCGCTTTCCCTGCCCTGCTGGAGACCGGGCTGTGGCCGCCCTGCCCCGCTGCTGCTTCGAACTTTCGCTACGCTGTAGCCCTGCTCGCCCTGCCTGCGTGGACCTCCGGGGGTTCCCCATTTGGATACATCTGGTCTGTCCTCTGGGATCTGTGCTCGTCCCTGCCGCTCCAGCCTGCCGCTTCAGCCTGCTGTTCCCGAGAGTCCGGCCGGACACCGAAGCCAGCCGTGTGGGGTTTGTGAAGCCTTTGTTCCATCCCTTCCCGGGATCCCAGGCCACCGGTGCCGCGTGCTCCCCGAGCTCGCTCCGGAGCGCCCCCTGCAGCCGCGGGGGAACCATCGCACCTGCCCTGCTCACCGGGAGCCGCCAGCGCCCCTGCCGGCTGCGAGCGGAACTGCACCCGAGGGGAAAGGGCCTGAGAGCCGAGAAGGCCGGGACTGGGTTTGTGATTGCTGTTACTGCCATAGTTGTTGTTGTTTTGTTGGACTGGTTATATATATATATATTTATTTATTTATTTATTTATTTAGATAGATAGATAGATAGATAGATAGTAAAGAACTGTTATTCCTATTTCCCACATCTTTGCCTAAAGGCCCTTGATTTCAAAATTATAATAACTCAGAGGGAAAGGGGTTATATCTGCCACTTCAAGGGAGGCTTCTGCCTTCCTTAGCAGACACCTGTCTTTCAAAACCAAGACAACAAAACATAAACATTTTATGTATGTATCTGAGTAATGTGACCACCAGCAGGGGAAACAAGTACACATACAGCAACACACAGGAAGCATCCAATCAAGAAAAAATTGATAAATACAAAGACAGATACAAAAGAGATAGATACAAAAGGTTGCAGGGTGTAGGGCAACATGATGCTTACAAATGAAGAATGACTGACCAGAACCAAGGTAAACAGTAAGCAAAGTAGATGAGATCCCTTTTTCAGGAGGCAGGCAAAGAGCATCTTAACATTAGGCAGCAAGAGAAACAACAGAAAAGGAAGAGGACAGGCCCACATTATGACCAGACTTCCCTTATGGAAGAACTACCTAGCCTTATTGCCTCCACCTCCATACCAAGACTACCAAGGACTTAGCCATCAGACTTCACAGCACCACAATGCACAGCAGTGATTTGAGGTATCTATGCTAAAGACAAATAGTTTGGCATACATAGTAAAGATGATTAATATTGTTTAAGTATTAACCATTAGCACAAAATGACTTGTTAATGAATGTATTTAATAAAGGCTTTTGAGTTTAAAATTGGCCTGCTTTATCAGTCTGCTAAAAACTCCAATCATAATGATCTCTAATTCCCTACATGTAAACTACATATTTAGTTGCAAGATTACACTCTTTTTAGTTTTAATGATCACAAAGTAAGAATATGAACAGTTATCTTTTCTGCATGCTAGGGTAGTCAAATTAAATTTAACTCATCATTGCTGTGAGGGTAGTGTGCCTGAATCCTATTAGGACATGTGCCTCTTACTCAGTGAAAATTGTTAAGTAGAGGCAATTCGTATAGCAGTGCAAGCATTTTAATGACCAGAAAGTGGAAAGCTGACCAAGGCTCATGCTATTACCATTGCAGTAACCACATGTATAAATTTTTGGTGTAATCTGACTGCTGAAATGTTGTTTGCAGGACATGTCCTTCGCTGGTGTAAGTGGCCAAGCTCCATGGCAGTCCGTCAGACCCAGCTGAGGCACTGATCCCATGCATGAAAGTTAATGTTTTTTAGTTTGGTCACCTCTCAAATACTTGCTAGCAAAATGTACTCACTGAAAACCCTAGCAACTAACTTTCTGTCTGCCATTTTTAAGGTGTCACTTCTTACATATCTAGTATGGAACCTCCAGCTGCTGTCAACATACGCTCTATTTTTAATCAGCTCTCATTTTGCAAAATCAAATTCTTTGGCATATTAGGAAATGTGCGCATCTCACTGTCCTTCAGTAACTAGAATTTCACCTCCCCATTCCACTGTGATTTGTCTGAAGACATTTTTCTTTTGACTTCTGTTCATAAACTTCAAACAGAAATAGTAGTGACTGATTACAGGAGTCTTGTGTTTAGTCAGCAGTGCTGTCCATAAGCCCTAAGCATTTGACTTGCATATTCTTTCGTCAGATGCCACATCTTCAACATGACAGCAGAAGAATATAATCCAGCTAGTCTGCATCAGATGCCATTGTTATTACATCTGTGGGCTGGTGCTGTAACTGAAAGCCCTGTCTGCCTGAATGTTAGGCTTACCATTTTTGTGTGTTTACCTGAAAAATTGCTCAAGCATGCCTCTAACACTGCATACAGTTGATGGCTTTTGTCATTTTCATTTTAAAAATCTAAAAATAAAAATCATACTCTACTAGGTATTAGGAGACAATATCTTAAAATACTTAATAATGCACTCAAGGTTCAATTAAAAGTACACCTGTGACTTAGCAAGCTAAAATAGAATGATGTTATAAAATATCCCAAAATAAGGTTTCTGTGGAGATTAGAACCAGTTAAGCAATAGTAGGCAAAAGAGAGATTGTTTGAGTTTATAAACTGATTACTTCTTCCTTGTTTAGACTAAAGGGCTGTGGTTGTCCCATTTCAAACTCCACTGATAATGCAGTGAATTCTCAATTCCTACAATAACATATTAGTATACGTTCCATTAAGAATACACTTAGCATCTCTGATCATGCATTGATCATAATTTCTGTGAGACTTGGTAGGTGTTTGTGGATCTAAAACTTATGATTTTGAGAGACACTTGACATTTTGTCTGGCCCTTGGTCTCAGTGGGAGATAAGGACTGATTAGGATTCCTGCCTACTGGCTTGCTAAAGCCTCTTCTGCTTTTTTGGACAATCCTGTGTAATGTAACATGCAGGAGAAACCCTAGGCAATAACACTACATCATTTAAATCCCTAAGGATTCACATATGTCCTTCATATCTCATCGCATGTCAGGGTAGGCAACTGAGACCCTCCTAGGTACTTCTTTTTCTGATCCCAAGGATACCAGGTCTTGGATACCACACTTGCTCTACTACCTACTATATTTTCTGGGGCTTATATACATTGCTAAGATGGCTCATTTTTTCAGTTTACATATTGACCGCACCACTCCCCCATATATGAAATGCTTCTCTTTGTATATAGCTCATTTAAAAACATCCTTCAAACAAGCCAGCTTTCAGTGAAAGGCAAAGTAGCATCATAAATTCTAATAGCATAATTACAAATTTTCTTAATAAAGTAAGCAAGTGGAGCTTGGGCAGGAGGTTGTTAGCGCAGGTACTGAACACACTTAGATTCCTTATGTTTTGGGCTGCAGGCATTACAGAAAATCTCCTGATGGAAGAGTTTGCTGCCCATAAGCAGCTTTATTAGTTTCTTTGGGCATGGAAATGTCCTGTGATTGGACCACAAGACCTCCACTCCATCTGCCTATGCAACTTACGTCACATACAACTTCTTCCTCCCACCTGTGACTAAGGGTGATGCTTTTGCAGACTGAAGTGTCTTCACCTGTTAAGCAAAATATTTAAAATACTTTAGACACTGACAAAATGCTCAACAGAAATATTTGAATGGGAAAATGAAAGTGGCTCATTACCAGCTCTTGAGTGAAACCAGACATGACCATAATTAGTCACTGCAGGGTGACATTATGCTTCATGTGGCTGATCTCCACAGTCTTTGAGAAAGCTCAACAATTGCCAAATGTAGAAAACAGCATGGTGTGGCTTCTTCATTTGTGCTCTCCATCTTTAGCATTGTATACAATTTTGACTACATATATATATATTCTATCAGCAGAATAGCTTAACTGGCTTTTTGAATAAAGTGTCCTCTTTGTACAAGTTAGTTTTCTCAGATATGCTTATCAAGACTGGATTCATGCTTTACATGAAAACACCTGGAAAACTGCTCATTGGTTAGAACTTATGGAGTAAGGTTTGTCAGAGCAATCTTCAGAACTATAGCACACAAAACTCATTTGATATCAAGCCCTTTGAGATTTGAGACCCTCAAGATTTGAATCAAACCTTGAAATTTAATTTTTTTTTTTTGTTATTTATCAGTAGCTGTAGCTGGATAGTTATGGTTAAGCAATTGCACAGTGTATTTGTATTCTTGGCTAACATTTTATTTCAAGAAAAAGTGAAGACAATTCCAAGATGAATGAAAGCCACCACGATTGAAGTCAGGACTGATCAATAACTGGGGGAAAGGTAATTCCAGCAGTGGGAGATCCTGACCACCAACTCACTGACCACCTACTCAAAATGGACTGCAGACTCAAATGGAGGGAAGAATTGTGCCTGCAGACCAATTAGCATAAGAAGTGAGAGATATAATGAGCAAATAGGGAGTTGAGTATTAATTGATGAAAAAGCTATGGAAACAGTAAACAATGAATGTTGACGCCTTTGTTTCTTAAAATGTATAAGTAGTGTAAAGTTTAGATGATGCAGCTGCCAGCCTTTTGTGTGCTACCACCCATCTCCCTCCTTTGAGCACACTAGGATAAAAAAATAGAGAAACCTCAACTCAGTGTGTGAATTGGCACTGGGTAATGAACCCACATTCAGGACAAAAATTTATGTTTGAAGTTGCAAGTGGCAATCAATGAACTGGTGTGTTCATCCTCAAAGACATTTTGACAGATTTTAGCTGTAACACATGGGAAAACAGGCCAAGAAGGACCTACCTCACTTTATTCAATGATGTTCTAAATGGTATTGTGTCACAGAAATTCTTGGATCTTTTGAACACACTAAAATAACTGTTCTTTTATTCCGTCTCAGACAAGTGGAAGCTAGGTGATATAGTGGGGGGATTCTTGGTCTTTATTTTGGATATACATTCCAAAAGATGCCCTGGAAACTGAACTTTTATCTTCAGAAAAGGTTTAGCAATAAGCATGTCTAAACATTGTTTGAAATATCATCTCAGAGTGAAAGCATGAAACTTGTCATGTATTTTTAGGTTGTCAGCAGGGTTCCTCTAGTGGCCATGGGTGCTGATGTTTGACATCTAGACATTGGAAAATCATGCTTTGTCACATGCTAGGCCATGAAAATGACTCCCCAGACAGGACCAAAGGAGCAGATAAGAGCAAATGGAAGACTGATGGCCTTTTTGCTGAAAACCCTGAAGGTCAGCAGTACTCCACCTACTCCACCAGAAATTGGAAATCTCTGCTCCTCAAATTATGGTGATCCTTCTGTAAAGGGGATATCAAATGAAACCACTGTGTTTCTTCTAAATGACCTTCTTGTCTTAAACATTTCAAGCACATGGGGGCTCCTAATATGCTAGTTCACTTCATATAATGACATCAATGAATGCCAAGTCTTTGGCTCACATATGGACTTCTGTGGCAGAGGTGCTAGTTCTCTGAAGTAATTTCTTCTGCTGTGTATAAGCTCCCATGGCATCTGAACAGTAATTACAAGGACAGATTTAAACAACTGACAGTGGCAATGTTACTGAATATATCTTTGGCCAAGGAGTGTTTTCACTTCTGTGAATTCAAAAAAGCCACTAAAATTAAAATGTGTCTCTTTTTTAGCAGCAAGGAGAGATGGAAGTGCTCTGGGGCTTGTTAGCAAAAAGAAGAATCCAAAAGCATGGTGTTTTTTCCTTCCCTAGGTGAAAAGCACAGTGCAACCTATAGGTCACAACATACTGTTTCCTGTTTCTTCAGCTGCACTGTGGCACAAAACAGAGTGCATTCAAATTGAAAATCTTGAAAAAATAAACTTTGAAACAAGACCTTGAATGTCAGCTATGTGTGGTGGGTTGACCCTGGCTGGACACCAAGTGCCCATCAAAGCTGCTCTATCACTGCCCTCCTCAGCTGGACAGAGGATATAAAATAAACAAAAGGCTTGTTGGTGGAGCTAAGGACAGGGAGAGATTACTCACCAGTTAGTGTTACAGGCAAAACAGACTCAACTTGGGGCAACTAATTGAACCTGTAGGGTAACAGAGTAGGGTAATGAGAAGTAAAAATAAATCCTAAAACCATTTACCCCAGCTCTCCCTTCTTCACCTCACTCCCCTTTTTCTCTATTTCCTGCTCACCAGCAGCACAGAGAGATGGGGAATGGGGTCTGCAGTCAGTTCATCGCATGTTGTCTGCCACTCCTTCTTCCTCAGGGAGAGGTCTCCTCACACTGTACCCCTGCTCCAGCACGGGGTCCCTCCCATGGGAGTGAAAACTGCATGAATGTCCCCAGTATGAGACCTTCCCACAGGCTGCAGTTCTTCGTGAACTGCTCTATCATGGATCCCTTCTATGGGGTGCAGTCCCTCAAGAAGACTGCTCCAGCCTGAATCCCCCACAGGGTCACAAGTCCTGCCAGGAGCCTGCTCCAGCATGGGGTCTCTACTGCCTCACAGTCTTCTTTGGACATCCACCTGCTCCAGGCCTGGAGGTCTCCATGGGCCACAGATGGATCTCTGCTCCACCATGGACCTCCACAGGCTGCAGGCAGCTGCCTCACCATGATCTTCATGATGGGCTACAGAGGAATCTTCCCACAGCCGCCACCCCTGCAGCCCCCGTGGCACCAAATGCTTGCAGTGCAAACCCAACACAAACTGTCCTAAAGAGCTGTTCCTTACTCACCTCCCTCACTTCCTCTTAGAAGCACCACTGCTTTGAATTCTTCAGTGACAGGCATGTTATTTGCAAAGATTGACCTCAGATATCTATTTTAGTAAGAGATGAGCTTGTTCCCTGCCACTTTTGTTATGTTTCCTGATAGAACACAGTAAAACATACAAAAAGATATCTTTCACAAGTATTAGAATAGTGTGAAGATTGCAGATCCAGTGCTGCAGTGTGTTAGGTTTCTTGTAAAGAGCATTATTATAACAGGACAATAAACACAGGGCAATTCTCCTGCTGCAGTAGCCATGATGACTGATAAATTCCTTATAACTGTCTGTGAACAGGGAAACAACTTTCAAGATTTCTAAAATATTTTTTAAGGAAAATTTCTAATCTTACATGCTGATTTTGAATAAAAATTTGAAAATTTAATCCTTGCTTCCAATATTTGAGTTTACTTTCTCTGCCATTAATAAATTCTGAAAGAAAAAAAAAAAACAGTAGTGGGGAAAATGTGTTGCCTTTTGCCTTCAACAAATTCAATGCTTCTTTTGGTATTTTTAGGTTTTAATATTATCAGAATAAAAATGACTGTTTTCCCTCACTACTTCTCTGGAAAGAGCTTATTCTTCAGTACCTGAGTTTTACTTCTAATATTTCATATTTCTCTTACCCATTTCTGCCCAGGACGCCAGCTACTTTGTCCAGCATTTTCGAAAGAAAGCAATTACTAACCTCATCACTGAAAGTGTACAGATCTTACCCTTTGCTTGAAGATTTAAGAGATTTATGGGACAAATTCCTGTGGAGTTAAGTGTTACAGAAACGACAAATTCATGTCACTAAGTGCTCTTAGTGCCATATTTCTAGCCCACCAATTTTTTTGCTCCCTGGATGCATTACTATTTTTAGCTATTAATCCCAGCTACTCTCTCAGGCAAAACTCCCTCTGGAAATTTCACAATTCTGCCAAATAGAGAGAATAGAGACCCTGGTTTTGAGGTGTGTTTCTCTTTGTTTTTGAAGAGGAAGCAGTACTATATATTCTTTGTTGTTTCTATCCGAGTATTTTCTTATATTTCCTAAATATAAACACATCTGTTATACTTGATGTGGTACCTCACTGCTAGAACCAGTCTTTAAAAAAAATAAGAGCTTAGTCTGTTGATTGTTTTCAGCATCATCTAAAAGTACCACTGCTTTTTGTCATGAGGCAATGACAAAAGGCCACATCAGTCTCCTTTCAACAGGACACATAGCAAAGTAGCTTTAAAATGCCTGATAAGAATTTAATAATCCAAGCGGAAAATTAATGGCATGTTACCAGAAAAATGGACAAGAAAGTAAGGATAAGATTCTTCAGTTTAAAACAAAAAAAACTGAAAGCAGACCAAAGAATAATTTGTGTTCTTTAGACCTTTTAAATATTGGTATTTTTAACTGTCATGGACAATAGCGTAGATTGTTAACATCAACAGGCAGGAGATAACCATAGATATAAGGGGTGAATGTCCAAAACTAAGCTTCTGAATTATCAAGCACAGGTCTGCTATTTGCTAGCTAGAACCTGTATGAGCTTGTTGTAAAACACAGAAACACTCTGGATTAAACAGAAGTGGCGTGACTAAATCCTGCAATGAAGAAAGACACGTGCCATACCATAAGACAAACCCCTTAATTAGGAGGCAGATCACATGTGTTTCTACACATATTTAGATGAAGAAAAGCAGGTTTATAAAATAGGAAAAAGGGGAAATTCCTTGAAAATGAACCCAAAAAAGTGCCCAGAGGTGCTTGGGGATTTGGCCACTGGCACTCAAGATCAGTAACTGCAAGCACCAGAAAAGCACAAAATCAACACTTTTCCCCCAGCTCTCCAGGATGAACAGCAATCTTCCCAATGAGAAGAAAGTCAAGATTGGGTGAATGTTATGTTGGGAATGAGTGTGTATGCAAAGTTATTAAGGACAATAGTACTGATACCACCACCAGTTTTTAAAAACCTCAGTATCCCAACACACACTGGTTTTTTCATCATGCTCATGACAGTAATACATGAAAGTAAAGTAGAAATAAAACATCTAATAAAAATGCATAACTAGGTTATGTAGGCAGAAGATTCTGTAAGACACAAACCTACCATAAACCACTCAAAGCTTAACCAGTTGACCAACAATTAAAACAAGTATTTGGTGAATCACAACACATTTTTTCAGTATCACTTAGAAAGACTCTCTAATATTTGAACATACCAAACAAGATAATCAGGCCTGAAAGATAAGGACAGAGAAAACAAATATTGAAGTCAAGATGGAATGCCACAGATGTGGTCTGTTACCAAGCTTGGCTTGCAACACTTCAGAGCAGGATAAATTAAATGAGGTACAGAAAGTTACCAAATCTTTTCTCCAGTGAAAATAATTGTACACATTATGAGATAGAGTTGAATTGTACCCACATTGTTGTTCTAAGATAAAGTTGCCACTGACATCTGCAGTCAACATCCTGCACTGCCTCAAGGCAAGGTTCTCCTCCCCTGCAAATCTAAAGGAAATTTTGCCACTGATCCCAGGGGAAGTAAAAGCAAATGCAGAGAACGAAAAAAGACACAACGAAATTAAAACATCTCCACCACCGATATATTTCTGCAGCCCTCATTGATGTTCACGGTTTGCCTGCATATTGTGTCACTGTTTGTTTTAACTGCACGAGATGAATGAGTATCTGTAATCATTTAAGTATCATGAAATCCTATTTGTATTTCTAAAGTGACAGCACACACTGCTCAGAAGTCTTTATGTGTAGCTCAGAGGGCTTGCTAAATGCATTTGATGTGATTGCTAGCCAGTTCTGTGGATGCTTGAAGAGACTTAGTCACCTTCAATTGTCTTTGAATCTATGCAGCCTCAGACACTTCATCGTGTGTGGATAGAACTTGGCTTGCACCTACCATACAGAAAGAGAGACTCTCCTTCCAGCTGATTACAATAAACTGTTGAGCTGTATTTGGATTTTAACTACTTTCCCATATGAAAAGGCTATGTGACTTGGCAACTATCATGATCCTAAGAAACCATAATGTCTCTTCACTGCTCAGTTCAAGTGTTTGTAGGACTGGATCCTGGGTCACATGCAGATCTGGGAAATTCAAATATAGTATTTGTGCTGGAATTGCACACGATGGCAGCAAGGTGATAGGACAGGATTGCTGGATGATCAACTATGAGAGCAAGTGAGCCACAGGGAATGCCAAAGGTGGCAGTTCTTCACTGCCTTGCTGTCCAGCTGAATATACAACTATCCCTCAGTGAAGAACTGTTGCCATTTTCTGCTTAGAAATAACTGCCAGGGCCTCTGCTTAGGAGTAGGTGCTATGTGTCTTGTGGATCTAGGAAGACTTGGATATGCACCTTTAGTCTGGATAAGTGTAGTGGGATATATTTCTTTGGCCTTAGAGCTGTAGGAGAACAGGTGTAATAACTTTGTTTTGCTCAAGAGAAGGAAGAAAGAAGTTTACATATCTAAGAGTGCATATATATGTTCAGCATGAAATCCAGCTGATGAGTCTTCTGTCATACATGGATGGAAAAGCAGCAGAGAGATAAGCATGCTGCTCTTACAACACATGAATTTTGGTTACCATACTTTTGTCGGAATCAAAAATCAGATTCTTCAATGCCTGTAAAAGTCTCAATAATGACAAAAGAATTGTGGAGATTAAAATGAGCTACCAGTGAGACAATAAAGCTAGATAAATAGCTTGATAGCCTAGCTCAACATTTACAGCTTCATAAACTTGTGATCACCCTTCCGCTGGTGCCATTTCAGGCACAGAACACACCAGCATCACTGAGACTCTTTCAAAGTATTTTAACCAAAGAACTACATGTTCAAAAAACTATCAGAGCAACAAAAAAGACATTATCTAGCTTGTGGAATTGTCCCCTAACATTTTGAACAGGAAATTCTGGTTACGGTTTGTTTTGTTCTAGAAGTAGGACCACTGAAATCAGTGGCAGAGACGGACAACCTGACTTGGCCATAAAGCATGGGTGGCAGTAAAGCTATCTCAAATCAGTTTTTGGGGTTTTAATACAGAATGCTCTGTCACACACACCTGAAAAGGAGGAGTGACCAGAACTCTAAGTACGTGTGGAAGTGTTTTTCATCTGGAAATCAAAGCAACAATGTATTTTATCCAAAGTGTAATCCTGTGCTGGTTTTAAGGTTTCATGCTTTGGTTTTTACTCTTATAATGTCTTCTGCATTATAAATTGAAATACATTTAAGTGTGTGGCAAGTCATAAATATGCAATTAGACAGGACAGAATTTGGCTCTTCCAGATCCTCATCCTTTCAGTTACAAACCCATCTTTCTAATGTTAATTCTGTTATCAGATATCAAAGACATAAAATGTGAGAGTGATTGCTGGGATGCCTGTGAGGCCGCTCTTCTTGCTCCAACAGCCTGATAACAAGAAAGGATCAGATAGGAAGATCAGTGTAATGGTGAATGTGAATGGGACAACCAAAACTGTCTCAGGGGGGTTTTGTCCAAGACTGATAATGCTAAAGATTAACATAACAATCAGATGGATTAAACGGTAATCAGGCAATTAACAGAGGCTTTAGTGGAAAAAAAATCCCCCTGAAAAGCAGTATAAAAGCAGCAGAAACATCTGCAGCAGTGGGGAAGGCAGCTGCTGGTGCTAGGGCAGACAAAGCAGCCGCCCTGCAGGGCATTGCTGGGCCATTTGCACTCCATTTCTGTGAAGAACACGGGGGAGGGAACCCCCATTGGCATGTGCCTATGGGACCTTGCAGGGGGCTTCCTCTGTGGCTTGTGGGTCTGGGCTGCAGGGGTGAAACAGGTGAAGGCACAGCTGGGGCACTCTGTGCCACACAGTGATACTCAGAAGAGGGGACATGAGCTTATGACCTTCATACCACATCATCCATTTAGGTGGGAAAGGAGAGTGGGGCAGCATACATAGATGTCATCATAACGTTTGGGGATTATAAATGGGTCTACAAATTTTTTTAAGTGGCTTTCAGTGTTTTGAAAGCATTTAGTATCAGTTTATCTATTATATTACTGACACTGATCCTGAATGCATAGGATTAATTGCCAATTAATTTTAGGTCACTAAATATGATAGACACTTAGATCCTGTTTTGACAAAAGAGATTTGAACATTTCTACAGTGCCAGAGCAGTGGAGGATGAGAAAAAGAAATCCAGCAGCTTATGTTTGAAACAGTACTTTCAAATAGACCAAAATGTTTCTTGTAGTGAGGTGAGACCCATCCGTGTTAGGAGGCTTTTGCAACTTTTATGTAGACATATGCCTTCTGCCATGGTCCCAAGCCCTCTGAACACCTCTGTAGTTTCTCATTGTAATTCTCCTTTGCAATGTTAAACAAGGAACATATTTTCATGGCTGATCAGACTGGTGAAAAATCCTTCAAGAGCAGTTGTGATATAGCTGATTCCACTGCCTACCTGCAGCATTATTTGCTTTTGAGCATTTTGAGTCAAGCTGCATCCTAGGGCTCATTATCCCATAAGTGTGGTCATCCTGCATGAAGCACGTATCATGCTGCCAAAGATTGTTGTGCCAGCTCTGTACATTGCTTTGATGTGTTGTGATACTACAAATATATAGGTGTAGTCACGATAACAACTGAAAAGCAAATGGCTTCTTGTTGCAAAAAGACTGAAAAGGGGATGTGTAACAGTTGGCGATTTAACCAAGTTGACTGACTAGAGAAAATTGCAATTATGAAAAATTCAGCAGAATTTTCTGCTTTTGGTGACAGTTGCGACCTTGGCTGACATCCAAGCAAATTTTAGCACTGGGTCTCAAATTGGACTACACTAGGAGAAACCTACTAGCTGCTTCCAAGTTTGGTACTGACCTTCAATGACCTGCCTGTCCTTCCTTGACCTCAAGCTTACATGTAGTCTTACAGAAATTGCTTCAGATTATGCAGCAATGTCCTTTGGTAACACCAAGGAGACCTGGTAAGGCTGGACCAGAACAGCAGTGACACCAGAACCCTACTGCTTTCTATCAGCACAGATACTGACTTCAGAAATCACCTACCATTTCCCCTGGAAAAACCTCTGAGTACTGACCAAAGATACTACATTGGAAGACCTTTTACCTCTGTTGGGCTTGTTACTCAGCTACCAAACAGCTTCTGCTGATTATCCAGCAACTGTCTGACCCATTCCACAGACAAAATAGAACCAGGATTTTGACATGCTATTTAAGAGTGTACAGTAATGTATTTTGAAAGAACATGATGGTAATTTTGTAATACATTACATTCTTCCGCCAGAAACAAGAAGTATTCCTTGTATGTAGCATGGTACAGTAACACCTCTGGCAGCAGTAAGGGACATGCCTTTGAAAGCAGTGACCTCCTTTCAACTGGGAATGACACTGGAAATAATGAAGTAGAAAATCAGTGTTTTTAAAAAGTGTGTATTTCAATATTGTGTTGAAAGTGGAAAAAGACCTTCAACTACAGAAATGCTATGTCTCAAAAGTCTTTATATTGGAGCTTATGAAAATGCTGTGTATCCAGGAAAATAGCTGTGCAAGCTATTGCAAAAGTTTCATGTTTTGAATCTAATTTTAGATTCAAAACGTGAATGAACTAAAGTCTCTATTTTCAATTTTAGTATGAAAATCTTTGGGCTTAAAAAAAACCCCGTCTTTTCTGGCTTTCCTGACTTCCCTTCTTCATTGAATAAAAGCACTAGTATATGAACAAACAGTAGAATAGAAAAGTGTCCATCAAACATCACACTTCCTGATGAATCCTCTACAGCCATACCTGATTATGAAGGATATGCAATCCTTTAGCCAGTCTGCTCAGTGATGGCAAGTACTTGGTCTATTTTGCTACCCAGAATTCAAGAGCCTTTTATGGCAGCTGAAAGGTCCATGATAGTACTTTACACTCCCCTACTCAATGGTACAGAAAGGCCAATGCACTCATGCAGAAGATTTTAAAACATTTCCCAAATATGATTATCCTAATGGAGTAGTACTGGGTTATTTTCATAAGCTTTGGAGGAAAGGACAAGATTTCCTCCTTAAAACTCCTTGCTGCTGGCAATCAGCATATCCATGGCAAACTGCAGGGGCCATCTACCACCTTTACCAGCATGCTCCCAAAGATTTTAATCACTACATGTCAGAGTCTTCCCCAATAAGAACCATCAACCAGAAGTACTGCAGAAAGGCCCATCGTTCACCTCTTATAAGAATGAATAGCTGGGGATAGGGGAGTGCAAGCTTTGTTTTCTCTAAACCTTCCTTCATGTTGCTTATGTGGACATAAAGTGTAACCTCAGCACTGATACCTGTTCTACCACTGAGTGCCCCTGCTTCTTGCAACCTCAACCAACCCTTTCCATTTGCTCTCTTTTACCTTGGACATTAATTTTGTGGCAATCTGCTCTGTCTGAAAAAGAATTTCATTACTGTGAAATTAGCTTTCTTCAACGTCAGTTTTATGCAGTGATGCAAGCCTGCGTTGTCTGAATTCATGCATGGTTTCACTGAAGCAGGGCAGCTGGGTAATACCATATGTTTCCCTGGCCTTACTCCACCAAGCTGAGCAACTGAATTCCACTATATTTTACTTCTTTTCCTTTTTCCCTATGGAGTCCCTTACTCTAAAGCATGACATCAGTCATGATGATGATTCAGAAAGCCATGCTAAAAACATAAATAAAATTGTGATATGTTTTCACTTGAGCTCAGTGTCTGAGTTCATTTTCATCATCTCTGTGTTGCATACTCTAATTTCTGTGCAGATGTGCAGCATTAGGTTTCATAGCCAGATATATTCCTTGTCAGGGGAAAGATATCTGCTTTCACTGCAGCTCATCACTTGTCTGATGTGTCCATAAAAGGCACCTGCAGAAATATCGCTAAGTCTCTTCAGATTATATGCAATGAAAATGTTACTCTCTTCTCTGTAAGAAGAAAGTATGCAACAGTGAAGGGAAAGACAACAACCATATTGCTACAACCGGCACAAATTTCACTCTGCCAACACTACCACCACAGCACTTACAGAAACTCATCTATAACTTCAAGAAAAGATAAAGGATTTGTAATTCATGATTATGTTTCTTTGCACAGAACATGATGGTTTCGCTTTAAATGTAGAATTCGCAAGGCAGTTTATAATGGGAAACCCGATACAGCAGTACCAAATGTCTTATGCAAGGCTACATGACAATCCAGTTACACAATGAAGACAAACCTTACATCTTCATTTCTAAAGTCCACTTATTCAATGTTACTACTGACCTAATACCAACTGCATTTTTTTACTGTAGACCTTGGTGTCTACAACTGCATGATAATCAATTTATACTGTATTACTAAAGATACAAACCCTTTTTTAATGAACTGCATAGATTACCATTTAGATAAGAGGTAAGTATGAAATTCCATAGTTTGATGCCTAATCCTTGTATTAAACAAATTAAATACCAATAACTTTTCAAACTAGAGTTTAATTCCATTATTTCTCCAAGCTTTTCTGTAATGGTTACACAAATTTTGTCTCTTTTTTACTTTTATTGGAGCTTTGCTTCTCAGAAATTAAAATTACAATCCAACACACAGACATAAGTAATTTCATGTTCAGTATTTGCTTTTGAAAACATTAATTGAAGTAATCTAAAAGGCAAATTTTAGCTGGCAGAAGACTACATTTTTCAATGTGATGCTATTCAATCGTCTATCATTAAAGGAATTTTTACGGGCTGTCCAGCAAGGTCATGGAGTGTCTCTGGTGACATTCAAGACCCACCTGGACACGTTCCTGTATAACCTGCTCTAGGTGACTGTGCCTTGCCAGGGAGGTTGGATGGGGTCATCTCCAGAGGACCCTTCCAACCACAATGATTCTGTGAATTTTGAGGAGAGTGATTTTTGTGATTAAATTTGGCTCAAAAAAAAAGTCACATTCAGGTCTCTTGTGACTTCCTGTGTGGGCCTGTTCAAGCTGCCAAAGACACAAGTCCTCAGGGTACTTCAGGAGACTCCTCTGGTTTCTTTTCTAGGCTATAAATAAATAAATGCCTCTAACATATAAGTGACTGTGGTGATTTTAATCATAGAATGTTAAGGGGTTGGAAGGGACCTTAGAGACCATCCAGTTCCAACCCTCCCACCATGGGTGGGGACACCTCCCACTACACCAGGCTGCTCAAGGCCTTGTCCAACCTGACTTTGAGCACTGCCAGGGATGGGGCATCCACAGCTTCTCTGGGCAACTTGTTCCTGTGTCTCACCACCCTCACAGTAAAGCATTTGTTCCCAATATCTAATCTAAATTTCCCCTCTTTCAATTTGTACCCATTCCTCCTTGCTCTATCACTACAATTCCTAATGATGAGTTCCCCTCTGGAGTCCCTGAAGGACCCAGATACGACAGCTTAACTAAGAGGACTAAAGGTACTCACGACGTACCTGCAACACTAAACCAACCTCGCTCACGAGCACCTCATCAACCCAATCCAGTCATTACCAACTTCCTCTTTTAGGCCTAAAAGCCCCTACATAAATTGTGCTGGATGCTCCCGAAACAAGATTCGTCTTTTGGTTTCCTCCACAAACTGCACTGGGTTGGCCCTGTTTCTTTCCACAGTGCCCCGCCAGACGCGACCCTCTCCCCCCGACCAGGGACACACCCGCACAGCAGCTCCCGACCGGCGAGGTCACACTGGCACGGCTCTCGCCCGGGGCGGTCACAACCCACACGGCTGCCCCGCCCAGGGAGGTCACACTGGCACGGCTCCCGCCCGGGGCGGTGCCGCGCCTGCGGAGCCCGCCATGTGCGGCAGGGGTGGGGCGGCGCAGGCGCGGGGCGGCGACCGGAGCAGAGGTGAGGCGGGCGCGGGGCTGGGGCGGTGGGGCTGGGTTAGTGACGGGAGCGGTATTGGCGGCCCTTCTGCTCTGCGGGGAAACGGGCGGGGCCCTTCCGCACTGCCCCCCCCGCCGCCTTCCCTGAAGGTTCGGGCCAGACGCGGACAGTGCGACACGGGCCTGATCCGGGCCGGGAGCGCGGAGGTGCCGCAGCCGCCGAGGTGGCAGCGGCCGCGCGTTTGGAAAGGTGGTGGTGAGAGCGAGCCTCAGCCCGTGGGTGCAAGGAGTCAGTAGGGGTGGCTGGCGCCCTGTCTTCCCTGAAAATCCTAAAGTCACGGTGTTAGATGGCCAAGTCAGGTGGCCTTGGCTTCCCCGTTCGGGCGGGGCACCGGCTGCCTCCTGAGAAGGAGCCGGACCGAAAGAGGCTTTATCCTTCTGCTGTGAGGGAATAAATAAAAAAGGAAAAAAGAGGTTCAGATACAGAGCTGTGGTGAGTTAGAGCTGCGGTCCCGGGTGGGATTCCCTGCTGCTGTCACGTGGAGTGCTGCAGGCAGAGAGGAGAGGAAGGTTGCCTTCTGCTCATGTGAGGTTTTCCTCAAGATGAGTGGGTTTTAGCTGTTACAGTTTTCTGTCCTTGGTTGAATTTTTTTGCAAACCTTTTTTATTTCATATCTTCTTGTAACTAGCATAACTTTTTGAGAAGATGGAACTTCCCGTTAGCTTCTTCAGCCTCATCAGAATGGGGAAGCTGTAGAGTTGATGAAAACTGCTGAGGAAAATGTTCAGGGACTGTGTCCACACAAGATAAAAAGTTACCCATCAATACATTCTATAAAGTGCTGAGCACTTGTATCATAGCGCCTTGTGTGTGATGTCAAGGATGTATTTATCATGTCAGTTTTCTTACACAAGCTGTATATTGTGCAGGTTCATCATACTTCTGTAGTGAGTAAAGGGCATTTGAGGTCTGACTAATGATTGTAAAGCATGCCACTTTGTTACGTGGAATGTATATATGTATACATACACACTTCCTGAATAAATGAAGTGTGTGATGAAATCTCAAGTGAAGAAGTCAGGTTGCTTCTTGTCTGGAAACAAAAGAATTGTGGAAAGGCTTTGGTTGGAAGGGACCATAAAGAGGATGTAGTTACAGTGCCTCCCGCTCTGGGCAGGCATGCCCTCCACTAAATCAAGTTGCTCAGTGGTCCATCCAGCCTGGCCTTGAGCATTTTCAGGGACTGGACATTCTCTTCTCTGGGCAGCTTGTTCCAGTGCATCACCACCATCATGGTAAAGAATTTCTTCCTAACATCTAGTCTAAATATTTCCTGTCTTGGTTTAAAACAAGTCCTATCACTACCTGCCCATGTAAAAAGAGGATGAGATAATTATGAGGGCCGTTCTAACTTTCTTTTCCTGCAAAACGTTTTTTTAGGTAATGTAAGCATTTCGGTTACGAAAGAGAGAGGAAACAGTCATGTCAGCTCTTTGTCCACCACCATCTCCTGCAGTTGCTAAGACAGAGATCTCTTTGAGTGGCGAGTCACCATTATTAGCTGCCACTTTTGCTTACTGGGACAATATTCTTGGCCCCCGAGTGCGGCATATCTGGGCTCCAAAGACAGAACAGGTTCTTCTCAGTGACGGTGAAATAACTTTTCTTGCTAACCACACCCTGAATGGAGAAATACTTCGGAATGCAGAAAGTGGTGCAATAGATGTGAAGTTCTTTGTTTTGGCGGAAAAAAAAGTAATCATTGTGTCATTAATCTTTGATGGAAACTGGAATGGAGACAGAAGCACATACGGACTATCAATTATACTTCCGCAAAGTGAACTTGGCTTCTACCTGCCACTTCACAGAGTGTGCGTGGATAGGTTAACACATATTATAAGGAAAGGAAGGATATGGATGCATAAGGTAAGTTTATTGTTTATTACTTAATTGTTAGATTGTCTTTTGCAGAAGCAAATGAGATGCTGTGACATCTGTTCTGTAGCAGTCTGGACACACAAAGTCAGAAAAGGCTGGTCTGTACACAGTTTTGAAGGTTAAAGGTTATCAAATTATTATGTCAGCAAATTAAGGGCTGGGATTTTTAGCCACAGGATTTATTCTGGTGGTATAACTTCTATGAGACTGTGTAGTTGAAAGAGGGTTCCTGTAGCGTTTTTCATCTCTCTGAATTTTATATAAATTGTTACCTTTAATTGTGTTAATCTGTGTATTTAAACTAGGTATAATTGTAAATTTACTGTGTTTCAAATCATGGTTTTCCTTGTTGAGGTCCAGAAAAGGGAACTGATGCAATTAATCTTCTCAGTGCTGGTACTGTTTTACTTTTTTAAAAGAGGGCGTTAACAAAGAGTTTGTCAGGACTTAAACTGTGTGGAACTAAAGGGAGTTACAAAAATACATCTGCTTTAGTCCAAATATTTCTACTTCTGAAACTCAAGAAGAAATACTTGCTGAAGTTTTCTTAAGCACTGGAACTCTTACCTTTGGGAAATCATGGATATTTCCTTATTAAGTGAAAACTTTTATGTATTTTTCTTGAAAATAAGTAAGAGTCTAATGGTAAAAATTAAAATTTTTGTCATCTTCATGGAGTCCAAGCTGTCTTAGAACAGTCGAGTGCACATCAGGTGTAGTATATATGGTGATGCACGTTTGCTTGATAATCTTCTGTTCTGATACCTGTAGTCAACATACTTCAACCTTACTCTTTGGGTGCTCTTATCTGATCTTATTACAGAAATAACAAGCTGATGTTATTTTTGTGGTGGTGTGTCCTTTTTGCTGTATTGCCTGATGATGTCTGCTAGTGCTTTCTGAAACACTGGCTTTTCACACTTTCTGGGGTTTACTTTTCAGAGGAAGGATACTACATAAAGTTCTTTTTCAATATAGTAGAAACACAAATATTTAATTCCTTATCTAGTCTTCTAAAACCCTGCTAGAAGTTAGTGGTTTTGATGTAAATGAATGCTCCCTCATGTTCTTGATTACATTGCTTCTCTCATTTACTGTCATCTGTACTGACTTCTAGTGTGAGTGGTCAAATAAGCATTAGCCATTATTTTTAGCTATGATACATTTTCTCAGTTTTCAGATATTGCTCCATACCAGTATGTTTCCACAGTAGCAGTAATCTTCAAGCAGTGTCGAGAATGACAAAAAAATGTTTTTTACTAATTTTTTCTTTCTCAGAAATTAGTCATTAAGTTCTTCATTCTTTTTCAGATGTTCTTGAAGCAGGTAGGTCAGTTGAATTAGCTGAGACAGTGATGCATTCTGAAATAGACATTTATTATCTTTTCCTTTTTTTTTCTTTTTTTGGTGGGAGATCACAGATCCCTGCATATACCTGCAGTTCTTCAGTCTTATTTAGAAAAGAGAAAACTGCTTGAAAAATGAAGATTAAAATTTAATTGTTGTAGAATAAGCATAACAACAGTAATGAATTTTAAGTGGTTCATTCTGTAGTTTGCATTTTGAGGCAGTTTAGCAGCTGTGGTTACATACAGCAAAACAAAAAGTGTTCAAGTCCTATCTGAAAGGTATTGTGTATCTGTTCTGGGCGTTCTAATAGTTGTGATTATTAGCTCTCATTAGTTCTGTGTAAAGCCAGACAACATTTCCAGCTAGACTTGAGATGAGAAGAAGCCTTCTGAACTCAAGAATAAGGAGAAGCATGGAGCGGTGTTCAGACTGGCAAAGAAAGACAAGCAACTCTGAGCAAGTCATCAATACGGGGTTAGAAACCCCTTTCGCCTACTCCAGTTTATGCTCTGTATGTTTGTCTAATAATTTTGAACAGGTAGGTTTCTGAAAAGAAGTGGCTTACACCATTTGTTCAGCCTTATCTTCAAGAAGACTGAAGTTTTTTAAAATCATTGTCAAGGATGTCTTCCTCCTCTGAATTAAGGGTGGAGGTGTCCTGAATGAATCTGTGTTGTTCCAGTATTATTTTTCACTGATGCATCTTTTAGATGGTTAGAAAAGTTTTATTACTTTTTTAGTTTTAGGGCGAACTACTCTATTATTCCTTATTCATCTGCTCAAAAAAACCTCTTGCAAACTCTTTTCACACTTGAAGTTGATTAACTCTGGCTAGATCAGTCATAGGAAACTAATGAGTAACCAATAAAAGTGCAACAACCTGTCAGCATCTAGCAAAAGATATCATTAGTTCTCCCAGCATCTGCTATTTTTAGTGACTTGTATTGATGCTCCAGTGATGAACGCCAAATTCTCTTTGTGAATAATAACTTTATTCCATTGTAAGTTCATTTTAAATGCAGTTTGCTACTCAGCTGCTGGTGAGTCTGTTTTCAGAGCTTTGTTCAGTCTCTTGTACGTTGTGTTTTGTGTACTTTGAGGTTTCATGTCTCCTGTACTTGGTTATAAGACAATGCTTTGAAGACTTGTGAGTGCCTCAAGAGTGGGGAAAAAAAAAGTCTTTTGTTTCCTATCCTCCCCAGTCAAATAATTTTTCTTGCTCTGAAGATCTTATTTTTCTCGTTGCACCAGGAATCCTCAATCTATACTGTATCCGTTTGAAAATAAAAATCCATACATAAAATGGAATTCTTCACCATAATCTGATCATATGATATTTTCTTGATCTGTAGTGAAGAACGTTTTGACATTTTCATCAAACCCTCCCTTTCCTGCTGTTCCTGCCCAAATCTGGGAGATGTGTGGTGGAGGGCAGAGCAGGGAGCGTTGATCTGTGTTGCATGGCATCACTTCCTCCTAAAGTCAACTCCGTAAAAGAAAAAAGATTTGAACATTAAAATTGGAATCTAAGAAGCATGACTCCACAGGGAAGAAACTGTACTGTGTGACTGTTGTGTGCATACATACATGAACAAATGCCAGAGAGTTTATATTTAACTGCTTCTCTTGCTCAGGAGAGGCAAGAACATTTCCAGAAGATTGTCTTGGAAGGCACGGAAAGAATGGAGGATCAGGTAAGGGCCTTCAGGTGGGTGCATATGGTCCACCATTGCAATACCATTTGACTGCATCAGGTGACTGTAGAAGCTGGTGGTGCTTCTTATTTTTGGGATCCAGGAAGATGCATTGGACTGGCTAATAATGTGACCTGCACAGTAGGCAAAGTTTCTGGAGATAGGATGATGGAAGCTGTGATCAAATCAAAGGAAAATATATTTCATCACTTTAGGGGTAAAGTAGAAATCTGTGAAGAGTATTACCTTTCAGAAAAGGAAATTCATTACCTTGAACTGGAAGCTCTGTAAAGGTGGCAGCTTCCATAGAGTCATCCCAGCCTCCTGTCAAGGTTGTTTTTGCATTAGGTTAGGTCACCTTTTTGAATTGCAGAGACATACAGAGTCTGTCATGTTGGAATGTGCTTGGAGACTTAATGGATAAGACTGTGAAAAGAATTTGATTTCTGAAACTCTAAATGTAAAATTGTGGCTTCATTTTCTTGTGATAGATAAGTCAGGAAAGACTTTTTGTATGTTAATGAGTAATATGCCTGGTTTTGGTTTCCAGTCATTGTTAAAACATCAGACTTAAACGTAAAATGCTTAACAGTGATTGCACATAACATAGTATGATCAAATTATCTCACTTCAAATACTTCTTGTCCAGGCCAATCAAAACTGATGTTGAAAATTAGCATAAGACCCGGAAATACATTTTAGGCATGATATTGAGAAGCCAAATACATGTTTCCAGTTCATAATTACTGATGAACAAATTGCTCATCAAAATGCATCGGTTTCTGCTCATACTACCCTTCCAAGCAATAGGAAGTTAAGGATGTTTTGCATGTAATACTGCAAGTTCATGTTAGCAGTAACTTCTAATACTACCCAATGTGCTTTTACTTCAAGCATTTTATTTATTGTGCAGGGTCAGAGCATCATTCCAATGCTGACAGGAGAAGTCATTCCTGTAATGGAACTCCTTTCATCTATGAAATCACACAGTGTTCCAGAGGAAATAGATGTAAGTTCTTGTTTTATTTGTATTCTGAATTTTTTAAAAGTGGCTTTCGCCCTCTGGGTAAAACATAGTGCTGGCTCTTTAGTTTGGTCACTCACTTTGCCATAGAAAATGCCCATTTTCCTAAATTCTTACATACTTCTGTTTCTTCACATCAAGTTCTCCTAAGTGCTTTAAGGAATGGCAATATTTTTTATGGTGCTCAGTTAGCAAAATTGACTGCATAGGATGATGTCATTTTACGAGTGGAAAGGCAGTTTGAGGCGAACCAAAATGAATGGGCAGATTAATGGATTTGATGTTGATACCTGTTTCAGCACGTTACAGTGTTCTTGTGGAAGGAGAAGTGAGCTGACATGCACTAATTTAAAGTAGTCTGGACATTTTTTACAGAAAAAAACCACACTAGGAGGAACCTGACTTGTGACTGGTGAAGACTTAATAATCAAGTGACTTTCTCTTTTTCAAAATGCTTTGTCTGAAGTCAGGTCTTTTTAAGATTGTGCTTTTTGGGGAAGTCTTACAACTTAACTTAAATAGTTCCCAAACAGTTCCCACCTATCAAAGCAAAAAATCAATTAATTTGAAGGTGATCAGGTCGTTGTCTAACTTTTGTTTATATTTACTTGCATTTCAGATAAGTGACACAGTGCTAAATGATGATGACATTGGGGATAGTTGCCATGAAGGCTTTCTCCTCAAGTATGAAATTCAGTTTTGATTTATGCTGTAGTAAAATGATTTAAACTTTTGTATGCATCTAAATGTATCTATCTGCATGTGCATGTGAACTTGGATTACAATAGGTTTTTTTATAGGAGGGGGAACAATGACAGGTATTTGGCTTTTTGAGATTTTTGTCATTAAAATGTTACAAAAGCTTCTGTCATTTTCAAAGAATGGTTCTGGGCCAATAGCTGCATCTCTGTAGATTGTGTTGTCACAGGATCATTTGTTTGATAATAGAATTCCTATCAAATACAAATTTTTCTTTGATACCTACATTTAATTTTATAAGACTCTTAAGTCAAAATCTTGGGTTGTTTTTTTTTTTAATAGCTAAAAACCTGGGTTGTGCATAAACTCTAAATAAGAGTCATTAATGGTATGCCATGTGTCATGCTTATTGTTGAGTTGCGTATTTTTTTTACCCCCTGTTTTTAATTTTTAAATGGAAATAAGTTGAACTCGAGAGCAACTTGGTCTCCTCCTGGGGGAAAGGATGTATTTCGTAGGTTTTAACTGATGTTCTGTTACCTTTCATAGTATCTCCTGCATAACTGCATTCATATGTGTGTGTAGTGCTTGGTGACATCTATTTATACACCATCATGTGTGCTTTCAGTACTGAGGAAACTGCTGAACTTGTATTTCAGCAGTAACCTACTCTGCTGTTTAAAGTCCTGTGGTTATGGGCATATAGGCTATATTCGTATGTGGAACACTTTTTCCTGCTTGTGAAGGTGGTAATTGTTTCATTTGAAAAATCTGGTTAAAATACATTAATCTATGTCTGTTTTTACTTGCAGTGCAATTAGTTCACACCTGCAGACCTGTGGTTGTTCTGTAGTCGTAGGAAGCAGTGCAGAAAAAGTTAATAAGGTAACATGCTTTGTAATAAACCGAACTTAAATGCTGGTTATTAGGAGTGTTAGTGTGTTACTTGGAACAAGTTAATCTGTAAACATACTTGAGGCTGAAGAGGGAAGGAGTACTGTTGTCTAGCTGTCTTCAGCTGCCTGGTCTAGCAGAAGATAATTCTGCCTGAAAATTGCCTTTCAATTGTATTCTGACAACAATAAGAAAACCAGTGTATTTAATGATACAGTATATAAATGAGTAGTAAATGAGTCTGAGCTTTGAAAATTAGGTTTGTTAGCTAAAATACACAGATTGAAGAGACTGACTGCCCTTGCCCTTTTCAATTATGTCAATCACAGAAGCATCAAAGTTGGAGGAGACTTCTAAGGTCACCCAGTCCAACCATCCACTGGGTACTGCCACTGTAACCCCTTATCCACTCAACCACATCACCCAGTGCCAGATCCAGACATCTCTTAAACCACTTCCAGGAATGGGGACTCCACCACCTCCCTGGGCAACCTGTTCCAGTGTTTGACCACCCTAACAGCAAAAATTTGTTTTATAATAAGTAATCTGAATCTCCCCTGCCTCATTTTAAGGCCATTTCCTCTTGTCCTCTCACTGCAGGCACGGCAGGAGAGACTGACCCACACCTCACTATACCTTCCTTTCAGGAGTTGTAGAGGGTGATGAGGTCACCTCTGAGCCTCCTCTTCTGGAGACTAAACAGCCATTCCTTGTAAGACATGTTTTCAAGTCCTTTCATGAGCCTTGTTGCCCTTCTCTGGACACACTCCAGCACTTCAATGTCCTTTATGAAGCGAGAGGCCCAGAATTGAAGACAGTATTTGAGCTGTGGCCTCACCAGAGCCAAGTACAGGGGGACAGTCACTTCCCTGGTCCTGCTAGCCACACTATTGCTGATACAGGCCAGGATGCCATTGGCCTTCTTGGCTGCCTGGGTGCACTGCTGGCTCATATTAAGCTGTCTGTCAGCCACCACCCCCAGGTTCCTTTCTCCTGAACAGCTCTCAAGCCACTCTGCCCACAGCCTGTAGCGCTGCATGGGGTTGTTGTGACCCAAGGGCAGAACCCAGCATTTGGCCTTTTTGTACCTCTGGCAGTTCGTCCTTGGCCCATTGATCAAGTCTGTCCAGGTCTCTCTGCAGAGCCTTCCACTCTTGAGCAGATAAACACTCCTGCCCAGCTTGGTGTCTTCTGCAAACTGACTGAGGGTGCATTCAATCCCCACATCCAGATCATCAATAAAGATGTTGAACAGGACCAAGCCCAGAACTGAGCTTTGGGGAGTCCTGGTAGCAGTGAGTACACAGACAATACCCATGTCACTGAGTATTGTCCGTATGCTCTTAAGCAATTATTGTGTCCGTAATTTCTCCTGCACTGGGGAGTAAACATACTTCTGTGTCATGAGCTGCTTGTGTTTCATGGAACCTCTGTCTATTTCTTCAATGTAAAATAAAAATGATGTGAACAGTGGGCCTGCTGAATATATTATATATTACTTGTAGACTATGCTTACTATATATTATGTATTTTATAGTATATGGGGCTTCTTGCCGTAATGAAATACAACAGTTTTAAAAAAAAAATTAAAGGCACCTTTAGTAAACCTATGTTTTGAAATAAACAGTTTGTTATGCTTTATAAAAGTTGGGGCAGAGGGAATGCACTGTTTCATGTGTATTACCATCAGTGGTAAAGTACTTCTGATCAAATTAACATGCTGATGCCCACACGCAACAAGCAAACCAGAGAAAAGAAAATTCTCAGATCTTAGCTGAAATCAGCTAACTGCAGTTAATATGTATTGTTTCAGAGATGTAAGATTTAAACACAGTTGAGTTATTGGAAATGTTACATGTTTAAAAGAAGTGTTTTATATGTACACACTATGCTATATGTAATACAAGAGGAAATGTTAGAAGCTTAAGTAGTTATAAAAAGCTTATGGATGATTAAATAGTTAATAAATAAGTTTTAATATCTAAACTCTTATGAATTTGTAAAATAATATATCGATAATCTAGACAGTATAGGAAAAAACAGTGTAAAAGAATGTGACCCTCAAGATCCATCCAGGGTAAATTTTATAAATTAATTCTACTCATGTTCTTATCAGCAGCATTCTTGTGTCACAGTACAACTGTTCGGAGGTAACTGCTTTCTTAATAGCATCCTTCAGCTTGCCTCCAAGTAAAAAAAACACTTGTGGCACATTGTGACAAAAAGCGCTAGTCAGAAATTACGTTGTCATTGCTTTAGGTACTGTGGAAACACATTGTGCAAGGACAGAGCCTTTTCAAATATCTTATAGACACGGGTAGGACACCACACGTTAAGACTGGAAGACGAGCAGAATGGAATACATGTTGTGTTTGGAGTGATGACTGGTAGCTATTTCAGCCCAGAAGTTTGAAGATGGATGATGAAGTACCAGTGTTGATTTTAAGAGAGAGTTTAAGGAAATTACTGAGGAAATAAGCGTGGATGCTTATTTACAAAATTGACTGTGCCTGATTTGAGACAATAACTGCTATTTCAATATGGAGTGAATAAATTAAGAGGCTTGAAAGGCTAGGAAAGTAATCACAGTAGCTCATGTTTATGAAAAGAAAGATGTAGAAGACAAAAATGATTTTTTCTATTAATTGGATAAAAAGCAAACTTGGTTGCAAAAAAGTGTTGGATTTTTTCATTGTTTGACAAGAAGTTGGAATAGTATAGCTTACAGCATTAGTAATTAAAAAATAAGTAAGAGTAAGCATGTCACTGTTCTGTGGCTTTTTATAAAGTTTTGGCTTTTCTAATAAGCATGGTGAACTCTTTTGTTCATCATTTTAAATGCCTAATACGGTCTAGTCAGACTTATTTCCTTACCTTTTCATGTTTTTCAAAACTGTTCTTTTTAATGCAGATTGTGAGAACATTGTGCTTGTTTCTGACACCGTCTGAGCGCAAGTGTTCCAGACTCTGTAGAAGTGAGTCCTCTTTCAGATATGAGTCAGGACTTTTTGTTCAAGGCTTACTCAAAGTAAGTATGCTCAGGAAAGTTCTGTTCTTCTGTAGTTTAAGAACATTATTCAGTGTATGTTTGTGCGTATGATATGCACACACATGCACACATTCATATTCAAAAATATGTGTTATATTCCCTTGATATCATCTTCTCTGGCACGGTAACTTTCCTTTTAATTATCTTCATGTTAAAATTCCAAGCCAGTCTTTTCTATGATACATCTGTTTCTTGAGGATTGTTCAGGATTGCTCGTGTCCTTTGAGGTACAATAATAATACTCTTTTGTCTGCTTGGGGCTAGAATCCCAAAAGGCATTAAAGTTTTTGTGTTTTAACAAAACCAAGGAAGAACAGTCACATCAGGTCTGGAGTTTCCAAGTATTTTAAACAGTCTGTAGCAATGGGTGAAGATGAATAGAAAAAGAATGCTTCTTGCTCTAGTAAGCAGTCTGAACTTACAGGATAGCTATAATACTGTAGTGCTCATGGGCTCATGAACCAGGTAATGCAATACTGTAATACACAGGTCACCTTAGTACCTGTTTTCACTGTTTGGTTAAGGAAATCATCCAGTATTAAGGACTTAGTACTGGACTACACCAGTCCATACTGGACAACCACTAGTTGTCCCAAATAAAATACATCTAAACAAATGGGCTATAAAATTTAGGTATGATGCTTTAATATTGTTTTGTCCCAATACAGCTTTGCATTTTTAACTAAAATGGTATTCTTTTTTCACTGAAACAGGATGCAACGGGAAGCTTTGTGTTGCCCTTTCGTCAAGTAATGTATGCCCCATACCCTACTACACATATAGATGTGGATGTCAATACAGTAAAGCAGATGCCCCCTTGTCATGAACACATCTATAACCAACGACGATACATGAGATCTGAGCTGACAGCATTTTGGAGAGCTAATTCAGATGAAGAAATGTCTCAGGATCGTATTATCCACACAGATGAGAGTTTCACACCTGATCTGTACGTAGTCTTCTCACATCTCACAAAGCTACTTGATTTGGGACAAGAGTGTAGAGTACAGAGCCTACTTGTTAATAAAGTACATGGAGCTTCTTAAAAGCAAAAAAACTTCTTCAGCTCTGGTAGTTACATTTGTTTTGGCAGAGTTTACCAGGTCTTCCGTAGTTTGGTTACATCAAATATTATTGAAATTAATTTTCAGTCACAATTCTGACCATGTTAATTTTATTGCCTGTTTTAATTAGGGGTATAATAGACCTAAGTGTATTTGACAGGGCCCAGTGGCTTTCCTGGATTTAGTTCATTTCATCTGAGTGGTTTAAAATTCTGTGTTACCTTCAAAAATATCAGGATTAAAATTCAGTACAGTTTTAAATTCACTTTTCATTTCAGCCAGACTGTCAACAGTAATGCTACTGCCGTGCTCAACTCCTAGACGGTTAATATCGCATACTGGCATTAACTCATGTTGGTTTGTTTTCTTTTCTATAGAAATGTCTTTCAAGATATCCTGCATAGAGATACATTAGTAAAAGCCTTCCTGGATCAGGTAATTGTTCCTTTTCAGAAAAAAGAAATACAGTTCAGTACTTTGACCCCTAGTAACAGATAATTTAACACAAACAGATCATTTCATGTTTTGGTGGGTTTTTTTCATACTACTGCTATGATTCTTCTCTACATAAGTAGAAAGAAAATACTAATATAAAACTGAAACTCCTGCTTAGGTGTGAAAAACAAGGGATATTTTCTATTGCTGTGCAATAGTGTCTACAATTGAAGTATTGAAAAAACTGCCTGACTGGGAATAATTTCAGATCATTATCCAGACAGAATTGTAATACAGCTTCATTTGTTGTATCTGAGCTGATAGAAAATGTAGAAAACATGCTGATTATATATACAAATCTGCTATTATTTGCCTGCTTTGCGATAATTAAGGATATGTTACATGTGTATGCAATGTTTCTTTATTTTCCACATTCTTGAAATGGTTCTTGAATTTCCATGTCTACCTAATATTCTTAATTTTTAACAGATCTTTCACCTGAAGCCTGGCTTGTCTCTAAGGAGTACTTTCCTTGCACAATTTCTGCTAGTCCTTCACAGAAAAGCCTTAACTTTAATAAAGTACATAGAGGATGACACGTAAGTGAACAGATAATAGAAAGCAGGTTTAGAGAAACTTATTTTGTTCTTTTTTAAAACACATGTTTTTATTTCCTTGCAGGCAAAAAGGAAAAAAACCTTTCAAGTCTCTTCGTAGCTTAAAGATAGATCTTGACTTGACAGCAGAGGGCGATCTTAACATAATAATGGCTTTGGCTGAGAAGATTAAACCGGGTCTACACTCCTTTATCTTTGGGAGGCCGTTCTACACTAGTGTACAAGAACGTGACATGCTCATGACTTTTTAAGGTCTTCTCTGCATCTGATACTGCAGTCCTGCAGAGCAGGAGACTGTGGAGTGACCTCCACACTGGTGACAAGCATCAACGACTGAGAGTGAAGCATCAGGAGCACAGTAACACTGAGGTGTATCCCAAGCAGTAGGGGTCTTGTTAGACGAAATTTCAACTTAGCTAGATAAGCATGATTTTAATTAATTTGTGTCTTCTGTGTGTTTTTTAATTGTAAAAATAAATGTTGTCAGAAGTCCCTTGGCCATATTGGCTTAGTAGATAAATGTGGACATGTTTTGGTGTATGATAAAAGAAGCATTTTAATTTTTATTCCCCAGAGACTTCTTTCAGGTGTGTGTCAAATTTTCCCTGTTCTGCTGTGTCAGTATTTTCAATGTTTCCACAGAAAACAGTACATACGTCCTCTCTAACCATGGAAGTTGCAAAAAAGGCACCTTCCAAGAGTTTCAGTTTTTAAAACTGTTGTTGTTATATATGTGGTGCAAATCTGGAATACTACTTTCCTCATCTGCCTCTTTTAACACTACTTGCTCCTCCCTTTAGAGCATTTAAACATATTTGGAATTTTTAATATATTATGAAATGCTACTCCTGAGTGCAGATTGTTGATTATTAGCAGCTTAAATAGCAGTACGTTGCACATGGCAACTAGGTCATTACTCAAGCAACTTTGTACATGTAAGTGCCAACCAGGATCAGCTAACTGAGGTCTTTCAAAACACAAAACAGAAGACTTGTGTCATTCCAGAGCAGTTGCCAGTCTTTCTATTGTGTAAACTGCTACTGGTAGTTCCACTGTCAGTTTCAATGAGGTTCATAGAATCATTTAGAATGGAAAAGTCCTTCAAGATCATGGAGTCCTACCATTAACCCAGAATTGCCAGTTTCACCAATAAACCATGTTTTTGGACTCTACCAGGACCAGTGATTCTACCACTTCCTGGGCAGATTGTTCCACTGCTTAACAAAATATTCAGATTAAAGTATTAGATTCTTCCAAAGAACATCAAGGTGATAGCCGAACTAAAAGATTAATTTTTTTTTCATTTACATCACCATTAATGTATTTAGTAATCCTTAATTCAGAGATGTGCACAGCTATGAACTAATGTAATTAGCATTTTAGTAAGTTAGGTCTAGTCATTAAGCTTACCTGTCTTCTTAGTTGAGCTTAGCATATCTCCAATTTAGATTGAAAATCAAAACACTTTTTCTATTGGTATCCCTCAACCTTTCTTTCTCTGTAGCATGTAGAGCAGTGTGGTATCAGGTGAATCCAGACTGGTTTTTTTACCCAGTACATCTGTGCTTCATGTTGTTGTATCTGTTCTCCTTTTGGACAAGTACAGGAAATAACTCAATATTCATTGGAAAAGTGAAAGAGCTGCACTGATTGGAGAAGCCATGGCTGCTTTATTGCTTCCCTTGTTTGTAACTCTCCTTTGTAAATACATTTCTGTTTTCAAGATAACTTTTTAGTGTTACTTGTGTGCCGTGAGGCAGAAAAGTTAGACAAAACTTAGATTCACAACTTTTCCTGAAATGTCTAATACTCAGATTTTAAAAGAAATGCTGTCCTTTATTTAGATGCCCAAAATACCCTTACATTTCCTAAAAGACAAAGATTCTCAATCAAGTGTTTAACATTTTTGTGACTTAGCATCATCAGTGTTACCTGGTTGCAAAAGAATTGACATTTCTGGAGCCATCTTTTTGCTGTACATGCATGTAGAACTCTTGCAGTAAGCTTGGTCGTTCACCAAAAGAGCTTCTCAGAATTATGCTGACATCAGTTACTTGTGCTGAGATTCTGTTTGTCATTCTACCAGTGCTGTTCCCTTCTGTGTTTTCAGTCGAGGCATTAGAACCTGAATGTGCTTAAGTTGTTACTCTCATGTCTAAGATAGTGAAAGAAATGTAATAAACACTGGTGAAACTTCTAATGTAGAAGGTGTGTCAAAATATAAGAACTTTAAATCTGCTGCTGAAATTAATCCTTTCAGCTTGATAAGTATTGGAAACTGAACACTGACACTACTAACAGTCAAGCTGTTTGTTTACTGAAGTTTCTCTTTTTGAGGTTACTAAAAACTGGAAATTCAGTTGCTACTTCTGTTGCGCAGCTGTCACAAGTGCAGAATGTATAGTGAAGTATGTTGTTAAATGCATCTGCATGTTGTGTTGTAAATCTAGCTCAGGAAACAAAGTATTCTAATAAAATTCATGCCCAATTTTTGGACTTTAATTGTTGCTGGAGCTTTTTTGCAGAATTTCTGTTCTGTATCTGACAGCATCATTATCTTTCATGCTTTGAATTAAAGAAGAGACTTTTCTTCCTTCTTGTTAAATTAAAAGTTATGCTTGGTTGTTGCTGTCACTGATAAAAGTCACATGTTATTTAGTTCCTTCATTTCTGTTAAGGACTTACTCATTTCAAGCTGAGACCCGTGGGACTTGCTATGCCTCTGATGAACTCAAATATGAATTTTAAAAAGCTTTAATCCTAGAGGTGAGAATTTAGAAATGTTTTATCTAGCAGTCAGTGAATACCTTTCTTCAGGATTTTATTTCCTTACATTTAAAAGAAAATGGCAAATTTATTTCTTCCAGCTGGATTTTAAATGGAAGTCGTGTTTTCAAGCATTTTAGTAGCACATTATTCCTGGTCTTTGCACACCTATAAAGATAGCACAGAAAGATATCCACTGGAATGTCTTACTTGTTAGGACCACAGAGGATATTCCCTGTCTGAATATCAATATGTTGTAGTGTCAGTTTTATTCCAGAGCAAAATAGGCATTTTGGTAATGTTCTTATCTCTAAGCCAGAAGTATGATACACCAGTGCAGAGTTCTGGGACTTCTGCACTCGGTTCTGTACTGGCAAAAAATGTTAGAAAGCTTTCTCTTCCTATTTTCAGACCTGTGAGCACACAGGAATGTGGTCCAGAGCATTTGGGACAAGCAGGCACGTTGCTCACCTCTGTTGTCTAATTGGAGCCTACAAAGCAAGTACTTTATCCTCTTCAGCAGCGAGGAGGCACAAACCATACACATTAGTATGTGGAGTAGGCTTTTGCACAAGAGTAGAACATGATCTTGTTTACCTGTGTCCTGACATAGAGCTCCTGTTACACTTCCTATGTGAGCAAAACACTAAGGGAACTCCAGGGCAGCATGTCGTTATTTACAAGGTTGTAAATAATAATATTTCAGTTTTAGGAAGTAATTATCTCACTTCTCAAAGCCATGCTGTTGTAGGCATGTCCAAAAGTTTCGAACACAGAAGACTTTCAATTGAAGTTCAGAAGTATGAAATAAAGGATACATTCCTGACAATGGCCATCAAGTAAGTCTGACTTCAGTTCTAAATAAAATAATAGAGCTACCCTGCAAGAATTTTTAATGCTTGATTAGCGTTGGGCAGCTTTTAAAAGCAAAAGATCAGAGGAAGGAGAAATTTCTACTTAATACGGAATGGCAAATGGTAATTGTTCCTTTCTCTTAGATATTTCTGTCTTTATTGTCACATAGATGGAGGAGGTCTTTGACAACTGGAAAAGAGCCAAAAGACAATCTGAGGAAATGCAGCTTGACCAGTTTTACTCAGGTATCAAACAAAATCATGCCATGTGTCCTCTTGGACCTTGTGTCTTACCACATGAGGGAGGAGAAGCTGTTTGGGAGTTATCAGCACAGACTGACAAAGTGAATAATGCTTCATCCCCGTCATTATATTTTGTGATAAAATGATTGGATTTGAGGACGTGAGGAATGGGATGTAACAGGCTGACTTCAGCAAGGCTTCCAGCACCCTCCAACAATGTCCCTCTAGCCAAGCTGGTGTTAGGGTGGGGGTGGGTGCACCACAAAAGCAGTACATACCTGGTTGGGTGGTTGGGCTCAGATGTGATGGCCACTGGGTCATATCTGACTGGAGGGTGGTGCCCTGTGGGATCCCAAAAGGTCTCCCCTGGGGTTTGTCTTGTGCAGTGTCTCTATCCATGACCCAAGGAGGTGATCAAGTCCTTCAGGTTTGCAGGTGGTGCCAGGTAAGGGATCACTTCAATATGCACGAGGGCAGGGCAGCTGTCCAGAGGGACCAGGATGAGTGGGATGTAAAGATGGGTTCCCCGTGTCCTTGGGGCAGGAGAAAAGGGCAGCCCTGCCCTGGGCAGGCAGAGCTCTGGAAGCCATGCCTGTGAGACCATGGGCAGCTCTGGGGAGAAGGCCCTAGGGTCTTGATGAGCTGAGCAGAACCAGAGGGGCTGGAGATAAGGAAAGCTTATTGCCCAGCTGGGCAATGGGGATGCACTCAGAGATGTGGTGCTGTTTCTCTATCTGGAGGGTTTCCAGGCTCCACAGGATAACATCCTGAGCCCTGGTCTGACTGCAGGGCTGAGCCTGCTCTGAGAAGGAATAGGAATGGAGACCCTCTGATGTCCTTATCAGCACAAAGTGTCCTGTGGTGCTGTGCTCTGGTGGGCAGGCTGCAGCCGTTGTTCCTTAGGCCAGAGAAAACTGAGGTGAGCAGTGACCTCTGGAGGATGAGGGTCCAACCCCCTGCTTGGACTAGGCCAACTCCTGTTAATGTTGCTCATTGAATTGTCCAGTCTGTTCTGACCAGAACTTCGTTCCAAAAGCTTCGAGGTGGCCCTGGGTTCACCAGTAAAACTGGGGGTATGCTAGTATATGAATCCAAAAAAGGAAAGTATAGGTATCAGGAATACTTTATCTATACGTTATCTGCACATGTTAAAATTAACAGGCAGCATGTCCTATAATTGAAAGATGGGGGCTAATCAGGACTTTCTGTAGAAACATCTCTCTATAGCAAGGAAACAAAGACTTAAGATAGGGAAATGTACACATATAAGCAAGGGTGAGTTAGTAAAATCAATTAAGATATTTTTGGCTGAGTTTCAAAGTAAGAGTTTGATTCTCAAAGGCAAATATCTGAAGCTTCATCCCTAATCTGTATCTAACAAAAAGCCAAAATGTTTGAAGTTGTACAACAGCCAAAAGCTAATGGATGAAACTTTGAGTTCAATGCCAGTTTCTCTTCCATTTATAAAATGGCCTCATTTTAGTACAAGAGAGTGTCTTCCAGCTTCAATTAAATATGACTAATGTCCAGACTTTTTGTTTTCAGTATAAGCAGGAATGTAAGAAATTAGAGGTCAGGGAATACTGAAATTTAGTACTGCAGCCTACACATAAATTCAATATTTTTTGCTGAAGTGTTTAGTAGTGTAGCTGACTGATGAAACTGCAGTTTTGGCCTTCAGCATTCATCCATAGAAATGCAAAGCAGTTTGTCCTTGCTGAGATTTCTGTCTGTCTCAGGCTGCCTCTTCACTGGAGATTAGTCCTGCATCCCTTCATTGCGTTCTCTGCCCTGCCTCTGTAACAGCAGTATTTGAAAATAGTTTCTGATAACCTAGAATCTGGAGGAAGGAGACCTTCTGGCATTTGGGGTTTTTTTAGTAGCCAAAGGCAGCTCCACAGACAAAGCACAGAGAGCACAAGGGACCTGGATAATAAGTAATGACTAATTAACTTCATACCAGGTTTTGGCAGAGAACTGGGTGCTGGCAGGCCGAAGAACATTTTGGGTTCAGTCTGCTTTTAGCATCCTAACTGCCCAAGTCAGACAATTTCGCTTCAGGTTGGAGACTTGAGAGGTAGCTGATGCAAACTTGATTAACATGTTTTTTAATAATGATCGTGCTAGAAGGAAATGTGTAGGACAGCAAAGTTCTCAGTGATCTAGGCAATCGAATACCAGCTTGTAATTAAATAACAATGCAGGGTGTTAGGCTTGACTTTGACACTGTTAATTATAGGTTTGAAGTCCAGTGAAACATACAAGCATGCAATTGCTGTCAAATTACATTTTTGTTAGTGTGGAGGTGCAAAGTGATTTCTTCCCACACCAAATCTAATGGACACCATCCAGATGATGCGTTGTCCAAGGAGGGTCCATTTGGTATCCCGGTAGGCTGGGGCATGCAGGTCAACATCACTGCTATCTGCAGACATTTGTGCTGCTGTTGCTAGGTGATCCACCTTCCTTTTTTCTCTACCTGACTTCATACTTTACTCCTTTTTTTTTTTATATTACACTGACATTTTTGCCATCCTTGCATCTTGCTCCACCAAGCTCCTTTCTGCACCCCACACCTGATTATTTTTTGCCATTGGTCCTAGTTTTGCTACATGCACACACAAATGTGGTATTTCTGATACAGTCACTTAGGCAACACTGGGCATACATGGCTTTTTGGCAATATTGGGCATGTGTTTTTTACCAACAGTAAAGTGAGTGTGAGTGGCTGTTCAGGTTTGGCCAAATTTAGAAATATATCCTCTGAGAGAAGGCACAACCACCCCTCCCCCACCAGGTTCGGGAAAAGATAGATTTTCCTCGAAGGAAAGTGAAGGAGATAAAACTATTTGTTTAACAAACACACGGGAAAGGAAAATAATGCTAAATAATAAAATCTTCTGCTGTGGAGGAAAAACCTGGGAAAGCGTTAGAGTCCTCCCTTTGGTCTCCTCGGAGCTGGGGCTTGGGCCAGGGCCAGGCCCTCTGTGCTCGGTGGAAAGTCCTCCCGATGTGTTCTGATATTGAAGCAGTCCAGCAGAAAAGGGAGAAAATCCGAAATTCCAGGGAAGGAAAAATTCAACTCTCAGTCTCTCTCCAGAGAACAAAGCAGCTGAACCACTGGCCAAAAAAAAAACTGTCCTGGGAGCAGCAAGCCGGGTGCTTCCTCCCTCCCCTGCCAGAGCTGAGAAACCAGTTGCTATCTGTGTGTGACCTTGAACAAGCTGCAAACTGCTTTGAAAAAATTTTGCTCAGTTTTTCCTTCCCCCTCTCAGGCTCAGTTTAGAGGCATAGAAAGGCACAGAAATTAATTTCTGGGCATAGGCAGCGATATGGGATACACATCATAAGGTCACCCCAAGACAGTGGCTTTGCACTCAAAGCTCTCCTGCCATAGTTCACTTCAGTGTGGTTGGACTTACTCCTAGACGTAATTGCTTGACTTTGTCCTCCGTGCCCCTGGCTAGTTCATACTGAGCTTGAGCAAGTTCTCAGTGTACACACCAACAGTTTACATACCAGAGAAGCAGAGTAACTTGTTTTCTCACACATCTGCTGTGGTCTGTCCCAGGTCTCCTGTGGAACCTTGGCTGCTGTGGGGCCACATATCCCACAGGACCTTTGGACCGTTTTGGCCAAGGCCGAAAGGGTTGTGAGCTCCAGAATGTGCCGGCAGCCGAGCTTTCAGTGCCAGGACCTCCAGGATGGGGAAGCATAGTCACTAACAAGGATCCTTATAGGGCACAGGAGCATGAGTTAGTGGCACGGCACTTCACAAAACAAGGTTTTGGTTATGGTTCATGTCTTGACTGCAGTGCACTCATGGATGTTTGACTTCCTGTGACTCCATCAAATAAAGTTACTCTTTGATGCCAGCTAATAGTTGCCATGGTAGCTATATAAATTGTGAATTGTACTTCAGGTCCTTTCACCTTCTCTCAAGTTCTCCACAAAAAAACTATATTTCTGAACATTTTCTAGGATAGCTGTAGCATGACTGAGCATTGAGCTGAACTGTATTTACAGCTATCTGTATTTCAGGCAATATTTTCACATAGATATAAAACATATACAAATAAAGTGTAACCTGTGAAGATGGGACAAAAATAAAATAAAGCATTCCAGTCTTCTTTCTAATAATGCATTTAAGAAAAAAAATTCACATAAAAAAAAGATTCTTAGCTAATAGACTCCATTAACTTTCAGCATGTCTCTTTTCAAACTAGTGACTGAATTTTCATTCACATCTTCACATATATCAGTAGATTTCTTTGTCCATTTATCAGCAAACCTACTACTCTGTCACATGTGAAAATAAATGTCTGTGTGTTTGACTGTTCTCATGGATGTGGTGACAATGTGATGTCTTTAATTAGTTCCAGAGAGGTGTCAGCTTGTAAATGTGCTTATTACCAAAAAAAGGTAGCCAAATCTATGGCATGACACACTAGTGTCAGAATATATCTACTTTTTAATTATGGGGTTTTCTTAATAGAGAGAGTGTACACATAAATTATACAGTGTTTGAGTGAAGAGTTATGTTGGTGGAGGCTGCATTTAATGTTCCAGGTTTTTTTAATGTGGCTTGTTTGTGGCTTTCTCTGTGGGTAATTTTGTCTGGGAGTGCAAATTCACAAACTGAATACCAAACTGTCCCTTGGTTTTGTTAATTTCTGATGCTTAATAATCTGACATACTACAGAAAAAATTCATTGGGATAAATGCCAAAAGGTATGTTTTGGATCAAGCACAACCCTTTCACAAAAGCTAATGTTTAGAAACTGCAGCCATTTTGAGGCAGGACTTGGACAGCTAAGAGCTACCAGAGCGATGCTGAAGCCACAGGCTGCAACCACATAGAAACCTGAGAGGAACAGTTTTGAAACAGAGTTTCACCCCCATTTCTGAAAGCTGGGGTTGCCCTCTGTAGGGGTAGGCAGGTCAGGTGCTCCTGGTGGTCTCAGCTGTTTGATGAGCTTCCCATGCCTGCTCTGATTTTCACACACTATGAAAGACTATGAAATGCTCTTAAAAAAAAAAAAAAAGGAAAAAGAGTGCTAGAGTCTGATAGAGAGGAAGAGATATAAGTTATTTTGGAGGAGACTGAAGAGAGAATCCAAGAAGCAACAGTTTGGTGCTGTGAGTCCCAGACTGACTGTGGCTTACCCCCAAGGAAGAGGAGCAGGATGGGAACTCCAGTCACCTCCCACCAGTCCCTGTTATTCGAATTCTGCCTTTTACAGCTCTGTGAGGTAAAGAGAGTTTTTTATTACAAAGGGAGAAATCTCACCATGGCCTTAAAACAGTTTAAATGTGAAAGAATTAAGAATTTTTCACTTGAGACCATTTGTCTAAACACCAAAGAGCCTGATTGTGCAAAGATTGAAAACATTTTTGCTTTTAAACCCAAACAGGGCTACTACTTTCCTTCAAAACAAGCTAGTGTTACTCTGCTGTGCAATGAAAGATCAATTCTTTGGGTTGTGAAAAGAAGGCTTTTAGATAACTTGGGTAACAGAGGTCACAAAGCCATCCTCTGCACTGCTCTGTGCACGGAGACCTCCTGTGTAGCCGCAGGCAGCTGCTGGAAACAGCTTTGCTGTGGTGAGTGGAGCCTGTGACTGAACCAATCAAGGAGCAGCCAGTGGGATTTCAAATGCTCTCTGTTTGCAAAGAATTCGCAGAATATTTTGAGGAAGAAGCTGAGAATAACAGCCCAATGACACAGCAAAAACAAACTGCATGCTTATGACTGCGCTGAAAGGGTAGAATTTATGCCCGTGCATACTAAGGATTTGGGTGGAAGGAAGAGGTTTTGGAGTGGTTAGGCCCTTGGGAAATTCTTCCCAAGTGGGGAGGAAAGAAATCCATCCATGGAGATCAGGGAAACTGAGTCAAGCCTTCTTGACAGGAAAGAAAGGGGAACAAAAAGATGCTGGCAAGAGCAGAGCATCAAGAGACTATCCATGGTGTGTTGGGGAGCCCAGTGATCAAGAGGTGCAAAGGGAGACTGTCAAAGCTGTGTGTGACAGCCACAGCACTGAGATAAGCGCTCACAGGACACAGCCTCAGTGTGTGTGTGGTTATTCAAATGCATGCATTTTGTTTTGCTACATCATGTTAGCACTTGCTGCAATGCTGTGGGAGTGGATTCATAGAGCAAATTAATTGGTGCTAAGGACCTGAGGTCCATGTGTATGTTTCAGCAGTACAGTGCTTCAGACAAGCTTTAGTTCCATCCTGTACTCCAACTGCCCACTGGCTGGACTATCTCTTCCCATTCAGTTTAATGGGACACAATCCATTTCAGGCAGACCATTAGGTGAGGCAAACCACAGTGAGGAAAGATGATGATCAGGTGAATGATTTTAGGAGAGCATTCCTGGTGTGAATAGAAACACTACCACAGATGTACTCTCTGACCAAGTCACTGATCACAAATACTGGGTAGGAGTGTTTAAATGAAACTAGAGGGAAGAAGAATAACAGAAAGGAAAAAGTGTGAAAAGGAGGTAAAGGAAATGGTTAATTATCCAGAAAGTTCCAAAAGAAGAGGTGGAAGGAACTATCTATGGATATTTATCTTCAAAGGCAGCATGGCATGGGGCAGAAATTAATCTGCTTCAAGATCAGTGTCTCAGAAAAATGGTCTGTTTTTATCACAAATGCATTTGAATGTTCAGCACTAAAAATAAATCTGAATGGTGGAAACCAAATAGATATTAGAATGACCATATGTTATGTAGTGCTTTAATTTTTTCCACCACATTTGGTCTGGATTACTGTATTTTCTTTCTTGTTGTGAAAGACTTTGAAATGCATTTATCCAATTCCTTCCTCTTTTCTCCTCCCTTTCAACTAATCACTAAATGTAGGCAGCTTTTTTATTTTTAGCAGAGAATTCAAGCAGTATGCATCAAAAAAAAGCAAGCAGGAACATGCTTCAGCAAGTATTTCAGTACATGCTTTATTATAAGGTGAATTTTTAAAACTATTATAATACATTGAAATGCTTGTGAAGACGTGTGACCTGTTCAGAGGGAGTTCAAGTGGACTGAAATACATCTATTGATGTCAGCCATGGGATGAGGTTGTGGAAAAACTTAGTATGTTTTAAGTTTTTCACCATTTGTTTCACCATCTGAGTATACAGAAAGAAAATTATTACTACATTCATTGCCATAGGTTTCTGTGTTTCCAATGTAGCCCAATTTAATTCCCTTCTAGTTTTCACAAGGTTCCTCTCCCCAGGGCTTTTTTTGTTGCAGCATCTCCAATTATCAGGAGTTTGGCTTCTCATTAAAAAACTCCTACAGTAGAGAGAAGCAAGGCATCTTGGAGCCATCTCACACTTGTGGGCAGAAATTGTGGAATGCTGACTATTCTGCATGTCAGGTCTTGCCAACTGCTGGAGAAAAATAAAGCCATTGTTTAAAACAGCATTGTTACTTTTTCCAACAAAAGCAAAACCCATCTGGCTCTTATAGTGTTTGAGACTGTGTTAAGCAATGCAGATTTTGCTGACTTCGGACGGACTTTGGAACCAGGATATTTTTAGAGTTTCATGTTTGAAATCTGCTTGACTCCTGGCAGGAGGAGGCTGTAGGTGAGGGCAAAAAGACAACCAAGGGCAGAATCTATGTGTTTCTCTGATTTTTGAGGCAGGAGAAAGCTAAATGTCATCTACCACAAGCTGGAAGGACCTTGTATAACTGCAAGTGGCTTATATTGTGGCAGCATCTCAGGGTTTCAGCTTGGTCTGCTGAACGCACCTGTAAAAAACAGCTCCAGTGATTGTACAGTCATCTGGATAGTGTGAGGTTTAGGCAGCTTTTTGATGTTCTGGGTAGTTAGCTTTACTTCTCTTGTTAATGGACTGCTCTGATGAATACAAATGACTTTACAGATAGGCAGCTGCGGAGATAAAAGGTGATGAAGTTTATACCTCATTAATCAGTGCTAAGTGATTGTGGTGAGCAACTTGAAGCCGGATAAAAATGGTCCAGAACAGGAATTATTCAGGGTCGCTAGGTTTTAGTACTGGTTTGCTTTATTAAGCAATTTGTCTGAAGGAGACATTATATTTGCTGTTAAATTTTTTTGAGACTGTATGAAAACTGTTCTGGGTTAAAGAGTGTCAGAAAAAATCATGAAAGTAGAAAATTTTACTTAACGAAAGAGCTAGGTTTGGCCCCAAGCAGAGACATGTCCCAAAGTCAATTTGCACCTAGTTATGGCTTGTCAGAAAACTAGACTTTGCTCTGTAATGTATGTCTGCAGTATCCCACAGCCTTGGTGATGCAGACATTCATGATCAGCTTCTGACAGGATTGCTCATCCGGATGCCCCAAACACACAATGAACTACAGTGGTGCTTCCATAATGCTGATCTTTACTCAGGGAAGGCAAAAAAGAACCAGCCCCTAGCCTAAGTATTTCCCTGGTTTTTTTCTCTTGCGGTTTAGTCTCTCTGTTAGGCACAGAGCTTTCCTTGCTGGCTGTGTAGCAAAATTTCTCACTCAGTCACTCTTGAGTCTTCCTGGTGGGAGGTGACGTGTATTTCTGATGGCAAGCTTTTCTGCTCCCTTTTCTAGACATAATGGTTTTCAGGAGGAAGGGAAGGGGAAATGGAAGCTGAAGTGGAAGCAGAAAGCAAAGGAGAAAGTAAAGAAGGCTTTTACTAATTACCTTCCCAGAAATCTGCCATATGACTAGTTTTCAATAAGGTACTTAGAAAGAGTGAGAGGAGAACTGTAAATCATTTGTAACAGTTTTTGTAAAACAACTACAAGCAACAAAACAAACTCATCATGAGAGAAAAACAAAAAGAAAAACCCCAAACAATAACTCAAATGCAACAGATTTCTGATTTCTTTTGAGCGATTCAGTTGCTGGCTCATTTGAGATTGTTTTGTTTGCCCATCATTGTCTATACAGTAAGTGCTGAAACATGAAAGGTGTAATGGAATTAACTTCTTGTAGGCTTTTTACTGTTTCATTTCAAGGCTTGCAAGGACAATTTTGACATACTTTATTATTTGTTATGTACAAAGTGTGTTACATCCCATATAAATGGCAGTCTCGCTAGAGAGACAAACTGACAAACTAAAATTTCTCTCTTCTTTAATCTCAGGCACTCTGGATGCTTGCATGTTTTTGTATGCCGTTTAACATAACCTTTCTGAACGCCATTCAGAAACAATGATCACAGAACTAGTTGGAGTGGAGCAGTCCTGATGGAATCATTTCCCACTTCAAGTAATTCATGAAAGTTATTTAGTGACTATATAATCAGAAACAGCCCAGAAGTCCATACAGCTGGAAAAATATACAAGGAAAAATTTCTCTCTGGAGTAATTCATGAGTAATTCCAATATTTTCACACAAGGATTCAGCTCTTCATTTGGTTTCTCCTTCCCTGTAGGAGTTGGAGATGGGGTTTTACAGTCTTGGTCCTGGTTTGTGAATGGACATCACTTTCAGGGGGGTTCAGGTATCTCTTCTGTCTCTTTTATTTGGAGATACCTGTAAAGAATGTTTTGTCATGAGCTAGCCCATGACAAGATCTTCACTGGACCATGAAAACCTCACTGAATGCATGGTTTGATTGGATTAAAAAGACACATCTCTTTGAAGGTAGCATGTTCAGATAGGCTCAGGGGACCATGCCTAAATCTGAAAATTATGATGGAACTTGGAGACCAAAACCAGTGGTCCCATACTGGAATCTAAAACTGTGAGATTCTAGTCCATGATACCAGGAACAGAAACATCTTACATCCGTTTAGTAAAAACCCAAAACATGTATGTGTGATTAAAGATGCATAGGGAATTTAAACACAAGGACAGTTCACGGCAGGCACTGATTTTTTTTCTCTTCAGTTTCAAATCTTTTTTTCTAAAATCTGGCTCAGAGACCCCTGAGAGCTTCCAGTGCCTGAAAGAACTGTCTTTTCATGTCATCTACCTATGGATAGAAGGAATTAAAGCATTATTGCAATCTCTGTCTTACTGTACAGGTATTGCACCATCAGCAAGGACAGAATAGTGTGGACAGAGATTTCTCAGGTGAGGTGCAAAAAGACACTGGAAGCTGAAATTTGAGTTTTATTCTTCATTTTCCTTTTATGTTCAATGTCATTTGAAGTCCTTCCCATTAGACTGCTGTAAAAGGTTTTTCAGCTGTCTGGATATCAAACAGTGATTAGTTTATGTAGTCTGGGAATGCATTTACATAAATATTCAGAACATAGTCACCCTGAAAACAAATGAAAGTGTCTGGACATGACTTCATGCTCAGACTGTAGAATCTCACTGGAGTTACACCAAGATTTGTGCATGTAGGCAGGACCCACTTATGCTCATTTTTTTTCATTTATTTGAAACCTCTGGTTTTTAATAGAGAATTGTTTCCTAGGCAAACTGTACCACTGCAGATAATCCACAGGGATATTTAGACTAGTTCTGTATTTTGAAATGCATTCCCCACTCCCTTACATTAGTCTTTTTGACCAGCTGTAATGCACAGTTTTATCTTATGATTAATTAGTTCACATTTCCACAGCTCAGGGGGTGATGAGATGTGTTGCTACCAGCTCTTTAATGAGTAAGTACATCATATTTTACCAGTGGTCAAGAAATTGGTACTCTAACAGATGGGACTCTTACTAGAGTTAGCATATTAATTTAAAAAAAGGAGTCATGCTTTAAGATGAGATTTTTGACTATGAAGATGCCTCTATTATCAAGTGAGTCTTTAGTGTTATTTGAAGGAGACAGTCACCTTGAAATATGTTAGCCTTGTGGCTTAACTGTGTTTTGAAGTTGTATTTACCTGAATCCTTTAATTTATGAAGAACATATTGTATGCTTTTAAAGGCAGTACTGGGCCCTTGCCTTTCCTTCAATTGCTGTGGTTGGAATAACATTGCAAAACTTCTAGGACCCAGGTGATACTGGTGCATGTGAAGGAAGAGTTACTGTGTTCATCTGGATGTTCCTATAAATCCACTCAGTGAAACAGACGTGAAGAGAAAATAATTACTCTGCCCTGGTAGACAGTGCATGTAAGGTTAGTCAGCACATCCCTGCTGAAAACTGAAGTGCACTGAGGCTGCAGGCTCCGGGGCCAAAGAAAGAACTAGGTGGCAGGTAAAGAAAGATCTTTAACATTTTCTTCTCCCATTGCAGTATGTATGGGTCTGAGCCTTTCTTGGGGACGTGAGCCCATTCATCTTGTGGGCTGTTCAAGCCAGTGCATGTCTTTCACTGAGTCAATACTTTTCCATGCTTTGGCCTGTAACACAACCTTTCCTTGTATGGAAGACTGTTGGGGTCTCCCCCCTGCCATGTAGCCCTGGGAGATGGGCCCTGGGGGGGAGACACGGGGTTTCCCTGCCCCTGGTCAGCCTCGTTCCCATTGGTTGGTTTGTGTTCCCCGGGGTGGCCAAGGACCCTCGGGTCTCCTGAGTGAGGGAGTTCCTGAGGACAGCCCCGGCCATGCCGCTGGAGAAATAAACATCTCTGAAACATCTACCACAAATCTGTCCATATATACTTTGTTTCCACGGGACTCCTGGTTACAGTAATCCCCGCTGTAACAAACTGGTGGAGAATGTGGGCAAGACACCGATCCCTGAGGAAGATTTGTGAGTAAAATAACCACTCTCAACCTCTCTCTTCTCATCTTGGTTTGGATATTCTCTCTGGACTATGGAAGAATCGTGGGAAATGTATCTAGAAGTAAAAGGAATCCTTGAACAACGAAACAAAAAAGTAATGCAACCGGGAAATCTAGAACATTTTTTCACCTGGCTTTTCAAAAGGTTCTCCGATATTTCTCGAGACTTACTTTTTGATATCGAACCTCCTGAATCTTGTGAGGGGTGTTTCTGGGACGAGATCTGGGATAAAGTAAGGGATCAAAGAGAAGCTTTCCGTGCATACCTTATAATCAGGGAAGCTCTTGAGGAGCATTTGTATGGTCCCATTACCCGTAAAGCAGAGGATCATACTTATCCTGTGGCCAAGGCCGCGCGGCCGCCGTCCCGGGAGCACATGACTGCAGCCGTGCCGGTGGAGGTGCCTGCGCTGGGTGCTCCCAGCCCCCTCGGGAGCGCGCGCCTTATCGCGGACCCCATCCCTGTCTCGGGGTCCCCGGCCACGCGACCGCGAGTGAGGGAGCGATGCCGCAGGTGCCATGGGTGCTGTGGGCCATGAGCAGCCAGGAACCAGGCATCGGCGTGGCAGCCCGCTCTGAGCACACGGCTCGGAGAGCCCTGCAGAGGGAGAAGCGGCGGTTTCCACAGCGACACGAGAAGCCGCGCAGCGCAGCGCCGAGCCGGAACGGGGCCGCTCTCAAAGCAGCGTGGAGTTTGCGGAGCGGAACCGCTCACAGGGCACGGGGCTGGCGGCGATGGCAACGCGGGGCCGCACAGAGCCCAGACACGCGCCGGAGCAGCACCGCTCGGAGAGCGCGGAGCAGCCGCAACGCGGGGGCCCGGCCGAGACGTCTGAGTCGGCGAGGTGGCGGCCACGCGGGACCAGCAGCCACGATGAACACGCAAGCACGTGATAGGAGGAGTCGTAGCCACAAAAGTCACAGGAACTGTGAAATGGTACAGTGTAAAAAACAACTATGGATTTATAACATGAGATGATACAGGGGAAGATTTATTCATCCATAGAACTTCCATTAAAAGGAATAACCCTAAAAATTACCTGCAAAGTGTAGGAGATGGGGAAGTTGTACAATTTGATATAGTGCAAGGAAAGAAGGGTTTACAAGCAGCGAATGTTACTGGGCCTGGAGGTATTCCTGTCAAAGGCAGCCGTTATGCACAAAATTATAAACAGTATCCATCCCAGCAGCTTCCCTACCCACAGCCTACTTCCCCTTTTACCCTATACCCAATATGAACCCCTTCCTAAGTTTACCCCATCCCCAGTTTATTCCTAATCCGTTTTTCACCCCACGGCTTCCCTATACAATTCCATTTCCCTACAATTCCTCTCCAATGCCGAGGGGGGGATGAAAAGGGGGAGGGAAGAAATTAAACTCTCTCCTACCTCAGTTTCCCCACAAAGCATGCCCGGAGAGTTCTGTCTCCCTTCTGTCAGCCTTAAGATGTTCCACAGAATCCGTTTGGACATTTAAAGACTCAGGAGGGTGGCTTGTTTTGTCTTGAAACTGTTCTTGTTATGTTTATCCAGTTGTTTTCATTCTCCTTTTATTAAAATAAAACGGGTGAGATGTTGGGGTCCCTCCCCCTGCCATGGACCCCTGGGAGAGGGACCCTGGGGGGAGAGGCACGGGGTTTCCCTGCCCTGGTCAGCCTCATTCCCGATTGGTTTGTTTGTGTTTCCCTGTGCGGGCAAGGACCCTCGGTCCCGTGACTGCGGAGTTCCTGAGGACAGCCCCGGCCATGCGGCTGGAGAAATAAACATCTCTGAAACATCTACCACGAATCTGTCCATATATACTTTGTTTCCATGGGACTCCTGGTTTGAAATATGCTTGTTCCAGTAATCCCCACTGTAACAGAAGACAGTACGGTTATCTTTGGATAAGAGAGTGAACTCTTAAGTAACTCCTTTTTTTTTTTCTTTTTCTTTTTTTTTTTAAGAGAAACACATTACATTGTGCTCCATGGTCTGTCTTGTCATAATATTCTGAATTCAAATTTAATTTAGCATTGTCGGGGTCTCCTCCCCCTGCCATGTAGCCCTGGGAGAGGGGCCCTGAGGGCACAGACACGGGGTTTCCCTGCCCCTGCTCAGCCTCGTTCCCATTGGTTGGTTTGTGTTCCCTGCGTGGGCAAGGACCCTCGGGTCCCGTGACTGGAACAGTTCCTTGGCAGAGCCCCGGCCATGCGGCTGGAGAAATAAACATCTCTCTGAAACACCTACCAGGAATCTGTCCATATATATTTCTTTTCTATGGCCTCCTGGTTTAATACACGCGTGTTGCAGTATCCACACTGTAACATAGCATTCTGGATTTGTGGAGTCTTCAAAGAATAACTTCTGAGAGTATATTTTATTCAGGTATGTTTTACAAGATGTAAACACCAGAAATGTCTTTTCAAGGACTGTATAGTCTTGCTAATTAATAATAATGTTCAAAATTACAAGATTTCATCATCTATATATTCTTCTAGCTGATGCTATTGCACTGAGCTCCTAAACTAATTATATGCTGCAAAAAGCTCCTGCAAGCCTTCCCTCTCCCAGTCGTCAGACTGGAAAATAGGTTTTAATAGCACGTGTGGGAGTTCAATCTGGGGATGAACAGACCTGAATATTCAAGTGCTCTTGCCATCCACTTCTATATCAAGGCTTCTCAATGTTGAGTGCCTCTTCTGATCATAAAATAACCAGATCCAAAACAATTAGGGCCTTGAAAGCTTTGAATTTTCCTTGGGGACTTCCAGGGAGCCAGTGCAGCTGTCTGAGCAGCAGTGTAATGCTCTCCTGTCACACAGCCCCACTTAAGTGAGCTACCAGGTTCCAAATTAGTTTTGATGTCCAAATGGTGTCATTAAATAGAAGGAGAGATTAAGGCTACATAGGGAATAGGCCAGCCAGAATCTGAAACAGCATTAATCCACAGCTTTTCCAGTTGCAGGTACATCTTTCTGTAAAGTTTTAAAATGCTATGTCAACACTCATCAGGTAAGGTTAAGTGCTAAGCAAAAGTATTTATCATTGTGGGGAGGGGTATATTTTAAAGTGTATGTTCATACCCAAACTGTTCTGATGTGTCATTCATAACACGTCATGCAAGAAACACTATGAACTTTCCAGTACCCCCTATTTATTGTCAAGTATTTAGTGACAAAGCATGGCAGACATTGGTTTATGGTGGGTCTCCCTTCAAAATGTGGTTGCAATATTTAAAGAGTAGTGAAATTCTGTACTGTTCTCATATTTTTCTTCCTTTCCTAAGGTATTTGCCCCATAATGGCAGGCCAGGCTAATACAACATGGACTGAATGGATTTTTCATGAAAAATAATTCAGAGTGTGTTCAAAAAGGGATATAGCTTCTCTAATAAATACTGGGATCACTGGGAACTGGGGAAAAGAGGGCAGTTTGCAGGACTCTACATATGATCCTTTGATGATCTGCTGTAAGCACAGATGGAGGAGGGATCATGGTAGCTTTAAGCAGGAGATGAGAAGTTCCATGCGGGGCTTCTAAGAGTGGAGGGAAAATAGGTCAGGGAAGGCAGATCTAGTAGTTGCCCTGCTTAGCAATGTATTTTAAGTAGCTCTTGTACAGCTGGAAGGAACCAGGCTAGATTCTGAGTGATATTCCTCTTGCCTCTCCTTAGGATTGTAGGTGTATCTTTCTTTTACCTATGTGCATCCTATGTTAAGCAGAGCATTTCTCTTATTCATTTCCTACTGTAGTAAATGCTGGTAAGTAGGCTGGGCCTGGGTGAGTATATAAGCTTGTTTGATATTTGATGAAACCTGCTTCCTCTCCTGAGGAGGTCGTTGTGCATTGGTGTCCTCTTGCAAAATGTTGGAGCAATGGCTGAAGGAGAGGGTTCCTCTGCACAGGGCTCAGTTCAGCTGGTCTCCTCAGGCTGACGAAGCATCCAGGCTGTCCTGTCTGGTGCTCTAAAGGATATAATGATTTTCACCTGTTGGAGAGATAACCTTCAACTATACGGAATCATTGGGGAAAGCTGGTTTTGACCGTGCCTTTTCTGTAATGTGCCTTGAGTGGTTGAAAACAAAATCTTTCATCAAACAGCTCTTAGTGGAGCAGAAACTGAACCAGCGTGTGCTTTGTGGACCTGATAGAGTCCCAAGCCCCTTCGTGTTACAATAATAGTTATAGCAATCCCAGGAGGAGATAAAATTCTGGCTTTAGTTCCAGAAAACCATTCTTCCTGCTGTTGATAGGAGAGAGGAAGCAAAGATTAAAAAAAAAACACCAAAAAAACCCCACAAAACCAAATCAACCAAACAAACCCCCAAAAAACCATAAGGAGGGGACTTACATTTTGTCAAAATACACTAAGATTATAGCACTTTCTGATCCACACATTTTTGGAAAAAAAATCCTCAAGAGATGTTGTCATTAGGAAAGCAGAAGTAAGTTCAGAGAGCATCTTGAATATAACCATTGTCCTGAGAGAAACCTTGAGCCATGTTTGAGTCAGAGGAAACAGTGACTGAATTTTGCTGTTTACTTTTTTCAGGTAGGAGTGGCAAACAATTCTCTAATCTCAGAGGGACAAAGGGCACTGAGTTCCACTCTTGGTCACCTTCATATAAAACATAAAATATTTTCATTCTAGAAGCAGAAGATTTTCCTAGTTCATGCTGCTAAAATTGGGTAAAACTTGTTTCCATGCACTTCACAATAAAATCAGGAGGGTGATACCTATTGCCAGCAGACGGGTTATATTTTGCTTTGGAGAGTTCTAGGAAAGTTGTCTTAATGCAAAAGCGAGGTTACTAATTTGGGCACATGTTGACTTTTCCCTCTAGGTACTCCTAGGTGTTTTCTCCTTAATTTTAGCATCACTCACACTGCCTAGCAAACATCAAAGAGATTCCATTAGTGTAGAGATACACAGGTCTCTGCCTCTCTCCTTCAGTTTTCAGCCACAGAACACCGTGAGAATATCTCACAGATGAGCAGAAACAGGCAATTAGCAAGGGAAACAAGATGATTCATGCTAGTCTTTTGACCTCAGCAGGATTTCTCTTTCACTCGTGAAACCACTAGCAAATTTAGTCCACTGCCGTTCACCTGCTTTTCCAAAAAAACATGACTCCTTCCATGAGACACTGCCATGGGTCTTGACAGCAATAACTGCCTCTGACCACCCAACCCACAGGTTAGTGCCAGTGTCCAACCTCGGATAAACGTTCTTCTTCTCTCCTCACCAAATTTTCAGCCCAGACACATAATCAGTTCTCAAGGCAGTTGTGACAGAGCTGGAATAAAGGCAGGCAACCAACAGCACATGTACAGCGGAACATGCTTAGGCCTCTGGCACCACCACAACGAGGCCGCCAAAAGTTGTTGCTGATGCCATTTAGTTGCTGGAAATGAATTTTTCTATGGGCAGCTAGAATTATCAGAACAATCAGTAGAGGGAATAGCTGTCTTTCTGAATAACTGAACCAAAAAATAGCCTTTTGACAGGATTATCATAAGCTCTGGCCAACACCAACAAAAAAAGGATTCCAAACCTAATAAAGCTGTTGTGGGGTCATCAAATGGCTTTATTTGGGATTCTTTACCTTCCCTATTCATTACCTGCCTCTTGGCAGTTCTGAGAATGATGAATTCAGGTTGCAAGGAGAAGCCATTATAAATAAGGAGCCATCTCTGGATGCTCCATAAGTGACGCATAAGTGTGTAATCACAGGAGCACATGTGTGGTAGGGAAGGTAAATTGTCTATCTGTCCGACATGAATTGGAGTTGGACACCACGCTTTTGGGTTTAAGTTGTTCTGGCCATCCCTAGAGGGTGGCTAGGGGCTAGAAATAGAGCTAGTGATGAATGTGTGGAAGAGATACTTTTTTTTTTTTGCAGCAGGTACATGCCATATTGTGGTGGTACCAGCTCCCAAGAGAACAGTTCTTTCATCACTGTACTTCAGGCACTCCCTCAGCAACACCAGCATCCTCTTGCCTTCAGCCCATGTCAGCAGTGCAGCCACAGCTGTTCGCAGCCCAAATGACTGCCTTGCCTGGGCTGGTCAACACTCTGCATGTTTCTAGAACTATTCTGAGTTAAGTCAGAACTCAGCAGCATGTACAGCGTGGTCATGCTGTGAACAGTGAAGAGCTGTTAGAATCTTGAGTCAACTGTGATGGATACTGACATGAAGTACCCTCCAACTGAAAGGAGTGTAGGGAGGTAAAATCCTATAGAAAGTATATTTAGCTTTGCATACATTGTGGCTTGAACCTATTTAGAATTTCATTGATTGGTTGTCTGTATGTGTTGGGGGTTTTTTCTGCTTTCAATTTTTTAGGTTTATCATTTTTCTACAAATAACACAGGGAAGCTACGTCATGCTGGTGTTGAAAAAGGAAAACACTAATCTTAGAGATTAATATAGAAGAAGATCTCTACAGATACAAAGGGTACCTAAAGGGCTGAGGTAGAAAATGCCTTCTAACCATTGTTGTGTGCTTTGTGCTTGTGTATCTGGCCCTGCTTGAGTCCAGGTGGGTATTGCAACAGGCAGAGGCCAATCTGGTGTCACCACCTGGACTGAACAGCTGATTCAGGGCTTTGACATAAAATGAAACCAGTAAGTTTGATGTAGAATGGAGTAAAATTTCTTTAAAGTTTGTAGCAAAAATTATCTTCAAGTTTAAATTGGGTTTAACAAAGCCACAGCAATTTTTTGTAGACTCAAATCAAAACCATAAGCTGGCCATTTGAAAAAGGAAGGAGGATGAGGTAGGCTCTAACTTTATCCTTCTTTCCCAAGAAAACAGAGTTTATGATAGCATCTTGGTAACATATATGTTTGTATTCTTCCCATTGACCTCATTTCAACTTTGATTTTTCTAGCTATTTTTGTAAAATGAGTTAAGGGATAAAGATATAAAAAAATTTTGTTCCAGCAAATCCTATGCGTATTTATGTCAGGGTAGACAAAGAGCTGTACACAAAGTTTGTGATCTCCCAAGGAGACAATGTGAATTTAGTCCTACCAGGCACAAGACCCCAAAACAATACAAAAAACAGGCAGAGAAGAGCCAAGTGAAAATAACCCTTGTAAGCTCCACTTACAAAATTTTGATTCTTTCAGAGCATCCAAACACACCTAGCACCAAACAGCAACATCACAGTGTGTTGTTCCTACTAGTTCAAATTTTAACACCAATGTGATTTGTCCAATCTGTGTAATTCTCCATTCTGTATTCCCAACAGTGGAAGAGACTAAGCAGTCCTCAACCATTTGATGCTGTATTAAATTGCATTTCAGTTTGCTTGTACTGACAACAATTAATCTGAAGACCTACCTTTTTTCTTTTCTTCTTTTTTTGAGCTGTGTATTTTGTGTGGTAGGAAGAGGACAGAGCCTTGACTTTAATGTCTTTGCTGCATGAGCTTAGAATAATAGGGCATAGATGACTGAATTGATTCCTGGTTAAACTCAGCTGAAGTAAATTGACTGATTGGGTTTGCAGTCCTGGTTTCTGGCTTCTCTCCCAGCAGCAAAGGAGCAACTTCCATCAAGCACACTGGTGAATGTAGCGATGGCAATGATCCAGAGTGCAACATGACTACAGAGAAGGGAGAGGCAGGCATCTTTCTGTACAGAAAGTCAGCTGTCCTTGATGTGCTTTTAAGCACTCTAGTCATTTGTGATGGTTAGAAAATAAAGCATTTGTGAATTGAAGTTCAGGAAAAGAATTGTGTCTGAAGTTTGTCCTTTCTGGGCTCTTCTTCTGTCACCAAAAATAGGTTCTTCCTAAGCAAAGCTTGCAGGTTCTTGATATGTTTTAATGATTATAAATCACAGAAAACAGAATGCTGTCCTCAAAGGCACTGTCTGTCCCTGTTTGAGTGTATATGACCAAATGGATCTTGTCAACTATACCTACTGCATTTTTGAAACATCTTTCCATGGAGCATTTAGAGGGATGCAAACTTTTGACTTTTGGGGATAATGGGAAGACAGTAACTTGTTTTGTTTGTCCAGTTGTTTTCCCAGGGAACTTGTCTGAATATTATTTTACTGTGTTACTGTTTTTTGACCTGCAATTGTCCTAGTATTATGTTTAGGTCTTTCCAAATGACTTAGGAAATTTTGGGTTTGGCATTTTCTTTTTTTTAACCTACTCCTTCTTAGGGCTGTGATCTCACAAACTCTCTGTATGCATGTTTTATTGTCTTTAATTTTGTACAGAGGGATATGGAACACAGTAACGTCAGTGTCAAACCTGGCTGTAGGGCAGGAAAAAGAATTGACTCACTGCCTGAAAGCAGGGAATTGGTAATGATATAAAAAAGCAGTTCTACCAGTGGCTTAAACCTGCTTAAACATTAGTGCTATCAGAAAGATTATTTCTACTGCTATTTGTTCAGATATCTTTGTGAGAAACACCTAATGGCTGCCACAAAAAACCTAAAAAATTGTTTCCAAAAGGGTCACTTTTCAGGCTTTTCTTACTGTGTTTGTGAAGGTGCAAGGGTTACTTCCACTCTCTTTATTTGCACGTGTGGAAATAGAAGTTAATCAGTCACAACAGAGTATTTCTTTCCAAGCAACCCAAACTCCCACCCCAGTCACAACATGCTGGCAGCTTCATAGGTACCCATTCAGCTTTTCTTCTCTGGTTTGGCAGCCAGTAGTACCTAATCCAAGCTCTCGCCTTACAGGCCACAGATTCAGTCCTTCCCTCAGGCCACCTTAGGTTCTGCTTTGCCACATGGAAGCTGCTGCCTCACTGTCTCCCATTTGAAGAGAGACAGAAGTTGGGCCCTTCTGTGACAGTACAGCAAGGCAAGAAGCCACCTTCTTTGCCTTTGACAGTGGGAAAGGAGGCCCAATATTCTTCAACAAACCTTGATTTGGTGTTATTTTCTGCAAACCTGTAAAGTGGGCAGTTCTTTGTCAATGTCTGCCACACTGCTTCTGTTCGCAGAACACCTTCAGTTTTGCATCAGGTACATCTTGCATCTTTGTCAGGCTGTATCCTTGTGGCTCTCTGCTGCTTGAAAAGAGGGGAATTTGGGTTTTGTTCACTCAGTGAAAACAGGATTTCCCAAACTCATTCAGCATTGCCGTTGGGTTTGAAATTTTTCCACTTAAGAACAGAGAGTTTGGCATATAACCACCTTATTTTTAGTTGGGTGTCAGTGAAATGGGTCTCTGCTGTTATTCTGTCTCTTTCCTCCCATCTCCTGCCTCTTTTTGTCTGTGGAAAAGATGGGTCAGATGGGAAGGTGTAAGAAATCTTTGTAGGCATGAAAAAGAAAGAACTTTTTGTCCAGGCTGTATATACATAGTGAACTGGGAGAATGTGTGTTATCGTTGGGTTTTTTCCCTACTGTGACAATCAATTCAACATAACTGCGAAGGTGAGTATTGCTATACAGATGGCTGTGTATCAACCTACTCCCACAAATGCCATGGGTTAGAAAAACCAAAAATCTCATTAGCTGATACAACAGTAACATGGATACTGTTATTTATTCTATCTGGCAACCCTGAGATAAGGGACTGTGATCCATGGTCTATGCTGATGACTACCACATCATCTGGGATGGTGCTGTGGAAGGCAAACTCCTCCAGAGTACTGTATCTGCAAGGATCCCTGTGAAGGAGGGTCATGGGGCTGAGGTTTTCCTGTTATTGCTACAGGTTCCACAATAGGTCAAAGTTTCACATTTGTTGCCTAAACTGAGCTTAAGTTTTCTCCCAACTCTGCGCAGTATGGGATGGGATTAGGCCTCTTCCCAGAAGCTGTGGGAAGTAATTGTCCTGCTCTCCTCTGCACTGGGCCAGCCTCATCTTGAGTCCTTGTGTGCAGTTCTGGGTGCCATGATGGAAGATATAGATCCATTAGAGAGGGTGTAAAGCAGGGTCACGAAGATGGTGAAGGGCCTTGAGGGGAAGCTGTGTGAGGAGTGGCTGAGGTCACTTGGTCAGTTCAGCCTGGAGGAGAGGAGACAGAGGGGAGACCTCACTGCAGTTACAACTTCCTTGTGAGGGGAAGAGGAGGGGCAGGCACTGATCTCTTCTCTGTGGCGACAGTGACAGGACCCGAGGGAATGGCTTGAAATTGTGTCAGGGAAGGTTTAAGTTGGATATCAGGAAAAGGTTCTTCACCCAGAGAAGGTGGTTGGGCCCTGGAAACAGGCTCCCCAGGGAAGTGGTCGCAGCACTGAGCCTGACAGAAGCATTTGGACAAAGCTCTCAGGTACATGCTATGACTCTTGGGGACATGTTTTGCAGGACCGGGAGCTGGACTTTATGATTCTGATGGGTCCCTCCCAACTGAGAATCCTCTGTGATTCCATGGGGCACGAGCTTATCCTCGGGCAGGACCGTGTGTGCTGGGACAGTGTGTGCTGGGGCCGGACAATGTGTGCTGGGACGGTGTGTGCTGGGGCAGAGTGTGCTGGGGCCGGACGGTGTGTGCTGGGGCAGTGTGTGCTGGGGCCGGACGGTGTGTGCTGGGGCCGGACGGTGTGTGCTGGGGCAGTGTGTGCTGGGGCAGTGTGTGCTGGGGCCGGACGGTGTGTGCTGGGGCCGGACGGTGTGTGCTGGGGCCGGACGGTGTGTGCTGGGGCAGTGTGTGCTGGGGCCGCGGGGCGCGCTGGACCCGGGATCCCCGAGTACGGGCAGGGGCACAACGCCCGCGAGGGGGCGTCCTACGCCGCGGGAGGGCCGCGCGGAGCGCGGGGACCCGGGGCTGACGGGGGTGGCGCCCGGGGAGGCGGGCCGAGCCGAGCCGAGCCGAGCCGAGCCGAGCCGAGCCGAGCCGAGCCGAGCCGAGCCGAGCCGAGCCGACGGTACGCGGGAAAGCCAAGCCAGGCTGTCGCGTTCTTTTCCCGGCCCTCAGTCGAGGAAGGCACCTGGAAGGGCGGTGGCAGCGCCCAGAGGGGTGCGAGGTAAGGCGGGGGCGGTTGCGATGGGTCAGGGCGGGGCACGCGAGGGTAGGGTCGGTGCCACCGCCTACAAACTTCCCGCCGTGAGTGGGACGCGTTTGCGGCGCGGCAGCTGGCCACACGCTCTCCGCTGCGCTCGGTCCGAGCGGAGGTGACAGCCCTGCCCAGTTCCTCCCTATCCCGCGGGGACTGCCGTGCGCGGGGGCTCGGCCGGTGCCCGCCCCGCCGGGAGGAGCTCCTGCTCCCGCAGCCGCACTGCCGTGGCGGCCCCGAGCCTCGTCCTTAGGCAGGCGCGGGCGGGGGGCGGAACCTGCCCCTGGTCCCGGCCGGAATGACAGGTGCTGGATGCTGCCTGAGAGGACGGGACGGTGCTAGTGAGCGCGCTTCGCTCCGAGCAGCAGCCGCTGGGCTACAGCCCGCGCGAAGGTGCGCTTTCCCAAGTGCTCCTCTTTCCTTTTATTTTTTGTGGGTTTTTTGTTTGTTTATTTGTTCGTTTCCCTTTCCCTCTCCCCGTCCCGTCTCAGAGGTAGGTCGCTGCGTGCTTCCTCCAGAGCTTCAGGAGCCGGCTCGGTGCTGCGCGGGAACCGCGGGCTGTCTTGGACCTGTTGCCCCACAGCGGGTGCCCGACAGCGGGAGGGACGAGCTGGGCCCGGCTGGGCGCAGAGCTCTCGCCGCCTCGCTGCACTGTGCTCTGGCGCAGGGAGGCGAGGTCCGGAGCCCTGCGTGCTGCTCCTGTTGTAACCGTATTGAGCAAAGGGATGGGAGATTCAGCCGGGAGCTTGTCTTCTCAGCAAACGCTGAGACACAGCCTCTTGAAAATGGCAATTTTGCTGCACTTTCTTTAATGCTGTGGGCGAAGTTAGTGTTTCAAGAAACCTGCCGTGCAGCTGATCTGCCAGGTCTTTTAGTTGTGGAAACAGAGGTTCAGGGTGCTGGATTTTACTTTTAGTTTGCAAGGTTACTCAAGGAAAAATGGTTTGTGTTAAACTCCTTGTTCCCTAGTGGAACACAGTGTTTGAAATCCCTGCAAGTCTTTGCAATCACAGTGTGACAGCCTGACAGCTGGCTTCTCAGAGACTGACCCAGGGTTTGTCATGGAGAAATGAGTACTTGCCAGTGCAAGGACTCGCAAGCCCTAGAGGTACCTCCCTGTTGAGTTAAAAGAGAAGAACTGTGGTGCAAGTACAGAGCGGCCCTGGTTAGCAGAGGCTCCTGCAGAGTCCTGCTTGAAGCTGATTGACCCTGCAGATCATCTGTCTTCTGGCAAGACTGCTGCCAGGTGGCATTTGAAGATGTAGAGGCCTTCTTGCTCCCATTTGATGGTCAAATCAGCCTGTTCTGGGGCTGGTTGTGGACAGCTTTCATAAATAAAATACTCTGATTGAATATTTTATTCATGTATGATTATCAAAAGGACAGAGGTGTTTGAGGACCCTTCCCACCCCTGATTAGATTTCAGTAATTTCTTGAATAGGCAGCGGGATTACTTCTATTCTCCAAGCCATCTGTATTTTACACACAGATATAATATGTATTTAATGGGCGATACTTGTGAGACAATCTTCTGGACATACCTAACTTGAAATTTTATGGACTGGTTGCACTGCAGTAGAAAGAGAAGAGCCTGTTTCCCTCTTTTCCACTGCAAAGCATGTTATTCAAGATTTGCAAACTTCTCTGAGTGGACCAATAGTTGTGACAGTTGTGCTTCCCTGCTCCGTGGGACACAGAAAAGAGCATTCCTGGAACACAAAAAAAACCCCACATAACAAAAAAACAAACCACACCAAAAAAAAAAACCAAAAACATCAGAAGGAGGAAACTGTTTTGTTGTGGTTTTTTGTTTGTGGTTTTTTTTGACAGAGAATATGCACATCTGAAAGAGGGGTGTAGGGTAGAAAGAAAGAAAGAAAAGGAGTACAAGGTAGAGTACAGTCAAGCAATACTGAGTTCCAGAAAGTGCTAAAGAGAAAAGGAGGTGGGTGCAGAATAGCATGATGTTGCTTGGCATCCAGCCTCTTGGAATGATGATTTTATACAGTTTGCTGGTGTGTTGGTGTAGTAGCTGGTGCTGCTTAGAACGCCTTAGTGAGTGATGTGAGACTTGGGACTGGACCAGATCACTTCAGGTTCTTTGCTGGTGTTTCTCTCCTGAAAAATATTCTTTATTAACTGCCAGCAAAATACTTGGCATTTTTAGGTCCCTGGGGAAAGTACTTGCGCTCTGTAATAGAAACAGAGAGAAGCAGAGAGGTCCAAGTGCCCTGGGAACAAGGATCACAGAGTCATTTGGAATAGCAGTTGTTTAAAAATGTTACAGGAAAAACCAGTACATGGTACTGGTCTTTGTTTTATATTTAGTCTTTATCAGTCGTTAGGTAAACTGAGATTTCAGATGGAATATTTTTTAGTCAAAACACAATGTTATTTTCATTCTTCTGTTTTAGGGTATTATCTCAGGATTAGATGCTTCAGTAGTACCTTTGACAGATAGATGAGTGTCTTGTGAGCCTCTTCTGAGCCAGGGACTTAGGCAAGGACTGTCCAGATAAGATAGACAGAGAAACCTAAAATGAGTAAAATATAACTGGAATTTTAAACTATGTACTCTAGAAGTAGATTTATTTCCAGAGAAATTTACACCATACTATTCCACTAAAGTGTTCTGGTGATGGGTAATTAGTATATTAGTATATTAAAGGAGAAATACTTACAATGAACTACAGGTATGGCTGAAGATCAGTTAATCAGTTATGCACAGAGTAACTGAGAGGTTCTTTTAAAGGCATTTGGACCAGAAAAGGAAAGCAGAGGAGGTTTTGGTCACTGTTCTTGTTACCCAGTCTTGCTGCTACTGATGTCATGAAGATTTTTGCCTTTTCTTTTATACCCCTGTTATACCTTTTTACAACTTCTGTATTCCTAGTGCTTTTTGCCTACATTCTTGGACTTGTTTGTCAAGCTGAGAGACTAAGCATTTTAGAAGCTTCGTAGCCAGGGATCAGTGTGCCCCAGACCCCAAGGTCCTCTCCAGAACACATTCTGTAAACCAAGATAGAACCATCCAGGGGAAGGTTCCTTAGAGAAGGGGGCTCACTTGAGCCTCTCATTGGGGAATCTTTGATAGATATGCTAATTAGTAAAACCCATAATGTTATACCTGATCTTTTGGGGTGGGCATTTCGGTAGGGTGCATTTTGATGCACATGACCTGGACGTGTGCACCTGAGGATCCTTAAAATAAATACCAAGGTAAAATCCCTTTTCCCCATCTAACCGTGTATGACTCTTGATTTTAAGACCAGGAAAAGGCATCACCACACTCCCCTTTCTCTTTTGTGCTGGTTCTCAAATGCAATGGGTGTTCTTCCCTGATTTTAAATCTTTACCTTTGAACAAAAGTATGGATTTAACTTGTTTAGGTATTTTGGATAATTTTCTGTTGGTCTGATGGGCTCAGGAAAAGATTCAAAAAGTATTAAAGCAGGACAAGGATGTGAGATTGGAAAGAGGGAAAGGGAGGAAGAAAGGATGTAAAACTGGATCATCCTGTCTTGTGTACCATCAGTGTTGTTTGATTTACCCTGGAAAGATAAAAGGGGACTTAGGCTAATCAAGTAGCTTAATGGGAACACACTTTTTAAGAGCAGGGGGCTCTTTGGCCAAGAGTTTGTAAGATCTGTTTGATCTAGGAAATCTGTTGACAGTTTTAATTTAAGACATGTGCCGCTTCTGCTGTTGAGGGCATTTGCTTACCACACCAATACAATCAAAAAAATATTTTTGATTTTTGATTTTTTATTCTGAAGATTCCACATATCCTTATGCTGACAGAAATGCAGGTTTTTAATCCAGAAAGACTTTAGTAAATTCTGTGGATAGTATCATGCAGTATATCCAGGTGCTTGGTAGTAGATGACCACTTCCATCTTAAAAATAACTCTCTTTCCACTGTAGTGAACAATAGTCTTGGATTTTTGTTTTTGTGATTTAGTACTTACTACCATTGGGGCATACAAAAACCAAAAAAAATATGCAGCTCTAAAGTTTTAAAGCAAATTCTAGCAGATAGATGAGTGCAGTCTCTGAACCAGTGACTGGAGAGGGTGATGAACAGGTGTTTAAAGCAGCTTCATGAGCCCTGATACCAGGCCTTGACTGGGTGGTACTTCCAGTGTGCTGAAACTGGAAAAGTGTGACTGGGTGCTGATTTCCTGCCCTTTGGTAATTCATTCCTTACTTCAGCTCTTCATCTTGGGAGAATTGCAATTTATCTTTTCCAGCTCACAACTATCTGTATTTCAAAGTAGTACAGCCTTTCACTGATCAGTACAATATGGTACAAATGTTAGCAGTGATCGTTTCAGGTGGTGCTTCCCTGCAGAATATGAACTTTCACTTTTTCTGCTTTTAGCCAGGAGAAAAATCAAGAGGATCTTGAAATGTAGTCAATTGGTTTTTTCTTAAAAGAAATTAAGTGGCTGTGAAATTGTTACTAATTCTAAGAATGATAGAATACTATTTTCACTTTCCCATTTTAGTGTCTTTCTCCCAGCCCACCCCCTTGTGTTCTTATACCCACTGGCATGGTATTAGAGTGCTTGATTAAGGTAGACATTGAAGTGATGTCTATTCACAGGGATATCAAAGCCAATACACTAAAAAAACCTGAACAAACAGATGTGGTTTTGTTTCTTTTGGTCTCCAGTTACAGCAGTCATAAAAAGTTACAAAAAAGTTTAATCGTAAGAGTTATGTGTAAAACAGTAGTCTAGAATTTTTCATAGAAACATTCAGTACTTAATTTTTAAGTACTCATGTAAGGAAAAAAAGTCAAGACTTAGTTATTTGACTTCAAATAGTAGAAGACCATATTCAGTTTCAGAAAATGCAACTCTTTCCACAGGAGTAGAAAGTTGTGTATTGGTTTGTCATGGAGGGTTAAGACTGAATTCCAGGTAAGAAATGTGAAAAAAGTATTGGTTACAGTTATTCTTTTTTCTTCCATAAGACACAGTTAACTTTAACTTGTAAAAGCACAGGTTTTTTACAGAGAGCTAGCATAGGCAGTTCTTAAACAACTGTGTTCCCTATAAATGCTTAGCTGACATCAGTTAGGTAAGCTTCCCTGGATACCCCAAATTTGCATCTAATGAGGTCTCTATTTCCCCCTTTCAAAAAAACCCAACTAGCCTGCATTTTGGGAGTGTGAGTCACAACTGACAATAGGGAATTCATGAGTTAATAGGCATTATCTATTTTATATTGATGGAAGTACCTTCCCAGAAGAACAGATGAAGGAAGTGAATGTTTCCACACTGTCCAAGGATGGGCTTTTTTTAGGTCATGGTGCTGTCATTACCTAACCAAAACGTGCTGTGATCCCATGAAGAACTGATAGAATCCAGTTGGAATCCAGTAGACTCTGCAAGGTTGTTACCAGTGGTATCTGCTGAAGCTTCTGCTGACTCCTGACATTTTAGAGACTGGAATCCAAGTGCAGAACAGAGCACAGAAAGCACAATATAAATATAGGTACACTGATACAACCTTACATCATCTTGCCTGATACATTATGCATAGGGAAACCTCAAGGTCATGGGCTTCAGTTCGTCACCTTCCTTGAGTTTAGTATCCGAAGTTGGTTTATGTTAATTCCTCACAGTAACCACACATTAAAAGCAGCAATTAAAAAAAAAAAAATCAGAATTAAATGTACTTGAACGTATTTTGCAGACATCAAACCTCACTTAAGTGTCAACATAGTTGCCAAGTGTTTAAATTAATAAAAGAGACTGATTATTGAAGTTGGGAACATTATCTATGTGCCAAACTGATCTTATGTTCCCTATACGACCAGTTAAGAACTAAGCTCTTCTGTTGGTGATTGAAAGCAGAATTATATTCAGGAGTCTGAAACCCATTCTTTCCTCCCTGACTCTGTAAAGCAGGAGCATGTGAGAGGAAAGTGGGTGGGCCTGATCTCCCTAGCCCAGTGTCTAATTTGGGTGCCTAAAATTAGGCAGTTGTAAATACCCTGTTGTTGCATTCCTGGAATAAGGAATGATACCATTCCATTACAATAGCTGCATGCAGAATAAGTTTCCCTTTCTTTTTTTCCACCCAAAGTCGGGAGGCATTTTAAGATACATATTTGATTTGAATAAAGGAAAGGAAGGCAACCCGAGTTACAGTCCAGCCCTCAAACTTCTTAGCAAAATGTTGGCATTCTGTCCTCAGGTAACGGTAACAGTACATTGGAATTTTTTGTCAAAATAGTCCCTTTTTCTTCCCCAGTTCCAGAAGGCACAGAAATATATTAACTCTTTTCTTCTTAGATTCCAATTGGACACATTCCATTTATGATAAAAATATATAAGGAATGAGATATGCTTGAAGATGAGGTGGAAAAAATCCATGTCAGAAGTCATCCAGTTTTCTAATATATATAGGGAGTGGTACAGAGATCATAGGGTATTCAAGGTGTCTTGAGTAACAGTTAAACTGATGAAGATGGTAACTTGTACTGCTTGGTTCTGCCTGAATGAAGGAAAGAAAGATGGGAGAGGAATGGAAGAAATTTGTTAATATCTGTGTTCATACAGTAGTTCTTTTAAAATTAATTTTGTCTGCTTATGAACTTGAAGCACATTGAATGTGTACATATTTTACATAGTGTTGTGAATCATGTCCTGAAAATCTATGCTGTAGTTATTCAATATGCTGTATAGAAAGCTGTATATAAATCTATCTATATATCTCATATATATAAAAATATATATTTCTTATTATATATAAATATAATAATATCTCCATATAAATATATTTGGAGAAATAGAAATATATCTCCATAGGCTATGAAGACAATTATACTTGTAAAATAAGAATCAAAGCTGGTAATTGACTTTTCTTGTTTGGGAGGACTACCTATCATTATTTTTTTAGTTTAAAGATGTCTTGGTCATCTTAAATTCTCATCTATTTTGCAATTTAGGATCTTCATGGTGTACAAGACTACAGGAAGGTCTGTCTGCTTTATGCATGTCTGCATCGTGTACTTTTTTCCTGAATTAGTGAAATAATGCAAAAATAAAATCTATGCAGTGTCCACATGTAGATTTTTCAGGTTGTAAAACAACTGTTATATTATGTGTAAAGACCACAAAACCTTTTTTTGTAGTGCAAAGAGACAATACAGGAGCAATATCCACTTGTATTCTTAAAGAGCTTGTCTACCACAGAAGCAGTGATACCAAGTACCCTTTCATTTGAGTACTCTGCAGGTTTAACTTAGAGCACAAGTTTGAAAACAAGCCCCAGCTATCAATTTGAAAATTATTAAAATGTGGAAATGAAAAACCTATCAAGAAGGGGGAAATTATTGTATTATTAAAAAGAAACAAAACAGAAGATTTTACCTCTTTATGTAGTTTTTTTTTTCAAAAGACTGTCAAAAATTATAATACATGTTCTCAATTCCATTTGAACTGCTTCCCAGGAACAATGGCTGTATTGCTTATCTTTTAGGAAATTGGTGATTCTTTGAAAGTACTTTTTTATGCTGTATGTAGAGCTTTTTAGGATCCATGTTTGAAAAGTGTTTCTTGCCTTTGATTGCTCTTCTGACATACATGTTTCCAGTTCTTCAATTTGATGATGAATTCCATTCTGGAATTTCTCAATCTTGCTTGTATTCCAAGCATCAACATGAGGATTTTTGCTAAATAGTTGGAAGATCTGTTGAAGGAACTCATAGATGATCCTTATAATGTTCTTCTGTGTGACCCTGGTAATCTCCATGGAGAATCTGAAATCAGTTGTTTCGCTGAGGCATTGCTGAGGAAAATAACCACCCATTTTCCACAGAAAGTTCATTATATGGTAGTTCACTTTGGTTCCTTGGAAAAGACAAACTGAACATGAGATTTTGATGTACAATGCCAGTATAATGCAAATTTGCACTAAACTTCTCTGAGCCATGATGGTCATCCTGATGAAGCAGTCAGCACTATTGTCCTTTCCTTTTTGCAGATCTGTCAGCTTGCAGTTTCTTGGTTGTCTTGTCTTGCTCACATGCTTCTCTTTCACATCTCTGAATTTATTTTATCTGTATGACATGCTGGGTATTACTCACTGTGTAGGAATTGCTCTTTCTATCAACTATGGTCCTGCCAAGGTTTTCAGTTTCACACAGTTGCAAAGGTTTTGCTCATTTCTGCTTTGACTCTGTTTAATTGAAAAATGAGTAAATCAGTCAATCTAGTGATTCAGAGGGTATTGGCAGATTAACAGGCTAGAATCTGGTAAGAGCATTACATCTGCTCACATTCTTACTAGAAGAGGCAGTCCTGCTTGAGAAATTTTACTTTTATTCTTAAATTGGAAATGACAGTGGAAAAGAATCACATCCCTAGCTAACATATATGCAATCAAAGCAAGATGTAATTTTGTTGATTTAACAACAAATATCTTTTTAGTAGGATAAATTGTTTTGTTTGGGGAATGGCTTAAATTTTATTAGCAGAATAACCTTGTTGTTGACACAACATTGACTCACTAGGAGCATATGTTGCTATGACTATGTTGGCAAAAAAAATCAGTACATACAACTCTTAAGACAGATGCCTTTTTCTCCAAAATCTTTGATAGTTCACTGTTTAGAGTAGCTTTGTTCTGCTTCATCACTTGATGAATCAGTCTCAATTTTTAGATGCATTAAGTAAAAAAAAGAGGAATTCCTTACATTTCAGAGTAAGAAAACTGTGGTTCCGAAGCTTCCTCCTGTTGTCTGAAGTTCTTCACCTGGTGTGTGAGAGAGAGTCTGGCTCTTCTTATCCACTGAAATGCAAAAGAAAGCATCTTTTAAATCCAAACCAGTCAAATAAGTATTTGTCCACAGTTATTTGGTTTATTGCTTTTAAATCCTGTTCCTTCTGACTCTCTTGTTCCTCTGAGGTCTGGGTCATTAGTAAACAGATTTGAGCCTTCTGTGCCTTTTCTTATGAGATATATAGAGCTTTCTAACTCAAGCATTTAACTTGCATAATAAATCTCATCCTACAAAGGACGGGGACGTTCTGGCATATAGAAACTCATGAGTCAGTTTAGTGTCTCCAGTTGTCCACTCTGTGAGTTGTAGAAATGGCCATAGAACTGCCCCAAAAATCAGTGCTGTAACTTTACTGAGCCCTTACAGATAGTTTTTACTGAATATGTGGCTCTGCTATTTATCAAAAGTTCATTGTTTCTCTGGTTTTACTGGAACTAGAGGGTCTATTGGGGATTCCTTGATATTTTCCCTGGTCTCCTCATTCATTGTAAAAAATTCTCCAGTATCATAATGTTTGCATCTTTTCAATGACCCTTACTGCCTACAAATATCACATTTATTCAGACCAAAAGTGTGTGTGTGTTTGTGCAGGGAAAGTAGGGGCCTTTCAGGCCCCAAGCCCCCTGCTTGTTCTGCTTATTTCACCTTTGTAATGCCAGTCTCTTTTCTTTCCACAGCAACATGGTAATCAATCTAGCCTGAGTATGCCCCCATTTGGGGTTATCGGTTAACACTTTCCAAAGGCTGATACATTCCTTCAGGATTCTCTCAGTACAAACCAACAGATCACTTCCAATTCAACAAACACAAAATATAAAAAAGGACGTGTATAAAACCTGGCAGACCCTTGTTGCTTGTTTTAAAGATGCCTGTATCACTGGTTGATTATTTCCCTGAGTCTGGCCAGCAACAGGACTAAAATCCTTACTTCCCATATGCTCTTTATTTTGATCCATATTCTCTTTATCCATCCCGACTCTAATGTTATATGGTGTGAAAAGGAGGGAACTAACATTCACACATCTTCTGCCTCATTCCCTCTGGAACATACAATCTTTGCCTTTTTCTATTTCTCCTTAGTACTTGGTATCAGCGTGTCTCATTCCAGCATACACCTTTTCTGAATACCTGGGTCTCTACACAATGTCATAAACCATCAACATAAATCAAAACTGATCCCATTTACCAAGTCAGCAGTAAAACATCAACTCCAAGATAAAACTGCAACAAACCATTTTCCCCATTCTCTGACTTATGAGGCATCCACCACTGATTACAGTATTTATTCATTTTATCTTTAGTTATTGGATCTTCCCCAGCTTACTCCAGTTTTTCAAAATAAAACCCCAAGGGCTACAGGGTGGCATTGCTGTCTGGTTTGCCAATACCCAGTTGCCCAATTTCTTTATCCTTAGGTCCAGACCTCCAACACAAATAATTTTTTACTCTCTGCTCCGACTCCTTGTCGTCAGAGAAAGGACAAGCACTGTCTCCTATCATGCAGTTTTGTGTGTAACAATTTTAAAGCCTAGGCATTTATTTATTTATTTCTCAGTTCTGATCCCCTGTTGTTAGTTACACGCTGCTCTGACCTCATGGCAGCAAAGATAGGAGGACCCCTCCCCTCTTTCACACATTGTTTTTGTTGTGTAGTGACAGTTACTGTTCCAAACCTTCCTTATCCAATTTACACAGAGCTTGAAGTTTTCAAGTACCAACCCTGCTGGTCAATTACAACAAAATAAAATTTGATACTCACCAGTCCAGAAATTCACACCACTTTCCCTTGCTCAAATACCTCTGGAGTGTTACACCTTTGAGCTGCTCACTGCCTCAATACTGGAGAGGATTTGATGGAGTCTCCAGTCAAACTGGTCCAAATCCTTTCTGATCTGTTTCTCTTTAGCTGGGGACAAGAAGATGATCCAGGAAAGGCTTTTTAGCTCTCCCATTTGGTTCACCAAGACTGTCGTCCCAAAATGGATTCTTTCACCTGTTAATGCAAGAGGCTGATCCATGTACAGAGCTGAGGTATTTGATTTATTTACAGTTCTGCACAGGAAGGGGTGCTGGGTGGCAAACCCACAAACCCAGCACATAGGCTATCAAACTTTTTACTATTCCTACATTTTAGCAAACAAAGGCATTAATGTTCATTCATTACAAGTTACATAGTTCTCTTATTAAAATTAATATTAATTAGTATTCTATCTTCTCTTGGTTAAATGATTCCCTTGCTTCTTTTGCTAATTAGTCTGCATGCTCAGTCTTTCTCTTCTGTCAGTCAGTGGGTTTCTTGAGTCTTTTTCCCTTGCCAGAATTACCTTTTACCCAGTTGGAGTGTTGGCTTTTTTACTTCTTTATCTTGGGAGTTCTGCCAAATGACCTTGTGGCCTATAAATTCTGCATTGTGTCCACTCTCAGTGGTGCATCCTTCTCCCTCAGATCTGCTAACCTCCTGCTAGGTCTGTGTTCGCCGAAGCATGACTATTAACACGACTTATTATTAACTTTAACAAGACTTTTTTACAGACAAGTAATTCATCTTTCTAGTACGTAGATATCACTTCCATTAAAACAAGCTCTCAAGGAGACTGAATTCACTTGTGTTGGTAGCAAAATGTCCCATCTTCAGGACTACTCCAGCTGGGGTAATGCTGGAATTTGTCTTCCAGTGTCTGGCTGATGTACTTCTCTGACTATCAAGTCTTTGGGTCAGGTTATAGTAGGACCACAGATAGCCACCACTGGATGAATTGTAAGCATCTGAATCAGTCTGAGCCTTTGATAATGACAGTTCTAAGAAAGTGCCACATAAGCACTGTGGCTTGAAATGGAAGTGCTTGGTTGGCACCTGAATGTGCATTAGCAAAGTGCCATGTTTCTATATATCACTCATCTCCTCTAGTGCAGTACCAGCACTGGTTCCTGTAATCACAATGTAGGAAGTCACTGGTGGTTGAAAAGGGAGACTGAGTTGAACATTAAGATAAGCAAAAATTACAAAGTATTTAGGCGGCCGATTTGCTTTTCTTCTTGTGGGAATCGTTATGGATTGCTAATTCTAAAAGTGAACCAAAGTGATTCATCTTTATGTTATTCAGCCTGCATCATTACAGGAATATTTGAAAAAGAATATGGAAAATGTATAAGCTCAGAAATATTTGATGTTGTCCTGATTTTGTGTGGGATGGGGTTAGTTTTTTTCCTAATTGCAGGTACAGTGCTGTATTTTAGATTCAACAGGACAATAATGTTGATAAAACACTAACGATTTGGCTGTTGCTGTCAGTACTGTTGTTTCCTGTGCTCTGCCAGTGAGCAGGTTCACAAGAAACTGGAAGGGAGCCCAGCCCAGCTGGAAGGTCAGCCAGGACAGCTGACCTGAACTAGTCAAAGGGGTATTCCACACCACAGAACATCATGCCCAGTGTATAAACTGGGGGGAGTTGTACAGGAGCTGCAGATCTGTCACTGCCAGTGGGTGATGAGCAATTTTATTGTGCATCACTTACCTTTCTTGGATTTTATTCCTCTTTATCACTATTTTTGTGGTTGTTGTTGTTTATCATTATGATGATGATGATGCTGTATTTTGTGTCACTTATTAAACTGTTCTTATTTGAACCTACACGTTTCACTTTTCTTTCAGATTTTCCTTCCCACTGGGGAAGGGGGAGAAGTGAGTGAGTGGCTGTGTGGTTCTTGATTGCCAGCTGGGGTTAAACCATGACCGATGCAAGCAGTGAAGGAATTCCATGATGATCTTGAGATTAGAAAGTGTTTTGTTAAAAGAAAAATAAATCCTGTTGATGGTTGGGAGGACCCGTTATACTCTGACAGAGTGCAAGATTGCTGTGGATAAGCAGTTTCTTTAGCAAACCAGCGGGTGACTTCAGCAGTTACACAGTAGTATCCTAGTAATATAGTAACTCTCCCACAGTTATTCTTGTTCTACTTCTGCTGATGCTAACGTTGTGTTTATACTGTGGTGTTGGCACAAATTGTCTACCCAGGGGTCTTCAGAGAAGTTAATTTATGAATGAAATTTGTGGAAGGGATGTGTTTGAAAGACTGGACAGAGAATCAGGAGGGCTATGGTAGATTTAGTGCATTGATTTGCCACAGATGTCTTTTTGGTTTTAATTTGGTGTACATGTGTATGGATCTTTTGCATTAAATGGAACATTGATTTAAATCAAGTAAGGACCAGTAGTTTGATGTACTATAGCAACATGAGAAACAGCTTAGTGCTTCATGACAAAGGTGGATCTGATTCACTGTTCAGTGTTTGTATTCTGTTTATACACTGTCACCCCTCTTTTCTTTCCATTGTCATTTCATAGGAGACCCATGAAATATTTGATTGTTGTGGAAAAAAATTAAAATTTCAAGGGGAGATTAGGCAGTATGAAGTGGTTGTAAGTGATGAAGGACAGAGTATACTGTGTAAAAACCTTCAGTTCAGGGTTGGGGATCAGACACCTGTTGGCTTTGTGCAGCTTATCTAAGGACAGGTCAGGACGATTGCTTCTCAGAGTAGCTGTGTTGTCTCTACCTAATATTATATATAACCCCCCTAATTTGGGAACATCTGAGAACCCACATGGAGATTACCACCTTGTAAATCAGAACTCTTCTTCCCTGAAAGCAGAGAAAGGACATACACATTCTACCTTGTAGTGCAAACCATCCACCCTGTGACCAAGCACCTCACACTGGTTCTCTCCTTGCCTCTTTCTGTAAATAAACAAATGCTTTTCCTGTGAGAATGACATGAGTGGCTTGAATGAATAAATCAGAAACTATGCATCTGTGCTTTGGTTTCTGCGCTTCAGGGTTTTGCATTTTATTGTGTTCTTGCCTCCTAAACACTTCTCTGAGGTCTGGTCGATGGACCAAGAGTTGCTGAAAGAACCATTTTTTTGTCTAGTGAGATAGAATATGGGGTTTGGGTTTCAGTTTTTTGGTTGCTTGCTTTTGTCAACAACAACAACAATAATAGTAATTTTTAAATCTCTCTGTCACAGGTTTTGTAGGTCTGTAACAAATGTGAGCATTAAAATGTCCTGCTGTTGTGCTCACATTGGCTGTCATGCTTCAGTGAAGGCTAAAGAACTTTTGGTCTGAGGATCCCACTTTGTGCTAAAGCAGATGAGGATATGAAAATTTTGTGGCTCAGGCGGGAGCTGAAAACAAAATCCAGAGGATAAATCTGAAGGTCTAGTACAAAGGACTAGGAGTCAACTGAATGGAACTGAGATCCCAGATCTGTATTCACCTAAATGATACCTAGCTTCAAAGTTTCTTAGTTTTCCTCTGTTCTAACTACATCTTTACAAAGTAGATATATCTAGTTAGTACATGTCTTGTGAGTGTTATACAGTTTTACCCAAGCTGTTTGTCAAGATTGTCTAGTGAAAGCATTGTGAGAAATGATGAAAAAAGCAGAAAAAAAAAAAAAAAGGCTGAGGCCTGAAAATCTGTTTTGATTTTGGGCAACCCTAAATTCTGAGAGAGATGCTACTTTAGCTTCTATATTGTCTTTGTTTCCCTCAGCATTGCCCTCTTTTCTTGCTTAACAAGTAAAAGTGATAAACTGTTAGTTTATGTGATAAAAACTTGCCTGTGCTCCACAAGGTAGGACAGAGAAACACTGGCAGGTGGAGAAGCTTTAGTAACCCTTTCTCCAGCTGCTCCTAGCCCCATCACCAGAGCCTATCTCCTCAAGCCCAGAGGAGCACAAGGGACAGTGACAGGCAGAGACCCAATGTAAGGATTCTGAGGAAAGGCCCCTTCCACCATTGTCCTGGGGCAGCCTCACCCTCAGGATGTGGGAGAGAAATGCATCAAGATGAGTCAATGCTGGAGCACCTCACAGACTTCCTGGTTTTGCTGCCTGAAGATAGAGGACACATTGCAGCATACAGAGGAAGACTGTTTCAGGATTACACAGGACTTATTATGGGATGTTTAGGTGAGAAACCAAAGGCAGGGAAAGGGATAGAACTAGATTGTTTGGGAAGGAAAAAGCATGTGAAAAGAGAGGGATGAAAAGGACTGGTCATGTTTAAAAAGCAGCTGGTCAAAACACTGCTCTATTGTGACCTGAAGAGCTTTATGCCCTCCCAATAAACTCAATTTCTAAATATTTTCTCGGATGAGGGACTGTTTGACTTTCCAAAGGAATTTCCATCTGGCTGCATTGTCAGACTCTTTGAGTTAGACTTCTGTGACTAGTGTTCTCATCTGCTTGTAATCAATTGTAATAAACAGACTAATGTTATTGTTCATCCTTCTGTAAGAAGGTCATCTTGGCAGCTAGTGAAAGAGCGGTTATAAAACACTACCCCAGTAATAGGAGATGCAAAGTTCCTAATGCTTGTACAATTTACTGCTGGTCTAGTTAAAGTTGAGGTTTCGTGTGGTTAAATAAGAAATCAAAATGCCATACTTCATTTGCTTGGTTTTCCTGTTGAATAGTGTTTTTGTTTCTGGGAAGAGTGCATGCATCACTTTATTTTGCCTCTGGAAAACCCTTAGTCCTGAATCACAGAATCCAATAAACATGATAGGGAAAGCCCCAGTGACTTGTTTACCCCCAGCTGCAGGGGAAATGTTTCACACTGAATGTATTTTTAGAGATCTTCATCAGCCAAATTACTCCTGGGAGCAGGCCTCTAACAGGACATGAACAATACCAAGCTTAAGGTGAAGTTTTACTGCACACAGCCAAATTGATCTAGTGGTTAACTCCCACCCAGAGAGCTGGTCCTTTTTCTCTCCTGCTTGCCCTTAAGACTGATTCATCTTGGAAAAATAGTGTTCCTGGAAAGCCAATCACCTTTCCTTTCTCTGAGCAGGAATGATGGTGATGACAACAATTTTTTGCCTGTTTTTCTACCTTGAACTGGCTAATCAGAGTAAAGCTCATGGTGGCACATGGGAATGACCAGAAGAACATGTCTGTTAGTATGGGAGCAGGATCTGTTTTTAAAAGGAGACCTAACAGTAAGAGGCTGGAAACCTGGAATTCTGAGTTTAGGAGCCTGTGCTCTGTAGAAGGCAACCTGAAGTAATCATGTGATCTTCTCTCATCGTGACGTCCACAGAGGGAAGTGTTAGCTATATTGCAAAGTGTCTCAGCGCTTCATCTCTAGTACTTGGATGTGAGACTGGCTACAGAATGTAGAACAGATCAAAAACTTCTAAAATCAAACTAAAGAACAGCTAAAAAGTGTAACAGTTTCACCTGAGATTGCTGGCTACTGTATGAGTACTACAGATCTCTTTCTTGGGGTTGATGGCAGATACAAGTCAGTTTGTGTTGTATGTTCGCCTGTATAACTCTTAGAGGCTACAAGTGTGCATCAATATTATTCAGTTATATATTATTCCATATTAACATCATTAAAATAATTTTATTCCACTATATATATATGCACTGATTCTGTAGGCTATCTTGTATCATCCTCATAATAACAAATAACAGAGTATTTCTCATCACTCAGGTTGGGTGGAGGACAAGTACTATTCTGATATGAGAACATCTTTGTATTGCTGACAAATCCTTTTTATGTCAGCATGGCAGTTTGCTTGTGAGAAATGTCTTAACAATGCAGCATGGCTGTAAGGAGACCGTTAACTAAATAGTGATGCAGAATTGCCCTGCCATAGTGAGGTAGAGACTTAATTATATGTGCCAGTTGTGTTTATAAATTTTAAAATTTTATTTTATGAACCAATGAAGTCTTATTCCGGACCTCTTTTACTTGATTCTCCCAACACCTTTTCCTTGTGTCTTCTCAAAGAAGGTAAGGCAGAGGATATAGTGTAACTAATTTCCAACTCAGCATCCTTCTGTGGTGTTACAGCAGTGATGGACGAGGGAAGAGCAACAGACATCACCTCCCTGGACTTGTGCAGAGCATTTGATACAACCGTGCTTGTCTGTAAACTGGAGAGACATGGATTTGACCCTGACATCAGCTCAGTTGAGTAGAGCATGATGCTAGTAACTCCAAGGTCACGGTTCAATCCCTGTGGGTCATTCACTTAAGAGTTGGATTTGATAATCCTTGTGGGTCCCTTCCATTTCAAAATATCCTGAGATTCTGTGATTTCATGGATGGACCACTCAGTGGATAAAAAATTGGCTGTGTGGTTTCTCTCAAAGAGTTGTGGTCAACAACTCATGGTCCAAGTGGAAAGCAGTGATGAGTAGCATTCCTCAGAGGCTGGTATTGGGATAACCACTTTTTAGTATTTTTGTTGGTTACTTAAGACAGTGGGATCAAGGCTACCCTCAGCATCTTTTCTGATGACACCAAGCTGGGTCGTGCAGTTGGCACACTGGAGGGAAGGAATGTCATCCAGAGGGACCTTGACAGGCTTCAGAGGGAGGGCCTGTTTGAACCTTGTGAGATTCAACAAGGCCAAATGCAAGGTCCTGCACCTGGATCAGGGCAGTCCCAAGCACAAATACAAGTTGGGTGGAGAATGGATTGAGGCTCCCTACAGAGAAGGACTAAAGGGTGTTTGTGTGTGAAAAGCTCGACATGACCTGGCACTGTGCGCTCACATCCCTAAAGCTAAATGTGTCCTGTGCCGCATCCAGAGCAGCATAGCCAGTAGGGTCAGGGAGTGGGTTCTGCCCCTCTGCTCTGTTCTGCTCTGCTCTGGTGAGACCCCACTTGGAACACTGTATCCAGCTCTGGGGCCCTCAATGCAAGAAAGATGTGGACCTGTTGGAGCAAGTGAGGAGAAGAGCCACTAAGTTGATCAGAGGGCTTGAGCACCTCTCCTATGAAGACAGGCTGAGAGAGTTGGGGCTGTTCAGCCTGGAGTGGAGAAGGTTCCAGGGAGACTTTACAATGCTTTCCAGTACCTAGAGGGCCTTATAAGAAGGCTGGAAAGGGGCTTTACACAAAAGTATGTGGTGATAGGACAAGGGGGAATGGAATTAAGCTAAATGATGACCGGTTTACGCTAGATGTTAGGAAAAAATTCTTCACTGTGAAGGTAGAACAGGTTGCCCAGTGAGGCTGTGGACTTTCCATCCTTAGAGATGTTCAAGACCAGGCTGGATGGGGCTATGATGGTCTAGTGGAAGGTTTCCTGCCCACAACAGGAGCATTGGAACTGAATGGTCTGTAAGGTCCCTTCCAACCCAAACTATTCTACTATTCTGTGTGCTGAGTGGTTAGGTTTTTCCTTTGTGTGGTTAGTAGGCTTGTTTTCATCCTCATTCAGCTGCTAATTTTGTGTAGTCTGGAGGACTGAGTTTATTTTGAGGTTTTATTTTGAGGTTTGAATGGCTCTTTCAAACATCATTGAAGAAGATGATGGTTTGTAAAATTATTGTTAGCAAGACAGACACTGTGGACTGTGTAGAGTCTTGTTTCTAAGAAATCAGTTGAGAAATGTAATAGAGAGAGAATTAAATACTTTCCCTTAAAAAGTTCTTAAAAGTTAATAACGCACATAGAGAACTAAACAAGTCTAAGCAATTACTGTCAAGTGTCATGGTGATGGACTTTTTGTGAACAACTGTAAAATAAGATGAGAACCAAGAATATTTACATTGGCTTGGTTTGACAACAGGCATAATAACTGTGCCAAATAATGCTTATTTATTAGGGTTTTTTAGTTGTTCTTTTGTTTATTTGGGACTTTTGTGTTTGGTTGTTTTTCTTTCTTGTGTACCCTTCTCATTGTGTCATTTGCGTCTGTGTCCTGCCCCTCCCTCAAATGTTAGTGTTTCAGATTACCTTTGTTTCCCCTGGGGAGCTGCTCACATATGAAAATGGACATTACCAGCAATTCTAAAAGTCTGCCTTGCTAATGATCTTGGCTAAAGGATTAAATGCCAAATGGTTGCAGAAACACTTCTCTCTGTGGTTGATGTATTACTAAGTACGAAGTCGTTCCCAAGGCTGTCATAAACCTTGCCAGGAATTTGTGATCAGACAGGTTCCTGTAACAAGATGGATTCCAGGTCAGGAATAGCTTGAGTCACCCCATGAAAATACGACTGTGTCGGTTCTCCCATATTCAGAGAAGTGCCTGCAGTAGCATCCATTCTCACAGAATCACAGAATGGGTAAGGCTGGAAGGGACCACGGTGGGTCCCACATCCGGTCCAACTTCCCCTTCACACTATATCAGAAACAGTTTGGATTTCCTGCTTGAAGACCCCCAGTGAATCCAGTGATATTCAGTTCATTTGCTGGATAGATTGTGACTAGAGTGAAAACTACTTGTTTGCTACTTAGAATTTTGCAGAAGTCTGTCTGTGAAAGAACTAGCACAGAACCTACAACTTAGGTGGGTTCCTAAGCCCTTTCTTAGTCTTTGATAAGTAAACAGTTGGACTATATGGGAGAAGATCACTTCTGGAATTGGTGAATTGGCACAAGGCTTTTAATTCTGTGCCATTGGTAACTGGTCATTGGCACCCATGCTTATTTTGAAATTGCTTAGCACACGTGATAGGCAACTGAAGAGGATTGCATATGACAGATCAGTGTTTTGGGCAGCTTTTGAGCACAGGAACTTTTGATGTGCTGAAGCCAGTTCACTGTAATCCTTATTTCGAAGTCTATTGGAAGGATAGCTTCAAAATCCTTGATGAATAAAGAATGTATGTGTAGAAGATGTCAAGTTTGTGCTATGCATTTTTCTGACATCCTAAAGTTCAGATATTTCATTTTCACTGTGAATTTATTAGATCCAAAGGACTCCATTATCCAGTGGAAATTGGGATATATGTAGTTTTGTTGAGCAGGTTCAAGCTGAGTTAAACAGAGGGGCCAGATTTGTTTAAAGAATGTGTTTGGAGTCTAGCTTTATGAACAGATGGCAGCTCCAAATGAGGCAATAGCAGAGCCTTGGTCTGCTATTGGCCTGGTGTGTGACCTTGGACAAATGACTTGCTCTCATATTTCTTGCTTTCATCTGCTGTTCTCAAAGCACTTGAGGAGACATATTTTTTACTCAAGACAGTGGTTTTGATAAGAATTTTGTGGTTATATCTTACAGCAAAGAGAGCAGTCATTTGAAAACCAGATCTTTCACTACTAAAATAAAGTAGGTTTCATAATCTGATTTATTTTGTTTATTGTACTGATAAAACTACCAAACACAACTTAGTTACGTTAATGACCTTTATAGAATTATAAAGAAGGAAAATTTCTCTTAGACTGTATATCTCATTATGCTTTCAGGTGTATATTCTTAACTGCTACATTTTTCTAGTGCTTTGCATTAGTAATATACTGATTTCTACAGGGTGGCGGATTGCAGGGGCAGTGTGCTGCCATTGGGATGCAGAGATCGAGAGAATCCAGAAGTGTAACATACAGTATGTAAGCTATTGCTGGCATTCTACTGTAATCCCTGAACAAAATCTTGATTTCACACTACCTGTAAGAGATCTTGTCTTGCAATGAAAGTGCTTAGGTTGAAAAGCCATCTGCTGAAGCATTTTGTCCCCTGGAATGGAGGAAAAAGAATAGGATAAGCTGCTAAAAAACATAACCACAGAGTATCCTGAGTTGGAAGAGACCCACAAGGATTGTCAAAGTTCAACTCCTGGCTGATATCTGTAGGGTACAGCACAGGGACTATATGATTTAACTCCTTCAATGTTCTTCTTTAGTGTTTTTTACTTGCAAAATCCTTTGCAAGTAAAGGGATTTTCTACTGCTTCCTGACTACATATCTAAGCAGCTTCTCTCTCTTTTATGAGGAGTCTGGAGGGTGCAGGATTTTCTTTTTTTTGCTTCAGACAATCTTGAATTCTGGTGTGTGCTGCTTTACAAAGTACAGCCACCCAAATGCAATCCCCAGGTCACTTTTCTAGCCAAAATTGCAAATTATTAATAATCAATCTCCTAGCAGTACAAGTGGACCACAAGCTGGGAGATGCCTGTGTAACCCAACTCTCCCACTCAACCAGATAGGTCTCCAGAGTCTCCAAAATTCTCAAGGCTTTTCCATTGAGACCCACTGCAGAATCCACATGGTATGAGGTAACTGATAACCTCTTTCCCAGGTACTATATTCTGCATCATACTGTAAACTAACATGTTAACAAAACAGAACTTTCCAAATAAATAAGGGCCTGAGAGAGAACTGTGCATCACTAATAGGGCTTCTGTTTTTCGAAGTCTGTCCTACTCCTGTTCTTATCTAGGAACTAGTTAGGATTATAAGACAGTGTCACGGGTTGGCCGGGGCCAGATGCCAGGCACCCACGAAAACTACTCACTCCACTCCCTTCTGCAGATGGACATAGCAGAGAAAATTTAACAAAGGGTTCATGAGTAAAGGACCAGGAGAGACATCACTCACCAAATACTGTCACATGCAAAACAGGCTCAGCTTAGAGATATGCATTGAATTTATTACTAATGAAATTGGAGCAGGATAATGAGAAGTAAAATGAGCCCTTAGCAACACCTTCCCCCCACCCCTCCCTCTTTCCAGCTCTACCTCCTACCTGGTGGCACAAGGAGACAGGGAATGGGGGTTATGGTCAGTTCATCACCCAAGGCTTCCCCTGCTGCTCAGGGAGAGGAGTTGTTCCCTTGCTGCACCATGGCGTGCCTCCCACAGGAGACAGTTCTCTATGAACTTCTTCAACATGGCTCTATCTCACGAGCAGCAGTTTCCTGTGACCTGCTGCACGTGAATCCTTCCCACGGGCACCAGTCGCCCTCTAACTGCTGCAGCGTGGGTCACTTCCATGGGGTGCAGTCTGCCAAGGACAGGCTGCTCCAGCCTGGGAGCAGGGCCCTTCTCTCCTCAGGTCTCCCATGGGATCACAGCTTCCTCTCAGGCATACACCTGTAACGCAGCGTTTGGTGCTTGAGGCACCAACTCTGGCGTGCCCCAGGTCAGAGGGAGTCCAGCTGCGTTACTTCCACGTGTCACTGAAGCGACTTCAGCATCAGGAAAAGAGCTGCTGGCTGAGTTAGCTAGCTGGCTTCTTGGCAGAGGAAACATGGCAGGAGCGGATGGGATCGGCTCACGTTAGCTCGGAGACAAAGGAAGAGAGAGGCTGTTCTGGTCTGGCTCCTAACAGGTTTATTGTTAGAAGTTTTGCAACCCGAACGAGCTCGGAAGGCTAGAATCCGATGGGATGTGATTGATGGGCTTGTGATGGGATGGCTCCTTGGAGCCTTGTCCTCAGTTTTATAGGGAATTTGAAAACCGCAGTGAAAGGGGAAAACAACCAATGAGTTACAAGCCAGGGGGAGGATACAATGTAACAGGAACCACTGGGGGAAACTGAGAGGCGGGAATTATAACAGAGAACAATGAACAACCGAGGAACCGAGAATTTTCCCGAACCTGGGGAGGCAGCTTGGACCCGGGCACAGCTTAGGCTTCTGAGCCGCCCCTCGACCCACCCTCTGAGTCTGCCTCTTCGGGAAACTTGATCCAGGGGAGGGGCTGGGATTGATTGGCATCACGCTGCCCCAGCCCCGCAGTGGGCTGGGTCACACCAACACACCTGCTCCATACTTGGGGCTCCTCCACGGGGTGTAGGTGTATCTTTGTATCCCCGTGGTTCTCCATGGGCTGCAGGGGCACAGCTGCCTCACCACGGGCTGCACCGCAGGCTGCAAGGGAATCTCAGCTCCAGTGCCTGGAGTACCTCCTTCCCCTCCTTCTTCACTGGCCTTGGTGTCTGCAACACTGTTTCTCTCACACGTTCTCACTCTGCTCTTCTCTGATCACAATTACAACTGCACAACCCCTTTCTGTTTTTCCTTTTTCTTAAATATGTTAACATAGAGGCATTACCACCATTCTAATTGGTCCAGCCTTGGCCAGAGACATGTCTGTCTTTGGAGCCACCAGGAACTGGCTCTACAAGACATGGAAGAAGTGTCCAGCATCTTCTCACAGAAGCCATGCCAGAATCCCTCCCTCCCCTTTGCCCCTCCCCCCACCCCCATTTCCAAAACCAGGCCATGCAAATCCAATACAGATGGTCATAACTCAATGGCTTCTAAAAGAAAGTAAGGTAGGTATAAGAAGTTAATTTACACCCTAGTAGAAAGCTTCACACCATAATAGGGATTCAATATGATTTATTAGATAAAGATTTAGCCTTGAGAGTCTGAATTCAACTGGTTAGAACCTTTTCATACCTAGTGCCTCATGGCACATATTCAATACAGTGAAAATAAAATAAGGTAGCCTGTAATGGCATGAGTGGAGGCCACATAAGATCATTTCAAGCTGCTAAGTGCCTTGATTCTAGCTGTAATCACCTGTATCTTACCACTATCGAATGCCTCATCCAAGAGAAATAAATACTCCAGGTTTATGTACTTTGCTATGAAAATAACCCACATAGCTTACATGAAAGCTTTAGCTTTTGCCATGTTAGTCATGGCAGTGGCAGCTGCACTTTGTCCTCCTGGACTACTGTATTTCTTTGTGCCAGAGCCACCAGTGTTGTACATTATTGAAGCATTGATTAGCCTGAACATGCTGCTGGACCAGTGTGCTCCAAAGGGCCAGAAGCCTTTCCTGGTTTTCAGGCTTTGAGGAGCATAATGTAGTGACACTTGAAGGACTGGGCTGGGCTGGTAACCAGAAAGCCAGTACATTTTTATGTCCTGGGGGTGCGGTGATGAAGCGTCAGTGCTGGATAGGTCACTTGGCTTAGGTGATCAGGCTGTGCTCCCTGGAATTGTCTACCTGGCTGGTAATGCCCCTTTAAATCATACAGTCAAAATTTGTTCAGTCCTATGCCTTTTCAGAATTTAGTCTGTTTTAGACCATGTCAGTCCAGAGGCATGGTTGTCTTACTTTCTGTTCTTCATGAATGGATTCCTACTGAATTAAGAGACTGACAGATAATTGAGAGTTTCTGGGGTTGCTTGTTAGGAACTTTGTTCATGCATTTATTTGTTGTAGTATGTAGATTGTTTATTATGCCATGCAGTTTGACATATAGTCCAGAAGAGTGCAGTTGCTGAGTTATTCTTTGTAATCATTGTATTTCTAAGGCAGGGCCATTAGCTGCTCATAATATGGACTTGAGCTCAGCAATGCAGTAAATTAAGCTGATGGATTCTACATTGTTGTGTTGTTCATATTGCCCTGTCATTTGTAAATTGTGGGATTTAATTATGTCCTAATGATTGTTTTTATATAGCTGCAGTAATACTATCAGGCAGTCATCCTACATTCACCAAACTCACTGTTTTTTCATGATCAAAGCTAATTTTCTCTTTAGACAGGTCAGACTTGTTTTATTAGTTAAACTAGAGGAAGGGACGTGCAGGGGTTCGGTATGTTTCATCTATGAGAAGAATGTTTTTTAAACATGTCTCAGACTCTTGAATTCCAAGATATATTTCAAAAGCACTTCATGGGAAGCACACACAAAAAATCAGGCCCCGTAAAGTACGTTTTTGCCATGATTTTTCATATTGGAAGGCCAAATCTTTGTTTACCCTGCAGACTACTCTCTTACCTCTTATGTTCAGTAGAAAGAAGATGGTAGAATATCTTGGCTTGAAAAACAAGTGTCTGCTGAGAAAGGCAGGAGCCTCCCTTGGAATGGAAAATGCAACCCCCTTCCCTCCAAATTATTATAATTTTGAAATTAAGGTGCTTTCAGGCAAAGATACGAGGAACAGGGATAACTGTTCTTTACCTATATATATATATGTATATATAACAAGGCAAACAAACGATAGCTGTGCCAGTAACAGCAAGCAGAACCAGGAACTCGGTGACAGCCTCTCTCGGCCACGGGCCCTTTCCCCTCGGGTGCAGTTCCGCTCGCAGCCGGCAGGGGCGCTGGCGGCTCCCGGTGGGCGGGGCAGGTGCGATGGTTCCCCCGCGGCTGCAGGGGGCGCTCCGGAGCGAGCTCGGGGAGCACGCAGCAATGGCGGCCTGGCCAAGCCAGGAAGGGATGGAAGAAAAGGTTCACAAACCCCCTGGGCAGCCGATCCCAGTGCCCCAGCAGGGCCTGCGGGAGCAACAGGCTGGAATGGCAGGAATGAGCACCAAATCCCGGGTGGTAGATGAGATGTATTGAACTCTGGAGCTGCAGCGGGAACCCCGGGATGTCTCAGCAGGCAGGGAGTGAGGAGCTGCAGTGTAGCGAAGGCTCGGGGCAGTGGCAAAGAAGCAGCAGGGGTGGGGCAGCGGCAGCCCAGCTCCCAGCAGGGTAGGGAAAAGCTGGCTCCATATCCTGGGGTTTTTCCCCTGAGGCACTGGAGCAGACGGTAAAACATCCCTCTTTTAGTGAGGTAGGGTGTTAAATAGGGTCCCAGTGCAATGACTGCTCCAGCAAGCAGAGCTCCACTCACGGTAGAAGGAAGGCAGCAGAAGGCAGAACCCCGCAGTGGTGATGAATCCTCCCCACAGCGACGCAGCCTCTCTCCCCTCCGAACGCCGAGAGCACAAGAGAGCTAGGGGCTCCACCCAGCCCCTTTTTCCCAGCACGAACCTCATGGCATCTCTGCCCTACACAAGAAAACCCCAGGTAAGAGAGAGTAGCCAGCTGGACCCTTCCCCTGAACTGTGGCCAGGTCTTTTGTCTCTCTTAAGTATCCAGCTGTTATTGTCTCCTAGCAACACGTATTGGGAAAATTCCTTAAGAGGAAAAAAGCAAAAGGGGAACTCTTAAAACCACAACATAGAATTACCATGAATGTTTAGAATGTTATTATAAAAAGAAGCAATTGTGAGCAATTCTGAAATGCTGAATCCTCTTTGAGAACTGTTTCTTAAGGTGTCATGATGCCCAAAAGATAGGCTGGAAATAAATCCCCATAGATCAATGTCTATAGAGCAGGTATTTGTTTATTGCAGCACTGTTAGTGAGGGGGATTTTTCCTCCTAACTCACCCGCCTTTGTCAAGTGCTGTGGTATATTTATACAGTGAATTTTGCTTAATGTTGCTATGTCATTACAGCATCATCACATACGCGCCAGAACTAATTTATATAGCATGATCTCATGGTTATTAGATAATTCTTTGCACTGCGCATGCACTTCCCCAATTCGGGGGTCTTCGGGGGTCTTTGATGAAGGCTTCTAAAGTCTTCTTCACTTTTGAACTTTCCAACTTTGTCTTCGGGGCATGCATAGTTATGGTGCTCATTGGTCCATCTTGTCTTGACTGGCCTAAATTATTTGTTTTGTGACTAATTGGCTTTGGCTTGCCAATTTCTCATTAGTACTACACTCTAAAACTATACACCTGGTACATTTTGGGGTTTTTGTTTGGTTTTTTTTTCTCTTTTTTTCTATTCTGCGTATAAGCAACTAGTTAACTATATACTAGCCATTATGTTGTATAAAAAGTTATTCATATTGGATTATATGGGTATCAAAAGTTATGATTCAGGTTATATAAGCATCAGGTTATATAGGTATAAAAGTTATGATTCAGGCTACATAAGTAAAAGCTATAATTCAGGCTATATAAGTATAGAAGACTATGCTTCAGGTTATATTGATATTCTTCAGGTTATATTGACAAAAAGTAATGGTTTAGGTTATACTGATATTAGGTTACATAGATAGCTTAGAACCCAAGCTATATAAACACTTTGTTACTTTGACCTAAATTATATAGACATTAGTCATAGTTAGGAGGTCCTTAACATCCTATTGCATCTCATGGTTGACAGGTAAAGCATTTCCAGAGTTGTTTTTTTCCTTAAACAGAAGTAGGTAAGGGACTGTTACTGCTTACATTCTACAGGGTCATCAGGTTTTCCTCTGGAACTAATGTTCCACTGCTAGCAAATATTTTTTGCAGATCTGTAAACATGACAGAATGTGTATGGGTATGATAGCAGAGAAGACTGATACACAGTCTGCAAAAACAGACACAGAAAATGGATTTGAAATTTTACCTAATGTGGGAACATGTTTACCAATAAAAAGACATCTGCTTTACTTTAAGAAGGTGTTAACTGGGTCATAAATTTAAGTCTTCACCAGACAGTTTTGTGCTATTCTGTGCTTCTCTTTACCTCTGTCTTGGGGAAAAAAAGCTTGTCTCAGTTCTTACTCTCTTAGAGCACTTACAACTTAAAGAGAAGTTGTCCTTAATACTCCAAGTTTATTTCTGAAGATCTTTCTAGTGTGCATGCTAGTGTTTCGACTCAAAGTAGAGAGAAGGATAATAGTAGGGATCATTTTCATTTTCTGGGACACTGGGGCCTGGATTAGTATGATGATTCCTTGTATTCCTCATAGATGTCACCTTTCCTCGGTCCATTTCATTATACCCTCACACAAAAAAAGAAGTGCAATTGAACCAATTCACTTGTTTGGCTTGCTGCCTGCACTTTGGAATATGTTCCATCAAAGTCTCATCTTTTAATGCTCCTGTGAACAGTAGTACAGCAGTGCACCATCTGCACCCAAGACTAATTCATCTGCTAATGTCTTAGAAACCAAAACATTACAAAGTCTTAAGCAGACAAGAAGCATAAAGCTTGACATAATGTTTCCTGCATTTTTTCAGTGGAGCTGTTCTGTGACATCGGCTTGATGCTGGAATAAACCATGCAATTAATCTAACAGTTCTAATGACAAAGGGATATGAGAGATCAGAAGCGAGCATATGAGGTTACCTCTTACCCTTTAGTAGCCGTATGTTGAAATCTCTTTTGTGCAAGGCACAATTCAGGCATGGAGTACGCAGGTTCACAGTCTAGGTACAGTATCTCTGCCACAGAGCTGAAATATGAGTCAGTTTATCCAAAGACTGCTGTCAACAGATACGTTTTATGTCTCCAACCTACCATAGATGACATCTGTTCTATGGAGTTTTGCAGGTATTGTGTCACTTGGCTTTAGGGGTGTTGGCTGGGTACCTGTGTTAAGGTTTATATTCTACCTACATGGGTGCGTCTTCTGAAAAACTGGAGATTACACCAAATGTACAAGCTCTGAATGAAATCTACAGAATTGAAGGGCACCTGCCATATCTCTGTGGGGCAGAACAGCTACATGCTACACTTGCATGACTCTGTAGACAGAATCTGATTCACTAAATTACATTGGAATGATTTGGTTTGCATTGGGCCTACATGTTTTCAGAAGCACCGTTACTTTGCATTTTTATTGTATTCACAAGACTTATCAGTGTGTTTATAATAAAGTAAATCTCAGTCAACCCGTTAGGCAGATATGGATGCACTTCTAAAAATTATTTATGTTGAAATATAGACATGACCATTTTACTACTGCAAGCCTTGTCTGCTTCTGTTCAATACAGTGATTGAAATATAGTTGAATCTGAATATATGGTTGCATTGCAAGTGAGGTCTTTATTATTCCATATTTAGGACAAGTTTTGTCTGTTATTTTGCCTGCTTTTTTTTGTTTGTTTCAGTAAGTAGTGGAAAATACAGTGCCAGTGTCCATATTTGTTTTATAATAAAGAAGTTGGAGCTTGAAGAAACAGAAGAATGATCCTGTTCTTCTGGCAGTAGTAGATTTTCCGTTGCAATTATAACAGGTATATTCAGTATTTGAAGTTTCTCCTGTATTTTATCATGTTCCTTTATAGTTACCATGTTCTCTAAGTTAATATATCACTTACACCACACTTTTCATGCCAGTTTAAGCAGATGTATTAAAGAACGAATAACAGAATGAGTGGTGGTTTTTATCTTGAATTCCCACGTGTGCCACATCAGTATGGCTCTGACCTAAATGGAGCTAATGTCCTTTTATTTTAGAGCAGGCAGGTAAAAAATTGCCTGATAGGTTCTGGTCTTACACGCTATCTAACTTGTAGTATGTTGTCCTGTTGTTAAAACAGGAAGTCCACAAGAAGAATAATCTTCTAATTGCATGTACTCCCACACACATGCAATAATTTAATAATTGAACCTGTCTGAATTATGTAAAGGGCAGCAAATGTAGGTGGTTTACACTATCTCTGTATATTGCCTGATTGTTTTCCATAGTTGAACCTAGGGTTAGAAACTCAGTAGAGACAAAATGGGGTGTGGCCAGCAGCCTTTGCTTTAGTGTCTGCCTGTCATCCTTCTGAATTGCCATTTGGCTGACACTTAAACCAAAGCCTGATGCAGTTCCTGGATGAGTGAAGAAGAGAAGAAAAACAAAAAGTGTAAGGCGTTGAAGAGCGTGTTTTGAAATGAAGAAAAGAGTAGAAGGTATAGAAATTCTTCACAAAGAACAATAGAGGAAAACATTTCAAAATTTGTCCTGATCTTACAGCATCAGTGAGATGTGTGTTTTCTGTGTGTAGAGCAGTGTGTTTATTCATTACCATCCAATTGGCATGTAATCATGTAATCCCGTGTTTTGCAGCTTGGTACTCAGATGTTATTGGTGGCTCCTAAAGAAATACCCGTAGTTTAAGTTTCCAGTCTTGCTGACACCAGAGTGATGGTCTTCAAGACAGTGACAGTGACTCAAAAAACTGGTTGCTCAGAAACTTGGTTTTGTGGCTTGTTATTCTGGATTCTCACTCATTTTTCTAAAGAAAATTTGGACGTCGTTCCCTGCTATGCTAGGATGGGGATTCAGTCTTCTCAGTCACCTGGGTGGCATTCTTCTCAGAGCACAGATGTATTATTATTTGGGAGTACTCTTGGGATCTGTGGTGACTGCTGCCTCAAAAATTCTGATGGCATCTGCCTCTCTAATAGCAGATATTGTGTGTGATACAGCTGGGTATACTCAAATAATTTGGGACTGGATCAAAACCGTAAACATATGGAATGCATGAGTGGCAAAAGACGTAATTGAAATGGGATAAAGAATAACAAGGTAGCAATGCAATTTCCTAACCACTTGCTATGTAGCAATTAGAATGATGAAAGCATCCTAGAGGGAAATAGGTCTAAGGTTGTTTTGGGTTTGTCCCAGTTCAGGAATAAATTAAAAGTGCTAAAATCTGTGTGAATTTAATCAGTATCCTCAGTGTTGTTAAAGATTGCACCAAATTCTAATGGATAAAATAAAATGTTTGAATAAATATAATACAGGTATGTAACAGATGTGCTAAATATATAGTGAAAAAAAGATCTAGCACCATTATTTTTATGTGTTGAAGAATGTGTGTTTCTGCCAGGAAGCGGGAGAGGAAAGGAGATAAAAGAACCTGGGCATGGGGACATTAAAAAATACAACAAATACTGTTGTTTCTGCTATGATGTGAGAGAGGGCATGGCATCTAGGTCATAGTCTGGATGAATGGGTGAAAAACCTGTTGCCAATCCAAGTGCTACCCATTTGGAATAAGGCACAGAAGTGAGGAGAGGATTTCAGTAGGATAGAAACCTCAGGCACTAATCAAGCAGTAAGTGATGTTTTGGGAGGATATTCTTTGTTGTTGTTTTTCTACAGTTAAATACAATTAAATTGAATGTATGAATTATTATTTGTGTAAGGTTCTCCAAATTATCTGCAAAGGTTGTATTTTGAAGCCTTCCTGGCTTTTCTTTTAAATCAATGTTTCACCAATGGAATATTAACTCCTAATAAAGCGCCGTATATTCAGATCCTCAAATTGAGGCTGACCTGTTAAAAGAATAAGATAGAAGACTCAGATGCAGTGCAGGTAGTGCAGATAGTACAGGGCTGTTTACCCCGATGACTTCTCCATAATTTTGGTGGCTTTTCCTGATGATCTCACATGTTTTCTCTCTTCAGTGATCTTCTGGCTTTTGGGCTTTTTCTGGGTTGGGGTTTTTTGTTTGGGGTTTTTTTGGGGTGGAAGGGATGTGGGGAGACAATGTCTTGGGTGGGTGGCTTTGTTTATCAGTTAGGTTTTGGTGCTTTTTGTTGGTTTTAGTGGTGTTGGTTTGGGGTTTTGAGGTTTTTTTGCTATAATTACTTTGAGCCAACCTCTGCTCCTGATGTCTTTAACAGTCATGTGAGTGTGCCAGTCTTATGAAATCTTACTTTGAGGGAATAGGAATCTTACTGGTGAATCAGTTATATGCATGGTTTAGTGATACACTGAAGATGTTGTGAATTCCTCCACTGCTGTAATCACAGTAACCACCTTTTGGTTTGGATGTGCCTTTGATAAGACAGCCTGTTGTGCAATATATTTTCCCAGCATCTACACTGTCTTAGAAAGTGCCAAGATTTCGATGCTTTTGACAGTTCCCACTAAAATTCTTCTCTGAAGCCATGGGATGAGCTGTGGTGGAAAGTGCCCGTAAAAGTTTCAAGCGTTCCTGAAGAAACATCACCACAGAACCCCCCTAACAACCTTTTAATTAGAGCAGCAAATAAAAATTTGTAGCGGTGTGCTCTGATTGGGATCTGAGTCAAAGACCTTCCTGTTGAGTCACAGGATGTGCTACACACAAATATACAAGTAGAAACAAGAAATGACCAGGCTTTCCTTTTTCTTGGTCAGAAATTGTTGGGGACATAGTATGGGATACATGCTGCATGAATGAGTTCTGTAGGAGGAAGCTTAGCTACCTGACAACTCCTGCATTCAAACTGTGCCACCTTTGCAGTCAATTTTTGATAAAAATCAGCAATTGGTTTTTGTTTAGAGCTAAACTGAGCAGTGCCAGGCTGTGGGGAACCGCTCTAGTGCAGTGCACATGGCACCCCCCAGAGCTTGTCAGCTGTGCTTTCCCTGTGTGCTGTGGCCACACAGATGACAAGGAGCACTCATTTATTTTGCTTCAGAGTAAACTGCTTGCTATGGTCGTAGGGGAAAGAACTCAACCCTTCTTGCTGGTTATGTTCGTATGCTGTATGGAAAATGAGTTTTGTTCCTTTTTTTTGTAGTATTGGGTATTTATTAGCCACAGCTGTGGGCAGCTTGGTTTGAAAAGCAAGATCCTCAACTTGCAGTGAAGGTAGTTTTTCTCTATTTATACCTTTTAAGAGCTTGGTCCTACAGCTCTGTTACAGTAAATTTTTTGTGTGCATGGTTAGGAGAACTAGTGCTGTGTGAGAGTTGCTCTGACCACAAACTGTAAAGAGTAATCAAATACTGTACTTCTGCCTATAAAGCGCTTTACCACAGGGATAAATTTATGTTAAAAACTACCCAAACCCTTCTTCCAGATCAGTTTGTTTGCTTTGTTAAATTCCCTCTGAAGCACACCATGGGTTAAGCAGTATGCAGAAAAGGCTTTCAAAGTAGTTTAGTTCACTAGAAAGGTAAAGCAGAGTCATAAACTGGGAAGTTACTTTTCAGTGTGTAGGGGGAGCAAGGCAGTTCCACAGCTGTTCCCTGGAGCATACTGCTAGGTCACTGCTTCTCCAGTGCTGGTACTTAATGTTCTGTGTGGAGCTATGCAGTCAGTACAGTCCTGGCTAGTTACTATCTGCTAAACTTTATTAAAGGACAGCACATTTTTGCTATTCTAAACTCTCCCCATGTGAAAAATCCTTGTTACAACAGTTAGTTGTATTGTCAACTGGAGAGGAGGCTGGCATTCCTCAGAGGAGGTAGTTACAATGCTTAAGTGTTCTTTCTAATATTGTTTGATATATAATGTCTCTGACTTCCTTTACTTGCTTTCATGTTTCAGTTATCACAGTCAAGGAAAACAGGTTTTTTCCTCCAAGAGTCCTTCAAGACTGCTGATTTAGAGCTCTGGAGTGTGGATGGTTACCCCACCCCAGGTATTCTGTTTCTATCTAGCAGATTCTCTTTTTTTTCCTCTGTGCATGGTAGTAGGTCTTTTTGGCCAAATGGTAAGTTTGAACATGCTAAAGTTACATGGTGGGGATCAAAATTATTCTCCAGAGACAAATCTCCTCAGCCATCAAGTCAGTTTAGTCCTGCAAGTTCAGATCGATGTAGAAATCAACCCTATGGATGATTTATTTCTTTGAATTTTGAAATCACAGATCCCGCAACTAGGCACTTATGACCCCACCACCACTTGCAGAGGCTACGCCATGTGACTGCATGCTGCTGAAGCATTTTATCACTTGCAAGTTGCAGGCTATGATTACACCACGCCCTTGACATATAAAATTGTGAAATCATCAATCTGTGAAATCTTCTGCATTCTTCAAAAGATGTCTGTACAAATACCTTGCCTTCGTCTCCTTGGTATGAGTTTGGAAATGTCCATCCTGGGGTGCATCAGGCAGAGCATTGCCAACAGGGTGAGGGAGGGGATTGTCACACTCTGCTCTGCACTGGGGTGGCCTCACCTCGAGTGCTGGGCGCAGGTCTGGGTGCCACAACACAGATAAGACATTAAGCTGTTAGAGAGTGTCCAAAGGAGGGCACAAGGATGGTGAAGGGCCTTGAGGGGAAGCCTCGTGAGGAGTGGCTGAGGTCACTTGGTCAGTTGAGCCTGGAGAAGAGGGGACTGAGGGAAGACCTCACTGCAGTTACAACTTCCTTGCGAGGAGAAATAGAGGGGCAGGCACTAATCTTTTCTCTGTAGTGAGCAGTGACAGCACCCAAGGGAATGGCCTGAAGTTGTGCCAGAGAAGATTTAGGTTGGATGTCAGGAAAAGGTTCTTCACCCAGAGAGTGGCTGGGTACTGGGGCAGGCTCTCCAGGGAAGTGGTCACAGCACCAAGCCTGACAGAGGTCAAGAAGTGTTTGGACAATGCTCTCAGGGTCATGCTGTGACTCCTGGGGATGTCCTGTGCAGAGCCAGGAGCTGGGCTTGATGATCATGATGGGTCCCTTCCAACTCAGGTGATTCTGTGATAACTGTAGTTGCTGCCACTGTTCATATTGCTGTATTGAGTGCTCTCATCCAAATCATGGGAAGTAGACTTCTGCTGTTATTTCATGCATGTAGCTTTTCTGATAACCATGCGTAATGCCTGAAGTGGCCCCCTAAAAAACAGAGACTAGACAAGAATAAGGGAATAAAGGTAGGTATTTATTTGGAGGGCCTTCAAAGGTACACCCTGGGGAGTCCAGACGGTACTGCCAAGATGGACCCGAAGATGGACAGCGGGTCACGAGTTCTTCACACTTTTATAGGTTTGGTTTATTTGCATACCAGGGTTAATTCTCCAATTAAAGCTTCAGTTAATGATGAAATTTCACCAAGCTTGCCCCCCTTTTGAGGCTTTTGGTTTATACTTTTTGGGCATAGGACAGTCTGAGTGTCCTTGGAGAGCAGGCTTGGAGAGGCTTTGTTATGTCTACCTAGCACAAGTGAACAGAAGTTAACAGGCTACAAGAAACTTCAGAGTTACACACTAGGCAGTACAGGATTTGAAAAATACGAAAGTAAAAACCTCAGGCATCATACAGAACTGTATTTTAAAGTTAATGGATTGGGTCCTACAGCTGCTGGAGGTCCATTTCAAGACAAGATTTCAGATTTATGGTATAAATAATTGGAAGATATTCACAATTAAATTATCACTTTTGAGTTATTTGCAGTTAATTTGAGGGGCTGCACTGACTCCCACATGGTTTTAGGTGAGTTTTGTTTCTTAGCAACATGGAGTTGAGGGTAATTTTTTTGTAACTGAAGGTCATCATGTTCATGTTCAGATTTATCAGCGTTTGTTAGAAAGGGTGCAGTGCACTAACTAAGAATGTCATAGCCTCCTTGCAGATCTTTGCTTTGGAAAATGCCTCTGATACCATTAACTTCTTAGGACAGTTGCTGAGGGCACTGTGTCACCAACAGTGTGTCTCTGCTGTCCATCCTGCCACATTAACCTGAGCTTTGGTAGGAGTAGCAAACTGATAGGACCAGACCTGAGCTTACCATTGATGTGTATTGTTTCTATATCCTTAGGGATATGAAGCCATTCAGGGAGGCTTTAAAGAGGAAGAGCTAATAAATTGCTCTGAAGTTGATACAATCTTCTCTGGGAAAAAGAGCAGGGCCTGGAAAGCCTGTGATAGAGAGCAGCTGTTTTCAGATACCTGCATGAAATCTCAGACGTGCTTTCCTGCCAGCTGGTGCAGTGCAGAAGATTAGCAGATATGTCCATAGCACTGAAGCAAGACTTTAATAAAGATAAGACTTTCCGGCCAAAACGCAAGTTTGAACCTGGAACCCAGAGGTTTGAACTTCACAAACGAGTGCAAGCATCTCTCAACTCAGGCATGGACTTGAAAGCAGCTGTGCAGTTGCCCAGTGGAGAAGACCAGAATGACTGGGTGGCTGTTCATGTTGTTGACTTCTTCAATAGGATTAACCTCATTTACGGAACTATCTGTGAATTCTGCACAGAGAGGACCTGCCCAGTGATGTCTGGAGGCCCTGAGTACTGGTGGCAGGATGACTTGAAGTACAAGAAGCCCACAGCTTTGCCAGCACCCCAATATATGAATCTTCTCATGGACTGGATTGAGGTGCAAATCAACAATGAGGATATATTTCCTACAAGTGTAGGTAAGTGTAAGGAAGAAGTCCTAAAGCGTAAACTGCCTTTCATTAGTGTACTAAGCATGTTCTCTTCCACCTTCATTTTTACGGACATTAAAGCTGTTGAACAGCAGGTGGGAGGAGGGGGGATCAGAAATAGTGTGCAGTGTATGAAATGTTAGCTGTGGTTGGTAGGTATGGTAGTGTTTGTTAGCCTTAAATGTTTTTCCCTGATGAGCCTCTCAGGTTAATCACTGAGGGTGATCAGCATTGCATTAATACCTTCTTGAAAGCCAATCAAATTTGTATGGCTTTGCCTTTTGTCTGGCTACTTAGACAGATACAGAATGGATGGAAAGCAAAACTATAAGAGTGCTCTCCTAGTGTGTACATCTATGTACAAGACAGTGGAGAGTCAGGAATGCAGTGAACTTTGCCCTCGACCCTCTCTTGATTTCTCATCCAAAACTCACAAGTTGGGAAATGAATTATTCTCCAAAGTATTGTTTCAGTACTATATATAACTAATAAGCATTGCTATTATTTAAACAGACAGCCCAGATGAGAGAGCTGTTAAGAGCTTCACAAATTTCCTTTTATAATATTCTCTCTGAAGAGTGGCACAAGTCAGTTGAAGTATTTTTGCTGAAATAGTTCTCTCTGGATAAGGCCAACTTAGCAGAAGAGTGTATTGTGTAATATAGACAGCATAAATATTTAGCTGTGGCTGCATGCAACAACAAAAAAAATGTTATACCTTAGAAATGTCAGTGTACTTGCATGATTTTTAGCAGTTTTAGTTAATGGGTCCTGATTTACTTCTTTCGAATGGAAAAGCAGGGAGCTTGCTGTAAGAGATGTAAACTGTTGTATATTAGTTGGCCCAGATGAGTAACAAACAAGAAGAATGCTGTATGTTCATATTAGTTCAACCCAATATTTTGGAGTTTATAGGCAGCTAGGGCCTGCAACTAATTAATTATAGGGTAGGTAGGATGCATCAAGAGGCTGTGTCTATCAGTGTTTCCAGACCTTTGAAATACCTTATTCTTGGATTTGATGGCTATTTATCTGGACAAACCTGTGGTTTGTTTCTTAGTTTCTGCCACTTTTCTGTTCTACTCTAATAGGTAGAAAGGATGCATTAACTACATTTTTAATCTGGACTTTGACAACATGGCATGAAGAAGGAGGATATCAGAGGAAGCAGTATCATATACTTTGCATAATGAAAAATGGGTTTGATTTCTCAAGCATTTGTTGGTTTTTGTTTCTTCAGGATAAATGATTTTTGGAGTTGAAGGTTGGTTAAAGGTGCAGAGAAATAGGTGATTTTGCTTCCACTGGCATTTCTGCAGGCTTTTGTTATACCGAGTTTCTACCTTGGAGTACTCCAATATTGTTCTGTTTTCTTGTGGTTTGCATATGTAGAAACTGTTGTCTGTCAGCACGTATGGGGAGCAGGTAGCACACTGGTGTGCTAATGGGTTTTACTGAACCGACTAATGATGTCTAGCACACAAGTATTCAGCCCTAGATGCTCCCCTATTATATTTGTAGTAAGATACTTCTGAAGGAACTTTTATCCTGATGGCTTACCTGTTGTGAGCTGAGAATGAAATCAGTAAATACTCTCAGTCTACAGGTTTTCTCCTTCCAGCAGCTTCTGCTGTTGTCAATTTAATCAAACATGAAGGAACTGAAGAAGGGGAAAGGCATCTGGTCTCTAAAATGGGGCTGGACTCTGATAAAAGTCAAAACAGGAAAGCTTAATGTTCATGAAAATCTTTATCTCACTCTGAATTGACCCAAAGGAAAGGGACAAGTCAGCTTGTATTGGACTGTGTCGTATTCTTATTACAGACTGAGATGATTGGACAGTCCCATAAAGAGATTCTCTAGATACCTTTAGAGCACTACTGGAGCAGCACATGTGCTCCTATTCCTTTCTTGCCTCCTCCTCAGCCTTTTTTGCAGGTACCGTACTGGCCCCCTGCATACTTCTCATTATCTTTTTTATTTACCACTTTTCATATGAAACTGTTGATAAAATTGTTTGGCAGGCCTTAGATCTTTCAACTCAGCAACAGATATATGCTGTGTTGAATTCGGTGTTCTGACTATCTCTTATGTCAGCAAGTCCCTACTTAAGCACTCAAAACAGTCAAAGGGAAGTTTGGATCTGTTGCTGGGGTAAGTTGCCTTTCAAAAGAATCTTTCTGATTGATTTTCACATCTGTCCCATATTTGGATGTGATACTACCTGCCAACCTGAGTACTGCTTGTAAAGCTGTTGAAAGAAGTGCAGTCACTGAGCATGCGTATTCTGTTCTGCACTTCACAAGTGATCAGAGAGGGAACCTTTGTTGCTGTGTTGGGCACTGTTTGTTCCTACCTGTTCTGCAGTAGCCTTTGGTTGGATGCTGTCATAGCTTAGCAAGCACAGTCCCGGAAGGGATGTCCTTGCTAAGGGGTGGTTACAGCTTCCTCTGGGACCTGATAGAACCTATCAGCTGGCCAGTTTGAATATGGACAATTCTCTAAGCCACTTAAAGTTGTGACCGCCTCTGTGATCCACATTTAAGAATAGACAAACTCCCCCTCCAAGCTCTCTCTCGTTTCCGGCGCTGGGACAGGTGGCTGCGGGCCCCAAGTGGGGGCCAGCGAGCCTGGCCAGGCCCTGCTCGGGCCAGGCCGGGCCAGGCCACGGCCATCCTGAAGCCATGGACCTGTTCCAGCCGTGGAACCCCCCCCACTGCCTTGCCGTGGGCAGCCGGAGCGGCTCGGCTCTCCCCCCTCTCCACTGCGATAAGAAAAATTCAACATTCCAGCTGCAAAGCTGCAAGGCCGAGGTGAGATTAACCCTTTTATTGCTTTGAAGAGCTGAAAACATGAGGGAAGAGAGAGAGGAGATGCTTAAAGCTGAAATTCTGTTGTGAAGCTATGATATATCAGAGTATCCCGTTGTAATTTCATGAAGATATGGGGGGTGGAGTGTTCAACTCGTAAGCAAAAGCACCTGCACTGAGATAGGCAGATGCTGACGCAGCTGTAATTTCATGAGAAGTTTGGACAGGGAGAGATGGAAGTGATGAGGACTTTTGCTCCAAACGGGAAAGGAGAAACCTCAGTTCCTAGAGATGCTCCCAGAGATAGTCCTAACAATGAAGATGAGGAAGACCCTTTGCTCCCAGGGAAGGAGAAGGGCCTCTGTTTTTGTTTCTGAACGGCTCAACCTTAAAACTGTACCCCAAAAACCTTCAAGAGTGGACCCTCGAACACGGGAAAACCAATTGCTATCTGTGTGTGACCTTGAACAAGCTGCAAGTCGGCGGAAGGAACTCACACGCAGGCAGAGAGACTCCTCTTCCTAAATGGACTGAACAATATTTGGAAGTGGGCGGCTGTCTCGTTGTGATAATGTTTTCATAGCACGAGCAAGAAGAGACTCCTCTTCCTAAATGGACTGAACAAGGTTATTATGGAAGTGGTAGACAGACTGAACATCTTAAGGGTTGTCTTTGAACATTGTCAGTGGGAGAAGGGAGGAAGGTGGGGGGAGGAGGAGAGTTCTGAAGGTATGGTATAATTTTTTTTTTTTTTCCCCTTCTTCTAGGTCTGTTAATAAACTTTTTTATATTCTTTCGAGTTTGGTGCCTGCTTTGCATTTCTCCTAATTCTTATCTCACAGAAGATAAACAGTAATGAGTATTTTAGACCAAACCACTACACTAAATTGGTGTTTCCGCCCGGTTACAAACTGAACCCGCGACAGATGCACCATAGGCATAGTACTAATTAAAATCTCTGTTTTCATTAATATAAATTAATGGTGATGAATATGACAATTGCTCATTCTTCAAAGCAGCTGCAACAGATCTTGAAAGATGATATACTCAGAAAACAAAACAAGCTTTTGTATGCCCTCACTAATAGAACAGCAGTTTTGAAGTGTTGAGTGGCTGTAACTTAGAGATTACTTTATTGCTTTGAGTCTTTCTAGTCTGCAGATAATTGTTCTGGAAAAAAAAAGTGTATGGATGGTATTTGGGTTGACTTTTCCATTAGCAAATAAGTTTGGTAAAGAGATCCAGAGTTGGATTAATAAGAGCTGTTCACAGAAACCCTGAACACACTTTTCTCAGCATAATCCTATTAAACTTCTCCTCTTACATTTGGCATATCTCATGCAAACTATCTAAAAAGGGGTTTCAAGAACTGTAATTAAGTGCAGCTTTCACTGAGGAGCTAGTTTCAAGGAAAATAATTTCGGAGTAGGGATAGCCAGGTTTGGTGGGATCTTTCATTTTGTGGTGGTGGTGTTCCTCTGTGGTTTAAAAAAAAAATACAGTTGAGTTATAAATTGTTATAAATGTTATATTTAACCTTGTCAGTGTTTATACTGACACAATGGCCTCTGGCCTCTTACCAGTCAACCTGTGTTCTGATGTTTCCTCTCTGCTTTCCCCAGTCCTGGTTTATTCATTTTCTGGTAAAGAGTCACTTCCCTCAACCACTCTCCTGCTTACAGAGGGCTGGTTGCACGGAAACAGAAGAACTGTCAACATAAAAGCAGGTGCTGAGTATCAGGACCACTTGTTCGTACAGCAAAACTTTAAGGACTATTTTTTAAGGTAGCCTCACAGTCTGTAGAGGATTGCAGACATCATTATGTTCTTGTTATCATTTCCATTATTATTTCCATTATTATCAATTTCTTTATCCATTTAAGTGGATTTAAGGCATGTAAGAGGCTGACAGCTCTGGAAACAAGCTCTGTAGATACTCATATACAGATCTCTCTCAGTCCTCAGTGAGTGAAAATGCGGTAATAGAACAGAGGAGAGTCTGCTCAGTGCTCAGCCACTCCAATGAAGCTATCCATCCCCAATATTAATTTTTGTGCTTGTGGTTTATTTATCTTTAGGGTAAATTCTTTTTCTCTGGTAAATACTGGTTGCTCTTTAGGGCACCTAGTAGTCTCACTGTTTAATGCTTTTCAAGGAACATATTTCCCAGCTTTTGGTAAACAGTCTGAAGAAATAATTTGGAGTGGAAAGCAGTAGATCCTTGGAACAGACGCAGTTCTTGTTGAACTGTAGTCGTCAGCTTTCACCATGATTTTTGGCAGTGTCAAAAAAGGAGCTAAGAAAGAAAGCAGCTCTATTCTTCTGTGCTCCCTTTAAATCCTGATTCTCAAACATGATAAATTCCGTTTCCTGTACTCACTGTAGCCTTAAATTGGGAGTAATTATGTCTCATTTGGATTTTCAGTGAATGGAATGCTGAGTTTTTTCTGTTGTAAGAATCACTGGAAAAGATATACAGAAGTTTAAGGCCACAGGGGATTATGTCACTTCTTCTAATCTGACCTCCAGCATAACACAGGCCAAAGAACATCACTGTGTGATTTCTTCATCAGGTCCACAGATTGAAATGTTGTCAAACAACAGAAAATTTTGCTGAAATTAACAGAAAATTAATTTCTTTTCTGTCTTGACATAATGAAAATTTTTTCCCAGTGAAGAAAATAAAGCAGTTGAGAGAGAATCCAGAGACACTGTGCCATCTTCATCCTTCAGGGTTTTCAAGACCAGGCAGAATAAAGCCCTGAGCAATCTGATCTGACAGGATGTTGACTTCCCAAAATCAGTGCTAGCCTTAATTATCCTGTGATTCTTAATTCTAATTTCAGCACTGCCAGGCTGCCTAACAAACTAGAAGAGCTAAATTGATTAAAACCTGATTAAGCAGTTTAAGAAACCACAGTTTGGCATTTGAAGGAAGTACAAAATCACTGTTAAGCTTTGAGAGCTTTTATATAGGAGGATTAAAAAAGTTATTTATGTAGTCAAATGACCTAGTTATGGCTGATCAAAATTTAAAAAATACTTTAAAATATTTAAAGCCTAGGACTTCAGCTGAAAAATTGATATATCTTTATAAATACACTGGCTATTCCATATTTGATTAGTAAATTTGGGTAGCTAGCAGCTTCAGTTTTTGCACAAAGCATGTGTGTGATGCTACTTCCAAAAGAGGAGCCCACTATGTCACCACAAGGCACCTACAAAAGCAGACCAAGATTCTGGAGGGCCCTTGTGGATATGATTCAAGTTTTTCTGTGGTTTCCTAATACTACTGTGGTATGGTTTTTCTGTATTTCTATCCAGTAATACTGGTTACTGCTTGGGGCACTTTTCTGCAGCAGCAGGAGAGCAGATGAGACTGGTGGATGTGAATAGACTCTGCTCAACTACTTTTACTGAGCAAAGCTTTCTTCACAATACAGCCTGTAGAAATGTGGGGAGAGTGTTTGACATCACTGACCTTTTCTTACAGTTATCTCTGTCTTATTCCTGTCCCAAAGTATGAGGAGGTATCCATGGTGTGGGCACAGTCGAGTTTGCAGGCATTGCCTGCGTATAGTTTTTCTTCATTTTTCTGCAGGTGTTGCAATTGCATTATCTAGGAACTGCCATTGTTTCATGCACACCCATCCCACAATAAAAAATATACAATCTTTATAGCTGGTATGTTTCCTTCTTTTTAAGACAAAGCTTTGCCAAGGACCAAAGGGAGGGGTCGGATTGCTGGCTGTTAACTGGTAGTTCAGTCACCCAGTGCTGGATGCATATAGCTGTAGGCTCCCACCTGAAGACTAATGTAAACTCCAAACAATCCTTTCTGCTTGATGCTTACACCTGTCACACTATTGATGAATTTGGTCTGTAGAAGAGGTTTGTTTCGTAAAGCTTATCTGCTTGCCCCTGTTGCTGCCCTTTCTTGATGTATGTCAGGGGGTCATCAGCTGCCCCAGATATATGGTAAAAATCATCAGAATGAAGTGTGGTCTTAAAGGCATGAAAATAAAATAATTTAGTCCTAATTTGTTTAAAGTATAATCTCAATTTGACTTTACTGTTGAGTGGCTGGAGTGCCACTTAGTGTGGTGCTATGGATGTGCTTGCCAATAGCTTTGAATTAATCTTCGTGTCAATGAATTAAAGAAAATTGTGCAAGACACACACTGTTCTATGGCTATAGCTTTTTTCCAGTCATTAAACTTTATGAATTCTGTGCATATATGTATGTTACAGCAGCAGCACAGTTATCCTCTTAGAGAGTTTGGTGTCTTAAAATATAAGTCCTTGGAAAATATCAGGTAGATATTTTACTACTAGATTACACATCTGAGCTTCCTCCTTCTCACACCTTTTTCCTGCCCCTGTGGCTCAGGATCTAACAGGTGATTCTAAGTAAACTATACTGGCAGAAAACCTAGCATACTTCGAGAGTATCATCACAGAAGATTGATGAAAATTGCATTAAGTCCATCTGGATGGTGAGTGATGCAGTTTACTAGAAGCTAGCTCTCTGGTCTTCTTAGCATTGCATTACTTTCTTGCTGACTGATTATATCTTGGTGAAATTTGATTCCCCATTTGTATCTGATATCTAAAATGCCTTGATTAGTTTAGGTATTCTACTTATACGAGAATAGGGACTGAAGCTTGGGAATAGTCTAGACAGTCCTCAAGCCGTATCACTGTTATCCTTTCCACATGCCTTCCTCGGTGTACCCCCTTGGTCTGTTGCTAGATGTACCATTTGAGGTACGTAAAGGTCCACTGCCAGCTCAGACATGTGAGTTAACCCATTCTTGGGTCTAGTTCTGATGATGAAAGAAAATATGTGCAGTAGAAAGTGCAAATATATTAATATATTCTCTGCTTTTCCATGAGAAGGGTTTGGCACTGCTGGTATGAAGGAATGCTGTCTCACCTGGAGAATGTGACTAGGAGTCTTATGCCTTGTGTAATGTGTTTTCAGTATTATGACAGTCATTAAGGGCTAAAAAGCACTTTTGCTAACAGACTAAAAAGCAGGTCTCAGTGGTTTTCTGCCTCCATTCCTCATTTCTCCAACTCGGGGGGACAAAGAAAAGAAATCAACTTAAGAGGCTGAATGAATGGTGGTAGAGGGAGAACTTGTGAGGAGAGGGATGTGTTAGCTGGCTGTGCAAAGGTTTCAGGATCTCGACTCACTCTAATGCTGGTTTTGGAGGAAGAAAGAAGTACAGAACACCTGCTAGAAGTGGTGTCGCATGTGGAAACTGGGGTGGTCTGTCCAGTAGCTACCATCTCCCTTGTTCTTGAGGAATTCAGCTTTCCAGCACATTATCATTACATACATTGTGGGACACTACTTAAATCAGTCTTTCAGAGAATCAGCAACGAGATTCTCAGAGAAACACAATTTCTACCCTAACTGAACTTGTGACCTCTTCTCTTTACCCACCTTCACAGCACAGCTGATGTCTACAGTGTTTAAGTCTATGGCATGCCGGGGTTGAGCTTCTGACCAACTGAAAAAGTGTGGGAAATGTGATAACCTTGAACATGCTTTGCCTTGGAAAGTGGGTTTTTGTGAACTGAGTACTCTGCATTCTGCAGTGGTGTGTGAATTCCTTGCCCTGATGAACGAGGAGAATAGCATCTTCCGTGAAACCTTATAAAAGAGACTTTGTGTCACAGGCTGCAAGGCAGAATGTGTGTAGGAGAAGAATTTACATACCGTAATGACTTTGCTGGTTCATTGTTTGGAACACAAAATAAAATTCACAGGAATCAGTTTTCTTAGTGACTACTTTTTTCATATGTTTTTTTGTTATGTTGAACTTGTTTCAGCTCAGAGATGTTGTAGAAAATTCATGGTAGTCCCTACTTTGAGAAATGTGTTTTCATCCTTAAGCTCAGTCTTCTGAGGACAATACTGGTACTTTGGGGCATGTTTTATGCAGAATCTGGCCAAGGGAAGAGATGTATGTCAGGGGGTTATCAGATATATGGTAACAATCATCAGAATGAAGCGTGGTCTTAGAGGCATGAAAATAAAATAATTTAGTCCTAATTTGTTTAAAGTATAATCTCAATTTGACTTCACTGTTGAGTGGCTGGAGTGCCACTTAGTGTGGTCCTAAGGGAGCTTCTGGAAGGCCTAAATCCAGGAGATCTTTGCTTCAGCCAGAAACATCAATACTATCTTTAAGTTTGTCCATCCTCTTTCAAATAGAACTTGGGCCTTCTAAATTCATGTAGAGTATGTAAATAGTGCAAAATCAGAAACTTTAGGAGGGGGGAAACTTAGCAGTTGTTTTTAAATGAGGTTCTCATGTCTTTTATAGGTATTTTTTTGAGGAAAGTCAAATATATATGTAGAAAATACATGGTTAAATAAAAATGTTGTGTGGATAAAAGCCATATGTGAGCCTTTGTGTCAAAAATGGTGTGGCCAGTAGGACCAGGGCAGTGATCTTCTCCCCATGCTTAGCACTGGTGAGGCCCACCTTGAATCCTGTGCCCAGTTCTGGGCCCCTCACTACAAGGACATTGAAGGGTTGGAGTGACTCCAGAGAAGGGCAACAAGGCTAGTGAAGGGTCTGGAGTATAGGTCTTATATAGAGTGGCTGAGGGAGCTGGGCGTGTTTAGTCTGGAGAAAAAGAGGCTGAGAGGGGCATTGCTGTCTGCAGCCACCTGACAGGAGATTGTAGCCAGGTGGGGGTCAGCCTCTCCTCCCAGGTGATCAGCAACTGGACAAGAGGAAATAGCCTCCTGTTTTGCCAGGAGGAGTTTTGATTGAATATTGGGAAAAATTTCTCCATGAAAAGCATTGTTAAGCATTGGAACAGGCTGCCTAGAGAAGTGGTTGAGTCATCTGGAGATATTTAAAAGATATGTAGATGTCATGTAGGCACATGTCTTAATGATGGACTTGTGGACTTGGCAGTGTTATGTTTACGGTACAACTCAAGGGTCTTTTCAAACCTAAAGAATTCCATGATTCTGTTATCTTTAAACACAAAATCAAGAATTATATACTCAGATAACCTGAAACATTTGTCAGCACAGTGTTCATTCTGATAATTCCACAGAGAAAGCTATCAATTTTTTTTAACATGATTATTTATAAGTGTGATTAAGTCACTTGTGTGTTTACCATTAAAAGATAACTGTATTAGTAAATTTCTGTGCCTAGTTCTGCAGAAGTTCTCTGCCTTGAGGAGCTTTATGTGCTCATAGAAAAAAAAGTCAGCAAGAGATTAGTGGAAGAAAAACTATCTCCAGAGAAAAGCTGTTTAGTATGGCTCCTGCTAGAATAGATTTTTCTCCATCGTATTAGTTTGGCCAATGTTTCCAGCTGAACACTCACTGGTAGTGCTGCACATGACATGACTAATCCTTGTCCACATGACTGCATCTTACATATTTCTTTTCTTCATGAGAGTGTTTGCATGTGTTAAGGCCATACCAAAAAAGATAAAGGTAGGGATGGTGGTGGTCATTCTGAAGGGAGTTTATTTCAAAGACTCTGAGTGTCTTCCCTATAGCTCTGTGGTTGTTGAATTCACTATTTTTGTCGTACGTGGGCCACTGTAGTCCCTCATGCAGAGGATTTTCAATACTCTGTTCCTTAGATACTCAGTACTTTGGGGTAAACAACTTGAAGTCTTGACTATGATGTGGTCTTGAAAATGATAGCTGTATTTCTTCTAGTGTATTGATTATTAAGGGTTGTGAGAGGCCTGGAACCTTAACAGATAACTTTAAGTAGGAAGGACAACAGTGTCCTTTTTTTAGAAAAATGTAAGTGGATGCAACACTGAATACATATAAGGTTCCTTGGGAGGTAGAGGAGAAGGAAAAAGCAGAAGTCAGTCTTGCACCATTGCCAGTCTTTGGACTGTTACGGACAATATTCATTTTGTTAGAACAACTTTTTTACAGTACTCACAACCCTCCTGCTTATTCACTGTCCCTTTGTCCTCAGCAAAGGGACTCAAGGCTTGCCGTATATGTTCTGAAAGACAGTGATAGAGTAATTCAGCCATTCATTAAAATAGAACAGATTTAAGCTTATGTGCTACATTCAGGAAAAGTTGAATAACTCTTGAAAGCAGGTTCACGTCATCACTGGCTTGCTACAGGAGAAGAGCTTGTTCATGCCTTTGTCATAGCTGCCAAACTATTAGCACCACACAGGATTCACAGCTGGTGCTGTGTATGCAAATTCTAGTGACACCTCTGTAAAACATGTTTCTTCATTTAATGTTCCGGTAATGAACAAGGCATGTTTAAATGAATAATTGTTTTCCTGTCAAAAACGGGGTTTGAGCATAGAATTGTTCATATTAGCTGGTTGTACTGTAATACTCCCAAGGCATGTTTTCTATAATATGTTTGCTAATGGAAACTTCAGAAAGTAAACAGCACAAAAGTTTTTGAAGTATGCATAGGTCCACACTGAATGGTAGAAAATAAAGTAACTGAAACCGCAAGAACAACTCAACAAAAATGGAAACTCACCAACTTAAGCTCCATACTTCAATAGAGCAAATGTGTACTCTGATTCTAGCATGGAAATTTGTTATGTGCTGGGGGACTGCCTGACTTCAGAAAACCTAAACAAAACTTAGAAGCTTTGGTAGGTTATTCCTCCGGTTTTTCTGTGGGTCTATTCAAGAAAGTGTAAAATGTTCTCTTACACCTTTTTAATGCCCTGGAAAAATCGAAGCAGAAACCTTGGATTTTCAGAGCTGCAATGCAAACACTTCTATAAATATGACCAATATAAGGCATGTCTGTAGGTGGTGAGTGTTAGTTAGTGGTGAGTCCTTGATAATTGTGAGTTGTGTTTCTCAGTCCACTGCTGCAGCCCTTTCTATGTGACTTGCTTGCTTGCTCCTTAAACAACCATCCTGTGGCTGTTCATGGGAGGTGTACAATTTTACAGATTCGTGGGGTTTAAGCCGTGTAGAACTTCATCTGCAGTCTCCAATCTGCCCATAAGTTACCTCTATGCAGAGCTGTTACCCCCATGGAAATCTACTTTCTATTTGACTGTTGGAATTGCATAGATATACAACAGAATCTGGAATTTAATCGTTCTCTTTCATTCTCTTTTTAACACTGTAACTGTGGCTGTAAGCTGAGCAGTTTTGACTGAAACCCATCAGCAAACACATTCCAGAAACTGCTTGCAGTGAAATAGGAAACAAAATGTGCATCCTGCATATGCCTTTTGGCATTCAAAGCCAGAAGATGAAGGCCAATCTTATAAATGTATCTGTGACAGGGCAAGTGCTTGAACTGCAAACAGATCTGCTGAGTAAAAGAAATAATGTGAATTGTTACCTTCTCTGTTACTTCTGCAAGCCACGTAGATAGGTCTGCATAAGCTGTCTTGAAGCAACAAACTTGCCTTCTCCTACACTGATGTTCAGTGTAGGCTCTTTGTGCCTGCCTCAGCAGTGACTGAGAGATGCCAGGCAACTGTTGTTATGCTGTAACTCACAACAGTGACAGGCTCCCCAGAGAAAGGCTCTGCAGCCTGACAGTCATTCTTGGGCTGAGTCGTAAGCTCTGTGTCACAGGGATAAACAACCCTTATAGTACAAATTCTTCAGTTATACTGCCACAAAACTTGCATGTGTATCTTATGGACTGTGGAAATATAAAATAATTTTCAGTACCTGACACCGTTTATATGAAACCCTGAGTCATTACACGATTTTGGGTTACACATTAAACCTAAAAGAATTGTTTACAAGTAGAGAAAAACCACAAAATCAAAGGCCTAAATTGTTCCCTTTTCCCTGAAGACTAGCACAAGATGCTGTCCAGCAGATGATTTACCACAGCAATTTGTTCCTCCATGTGCAAATGGATATAGGAATTTCCTAGGAACACAGATGTCTGTAGTATTTCATGTGTCTCCCTTTCCAGAAGTTTGCTTCACTTGGAAAGTCCTCTGAGTCATGCTTATAATCCTTGGAATAGGGGGTATATATGATACCTGTTCAGTGACTGTTTCGTATGACTAAGCAGAAAAAAACACTTGCAGGAAATGCAAAGATTAGAAAAGACCTGACAAATGCTCAGAGCATCTCAGCAACAGTATGGAGTGAAACAGGCTTTACCAACAGTGCTGACACAGGGGATTTTTTATTTCTTTCCATCTCACATTGAATCGTGTCTAGGGATTTCAGGCAGGCAGTGCCATTTCATATGCTTGAAAATATACAGTGGAAACTTGTATTTCCTTCTCATAATGTGAATCAGTGGCACTTTGACTCATTTAGAAACAAAAGCATGGTTGCTGAGAAATCAGCAAGAATCAGAGATAATCAAAAAGGGAATAATCAAAGTTAACTAATAGTTGGAAGGGAAAAGGGAGGAAATGAACAGCATGTCTTTGAAAGACTATCCTCTCATCTGGATATGGAAGGAAGTATCTTTTCTTTTAAAAAGCTGATGTTCAGGTGAACTGAGAAATATTATAGTTTAGCAATAAATATATACTGTCAACATTAGCATGGTGAAATAATGGTGATTGTTGTTTGTACAGCATTGACTCTAACCAGCCTTAACAGAAAAAACTCAGTCCCCTAATAGGCAAATCCCTAAAGCTGGCTATAGCACTCAGCAGCAGAAACATGTCCAAACCACATGCTGGATGACATAATATCTTTTAGAAAAGTGCCAATGAATATTTACTCAGTATTATAACAATACATCTGTTTAGAATTTATATACTTTAAAATTAGTTGCATACCATGACTGCCTTTCTTTTGAGTTTTTAGGGCTTGGGTTTTTTTAATGAGATGTAGTTGTTCAAGAGCCTTATAAGGCATGGTAAATGTTTCACTTGTCAAATTGAAGACCAAATCTCAGGTACTCAAAGTAGTCTACGTATGTTACAAGTAGCTGTTCAGGTAGGAAATTCTGAGTAAAAATTGTTTTTCTTGAATTGCACAGTGGTTCGTTTATGGATCCAGAAATAAATCACAAACACATGGTAATGTCAGTGATTCCAAGTGTACTCTTGATCTGTTCCTAAACTCCTAGGTCTCTATATGCATTTAGAATAAAGAGAATGAAAACAGAAAGGTTTTAGAAAGACTCACAATCCCTTGCATTCCTAGCCATCCAAGAGAATGGTTGATGAAGTTTCTGGGGGAATTAAAGTTGTAGATCAAGCAGAAAGTTTTTGCCTAGCTGTTTGTTTACTCAGTACCTACAAGATTACACTGCCTTGAATGTTTGGTTCCAGATCCCTGGCTTTTAAACACACAGTCTGCAGGATTAAGGCTGTAAAGGTCAAAGCAAGGGTCCATTCAGCCAAACAGGGGACGTTCATTGGAGAAGAATGTAAGAAAAGGGAAAGATGCTATTTCCCAGTTTCCAGCAATCCAAATGACAGAGATTGTCTAAGAGGAGTCAGAATATTCTCTGACCTGGGAGATTCTGGTAAGAATGAAAATCTCACAAATGACAATCTTACTGTTTTATCTCCATGGTGACTCCCTGTTCTATGCATTTCAATTTTCTACTGGTTTGGGCTGCATTGAGAATTTCTGCCCATGAATTTTCCTGGCAAAGAAAAGAGCAGTTGAAAGTTTGGACTGAAGATGAATCTTTCTCTTCTTCTTTAAAGTGAAAGCAAGAGATCTAAGATTTTTTTTTTTTAAATTGACACTTGCAATTTCTTTAAATACTTTATAAATTGTCTTTGGACAGGCATATGTCACAGTAGCAGTCACACCCAGACCCAAAATTTTTGAGTAAAAAACAATGCAACATTTCAGGTTGTGTTGTAACTGGAGCTGGTTGGGTATCAGTTAACTAACAAGAAACATTTTTGCCACAAAGATCGCAGACATTTGTTAATGTCCCAAGGCATGGCAAAAGGTGTCAAGAAACTGGAAAAAAAAAAAAAAGAGGTACAATCATATAATTGTGTTCTGAGAAACCAACAGCAGAAAAAGAGAAAAAAAAGGAAAAAAACCCAAACACAACTGAAGCTTGTTGACTCAAAGAAACTAGGGTTATTCACTTGTGGACATTTGCCACCAGCGTTGTGACAAAGTTTTAGTTTTGCATAGTTTGTGCCTCCTGCAGATAATTGGGTTGCAGGACACTGAGGATGTCTTTCTAAAGATTCAGCTGCTTGCATGTGAACTGAGAAGTTTTACAGTAAGGCAAGCAATGATGTATATATTCAAGATGAAAAAATCATTACGTGGAATGTAGCTTTAGTTAAAATGAAGGTTTTCTTTGTTAATCTCTCCTGTCATCTGCCCAAGCTTACCCTAGCATGTCTCCCATTATAAGGCCTCAGCTGCTAAAGCACACAAAACTTCTTTTCATTCCATTTACAGTATGTCTTAACAGTTCCTCTTTAAATAAACTTTAAAAATATTTTAATTCTCAAAGTGCATGCTGGTGACAACAGGACCTTCCTTGATTTTTTTGAGCAGGGTTTTCTGTATGTGTGGTTTTATAGGGCTAATTAACAAAAGTTATATTTGTTGTATCAGCATCCTGTTTTGTTGGTAGTGCAATATCCCCTGACATTTTTTATTATCATGATGCCTTTTCCTGGTCTTAAAATCAAGAGTCATACACGGTTAGATGGGGAAAAAGGGATTTTACCTTGGTATTTATTTTAAGGATCCTTAGGTGTACACGTCCAGGTCATATGCATCGAGATGCACCCCGCAAAAAATGCCCACCCCAAAAGATCAGGTATAACATTATAGGTTTTACTAATTAACATATCTATCAAAGATTCCCCAATGAGAGGCTCAAGTGAGCCCCCCTCCCCAAGGAACCTTCCCCTGGATGGTTCTATCTTGGTTTACAGGAGGTGTTCTGGAGAGGACCTTGGGGTTTGGGGCACACTGATCCCTGGCTACGAAGCTTCTAAAATGTTTAGTCTCTCAGCTTGACAAACAAGTCCAAGAATGTAGGCAAAAAGCACTAAGAATACAGAAGTTGTAAAAAGGTATAACAGGGGTATAAAAGAAAAGGCAAAAAATCTTTATGGCATCAATCAGGCTAGGTTTCATAAACGTAGGGAAAACAGAGTCAGGCTCTAAATGTCATTGACTTTCGGTGAGATTTTGGAATCTAGAATCTGAATCTTTTATAAAACTTTTCTGAGACAGGCTGATTCTATATGGTGTAACTGGGAGAATTAAACTAATGATTTCTGTCATTGGAAGTATTTCAGAGTGAATAGGCCAAAACAAAGAAATAGATGAAAAAACCCAAACAGTTCTTTTCACAGCTGCAGTTTGTAATCACTGCTTAGACAAAACTGTCCTAAAGGTCACAGAAAATTTCTTGAACCAGTGGGATCCTCAGACATACACCAGTACTATTGTAGTGCACCAAACCCTGTTTATGGCATGTGTAGCATGGGACAACAAAACTGGATTTCTGCTTTGACAAAAAGTATTGTGTCAGGCAGCTGCAGAAGTCATGGAAAAAAAAAATTACAGCCACCTCTGAAAGCTGTTTCGACTCTTGCTTTATCCTGCAGTTAAACTCATAAAAGCTCACTGGAAATAGCAACATTTGAACTATACCTCCTTTCAGCATCATGGGTATATATAGCTATGGAGGCCACAAAAGGATTTAAATGTCTTATTAAAATACTGTTCCTTTAGAGAATTCAGAGTCCCCATTTCTTTTAATAGTTTGACTTTTGGAATATTACAGTTTTGAACTGAACAAGATCTTTTCAGTCTTACTGCATGTTACATATTGTGATAATGTAAACTGTCACCTGTTAAATTTCTGGCCCCAGACTACAAGATGGATATTTACAAATGTTTCCTCTGATAACTAGCTTTCAGTCTTCCAGCAATGAGGAAACAAACTGTCCAGTGTCAAAGTCATATTCTGCCTTCACCAAGGTACCTGGCTGAGCATGTACTGAATCTGTTTCCAGTCTCTAGGCTGTGCTGTTGGATGGAAGTGCAAGTGTGTGTGCATTTCTCTCTCTGTGTTGGGGAAGGAATTGCTCTGTGAACCTGTCAAGGTACCTGTAATCTGTAGTGTTTGGTCTAGGTCTGGTACCTAAGTTACTCTGTCAAAGTACTCCTGTAGCTGTACAACTCCAGATGGGAGTTGCACAGTACAACTCCAGGATGGTTGATGGGAGCAGGCCTCCTCACCTCCTAAAGTGATCGCATTTAAATCACACCCTAGCAGCTCTGGTGTAAACATGCTCCTTAAAGGCTGTGAGTGCAGCATGGTAAGACAGTGAGCTCTCTGGCACTGATCCTCGCATTTGGAGCTGTACTGGACAAAATTAGAGAGTCACAGAATAATTTATGCTGGAAAAGTCCTCTTGAGATCATCTGGTCCAACTTCCCTGCTCAAAGCAGGGCCATGTAGAGCAGATTGTCCAGTCCATGGATGGAGACTCCACAACCTTTCTGGGCAACCTGTTGCAGTCCTCAACCATCTTCAGAGCAGAAAATTGTTTTGTTGTGGTCAGGTAGTATTTCATGTCTTAATCTGTGCCGGTTGTCTCTTGTCCTGCGAGCTGGTCTATGGAGAAGAATCTGCCCCCTCATCTTCATTCCCTCTCATCAGGTATTCATACACATAGATAAGATCCCCAGAGTTGTCTGTTTCCAAAGTGAAGAGTCCTGCCTCTGAGCCTCTCTACGTATGAGAGGTGTTCTAATCCCTTCATCCATTATCTTTGGGGCCCTGCACTTGGCACAGTTCAGTTCTTCTTTCTTCTACTGAGGAGCCCAGAACTGGACCGAGCACTCAGGTACAGCCTCACCAGGGCTGAGTAGAAGGACAGATCACCTCCTTTGACCTGCTGCTAGTGTTCTTCTTAATGCAGCCAAGGATGCTGTTGGCATTTTTCATCCTGAGAGCATACTGTTCACCGGTGGTCATCTTGTCTGCCAGAACCCAAATGTCTTCCTCAGCAAAGCTGCTTTCCAGCCACTCAGCTGCCAGAATGTACTCGTGCCTTAGTTGTTCCTCCCCAGGAGCAATACTGTGCACTTACCTGTGCTGAACTTGATAAGATTTCTCTGCCTATTTTTCCAACCTATTTAGGTCCCTCTGAACAGCACTGCACCCATATGATTTATCAGTCACTCCTCCCAGCTTTGTGTCATCTGCAAACTTCCTGAGAGTGTACTCTGACCCAGGTCAGAGTCACCAGGTCATCAGTGGAAAGGTTAAACTGTACTGTCCCCACTATTGAGCTTTGACTTACACAGGTACTGACTTGCCTCCAACTGGATTTCAAGCCACTGGTAGTAACTCTTTGGTCCCAGTAACTCAGCCTGTTTTCAGTCCATGTCACTGTCCACTTTTCTAACCCGCACTTTGTCAGCTTGTCTGTGATGGCAGAGATACAATGACTTCACTGGAATCAAATTTAAGAACATCAGCTGCTCTCCCCATTTTATCTGCCTAGCTAGTGACCACATTGTAAAAGCCTCCAGGTTGGGCAAGTGTGTTTTCCCCTCATAAATACATGCTGACTACTCTCAATAAACTTCTTGTCCTTCATGTATTTGAAGATGTGTTTCAGGAAGATTTTTTCCCAACAGCTTCCCAGAGACTGAGGTGAGGCTGTGTGTCCTGGAGTTCTCCACATTTCCAATTCACCCGTCTTGAAGATAGAAGTGATCTTTGCTTTCTCCCTGTTTCTAGGAATGTCCCTCAATCACTGTGACCTTTCAAAGGTAATCAAGAGTGGCCTTGAAGTAACAGTTCCCTCAGCCCTTTTGGGCACATCCCTTCAGGCCCCATGGATTTATGCATGTCAGATATGCTTAACCTTCCCCTCAGTCAGTTCTCCTCCACTGAGGGTAATTATTCTTTTTTCCATGCTTTCCCTCTGGTCTTAGAGGCCTTGAATTTCTAAAGGCTAATCTTATTAGTAAAGACTGAGCCTAGGAGGTCTCTGACTTTTCTGTATCATTTGTCACCAGTTCCCATGCTCCATTCACCAGCAGACCCATATTTTCCTTTGTTTTTCTTTTGCTGTTTGTATACTTGTAAAATCCTTTATTGTTGCTGTTCACATACCTTCCAAGTTCAGCTTCTGTTAGGAGCAATATGCTCATTGCACATCCATGCAGGCCTCCTGGAAGATTTTCCTGCTTGATTTCATACTTAGCTGGACAGACCTTCCTTGAGCTCTGGGAGGTGATCCTTGCGTATCAGCTAGCCCTACTGGAACCTTCTTCTCCCCAGGATTTTATCCCAGGGCATTCTTCCAAGCACAGCCCCAAAGAGATGGAAATGGCTTTTTGTGTAATCCAAGGCTGTGGTCTTGATTTTTGCCTTCCTATCTCCTTTTAGGATCTGCCCTCCACCACTTTATAGTCACTGCAGCCAAGGCAGCCTCTAACTTTCATGTTTCCCAACAGTTCTTCCACCTTCTTTAAGTATCAGACTTGGCTGAGCACCTTTCCTTCTTGGCTTCTCCACTGTGTGTTCCAGGAGGTTGCAATGCACTCAAGAAGTATCCTAGATTACTTTGAGTCCTGCTGGACTGTCCTTCCAGGAGATCTGAAGGGAGTTAAGGCTCCCCTTGAGGACCAGAGGTTGTGACTTCTAAACTTCTGCTTGTTTGCTGAAGACATTATCTACTTTTTCCTGAGCGGGCAAGCTGTAGTACATTCCCACCGTAACAGTGCCCAAGTTGGTCTGCCCACTAATCTCAGTGAGAAGCTCCTTGCTGACTCCTGTCCTGTCCCAAGGCAGAGCAGTGTGCATTTCAAATGCACTCATGCAGCAGGTCACTCTCCATATCACCGTGCCTGCCTCTCCTTCCTTAAAAGCCTGCATCCCTTCGTTGCAGTCTGATAACCATTCCATCAATGTTTATAATGTGGTCACTTAGAACAAGTGTTACAATTTCTGATGTACATGTAACTGCATTTTCAATGGCATTTTGTGGTGTAACCCTGAAAATGACCCTGCCAAAATGTTCTCTGCTGTATCTGGTGGATGTCAGCCCCCTTTTTCCAAAACCCCTTGAGGCAGTAAAACTGACAGTTGCTGGGAGACTAAGGCGGGTGGCTCTGGGAAGGGATAACAGAAGGTGTGGCAAGCAAAATACATTTCTGTAAAACCTCTGAGTGTAGCTACTTATACACACTTACTTGTTCAGAAAATACATTTGGATGATATGTCTTGTAAGCAAAGAAAAAAAGATAGGGTGGAAATACAGATTATGAATCAAATCACAGATAAATTTTAAATTATTTAAAACTGAAAATTACCTTCACTGTAGTGTGGCTGACTACAAAAACTAGAATATTGACAATCAGACTTACTAGTTTCAGATTATTTTTGCTTTTCTTTTTCTTTATAGTATTTTCTTCTTGAATAAAACAAATAGTATCTTGTTTATATTTTCTTTCTTCTTGGCTGCTATATGTTCCCAGCATTCTCCTTTATAATGTATATATTCATCTGGTGAACATTTATTCAGTCAGATAGGTATTTAAAGCTGTTATCTTCCACCACCAATTCTGTTACCCAATGACTAAAGTTTTGATTAACAACCTGTTTGTCAGAATATGATCCCAAAAAGGCAAGTAGTTGGTCTTCCTGGGGGAACTTCCAATACTCTTTTAAGAGCAAATGTACACTGCTTTCTTTTTTAAACTTCTATTGTTAATTCCTGTTGACTGAGATAGACAAAGAAATGAGTGTGAGGCCGCTCACCTGCAGACCCCAGCCACTAATTCAACCAACCAGCCTCTGCAGGCTTTGGCAGATGGATCTTTGTTAATACTGCACCTTTAATGGCCCCTTTCCCCTTGTTGGCCAGGGACAAGCTGTAAAATTACCTAATGGTACTTAAAGATACTTACTAAACTTATCATCTGCATACCACATTTGAACTGCACACAGTACTTTTTTTCTAATGTGATTATTACAAGAGAGATAGCCACAAAGCTTCCAATTTGTATTTCACTTGCTTTTTAACATGTAGCGGGTTCAGTTTGTAATTGGGCAGAAGCACCAATTAAAGTGTAGTGGTTTGGTCCAAAATACTCACCACTCAACCATTTACCCTCTGTGAGACAAGAACTAGGAGAAAGCACAGCAGGCACAAAACTTAAAAGAATAAAAAGAAGTTAATAATTAACAGACCTAAAAGAAAGGAAAAAAAAATCAGACCACACCTTCAGAACACTTCTCCTCCCCCCACCTTTCTCCCTTCTCCCACTGACAATGTAAAAAGACAGCCTTTGAGATTTTCAGTCAGTTTACCTCTTCCATAATAACTTTGTTCAGTTCACTTAGGGAGAGGAGTCTCTCTTGCTCATGCTATGGAGACATCTCCACAAGAAGTTCTCTTCATGGCTTCAATGTCACAGCCAGACAGCCGCCCGGGTTGGTTCTCTGCTGGCATGTGAGAGTCCCTTCCCCCAACTTGCAGCTTTTCCCAGAACTGCTTTCAAGGGTTCAATCTTGAGCTACTGGGGTACCATTTTAAGGTTGAGCTGTTCAAAAACAAAGGTTCTCTTCACCCATCTCTGGGAGCATCTTCATCTCTAGAAATAGAGGCCCTCCCCCTTTCCTAGGAGCAAAAAGGGTCCCCATCATCTTCATCTCTAGGACTATCTCTGGGAGCATCTCTAAGAACAGAGGTCTTCTCCTTCCAATTGGAGCAAGAGTCCTCATCACTTCCATCTCTCCCTGTTCAAATTTCTCATCAAATTACAGCTGCTCCAGCATTTGCTTATTCCAGCACAGGTGCTTTTGCTCACAAGTAGAGTTTGAACGCTCCACCCCCCCCATGCTTTCATGAAATTACAACAGGTACTCTGATATATCATAGTCTATCACCACCATAGCTTTAAACAGAATTTCAGCTTCTAATCATCTCTTCTTTCTCCTCCCTCAGGTTTTCAGCTCTTCTTTCTTTGCTTAATGTCTGCAGGCTTCATCCATTCTGAAGGAAACTTACAGCACTAAAAGAGTTAATCTCACCCAGGCCTTGCAGCTGGAATTTCGCTTACTGCTGTTGGTCACAGGATCTTTGCTGGACAGTGGGGCACCTTCAGCTGAATCTTGGCTGCACTGGAGGGGGGGGGGAAGCAGGCCACGCCGTCTGCACGTAACAGGGCAGTGGGGGGGCCACGGGTGGAACAGGGCCACACGGCTCCAGGATGGCTGTGTCCTGGCCTGGCCCGGGCCGAGCAGGGCCCAGCCTGGCCCCGCTGGGCTGCATGGGTTGAGCCCAGCTACCTGTCCCAAGGGCGAAAGCAAGAGAGCTTCCCGGGGTTTGTCCATTCTTAAATGTGGACCACAGAGGCAGTCAAAATTTTTAAGTGGCTTAAAAAATTCTCAATGTTCAAACTAACCAGTTGATAGGTTCTGTTAGGTCACAGAGGAAGCTGTAAGCACCTCTGTAGGTACAAAAATGCTGTTAGTGAGGATCTTCTTGTTATTTTTCTGTGAGAGACTTTTCTCTCTCACAGAAGAGGTAGCAGGGAATGTAAACAACCAAGCCACCTGCAACCTTGGAAAGTCTTGTTTATGGTATAGTAGAAAATATTTTGATAATGGATGTTTTAGGATTTTGGCCAATCACCCCCAAGGGGTGGCTGGTCCTTTGTCCAATTAGACTATGAAGAAAAAAGTCTATAAAAGAGTTTGTAAAATAATTAAATAAATCAATCTTGCTGCACAATTCCTGCCTGCTGGATCTTCTTCTCCTCCTCCTCCCTATAGCTGCGGGACACGGTGATATACCGTAGGAACCAGGCCTGCGGTAATATTTGGTGCTGCCCGACGTGATTTGCACTCTCTGACGTGTCCTGCTGCTGCGAGCCAAGCCGAATTCCTGTAGAGGTACGCTGTTCCTTTTCCCCCCTGGGACCGGGAGGTCCGACAGAACTGAGAAATGGCGAACAGCAGCTCACAGAACGACGCTGTCGTACTGGTCTGGAAAGGTGTGTTTAGCATATTGCGCACCTCCATTCCTGAAAACTCAGTTCGGGAATTATTAGACTGGGCTACTTTAAAAGGGATTTCCATGGACAGAGATACTGCCCTGGACTTTGCCTTATGGCAGGAACTCGGCTCTGCTGTCCGACACGAGCTCCCGACTGGGGAGCCGGCAGCGTTAGGATTATACAAAACCTGGCGTTCATTATTTTTTCTGCTGACAGCCCTTGACTGTGATAGCAGGGCTGGATCGCCTGTCTCGGTGATAAGTGACGGAGGAATGTCCGAGGGGGGCCCCGCTGACTGGACTTCTGGGGCAAGTGATGGTGGATTCGGAAAAACCCCCCCGGCTCCACAGGCAGAGCCTGCGCCGGCTCACCCTGCACAGTCTCAGGACTCCGCAGCCCCCAGGGACCCCGCGCCGCCAGAGGCGGGGGGGTCAGGGCAGAGGCAGGGCGCACAGCCTGCCTTGCCGTTCGGCTGGACGGCAGCCACGGCTTATCCAGGGCCGCAGATCAGCGGCTTAGCCAACTGGACGCCCAGAGAGCGTCCTAGTTCGGTTCCGTATGCACCTGGATCTAACTTAGCGGGCGTAGCGCCGGGCGTGCCCCCGCCGGGACTGCCTGGCTGTGCTCCGCTGCCCTCCCTGGCGCTGGACTGTTCTGCGCAGTCGCAGAACCGAAGTATGGACCCTTTTATGCAGCATTTGCCCTTTCTGGCAGAGCTGCGAAACCTATCCCAAAGGATGGGGGACTTGCTCAGCCTGTTAGAGCGGCGAATGCCCGAGCCCGCGCCGCAAGCGGCGCCAGCGCCGGCCGTGCCGCCCGCCGCCCGCGCCCCCCGCCAGAAGCGGGAGCCGCAGCTCCGAGCCGAGAAACGGCGCAGGCGGCGGCGCCGGGAGAGCCCGCAGAGAACGGACCGGCAGCGGTGCCGGGCGCGTCCGCAGAGCGCCGGTCAGAGACGGCGGCGCCGAGCGCGCCCGGGGAGCGCGAAACAGCAGCGGAAGCGGCAACTGCGCCGAACGTGGCTGCTGTGCGGGAGACGAGCGTGGTGCCGACCGCGGCGCCGGGCGCAGTCGTAGCTCCAGAGTCGGCTGCAGCTTCAGTACCGGCTCGGTCGGATCTGGCCGAGACGGCCTCCCGTAAAGAGACTGCTGTAAAAACTGCCGCGCAGCCAGCTGCAGTCTGTCCTGCCTGTTCTGGCTCTGGCGAACTTAGCCAAAGTGCCTCCCCTCCCGTACATTTCTGTTCCCTCCCAGCACCCCAAAGTTGCCTTTGCCTGATGATTCCTCGTCAGGCAGTGAGGCAGATGAGGTTCTGGCCCCAGGTCGTCAGGCGGCTGTAGCCGCGCGGCGAAGAAAAAGGCTGCGCCGGTCTCGCCCCTGGACTTTTCCGGACTGCACGGTAACAGTGCGTCCGACGCATCGTAATCGCTTCCTAGAGTCTCTTAAGGTGCAAGCATTGGGGGAGGGTGACTGGAGGTTATTAGAAATCCTTGGACTGCCAAATAGATCTGAGGATTCTGGGGGTAACCGGGGAGCTGTTACACTCCATCCGCAGGCTGTGCCCGACGTTCAGGATGGTACTGGTTCCCCAAAAGAGATCCGAGCTTTCCCAGTGTATAAGGCTCTCCCAGATTCAGGAGAGCATGACAAGCATGAGGTAATTGCTTGGAAAGTTGCCCAGGACCTCCAATCCAAGGTGGCACAATATGGGCTGGGTTCTGCTGAGGTTATGCAAATAATAAGGGTGATAAATACAGATTTGCTTTCTCCATTTGATATCAGACACTTAGGTCAAATTCTATTTCAACCTGTACAATTTACAGTTTTTGAGACAACCTGGAGAAAGCTGGCCAAGAAGACTGCATTAGCAAATTTGCAGCTCCCTGCTGCTGATCCTAGACAGACAGCAGGAGTGGATGCTTTGATGGGGACTGGTCCCTTCTCTGATCCCAGCCTACAGGGTAACTTGCCCTCTAGCATCCTGCAGCAAGCACAACAGGTCGGCATGGCTGCCCTGGTGAAAACCATAGAGTTGTCAGCACCCAGAAAGCGATATACTGAAATAGTTCAAGGGAAATCAGAGTCATTCCTTTCTTTTGTAGAGAAAGTTGCTGCTTCTCTCGAGAAGCAGGTTGAAGATGACGGGTTAAGACAGTTGTTGTTAAGGCAGTTAGTGAGAGATAACGCAAACGAGGAGTGCAGAAAAATCATAGATGCCTTACCAGGGGATCCTGAGGTAACAGACATGGTCGAAGCCTGCGCTAAGGTGGGATCTGGGAACCAGAGAAGGTCTGCTTTGGCTGCGTTCCTGCAGCCTGTTCACGCATCTTCTGGTCGTGAACCAAAGCAACCAAAACAGGTGAAGAAACGGAAGCGGCCTAAGCCTAGCCAAAAAGAGAACACACCGATCCCCCAGTGCAAGAGGTGTGGCAGGCCAGGGCATTGCACGGGCTACTGTAGATCCCGGACTCATGCCAATGGTCAGCCTTTGTCGGGAAACTTCCGCCGGGGTGCAAGGAGGGGGAATTGCTCTCCGATGCAGTCGCTCCCCCAGAGAGTGGCACAGGTACAGGCACAGGCCTACCCAGCCACCCTAGAGACGGCACCCAGGGGTCAGACGGCACCCACGGATCAGACGGGTTTGACGTCCACACCGCAGCCGCAGTCGTCTTAGACTCTAGCGGTATTTATAAGGTTCCTTTGGATGCATATGGACCCTTAGCCCAGGGATCCAGTGCGATGCTGGTGGGAAAACCTGATGTTGCCCATCAAGGAATCTTAGTGCACTCAGGAGTTATTGATGCTGACTTTAAAGGTCAGATTTGCGCTATGGTCTCCACGCAAAAACCCCCTGTAACTATTCCTGAAAAGACCTGCCTTGCTAAATTGGTGCCTTTTAAGTCTTGTGTCCCCAGGATAGAGCAACAAACTCACGAAGATAACGGCAGTGGATCTACGGGACTTCCGCAGGCCTTCTGGACTGCAGACATCTCTGACCAAAGGCCACAGATGACATGTACCCTGATCCTGCCGAACGCCCGTCTGCCCTGGACTCAGCTTCGAGGTTTGATTGATACTGGTGCTGATGTAACTATCATCTCCTTCTCTGCATGGCCTCCCTCATGGCCTTTAGCCCCGGTGGGATCGGCCATCGCAGGATTAGGAGGATCCACACAGAGCTATCTAAGCGAACGGCCTGTGGTGGTGAAGGACTCAGAGGGGCACACAGCTACAATCAGGCCTTATGTTGCTACCACTTCCCTTAACCTTTGGGGGCGGGATGTGTTGGCAGCTTGGGGTGTACGGATTGGGAAAATTTTTAGCAGGGGTCACTGTGCGTAAGGGCGCACAGCATCCTACACTGCCCTTAAGGTGGTTGATTAACACACCAATCCGAGTCAGGCTCTGCTCAGTTAGTTGAATTAAGGGCTGTTACCATGGCTTTTCAGCGATTCTCACAGGAACCTTTGAATTTGGTTACTGACTCTGCTTATGTAGCAGATATAACTCAACGCTTAGATTGTTCACTTCTGAAGGAGGTGAACAATGCGGCTCTGTTTTCACTGTTGCAAACCTTGTGGTCTGCGATTCAGGCTCGAGTGCATCCGTATTACATTCTGCACATTCGAAGCCACACCAATTTACCAGGGTTTCTAACAGAAGGCAATGCCAGGGCTGACATGCTGGCCAACCCTGCGTGGGTAGGGCCTCAGCCTGACAAAATTGCACAAGCCAAGGCATCGCACGGTTTCTTCCATCAAAGTGCACATACCCTGCAGAAGCAGTTCCATTTAACGCCAACCGAGGCGCGCGACATTGTCAGCGCTTGTGCTGACTGTCACGGACTCGCTGCGCCTTTGCCAGCAGGGGTGAACCCCAGAGGGCTGAAAGCCTTGCAGATTTGGCAAACGGATGTAACTCACATCCCAGAATTTGGTCGGCTGAAATATGTGCACGTGTCTATTGACACTTTCTCCTCGGCTATGTGGGCTACTGCTCACACTGGAGAGAAGGGCCGTGATGTCATTGCCCATTGGAAATTGGCTTTCTCAGTCCTGGGTGTGCCAGCTTCTGTGAAAACCGATAATGGTCCTGCCTACGCCTCGGAGAAGACGCGGCAGTTTTTACACCTATGGGGTGTAGACCATACCTTTGGTATCCCACATTCTCCTACTGGCCAAGTCATTGTCGAACGCGCTCATGGTACCTTGAAGCGTGTTTTGGACAAACAGAAAAGGGGAATGCATGGAGAAACCCCACAGAGCCGACTAGCAAAAGCTTTGTATACAATTAATCACCTTACAGTACCACAAAATTCAAATAATCCTGTTATTCTGAATCATTTTCTCTCATTGCAGTCTGCAGGCGACAGACAGCTGCCCCGGGCAAAAGTCTGGGTACGGAATTTACTCACTAACCAATGGGAAGGCCCACATGAGCTTATCGTTTGGGGTCGTGGGTATGCTTGCGTTTCCACAGATACTGGGATATGGTGGCTACCTTCAAAATGCGTTCGCCCTGACCTGCGGCACCAGAGGCAGAACAGGCAACCTCCAAATGATGACCAGAACGCCAACCATCCAAATGGCCACCAGAATGTAGGTCATCAGCCTAATGACTCTTCTGATGATGACCAGGATGTCAACCATCAGGCAGATGGTCCTTCTACAAGCAGAGACTGGGATGGTCCTTCCACAAGCAGAGACTGAACTTTAAATTTCTTGTTATGGAGTCAGATAGTTAAAGCCTTAAGGACATTTTTAGAATTAATAACTGATGTAGATTTCTATTTAGGATTAATAGTAGAGTTGTTATCTTATAAAACAAAAAGGGGGAATTGTAGGTACAAAAATGCTGTTAGTGAGGATCTTCTTGTTATTTTTCTAAGTCCGTGAGAGACTTTTCTCTCTCACAGAAGAGGTAGCAGGGAATGTAAACAACCAAGCCACCTGCAACCTTGGAAAGTCTTGTTTATGGTATAGTAGAAAATATTTTGATAATGGATGTTTTAGGATTTTGGCCAATCACCCCCAAGGGGTGGTTGGTCCTTTGTCCAATTAGACTATGAAGAAAAAAGTCTATAAAAGAGTTTGTAAAATAATTAAATAAATCAATCTTGCTGCACAATTCCTGCCTGCTGGATCTTCTTCTCCTCCTCCTCCCTATAGCTGCGGGACACGGTGATATACCGTAGGAACCAGGCCAGCGGTAATATCTCCATAGTGATTTTTGGGGGCCCAAAGGTCTCACTTGACAATATTCAGCTAAAGAATCCATCTGGATGTGGATTCCTAACATCCCCTCAATAAAATAATAAAAATTGGCTTAAATAATAGAAATTGGTTGTTGCTTCTGTTATACCTTTGCTGTCTCTGTGGAGGTTGCTGGTGGAGGCTGCTCAGCCTGAGTTGTAGTTACTTTTCCTGTGTTATTTGGTTTGGAAGCTGTTGTCACGGTAGGTGTTGTTTGGTTTTTTCCCTGTGTAGAGATAAACGATTATCACTAGATACGGAGGGCTGGCTTTTTATTTTTTCAAACTATTTTTTTAAACAAAAGACAGAAGAAAAATACCAGAAGAAACCCTCTGAATTAAGAAATTCAAAGCGAGAGAGAGAGAGAAATTACACAACTTACATCACTTGGTTCCTTTTGCTTCTCTTCAGACAGCTGTTTATTCTGAGAGTCTGTTGGCTGTTATAAAATAAAAAACAGAGATAATTTACCATTTCCACCACTCAGTGCTATGGAACACGATCCATGCTAGTCCAAGTTAAGTACAAGACAGATCTAAAGATGGTTCATGGGACATTTCTTGGGCTGTCCCGAGTTTGTGCACAGGTATGTCACAGATCACACACCGGTTTCATATGACACAGAAATAGCCAGGAGTTCAACCTCTTTTTTCAGAGATAGTAAAAGGCCAAAGTACAGCACCTCTGCAGAGGTGAAAGGTATTTACCTTGTCTGACTGGGTGTTTTTTTCAGATCCTGCTTTGGTTGTCGTTGCGGACTGAAATATAAATGACATTTATTCAAAGATTAATATGCATGGTTATTTGCAGAGGATCAGATTATGTAAAGCAGAATATCAGACAGGTCCACACATGCTGGCACACATGCAGTCTAACTACTATACACTAATCTTGCAGTTCACAACATCCTAACACAGGCTGCCAATGATTTAAGAGCACTCAAAGGTGTGCAAACGCCCACACACAAACTCATTCCTCACACGGGGGATTGAGAAGGGAAGAAGATGCTAAATACAGGGACCAGTTTGATAACAAACCCAAATTGCCACTACCAATTTCTGAAATAACCTCAAATGTTATTTAATGAATTATTTTTCTCTAGTTTATTAATAAAATAATTATAATTGTAAAGTAAGTAATTATAAAAATACACACAGTCCTGATGGAAAAGACATTAATTACTTAGATTCAACAGGACATACGTGGGGTGGGATACGTTCAGGTAATATCCTTATACTACACACAGCAGACAATTTGTGTTTTTCTCTCCTCTGTAACCTCCTAATGCTCATATTTTACAACAGAGCTGAACAACCTGGCTAGGATAGTATGACATGACTGCACTTCCAGGGTTTACACATGAAAATCTTCTCCAGTCATGCCACAAAATCAGTTCCTGTGATTCACTCAGTCAAAGTACAGTAAGCAATAAATTTCTAGTAGTAAGAACTGAAACTGAAAAATTAAATAGTTATATCTGGTAAGAAGACAAAAAACCACCCTCCTCACCATATTATTCTTATTTTTTCTTGCTACTTCAGCCAAACATTCACTACCATTTAGAATCACCCAGCTTCCGTTTTCTGGCTGACCACACAGGGAAATTTGCTAAGTTTGTTTACCATTTGTTACGCAAGTATTCACACCCTCACACTGAACTGCAGACACTGGGCTGGGAAATCCTGAGCACACATTAAATGCAGATGCCTGGGCATAATCCTGGCAAAGGTCTCGAAGATGTGGACCAGGGTAAAGAACACACCTCCACACACAAGTGGGGAAATACTGATGGAGAGGGAGAACCAAAAATTCTCCAAGTGAGAAAAAGATATTTAAAAAAAACCCTTTCTTAAAAAAAATCATCACTTAACCTCTCAGGTTCCCAAGCCCTCCCCAAATTCCCTGCTTTTTATTTTGTCGTGATGCCTAATACCTGATTAAAGCACAGTCATTCTCAGGTTCAGTCATGCTTTATATGCTCCCACCAGTGTGTCCTTATTACATGACTACTGCTAACTCAAAGACACACACATCCATTTTTGTACCTGCACACTAAATAATCCTGTAATGAAAGGATAATCCTAAACTTTTCCAGTGTTTAAGACAAAGTAAGGTTTTTCTGTAACATCTGTTGTAGAGAGTCAATCAGTCATGGGATGTCCTTCAGCAACAAGATGCAAAAAAATGTAACAGAAGCGCAAGGATGAAGTTCAAAAAACACAAGAGTTTGACTTTTCTTGCTCTGGGACTACTGCCTGCTCAGGATTTTAAGTACCCTGCTGTCAGAGCACAAATTCAGGTTTTTCTTATCTGCTTTTCAGAAGAAGACTAAACACACCTTGTTTTTGCAGGACAATAAAATATACTTGCACTTCTGCCCACACCCAACAACACCTGTACAGAACACTGAATACAAATTCTCAACCTGCCAAACCAGTTATGAACAACTGCAAGTCTCCTTTTTTATACTGTAAATATTATTTCACTGAATACTTTATGCACCTTCTGTGTAAGGTATGCATCATTCACTGTTCTTTCGTAACTTTTAAAATGTGCAGAATTGCCCATACTATAAATTTATGTTTGGCAGTGCTAAGAAGAAATGAACCCATATGGGCAAGGATTTGATTCAGGACTTTCACACAAAAGCATGCTGAGGCCACAATAAAACACGTGATTATAAACACCTGCTCACACACAGAGACACATCTATTTAAATACAGTTTTAGCAATTACAAAGCTCAAATCTAATTAAAAAAAAAACAACCAAAAAAGCCCCAGGCAAATCAAACCAACAATTTTTGTATGAGACCACCCATTCAGAGGAATTGTTCAGCCATCCTTTAAACAGAGTCAGCTGTGAGCAGCCACAGACTGAAGCCATGGCATCAGCTGGTGGCATGCACTGAATTCCTGTGGAGAAAAAGGTGTTCCACTTCCCCTTCAACTGCCTGCTTCCACCTGCACTGTGCCAGGATCTGAGAGCAGGCATTTTAAACTGACTGAAAAATGGTCTGGAAATGAAAAAGAATACTTTTACATTGGTTCCCTGGTTGCACGAACACGTGCAAAAGGAAGGCAGCTGAAGGGGACGTGTCGGGGACAGTGGCAGTGGCAGCACCCTGTTTTCCTCCAACCCTGCAAAATCCACTGGGTGCTGGCTCTACACCCTTGTCCTCCAAACTCTCCACCTAACACCATGCTTTGCCCACAGAACAAGAAATTCCACATTCCTTCCTCTGCCACAGTGAACTCAGGGCTTTCTCAGAGAGGCACAACTCTGCAGGTTCATGAGAGACAAAGGATACACACACAGAGAATTGAAAGCTGAAAAGTGGTCCAGAGCATGTTTAAGAGCAGTGGCACACTAGAGAGACCTCAGGAAGGACAAATGAGATGTGGTTACAGCAGGCAATCAGGAAAGAATTTGCAAGAAATTTAGGACTAGAAATTGAAGTGACTCAGCAACCTCACTTCTTTTCAAAGAAGTCTACTGTCAAAAATGCAAATGATTTGTTTAATCCAGCAGGAAAAAGACATTAATAATGCAACAGACATTAAAAGAAAACATTAATTATGGTACACATGCAAATGCAGGCTACTGTTTCAAAGGGATTTGTGTCTACCAGTCTTACAGTGCTGAAGAATGCCTCTGCTACTCTATTTTTGGCTCATTTACCACATTCTTCTGAGAGTTGTTTTAAATTTCAAGTAGGGAAAGACAGTAGCTGTCTGGGTTAGACCATATGGAGAACCACAGCATTAATGAACACGACACAAACGAGTTTGCCCACAAACGCAACAGGGAGGTGAAACCAGAGGCTGGCAGATGACTTCATGTGTGAGTAATTATGATTGTACACAAATTAAAAATTTGTTTAATTGCCATTCAGCTCGTAGACGTATGTGTGAATGGAGGAAAAGGGTTTCAAAAAGCTGAGTGGAATGTAATGGCTAAATTCAAATGCAGAGATGGGAGATGCAGGCCAGAACGACCAGACACAAGAGGAAAAGGTTGTTGCAAAGAAACTTCCCATTTGATAAATGGAAAAAAAAAAAATCACTGTGAAGGTGACCAAACCTCAACTCTGACTGTGCCAAAACACTCAAAAGCTGCCTGGCAGGGCCTCCAGCAGCGCTATTTACCTGCAGAGCTGGCTCTGCCTGCACCAGAGCACCTGCAGGGGCCTCTCCCACCCTCACCCCTGCAGGCATCCCTTTACTGGCATTTACACAAGGCGCAGGCAGCCTGAGCCTTCACCACCACACAAGTCCCTGCTGGCCTCCTTTGGCATCCAGTTTTTTGTTGGTTTTGCTGTTATGACTGTGGAAAATGGAAGGGGCTGGCGGGGGGGAGCACCATTAATCATTTGTTTAAACAACACAGGTAACTCCTGTTAGGCAACAGAGGCGTGACGGAGGACAATGACTCTATCCTAACAAGCAAAGGACGTGACTGATGACACAGCCCTGACACTGAGGAAGCCCCAGCCATAAAACAAGACAGAACAAGCATGAAGGGCAAAGGCAAGGGAGCTGTCAGACAGAGAAACACAGGAGATTAACGAGAAGATGCAACTGCACATACAGAGAAAGCTGAAGCTCCTCCTGGATTTGCTGAGTATGTGAAAAATCATCACCAGGTAAATAACCCTGCAATCACACTGGGGGGAGCTATACCCAAGTCACAAAATGTGACAGCTAAAATTAAGCATTGCAATGAATTTTCTTTTTATTGCTGTCGTAAAAACCTCTGGGTGCTTTGAATAGCATTTTTTTAGGTTTTTTTTTTTTTTCTTTTGAAGAGGAAACTAAGCTACAGATAAGAAATACAGGTAAAGTTACTCAGTACCAAAGTGTTAAAAAGGAAATTCCATGTCTTCATACATGCATGATTTTCTTCTGAAATTCTTACCCTGGTTTCAGATGGCTTCATAATTTGTGGTTTTGGTGCATCCACAGAAGGAGACTGCTTCTAAGAGAAAAAAACCCAACAACTTTACTTTTGTTATACATGCTTAGTATTAAGCAAGCATCAAGAATCTGAATTCACTTGTTATCCAGCTGAATAAAGAATAAATTATTTTTGAAAATTAGAGTTATTGTTTTAGGTCTTTTGCCTGGCCTGTATTTCGACAATATATACACACAGAATTCTGACAGTTTGATGATGCCCACAGACCTTCTTTAAACATTATTTTTTCTCCTCTGACATGTACTCACAGCAAATTTTTCATCAAGTACCAAGACAAACCCAAATCCTGCTCTCACACTGAAGCATATGTACTTACTTTGCAGGATTCGTCCACGCTTCTCTTTAAAATTCTTTAACAAAACCTGTGCCTTTCGATTTACTAGTTTGTTACAGAAAATATTTAATACTAAAGTAGGAAACTCAAATATGTTGTGTTAAAAAGGAGTAGCTAATACATAAGCAGCACATGTCCTCCCACTATTCCTACGTTATCACCTGACCTTTCTGGAACTCTACAAAGGACATGTTCTGTTCTCCTGGCTTCAGGGACGTCAATCCAAAACCACCATGGTGTGTTTCTGTTGTGGCTGTATCAAACTTCAAAGCCCAGAATATTCCAGTTGTCTCATCAATACTTTGTGAAGAAGTAATACTACTCCTCTACTCCTGCTTCACGCTCCTCTGCTTAAAGGTGTATTTTGTATTTTTGCATACGCACAAAGCTGTATTCTATGATTCTGTGATATCCTGTGATCTCTGTCACAGTAACACATTCATAGGTCACATTTAAATTTGCAGCACAACTTACTAACTTTTTTACATTTTCTCTTCTCTCCCTTTTTTTTGCATTGTCTCTGTTTACCATGCCACTGGCTCAGTGAGAGGTTTGACTGTTCTAAATATATAGATTTATATATATAATATATATAAATATATATATATAAAATATATATATAAAAAAATATATATATAGTTGTCACACTGCAGAAAAGTAAACAAATAATAGACCATAGACCTACCGATTGACTACTTAAAAGATGGGAACTTTTGTATGGGTGGAGACACACACAGGAATATACAGAGTCTCCTACATCAGGGCAGAGAACATACGTTTTTAATAACCTTTTAACGTACTTCTACTACCACCATCAGCTAATCTGCTGGCAACAAGGCATTTTTCCTAATTTGCTCTTTAACAGTTCTCCCTCTCCTTTTCTTTCTTCTCCAAGAAATTAATCTGGATTCCTTCAGCATGACTAACAAGCAGGTATCTGTTCTACACCTTCTTATTAGTCACCCTAGTCCCTGTCTGTTTAATAATAAAAACATTCATCTGAGCCTTTCTCCCTTCCAGCCCTCAGAAAACTCTTACCAAGCTGCTGTCTTAAAATGCACCGAAAAATTCTTTTTCTTCCCATGTCCCAGCACAGCAGCAGCACCACAACCTGCAGGGATGAACACCTCCCAAAAGCCCAGCTGCTTCTTTCTGCCCTGTCCAGCAGGACAGCAGTGACCACCAGAAGCAAAAAGGTGAAGAATGGATGTACCCATGGAGGAAGAGGCGCAGTTTGAAAAGAGAAAACAGCTCAATGCATGGCTGCTGAGCAGTGGCTGTGGAGGACACCAAGCCATCCTCCCTGGGGACACTCAGGGTTAACTCAGAGGAACAAAGCCCTGAGGAGCCAGAGGGGAAAAGCGGGACAGGTGGGAAGAGCACAGGGACCACCACAGAGTGCCCTGCTTCGCTTTCACCACTTCCTACTCAAGTTCCACAATGAAGGCCCACAATTTCCCACTGTCTCCCCAAAAAAAGCCACTCAGGAAGTGTATTCCCTTTTCTTCTTTTCCCACAAAGGGAAGAAATGGGGTCCTTGTTCTCCCAGCCCTTCAGCCAGCAGGTTCTGCAGCCACACTGAGCTTCCCAGACTGACAATGCCACAAGGCTGTTGAGCTCCAAGCCCTCTGGCTGGTCTGGTCACCACTGTGCCACCCTGTCACCACCAGCCTGGCCCTGGGGATCAGCCTCTTACCTCGCGTTGCTCTGCTGCTCCCGTCCCCAGGACCCTGCTCTTCCGCCAGCTGTGCCCAGATGTTTCTGCCACAGCCCCACAGAGGGAGTGCAGGAGGCGTGAAGCAACACAGGGACGTGTGTCAGGTGTGGAGGTAAATATTAAAGTGCTGCCTGGCAACTGGGCAACAAAAACCTCCTGACGCAGAGCTGCCGTGTGGCTGTGGCACACCCTGCTCGCACCCTGGCCTGCTCAGCCCCAACACCCCCTTGCAGGAAGGCTGGGATGTCAAACAGTGAGGGTTTAACCAGACCAGGAGGCTGGGAAAGAGAAAGCCAGGAGCTGCTGCAAATGGAGAGCGGGGTGTCCTCTGAGCTGTCAGGGATCCCTGGAGAGCAGAGCCAGAGGGGAGAACCAGAGCAATCAGTGCTGATTCCCATTCTCCTGCAGCTGCAGCCCCATGGGTCCTGCCTGAAACCAGGCGTGGGTGGTAGAGGGTGCTGTGCGAGCCCTGGTGCCCTGTGAGCAAGGTGCAGCCAGGGATCCCAGCCTGGGGGATGGCTAACACACAGCTCTTGTGTGAGCTGGGGGGCAAATCTGCAGCAAGGCATCCAGGACCACCGGTAGCCCACCAGGAGCTGCTCCCTGTGTAAGAGTCCCGAGACCACCACAGCAGGGACTGGAAGGACAGGGAAGAGGTTACAGGATAGCACTGATTAAGCAAAGACTAAAATCCCTGTTAATTACCCCCCCTGCCAGCAGAGCTGCTGGGTGACATGCAGCATGGAGTGATTAACAGGGATCAATCAGTCTTTGCGCAGGAGCTGACCAGAGAACCTCAGGTGCTCTTGAGTTAGAGGACGGCTTTGCAGGAAGGGCTGATGAAGAGACCTGGAATCTAATTTGGTAAGAGAAGGAATCCCTTGGAAACTCATTTGTCCAGTTACCAGGGCAGCATTCAGGCTACTGTTAAAAGAGAACTGTCACAGAAGCCAAGCAGTGGGTTAGCAAAACCAACTATCAGAAACTGGTGATCTACTCTTACTGTGTGTACCTCAGAAATCTGCAAGTAAAATGGAAAGTGCAATAGCAGAAGAAGAAGAAAATAATGGTGACAAACATCAAAATAAAAAACTTTAACAGCTCAGAGAACTGGATGCAGATGCCCTTTGGAAGAAGACAACAAAAGGCAAAGAAATCCATGAGCTCTCAGTTTCACAGAACTAAAAATCACTGAAACTACTCTGGAAGTTCATCAGGAAGATTCATCAGACTGAGGAAGGTCATTGCAGAAACTCAGAAAGGAGCACAATGCACCAGGTGGAGACCTTCAAAACCAGAAGAGAGGCTGCAAACGCTTACCAAGCAACCCATTCAGAAATGCTGAGATGACGACAAGAGAATAAATAAGAATCAACAAGAATAAAGCAACAAACCTCCAGAGTGGGACACGTTGTCACTGCAACTTTTCACTACTTGAGGTTGACATTCTCTCGAATAAAATGGGGAAATTGGTCTGTAAGACTGGGTTACAACCTTGCTTTCAGACAGCTGAATAGAACAGAGCTCCTGATCTCTGACACTGGTGGTTATCTTGAAGGCAGTAACACAAAACCCCCAAACACCACCAAACCCTGCTAGACAGGCAGCAATACTGACAAAAACAGGTAAAGGCCATAATGTAACAGGCTGAGATGCTCCTGCTAAAAACAAGCAAGGGAAGAGGAATCTGGGGAAAAGTAATCTGTTGCTGTGACAATGTAAATATAAATGTAAAATACAATTTCCAACCTCTTTGGCTTGGGCTTCTCTAGGTCAAGTGCTGGAACAATTCTGGCCATCACACCATAGCAGAGATGAATATTGAAAGATGTGAGGACAGGTTTAGGTGGAAAAAATTAGTAAGATGTATGAATGACTTAGTGAAAAGAAAGGTGAGTCAGCATCTGATGCTTTGGTCAGGGCCCCAAGAAATGGGAAACAAAGAAGAAAGTGACTCAGCCTTTAATAAAGAATCTCAGTGATCTTCCTTCTGGAGAGAAGAGTCACTCTGTGGCAAAGGCTACCTGGACAAATCAGGCACCTCTAGCTCTAGCAGCCCTTGGGGGAGCTTGTATAAATATTTATTGATTGATGTAGCTGAACTCAGTCTGGAACAGAGGACTGAAGAGCCACCCAAATTCTCTTCTGGGCTAACACCCCTTAGGCATGGCTGAACTGGGACTGCTTCTCAGGCTTAGAGCTCACAACACCTATGATTTCACAACCACTAACTCACAGGGTGTGTAATGCAAGGGAAAACCTAATCAACCTGACTGTGAGTGGCTGCTTCTTTCCATGAATGGCCCTGATACCGAACTTTAATTAACAGTGCTTGTAAGATGTGGGCAGTGAAAGCTCTTCAGAGAACCATTGTGAGAAATAATGGGTTATTCTGCTGAAGCGTGAAATACCACTTGAGCTGTTAAGAGGTTAAACCTCTCACTTGCTTTGATGGTGTGTGGCAAGGGCTGTACAGCCCTCCCACCCCCGGACACACACACAGGAGGTGGGACAGGGATGGCACCACGGGCGTGTGTGTGCACATGTACAAATAAATACATAAATATACAAACGTGTGTACTTAAAGCTACACAGCATCTAAGGCATACAGTGACTTAAAATGGGAAAAAAGGTTTAGCACTGACAGTAACTCTTTAAATATCTTTTATTGTTACAGTATCTATAGTAGCCAAGTTCAAAAATTACAACTTTGAGTGCTCCTATGTCATTTTCCATCCCAAGTAATTTTGGAAATATTCTGCTATTTTGCAACTGCTGCTCTTACATGCAGTTCTGCTATTACATTTTTAAGAAAAGCAACAACTTTTAAAGAGAAGGATAAGAATACCCACAACAACCAAGAAAATTATATTCTTTTGAAGATTTCAGTCTCCCAGTTAATTTTTTGGAGGCTTAATATTAAGAACCTAATGAAATGGAAGAGCAGGATGCAGGTTTCTAGTCAGTACCTGTGTATTACTCAGACACTGGGGTATTTGTGCTGCCCTGTTGTGATGGGTTTCTCTGTAGAAGTGATGAGAACGATTTCTAAATGATTTACGCTGCAATTTCTGATGGCTGACTTTGCCCGCCTGTAACTCCCCTTTCATTCCTATTTTACTGAAACTCACCAACACTGCATGTTACAAACAAAGGCCTTCTGCTCCTGTCAGCCACTGAGGGCAGGTGGAGGGAAAAAAAAAATCCTTGGAGGACAGTTCCAGTTACATTATGCATAACTATACTCTAACTCAATCTAAAACTCCTTGCCAAAGTTGTTATTTTGGCTGATTTTTAAACTCATGCTACCGTAGTTCAATTCATCAATATACCTGGTTTTAAATACCTGTCTTTGAAAAAAAACAAAACAAAACAAGAAGAAGAAACCCTGTCTCTGGAGATGCTTTGTTGTGCTTTTAGCATTCATCAACTCAGCTGGTGTGAATACAACTGAAAAATATGTACAATCTATTACTATCATTATAGTTCAAATTCCTGCAGCTACTACTGTGGAAAAGAATAACCCTAAAATTTCATTATTCTGCCATTTTCTCACCACGGAGAATAAGCATTTGCAACAATCATTAATCCATACCCAGAAGCAACATCAACCATCATTGAGAGATGGTAGAAGACACAGAGGAAATACAGCCATTTCCTCATGAAATAAAAACACGATGATTTTTTTAAGAAACTGGTTTGAACCAGGAGATTGTGATGCTGATTAGCTTGTAAAGACTCTTTTACAGCCTCAGGAGCTGCTAAATTTATTGATGATCATGGAAACACTGAGCCACTCACTCTTACCGACTTCTTCTACTTCGAACACTGGAATAAAATTTCTGCCATTCTGGCACAAAGATGAAACTCTTCCAGACCTCACTACTGAGTTTTATGCATCAGCCAGAGCTGGTTTGCCACACCACTCAAATTTAACGCAGCAGGTTTTGAAGCAGTGTTTTTAGACACAACCTACTGGCATTTGAATTTGGTCACACTAAACGAAATGTTATCAAGCAAATCAGTAAGATCAGAATTACATTTACCACGGTGTAGAACAAGGCTTCACACCTCGTAGAAACTGACAAACCACCTTTAGGTGAGATGTCTGTTTGAAGACATCTGGATTGCAGCAACCTTATTCAAGTCCAAGGTTTAATAAGGTTCAATAGTGGCATGTTTGTTTTTTTCTTTATTTCAGCAACTCTTGAGACTCTGAAACAGCTTTATGCTGGAACAAAACACAGCTGAGGCCAGGGAATGACCATTCACTTTAAGCAATTTTTGTACTATTCAACTCTTTCTTTAACTTCCAACACTTCAGTTTCTGCTCACTTACATGCAGGAAGTTAGGGTTGTGCAAAAATTTATGAGTATCCCTCAGCTGATGGCGACAAGCACTGTGCCTGTTTTCTTCTTTTGGAAGCAGAAGGAAAGAGTTTGTTAACTGATCACAGGTTATACACAGTATCTACACAGCAAGAACCTTTATATACTCAGTTCAGTTTGTGGCCAAGGCTCCGGTATGCAGCTTGGCTTACTGCTTTAAAGGCTTTACTATATACAAAGGCAATTTCTATTTAATGTCCTTCCACAGTATTGGAAGAGATCTGGAAACAAAGTCAGCGCATTCCAAGCAGGGTAACAGACTTTGTCTGCTGCCTTCACATCCTGTGTGTCTGCAAACAGTATCACAGGCTGCACAATCCTTGCTTCTTTTACACTAATCAACAATCAGCTTTAAACTCCCCATTCTTATTTCTCCTTAAAGCGTGGTCTTGAATTACCTCCTCTCAGGAACTTCCTGTTTCTGTGACAGTAAATTTTACAATCTGGCACGCACTGAAATTTCACTTTCATTCAGTCATATTCCGATATTAGAAGCAGTGCCCCAGTCCTGTCAAGCCTCTTCTCAGGTTCCCACTCTGCACAGGACAGGATTACAGTAATGTATGAGCCGGTCACTGCAGCCAAGCTCTCCTTTTTCTCTGGGCAGCTCGAAAATCCTCTTTTCAGTTTCACCTCATGTGAACATTTAGAATTTGGCCGCAACTTCTCCAGCCAAACTGTTTCCATTTTCTGCGTGCTGTTTCAAACACCAGAACGTTCCACAGTTATCTGCAGCAGCAAACTGCAGGCTGGTAAGTAAACACCAGGAAAACAAGAGATTAGGTGCCAGCCACATGCCATGTGGCGCTGCTGAGCTCAGCTAGGATTTGTGTCACTTGGTCTGCAGTGTCACACAACACCCTGCTCAGCAGGGCTGGGATGCAGAGGAGGAGTAACAAACAGAACCAGGGAGTCACAAACAGATCCAGTATTCTCTAAAGGGGGTTTTAAAAAGACACTGAAGTTACGTAAAAGACAACTTCATCTTGAGGCTAAAGGTCTCCGAGGTTATGAACTTGATTACTTCTACTGCAACAATCAAGCCAGGCAATACCCAACGTGAACAGCACTCAGAACTGGAAATTGTTTTTCACTCCCAGAGTGCAGAGAAAATAGAGAGAAAATATTATTCATGAATGGCTGTATGAACTGACCCACACATGGCTACCAAAATGAATGGAAAACACAGGAGAATAAAAACCACCAAGTCAAGGGATCTCAACAGAACTTTGCTGTTAAAATATCATCTAAGGGCAACAAAACTGCATAACCGGGGGTGGTGGGATTGTGTTGTTGGGCTTCATTCTTCGATCATGTTAGAAAATTCCAACACTGTTTTATTATTCCCACTTAAAAAGAGGCAGATTGTGGCACTTCTTGCTTCAGCATTGGCTTCAACTCAAATCACTTCAGGAGAGCCTTCAGCATGCTCTGGAGGAATAACTGCATTATGGTTCAATTAAAAAATATGGTATCTCCACCTTGGTGAGGTTTTGTCCTGCCTCACAGAGGCTTCTCTCCTGGGGATCAAAAATGTGCATTTTCTAGTTGGTTCCAGCACTTGTACTGAGCATGGCATAAAGGCAGGCACGGACCTGACTTCTTCCATAAAACCAGCAGGGTTTCTGAGCCTTAAGGAGCTCCCAAGGAGTGCTGAAGGCGACCACCCTCCCGGTCTTCCTGCCAGGTCCTTCCTCTGGCAGAGGAGACTCTGGACAAAGCCCCAGAGCGTTAATGAGCACAGGCATCCTCCTCTCAGGGGAAACAAAGGTCATGAATGGTGACAGTGGAGAGGCTGGAGACCAACTCAGTGAAAAAAGAGTTCCTTTGCTTTCTGGGGACAGAGGTTTCTCCTCTACCCCCACTCCCAGCTGTCCAAGAGCCACTACCTCCGGGGCAGCACAGCTTTGCCCAGAATTCAAACTGGGAGTGTCTCCCTAAAGGGCAAAGCTTTACAACCAGACCTGTGAGGAAAAAATGGTCACGGAGCTCATTTCTGCAATTCCAAGATCAGAAACATGATTTTCTACAAGCTGTACCTACCTTACGTATCTAACCACTCAAAGGAAACAAAAAAAAACCAAAAAAAAAAAAAAAAAGCAAAACCCCAAACCAAAAATCACTATTTTATATAAAAGACTGAAGGTAACAAACATTAGTCTAGGAAAGAAAATGTCTAATGCAGAAGCAGCTGTTAGCATATGTTTTATATCAATCTAAAAAAATACAACATTGAGGAAACTGGTTGCCAAAAAAAAAAAAAAAAATCAAGAACTCAGCAGAGGTATCTGCAATGTGTAAAAATTCTGGGCTATTTCATGCACTACTTTCACTTTCTCCAAAGGAGAGACAATACTACCAACAATTATCGCACAGTGGCACAACTTAAGCAATACCTACCTACCTAATTTTCACTACTGCAGGAAAGAATACAATTTATTGAAAAGTATTACTTTTTTTCCACGTTTTACATCTTTTAGTTCATATATTTTTAAGTGTAACAAACTACTGATACCTGAGCACAGTTCAAACAAGAAGTTGCTCTTGCAGATCACCACACCCTGACTATGCAATACTCTGTGTACAGGCATATAGGCTCTGCGTTTGCATGCCAAAAAAAATCACACAGGTCTTGGAAGCCAGAACAGCGTGGGCCGCTGAGCAAGGAAAAAATACCAACCCCACCCCCAAACAAACACAGAACAACTTGGGATACTGCTTTTAAACCCTGCTCTTCCTTGTCCCTCTTTTCTCCAAACTGCCATGACACGTGGTGTCGGAAAAGGCTGCTTCCAGTATGTCAAAATAAATCTAAAGGCTTATTAACTAGACACTGCTCTGGAATGCCTCAAGCCCTGGAGCTGGCACGTCGTGTTACCGCAGCCCACAAAATTCCCAGAAAGGGGGCGGAGAAAGAGGAGGAAACCAAAAAAAAAAAAAAAAAAAAAAGGAAAAATAACTACAACATGAACACAAACAAGCCTGAAGCAGAGGGAGCAGGAAAGCAGAGCAGGGATGGCTAGCTAACTCACGCGGTGGACGTGTGGCTCCTGTTTGCTGCAGGGACGCGGCTGCTCCTCGCCCCGGCGCTTGGGGCTGTGGCTGCGGTTTCCGGCAGCTGCCGGCCAAGCCAAGCCCTCGGCAAGCCGGAGTGCTGAGCCACACAATCCCCACCCAGCAGCACGGGGAGGGCACCCAGACCGGCAGGTTCGGGCTCCCACGCTGAACCACAGCGAGCAAACCCCTCCTGCTCCTTCTGGGGTCACTTCTGGAGCTGGCTGGACCAGGGTCCCCCCAGCAGGGACAGCTGGCACTGAGCGCCACGCAGCAAAAGCTGGGGTGAGGCTAAATTCAGCATCGGAAAAGCAGTGTTGGCCTTCCACCCTTTGGTTTCTCAGCACCGGTGTCAAGAGAAGGAACCCACTCATTTCCCCTCAGCAGAGTAATATCCCTATTATGAGCTTACAGTCCCTAAATTTGGACTGATTACCCAGACTCTAGGAGTACTAACTGAAAGCAATTGAGATGATTTAGGGCACTTAAGGCCACCAAAACTTGACTGCCTAGTGCTATTTTTAAGCACAACAAAACCAAATAATCTGTATTAATTTAGAAATTCAAAGGTGCTTCTTGAAATACCAATAGTGATCTGCTCTTTAATTTTTTTTTTTGCCATATAATCAAGTTTTCAATACCTGTAGCAGTGTGGGAGAGTTTGTTTTTTTTTTTTTAATAAAAAAAGCCCCTGTGCTAACAACAAAACCTTCAGCCATTTTTTCATAATAACCTCTGTGTTGCCCTTTATCTTGAGGGAATAGTAAGAAGTAAGCCAGCCCTGGAAGGGAATTAGAAAGGGAAAAACACCTGCAGATTGATGAAGAAAATATCCTACTTCTGAGTGCAGTACAGAATTTGTGTTGTGAAAGGATTGTGCTATTTTGACCACTGCACAGCTTTACAAGTTGCAAATCCTGTACCACTACACAAAGCCAGCTCTTCCACACAAGAGGCACCTTCTGTACTCCAGCAGCTTCCAATTTTTAATGTTTAAGTCTATTTTTAGCATGCCTCTGCCACCAAGAAAAGCCAGCACTGTTCTGCACACAAACACAGTCCTCCTGATTTTCACATGGTGCCAACAGCTCTGAGGGCAACTTCCAGGAACAGCCCCATGATTTGCCACAGTCCTGATGCAGAACACCTATAAATTCTGTAAATCTGTTTGTCATGACACACACCTGCCCCAGGGGGAACTTGAAAAGGAAGTCTTCAGATAATCTGAATTGTTGTTTTTCTGAATAATCTCAAATTTTAGAGATAGCCTTGGCAACCTTCACAATATGAGTGGGAACATTAGAATAAATTTATGCACCTCTGTGGACATTCCCAACCAATCCTGTGACTTCAGATGCCTTCTACTCAATAATGCTTTCCTTTAAAATAAGGTGCCTCTGCAAAGCTCACAAAATAAAAATCTGGTGACAGTTAAGTAGGGTGTGTAGCAGAAAAAAACACTGACAGTAGGTGTCACTTTTGATGACAATCCAGACAAACTTTTCAGCTGCAAAAATAGTAGGGATTTCAGTCAAAGATGTTTAGTGATGGCTCTTCTTTTTCCTTGTTTTCCTGTTTGCTGGTTAAGAAAGCAGAGTGAATTCCCCTTTAAAACAGTGTTAATTTGGATGCCAGCTGAAAGTAACTAGTCTGAAATTTCTTAAATCATTAAGGTCAAGAAGCTTTCTCTGAAAATCTGAAATAATTCTCACTGCATTTCCGCTGTTGTTGAGCTCTCCCAGCACTGCTTCCATAGTCCACGAAAATAAAACGATGATTCTCACTTCTCTAAGCTGCAGCAGCCAGCCAGAAAAAGAAAATAATTACTCATTAAGAGCAATGCAAAAAATCTGCTACATAAAAAGCAGCAAAACTTCATCTGTTATCAACAGAAATACCATATAAGAACACAAAAATCCAGGAAGGGTGCCTGCATCCAGCTGTGCTCAAGTATTAGTGCCTTCTATTAATAGACACGATTGAACACCGAGGTGGAAATTGGCTTTCCTGATGGCTGTGAAACTGGCAAAAACTTCATTAAAGGCTGTAAAAGGAAACAAAAGCAACACTGGCAGGAGACCTTCTGCAGAGGAAGGAGGTTAGTTCAGTTTTTCCTCCTCACTGCTGCCTGCTAATCCTGGCAGCCATGACCTGGTTTGTGCATCTGGGCAATCAATGTGTACATGGAAGAGGCTGCTCTTGGGCAACCAACCCAGTAAACATTCCTGATGATGACAGCCTCACCCGAACCTCCCTCTTCACCCCCTTCACCTGGCAAGGCAGGTGCTCACTGAAACCCCCCCTGGTACAAACCAACAGCCGAACAGGACTCCCTCATCAAAGAGGAAAGAAAGGCTTGTCACAGAAACAAAGGAGTCAGAACATCTGTTTCAGTTAAGCCTCTCTAAATTATTCATTCAGATTTGAGTAATACAAAAGCTGGGCACATCCAGGTTGCTGACTGAGCCTCCTAAGTGCCCTTAGTGCAGAGGAGGAGGCAAGAGAGGCAGCATTTCTTGCACCACAGGGACACTTAGGCAGCCAATTAACATCCCTGTAGGAACACACTGAGCAGAGGCAGTGAGTAAACACTGGCTGCAATTCCAGGAACTCAAGAGTGACACAGCAGAAAGCACAGGGGAAAAATGAAGGCAGGGAGAACTGCATTTCTGATGGATGGTGCAACGAAAACAAAGCCAGGCAGCTGAGTGCTCTCACTTGGACAATGAGACTGGCCACGTGCTGGAGCATGACACCTTCATCACACACAAGCTCCTGCATCTGGAAGTCAGAAACCCCAGAATAAACAAGCCATCGGTCATTATTACTTATTAGCCAAAAGAAAAATTACTCAGGCCTGATGTGGAGGCAGCAAACCCCCTCTTGGCTCTTCAGTTTAATTAATTTCACCATAAGGTAGGAATAGGTTAAAAAAATGAAGAGTGTGAGCTGGAGCAACTTAACTATCCCACCTCCCTTTCCCCTGGTAAGGATTTAGAAATTTATCTAGGATAAGTAATGCAAGTAAGTATTACTGACCAACAGAATTATTAAAGCTACATCGGGGGAAATAAATAACAGAAGAAAAAGCACTCCTAAATTGTCCAAAAACTGGTGAAGTATGTCTGACTGCACTAAAAGACTTGATCTGATTTTGCAGGAAAACAGGAACGGCCGTCTCGCCTTTTCAAGAAATACTTCCCTTCCTGTAAAATTCCTGTTTAAAAATAAAAAAATACTACAAATTTTTTTTGTTTGCAATAGGTATTTTTAGAGAAGAAAATAAAGGCAGAGAAGAATACAGCTAGACAAATGGCTTGGAAAAAAGGTACGGGTGGCAAAAACTACAATAAATGTCTGAGTTTTCCTCTATTTTAAGTAACACTAGAGGTCACAGGAGATTGCTGAAAGTAAAAGTTACAATTAACAGAAGAATTAGCCTACGTGGAAAAAGGTGGAAATGGCTGAGTGGGAACTAAAAAGGCTGAACTTAAATTAGCTGTTGATTAAAAGTCAACATTAGATAGTATGAGGTGAGTATTTTCACAGTACATAATCTTTACCAATAAGTATGCTGTAATGTCACAGAAACTGGAGAAACACCAAGTACTGGTAAAATACATAACCTAAGCTGTCATAACCTAATATACAGCAATTCCTGGCAATTCCATTGCATTATTTTCATGACAGTACCTTCCAGTTCTTAGGCTTAATGGCATGTACAAATTGTGCCTTCCACACTTAGAAGTTTTTTCTGCTTGTCATAGAAAGAACATGTACTGGAAAAATAAAAGACTTAAGAGATGTGTTAGCCAGCAAATTAGACATAAACATCCCTGGGACTATGCAGCTGGTGACTGATACGGGCTAGAGAGCTACATCCAGGTTGACTAGGAGGAGAAAAACCCTGGCAAAGTGCAAGGAATAGAAAGAAAAGAAAAAAAAATGCTGGGCTGTCTTTAGTGATAGACAAAAACATTGAAAGAAAGGGACAACAGGATTTATATCTTTGTCTCCAACCTCACTAAGTAAAAAGGAAAAATGAATTACTTAGGAAGCATGCAGATATCTTTAGGTGTATTGTTTTACCAAAGCACTGATTAAGAAAATAAAAAATCCCATTCACATACAGAAACACTTCCTGCTGTTAGGATGCTCCAAACAATGGGCTCTCTCCAGATACAGAACACTGTGGTGGATCAGTGGAACCCTCTCAGCTTGACTTAGGAGCAGCCAGCCTCACATCTTGGGTGTGAACCAAGGAGTTGGAAAGGCCCTGGCTTGCACATGGGAGTGAAGGTGGGTTGAGAAATATGTCAGAAGGTGCTTCTGAAACCCAGAATTTCAGGGTAACCAAAGCACAGAAAATGCTACCAGAACTAAACAAACATTGATCTTGTCTCCACTACTGACCAGCACCCAGCTGCCTCACTCTATCAACTGCCATCAAAATGGGCCCAGTCTGAGCTCTCCCTGAACTGCAACTGGAGTTAAACTTTACTGTCAAACTTCACCAGCTTCGATCAAACTGTCAAAAATATTTATTTACCTCAATAGAACACATTGCTGCTTCTCTTTTGAGTGATCTGCATTTTATTCACCTGTGACAATTATGTACCTAGCAAGGGCTACCAGGTGCAGCATCAGCAAGAATATTTTCAACACCCTCTTTCAATGCCCTGCAACACCTGAGCACCCTGTTTCCCCTCAAGAGAGTATCACCTGCACCCCTTTGCAACTCAGCTTTAAAATGCTTCTTGAATGATCTGCTGAATTGCTCCAGGGGCAACAAAAGCAAAGACAAGCTGTCAGTGCTTAAAACTCACCAAGTTCCACCAAGTAAACAGAACCCAAAAAATACAAATGCCTTGTAAAAAAAGACCATTTCCTTAAGTATGCATTACCTTAGCAGCAGCAGCTGCTCCACTTGTCTCTGTTTTGGGGGGCTGGCTGACATTAGCACTTGCTTGTTTCTTCTAGAAAATAAAAAGACATCATAAAGGTCAGGAATGTTGATGAAAAAAAAGAAAAGCCAAGTAAAACTGTAAAACAAACAAAAAATACCCCCCAACCAAATCCAAAATCCTAAAAAAAAAGAAAGAAAAAGCACACTTAAAAATGTCCATTAGAACATTTTTTGCAAGGTAAGTAATCAAAAAATGAATTCTCCTATGTAACTTTAATTCACACAGGCACATTTCAGAGCCCAGAAATGTGCACACCCAGAACAGGCTGAGTTCTCTTGCAGTGTTTTAATGGAGGATTCCTGTGGCACAGCAACTCCATTTCAAGTTAACAGTTAAAGCAACAGTAATTATATGAAAACTATCACGAAAATAAGACGGGCAAACCATTGCTGTTCAGACATAATTTGAAAGACTAACCATGAAGGTAACATCACAGCTCAGGTAGGGAAGTAAAAATACAAAGTTAAGGGCAAAATTACAGTTTTTCTAAAAAACACAAGATTCACAAAACAATTAAAGATTTCACATTCTCCAAAGCAGGGCAGGCTGCAGAAGCAACACAGATCCAACCAGCAAACTCAGAAATACCACTTTTCAATGCATGGGACACCAGATTTGTAACACTCCGGGAGATCCAGAGACTCTGCCATTAAGGTAATTCCACCTCTTGTTCTCTTTCTAATGTAGCTTGAAAACCTGGAGATCACCTGGAGATCACCTGGAGATCACCTGGAGCAAACGAAGATGCGCTTTCAACAGTCACCTCCAGAGATGGGGCAGTGGGCCACCCACTGTGGCCATGTGTACAAGATTAACACAACCAAAGTACGGCCCAAAACTGGTACCAGCTGGAACAAAGAGGGATCTTACACCAAGGATCACACTGGAAACAATGACATCCCAGTCAGACTCCACAGGATGCTGCAAAACCCACGGCTAGCACTGATTTTTGCCTGTTAAAACCATGTTAGGAGTGTGCCAGCCCAGGACCCTCCTGCACAGCTACTGAAGTCCAGTGCTGCTGCCCAGTTCAGACCTGCCCAGCCACTGGAGCCCAGAGCCTGGGGTCTCTGCCCAGGCTGAGGGATGGTCAGAGGTAAAAGCAGCAACAAAACTCAAAGACACACAGAACCCTTGACACAGCCCCCTTCCACCGTGTGTCGGCCGGGTTTGTCTTGGTATTTTCTCCTCTGACCACACATTCCTAAGGGAGCAGACAATCTGTTTCCACACACTCTTCAACCCTCATTACAATGAGCATTTCTGACTCCCTTAAGAAGGAAGCAGTGTTCCAGCTGAGGTGGTAATGATCCTGGAGGAAGGTGATGGAGGTGTGATGCGTTACAATTTTGTAGAGACAGTACTGAGAGGCACAACACCTTCGGCTTTCTGACACTGACATAGTGCACTGAAGATTCTGTAATAAGCATCATCCACAAACCCTTCAACTTTTAATTAAGTTGTTCACGTAGTTTAAAGTTTGAAGTGCTAGCCTCCCCTTTTCAAAGAGAAAAAGAAAAAAAAAGAGGTCACAACAAAAAGATTGCCAAAAAAAAGAGCAGAACTCTGCAGAGCAATCAGTATTGTGGGCACACCTTCAGCACCACAGATCTTGACTGGCACCTCATGCTCAGCCTTTGACTCAGGGTTCATGGTGTTCGGGATTTACCTTTGGGACCAAAGACGATGTCTAACGTAACTGTGATGCTCTGAAAGTATCACAGAATTCCACAAATTCATAAAGTACTGTTTTAGAGAAGGGAGTCTTTATGGCACCTACCAACATACTCAAAAATTTCAGGCCCTGAAAGAGTAGCTTTCCCCAACCCCCAACAAGCCTGAGCTACAAAAAAAACTCAAAACCAAAACAAAACAAAATAACAGTAAGATTTAAAAAAAAAAAACAAAAAAACCCACAAAAAACCCCACAAAAAAAACACAAAAAACCCCAAACCCCCCCAAAAAACAGGAAAAAAAACCACTGTCCCCCCCCAAAACAGCAAAACCAACCAACCAAAAAAAAAAGCCCCTCTCCAAAAAGCAGAACCAGCTAAAAGGGTGAAATAAATCCTTGTTCAGAGCATGAACTTATGTTAATCAACTAAATGGAATAAAGAAAAAATGTTAATGCAAATGTTTGTTTGGTGGTAAGCCAAGCAGCATTTAAAGGTAAAGATAGAGAAGAAAAATTAACAAATACATTTTGCCCTGGAACAGAGAAGAAGACTACCTGCAGATAAGCCATGTGGAAAGTTCAGCCACCAGATTAAATGAGTATTACTTACTGAATACTGACCACCACACATTTTAGTTCCCAGAGTCACCTTTCAACAGCAACTTCTTTGGTATCTACCCCCCCTTAATACATTTGTAAAAACACAAGGGCTGGCCACATCATTCATTTAGGTTTATCCTTCTTCCACTCTAAAATAAGGATGTTATGGTGTTTCCCAAGATGTTCCCTCCAGGCAAACCAGCTCAGATACCCTTTATTGACAAATACATCAGAGCTGTTCCCATCTTCTCCCCCCTCCAAGACTGGAAGAGTATTTTTCTTCTGTGACAATCTCAGACACAAACAACTGAAGAATTACCTTGCAGCTGTACTCACACCTTGCTTCCCAACCTGATAATAACAGAGATAACCAATTATCAAAGCACAGCTTCTTTATGAAATGAATTAAAAGAATTATGGGCCTGTAAAGAATTGTGTGTGAAGGAATAAAAGCTGTGGCATAGAGGTACTTATAATCTCTTCATCATTAGCAGTGGATTCAAAACAAAAAGAACAGTTTCAGAGTGGAATATTAATTCTGCAGGTTTAGTAAAGGGGAGATGAAATATACATCCTTCTCATAAGCAGATTTTAAAAGGAAATACATGTATCAAGACTGGTGTCCGGAATATGGACTAAATGTTCATTTTGAACTACAGCATTCAAGTGTTCATTGCAAGACTGGAGTAAGAATGCATATGGTACACTTGTCTTAGAAAATACACAAGAGGCAAGAATGTGCTATCTCTGTTCTGCAAACGCTTTTGACAACCATCAGCAGCATTTCAGCCTCCCCTTATGAATCTTTCATTCAAGAACAGCTCGAGCAGCAATCACTCTATATTCCTTCAGAAAGCACAGACTTACATTGCAACAGCTCTCAGCAAGTACCAGAATTTAACTGAAATAATGTTATTTTTCAACCACCTTCAGCATTTTAGCCAAAAGAAGCACCAAAACAGAAAAGAGGGACAGAGAGAGAAGCTGCTGCTGTGCTTCTCAGAGCCCTTCCACTCCTCCACTGAGGACAGATTAAGGCCCCAATCCCCTGTGCCAGTGCCGAAGTGCTGTGAGGCACAAGGGGGAAAGAAAACAAACAAACAATGCAGATATAAATAACTAATTTGGTACCAGAGTAAGAAGAAACCTCACAAACACTGCAGGTTACCCTTGCACTTCCACAACTTAGACCAGCAGTGGGCAACCCAACAAGACTGTCACCAGTCAAAATGCCCGTTGTCCCCATTAATGCTTTTTCTGGATAAGGAATCCTAAGTGGCAAACATCAGGATTAAAAAGTACCACAGACAGCAATTTCAGAGCAAAGAATCAATTCTAAAAGGATAGAGATGCTTTAGCACCAATAATCACTGTCAACTTTTCGAAGTAAAGAATATAACTCCTGCTAAGTAAAGCACAATGAGCTGAGCAAGCAGCACAGGTTCTGCCTACAGTGCTGTAAAGCACAACTCAAAATTCCAGGTCATGTTAGAAAGGGTCCTGCTTCACACCATACCTGGTGAAATATGGCCTCACCCTAAGCTGGGGCTTCCAATTCCTATAATATATGGTTCTGCCTTCCTTTTTAGTATTGCATTTTAACATCCAAACAGCAGCCATGCACAGGCTGGGCTTTTATATGGATACAGAACCTCTCATTGGTATTTCCCTCTGCAACAGTAAAAAGAGAAAGGTGTTTTTCCATATTAGTAACATGGATCCACTCAGAGCAGGGGCGTTTCAGAGCACAGCCACACACAATGTGAGCACTTCTTCTGCATTATTCTTATGAAATTCACGTGGTTGTGTAGCAGAACACACTGTGCCCCAAGGGCAACCCTCTGACAGGCAGCACTGACTGGATGTGGTGTGCAAGATTAGGACAGCAGGACAATGCACCTCATTACAGTGCAAGACCTGCCTTCCTGGGTTTGGAGAAGCTCCACTTGCATCATTTCCCTGTCTCTAGCAGTGGTCAGCAGCAGACAGGAAAGAAAACAAAACCAGAGATGGAGAAACAGTCCAGATCCATGTTGATGTTTCTAAATACTCTTCCAGCCTCCATTTGTGAGCCAGGGACTTCTGAACTTCAGTGTATTTTATAAACCACCCTCGGTTTCTCTTCAGCGATTTTGCTCCATCTGCCCTTGAAAGCATTTATATTTTAGTATCCAAGGGCTTCTAGAGAACTAGTGCCCCAATGGCCTCAAAAGTGGAAGTGATCTGAAACTGGTAGAAAGGCACACATTAGCTGAAGACCGTATCAAGATGAGGGATAAAATAAAACCACACCAGCTGTCCCTCACATGCTAACAAATTGCTAAAAGCCTTGGAACACCAGGAGGCAAGGGGAATAAAGGAAATTTACTATTTTGTACGCTTTGCAATGGCATCTCCAAACGCGTTGGCTCAGGTCCAGGATGTTACATCACAGTGAGAGAACAGAGGGACAGATATGGGGAAACCTGCAGTACATCACTCACTTTTGCTGGGTGGCACCTGCATCCCAGCTGCAAAAGTATGCCACAGATTCATGTGCACGAGCAACCAGCAATTCCAACAACCACCATTTCTTTTCTGTTAACACCCCCCATACACACACCCACAAGGAATGAAAACCTTTCAGTAAAGCTGATCTAGATTTTCAGGAAGTGTCTGATTCTCCCTAGAATTCAATAAATGTAAGGTTCTAACAACCAAGACATGAAGATTTAGGACAGATCCCTGTAACTTGAGCCTTTGTCCTGGAGCAGTGTCCAATACAACTTAACACATACACACACACTTTTATTGACATGTACACTGATGAAAAACTGCCTGTATTTTTTTTTTCAATTACATATTCTAACACATCTGTAGTTTCCAGCACATCTTTTGACTGTTCCTACGAGGCACCATGCACAGATACACTCAGCTTCTCATCACTAGACTGACAGACTGTGTGAATCTCAACCCAAAGCAGACCCTTCCTGTGCAAGCACATCCCCACATCTTGTCTAGACTTAAAGCTTGAGCAGCACTGCCAAAATGACTCAAACAAGTATGACAGTGTCCTTCCTTGGCATAAATCTTTAGGCAATGAAGTGATGGAGATCAGTCTTTCCAAGGACTACACAGCCCCGTCAACCATGATATCACAGTTCCATCCTTTCTGTGCAAGTCCATGTCTTACCAAACAGGTTTCTATCTACAGTAAACCTGCTGTGTTTTCTTCAGTCTGCTTCTAAGTCTCCAAGAAGAAATGCTTAAGAAGCCTGCTCTACACCCTAACAGTATTCATTTTGAATTCCCCTTGATGTTGTGGCTAATTGGCATCTCCCACTCAAACCAATGTCAGGCCTTTCCTACCTCTGCTTTTCAAAGCTCTACCCTCCTTTTCTCACTCCTTCAGGACTATATACCCAAAGAATCTGAGAGATAAGAGTTGTTTGTTGTTATTTTTAGTTATACAACAACCATACTGATTTTAATGTTTTCCTTTCAGTATGGATATAAACTCTTCAAAGACCTCCACATTTTCTTGTAATTTTCCTAATGCCAAACCTTTCCTAGTAGGCAGGTGAACAAACTCAGTATTCTAGACAACGTTGCCCAAAGCTCTCTACAGATATATTATAAACTTCTGCTTCAAAAATTGAAGGTAAAGGAATAATCTCTGACTTTTAAACAAAAATGTAACATTGCAGACTCTTGGGAAAGCTGTACAAAGATTTTGAGTTGCTTCCTCCACTGTTTAACAAATCAGAGTGTCTTGGAGGTAAGTGTGAGTCACAGCGAGGTCAATGCCCCTCAGTGGGTCTGTGGAAGAGGTTTTTGATCTATTTCCACTTTTAAGCACTGCAGAGTGGATGGAACAAGTAAAATATACAAAGAAATTCACAAGAGGAAACATACCTGCAGTATCCTAAGGACTCAAAAAGCAGAAGTATCCGGACAATAAATTTCAATAAGAGTCTTGTTTTGCTGGAAACAGATCTTCTCCATGAGAGGTCAGAAACATTAACCCCAGAACACCAAACTACAGGCCGCGATTCCCACCCTTCCCACAAAAATGTCAGCACTTCTCTACTAAGAGGAACAATGTGCAGTCAAAGAATATGGCATTAAACCAAGAATGTATAAATGCACAATGGTATTTGTGAAAAAAACAAGCTGTCTGGAGAGGAAAGAAGGAACACATTCTCAGGCTAGAGAAGCCTTGCTTTCTGGACAGGAAAGGAAAGCAGTTGCTTAAATCATCTACTTCAGAGGACTGTAATAAAAGCAGCCACTGACCCTGATTTGCAGGGCAGTCAAACAGGCTTAGGCAAAGTTATTTCCAACAAAGCCTCTGCTATGGATGAAGCATCAGGGGGAAAGCATCACAGTGCACTCACTTCACCTGTGCTTCTGGGCAGCTGTGAAACCAGGGCCATCAGATGTGTCCCACACTGCCCTGGCACTGCACAGTAGACACTCTATTGAGGTAATTTCCATGGATACCAATGTGAAATATTAGGGAAAATATGAACAAAGCAAATAAAATATTTCCAGGACACTGCTCAGCAGCACAAGACAAAACTAAACATTCCTGGGATGAATAATGACTGAGTGGAGTCACCAGTTAATTGTCCAAAAGATACCACTTTGCTATCAAAAGGCAAAAATACATATATGAGAAAATTCATTACCAACTTTTCTTTTTAGTATGTTCAAACATTTGAATTTACCTCTCCCACTTCTGCTTTTTTCTCTCCCACCTTGGAAGAAGCTTCATCTGCCTTCTTGTCACCATGCTGTAAACAAAGAAAATAGAAGTGTAGCTATTAAGACCTTAAGTCATATCTTCCACACAAAGAAATTCTCAAACTTCTTAGTGCAAGGATGATTCATTTCAGCTACCACAATATGACAGGAAGGAACACTTAAGCTTTTCTTCTCACTAATGGGCAGGATTTCTAAATGGCCTGCTGGATAACTTCAAGAGTAATCAGTCATAAGGTCATGACTCTTAGGGCAGTTACATGACTGTTCTCGTGAAAAGCTCTGGAAGATATTCAGCTTATCACTCACCCCTTAGCAGCAAAGCACTCTCCAACGCTTGTTTTGGAAATGTCAGAACCACAGGCTTCAGCAGAAACTGAACAGCTCTCAGAGATGCCAACACAATGTGTGCAACCCACTCCAGCATCTGAACTTCCCTCAGACACACTAAAATGCTTGTTGTGCCCAGCCCTCCTCACCTGGAAGAAAGCTGTTACCATGATTGCTATAATTCTGGTGCTGATACAGAAAAACATAAATGCTCCAACAGTTCAGGCACATTAGGAAATATAGTTCTTCCAGGATCCCTGAACCTCCTGCATCTTTTATCTCCTCCAAGACTCTAAACCTCTTCCATTCGCCTAACCTGATGTACAACCCCAGTAGCTTCCTATGTGCAGCAGTGTAAAGAAAGACAAATTTTGCTCAGCACACACACTGGCATCCAGCACCTTGTAACTGTCTGCATCTCTGAAAAGTGGTGAATACGGTCCCTCAAAAAAATCTTTTTCAAAAATAATAAAAGCAAAAAGCAAGAAATAAATATAAGAGGCAACATAATATAGCTACTCTCTAGTATCTCAGCTAGTGTAACTTCCCACAGCAACTGAGACATCTGGGAGGGAGGATTCACATCTGGTTTGTTTTGTTAAGTAAAGACAGGAGATTATTCGAGACCCATTTATTCCCTTCTGTTTTCAGGACTGAGCAGTAGGAGGTAAAGCCTGCTAATCCACAAAGTAATGAGCTCCTGCAGATTTTTCTTTACATGGCTATAGGGAGAAAGTAATGATTCATGTATCACTGCACTATCTTCAACAGGAATCAGTTCCAGCACATCAGCAGGAGAAAATGCAGGCTGAAAAAAGTACTATAGCAACAAAAGTTTCAATAATTGTTTTGGACAACCTCTAACTATTCAAGTTTTTAAAATGAGATTGGTTACGACTAAGATACTTGAAAGTTTTAAAACTGGAAATGCTATACTCATATTCCAATTATGCCTCTTTAGAGGAAAAACAAGCCCTGCAGGTTGTCTATTCAGGTAAGAGATTAATTGATTCACTGCTCCACAATAGCACTTCCAGTACAGACACAATTTACCCAGCTATCTGTGCTCTTAACTGCTACAATAAAAGCATATCACACACGTATCAGTAAGAGCAGTATCAGTGAGTGTCCTGTTGCTGACAGAACAGGAATTTCAGAGCCAGCCATAAGGCTCGGGAGCTAAAGGAGACCTCTGTTGATTGGGCTCTTTTTATGGATACCCTTAGCATCAAAATGCTCCAAAAATCAAGTGTTACCCTGAATCCAGCTATTAAAGTCTTTTATTGCTCTCATTCATTTTCTTCTTCAAATTCAGACATAGCTTTAAAAGCACCAACACCAATCGAAGTGCAGGCTCTCCTTAGTTTTTTTTTTTTTTTTCTTTTACAAAATCAAGTCAGGGAATGTAGGAACTAATTACTTGCTTCCTTCTGAGTATGCCAGACCTTTACCAGGACTGAATCCAGTGTTACCCTTCCTCCCTAAGTCCACCTCCTCATCCTCATACCAAACAAACCACAGCAGACAGGACCATGGCACCAAAAGGGCACCAAAAGGGCACCAAAAGGGCACCCAGACAGACCCAGGACTACGCAGAGGGAGATACAGAAGGGGACTGGCAGGATTCCCTCGATCACCCCTCAGGCAAAATATCTCTGTGTCCCTGAGGGACCCCAGGGCAGCTTCACTGCCCAGAGAGGATATGGAGTCAACCAGGACAAGGACCACAACTTTGCTATCCCTAAACTCAAGTCAGAGAGACATCAAAAGCATGACACCTTCCCTCCAGACAGCTATGTCAAACAGCATCTGTAATAAAGAGACTTTGAATCAGAGGCCAAAAAATACGCGTATTCCAACTGAGGGAGCGAAGCACATGTGGTCAGACCAAAGCAGCTTTGGTCTGGTTTTTTTTTAATCCAGTAAGTTGAGTAATGCACTGTGTACACACAGAGACCTGATACTCTCTGGCCTCAGATAACAAAACAGCCTGTGAAAGTACTGCCTTGCAGCAAAGTCTGCTGTCCTGAAGAGGTAACCTTGCAAAGCACAGCTTCACAATACACCTGAGGAAAACATGCTGGTTCCCTGAACAGTTGATGCATAAGGTATGATGAGGGACCCTGTTCCAAAAATGTCCTTCGACAGCTCTTTTCTTATCTGCGTTTCCAAGCTTTGAACCCTCTAGTAAAAATATTAAATATACAAAGAAAATACATGCAGTAAATCAATCTGCTTAGTAAGAACGTTAAGCTCAGGTTTTGTGGCACAGTGTATATTCACTCCTGCTTCATACTCACATATCATAATGACAAGCTGACTTTTTCTTTGGGCACTCTTGCCTTTTCCTGCTCATCTTCCCCTACAGTGCCAAAGATACATATTCATAACCAAACCAGTGGATCAGAGCAGCCGCAGCTCTCTCACATCAACAGAGGGTGTAAAGCTGAAGTGACATTTCTAGTTTGACTCATGAGCTAACAATTCCTTGTAGCTTTTATGCTGGCCCAAAATATTTTCCAACCTTACTAACTAAAAAAGAAACCCCACACAAACCTACCCATAATTACATGTTCACAAAAATACGTAAGTGTCATGAGCAAGAAAGTTTATCCTGAGATCTTTATCCTGTTCTAAAATGCACAAAAATGTCACCACACTATTGTTTTAAGACACACCTTTAACTTCTGAGTCAAACAGCACTCATAAACTAGAAAGCAACTGGTGAAAAAGCACAGAGAAAATTACTAACAGCTGAACAGACACCTATATGCACAAAAACCCAAAAACCCAACCCCTCACTAAAGGCTTTGCTTCCAAGAAATTCCTTCAAAACCTCAGGAGATTCAGAAGGCATTAACAAGCCTTTGGTTTAAGGCCATTGCGCAGCATCTCAGGGGACGTAAAGTAACCGGGTGAGAAGTGAAGTCTTGCAAGATTCTCAGCTGAAATAATCAACTCAGCATTACAGCTATTAAATTAGATGGGAATCTGACCTTCGCTCTCAGCTGGAACTGGGAGGAACACAAGAGATCTTTTGACACTGCTCAGAAAACTGTCAGCTGCAGAGAGGTGCCAGGGGAGTTACAATCAAGCCAGGTAAGGAATCGAAAGGTGAAACCCAGGCCTTTATTACATCCAACCTCAGCTTTAAATACACCAGTCAGTAAAAACCTTCCTAGACTTGAATCACGTGAACTTCCTTTGTGTCTGCTCCCCTCACCCACCTTTTCTGCCTCTCCCACCTCCCCAGTGTGAATCACACACATGGGAGAGGAGAGGGCTCCAGTCCCACGTGGAGGCCCCCAAGTGCCAACAACCACAACCATGGGTTTCCAAAAGAGCAAGTGCAGGAGCAGTTTTCTTACCTGATCACACACAGTCATATCGTAGTATCTTTTCTTACCCTGGATGCGATGACACAGAGCTAATGAGACCTTTTACATCCATTTCATTGCTTAATGCAGTAATTCTCAAACCTTCCCCTTCGTGATTTTGTGTCACCTCCACCACACTGATTTGACCTGACACAATGACTGATAGCTGAAAACACTGCTAAACACTGGTCCAAGCTACGTGGAGCAACTTAGAAGTAGAGTCATAACTTCAAAGCATTTCATCTACCTGATCATATATTTAGGAAATACATTAAAGTGATGTTTTCTCTGAAACCAACATTTCACAACATATGGTTTCTGTAAAACTTTAACAGAAGGCAAACTTTTTTTTTCACCACCCCATACAGAGACCAACTGCTTCCTCCTGTGAGTAATAAGCCATAAAGGTTTCTTAAAGGCTTTTTAAAGCCTTTTAAAGAAGTCGCGGTTCGTCACAGTAATGAGCAGCGACCCAAGTCCATCCAAACCGCATGGAGCCATCAGAGAGCTGTGGTTTGCTCAGGGAGGATCTGGCAAGTGACGGTTCTTCCCGGCAGCATCGCCGCCACCCACCTGCAGTGAAGAACACGATCCTGGAAAAAGGCGCAGCGCAGTTTTTCCCAAAACAGGAACAGCCCCACATACAATCCTGACTTACGCGTTCTGCTGCGGTTTCGCCATCCCGCGAGCCTGCGCTACTCGGGAGACGAGCACCGAGAAGAGCACCAAAACCCCCGGGTTTCAGTGTCGCTTTCTGACAGGGCACGGGATGCGCAGCGGCGGCCGGAGCACACCGCGCTTCCACCTGACCTGAAGCACTGGAGTTTTTTCCTAAAAAGCGTTGTCTCGCCTCCAGCCGCACCACAACCCCCGTTCCTTACCCCTTCTCCATCCCGAGCGGCCGGAACACCCCGCCCGCCGCGCCCGCCCACCCCGCGCCCCCCGCCAGCCACTCCCGGCGTGGTCCCGGCTCTCCCGCGGCTTTCCCCCGCACTCACCATGGCGTACCACCAGCGGGCGAAAGCCATGGCGCTGCGGCTGCTCCTCCTGCCCGCCCTGCCCGGCACTGCCCGGCCCGGCCCTGCCCGGGACGCGCCCAGGGCGGTGCCCGGTGCGGAGCCGCTCCCCCGCCGGGGCCGCGGGGCGCCCGGGGCAGCGCGGAGCGGCATCGCCGCCCTCCTCACACCCCTCCCCGCAACCCCGAGCCCGCCTTACCGCCGCGGGCAGCGGCTGCCTGCCCTTCCCGGGCGCCGACATGTCGATCCCGGGGAAGAGGAGCGGGGGGCGGCCGGTCGCTCCCAAAGCTCCGCGGGCGGCTGGAACGGCCCTCAGTCCCTCCCCTTCCTGCCGGGGCCGAGCCGGGACGGGGGAACCAGGGGGGCCGCGGGTCCGGGATGAGGTGGCGGAGCGGGAGCGGGGAGCCCGTGGTGGGACGGCGCTCAGCTGGAGCGAGAGTGGCTTTTCTTTAAAATAGGGTTGTGTGGTGGGGGGGGAAGAGCTCGCAGACTTTTTTGTCCTCACGAAAGCCTTTCCCCTTGGAAAAGCGTTTGGGTGTGGACGGCCGACCCTAAGCAGGCTCCATGGCAGCTCCCAGCGTGGATCCTGCACCTCACGGCTTCTTCTCCCGGGATGGAGCCAGGCGGATGGTGCTTGGGGCTGCTCCAACACCCGGCTCCTCCACCGGCCTCCGTCCGGCTCCTGTGCCAGCTTCCCTCCAACTGCGGCATCCTATTCCTATGATAGCTTCCTTCCCCAGCCTGGGCATCCTGGCTCTTCCACCAGCCTCTGGCTGGTCTGCCACCTTCCCTACAGCTGTGCTACCCTGCCACCTCTGCTGGCTCCAGCCTTGGCCGTCACCTTGGCATGGCTTCGTTCCCACCACGCAAATACACTTGGTTTGGAAGTTGGCCACGCATCCCGTGGGTTGATGTGGTGTTAAACCCTCACATTCAGGGGATTTGTTGCAGGTCAGGTTATAAAATGGAAAACACAGATACTGTGTGCAGGAATGGGTGCAGTTTGACGACTTTGTCTTGCCAGGCTGCGTACAGTAAATGAAGTCGGCGTCTGCAGTGTTCCGTGTCAGGGAACCCCAGGCACACGCTGGTTGGGTGGAACAGCTGTTGGATGAGTTGCACTACTCCAAAGAGATAACAGCAGCAGCTCCTGAACACATTCTTGTGTCAGGAGGCCTTGTCCATCAGCAGGAGGAAGGAAAAGTGTCCCAGTCTTTAGGGATTGCTTGTCTCCTTCCTTGGGGAAGAGGCAGTAGGACTAATCCGTGTGGTAGGAAGTCTGTAAACCCAGATAAGTGCCTATGCCCTGGGCTGTCAGACAGGAGACAAGTGGGTGAGGTCTCCCCTCAAGGTCTTGAGAAATGGTTTTAATCTGCAGAGAGAGGGGGAATGTTCAGATGGGTCTGCCTAAAGCCAGTCCTTCTTTTCCTTTCTGATTAGATCCATGCAGAGTTATGGCTGACTCTGAAGTGTTTCAGCATGTGACACCTAGGCAAGGTGCTCCAGAGGAGGGGGAGGCGAGGGCCGTGTTTAATGCTTGGCTTCTACGTGGGGCTGCTGTGTGCAGGTTTACCTCCAGTCGCTCTGACAGGTGTAACAGATTGTGCTGCATTTCTCCAGCTGCAGGCAGCAGACCCTCCCTGCTGGCAGAGGGCTACAGGGAACCCTCAGGAAGCGTCACCCATCTCACAGCAATGTGCCTGATGACAAACAGCTGGAGCTGACAGTGATTGGAGTGGTGGAGTTGCACAGGAACAGGGCAGTAACACATGAAACCCTTGGTGATATCAGGATGGACATTCAGGGTTCTGCTGACCCAGAAGCACATCATCCATTCCAGCTCTGCCAGTAGGTTCAGTTTATAAATGAGGTTTGAACACTGCTGCAGGAGGGAGGGGAGCTGCCCACACACTTGCTCCAGCTCCTGCAGTCGTTGCAGTGTTTTGTAAACTGACTGGGCTCCATCCAGCCCAGCAAGGAAATCTTGCTTTAGGGCTAAGGGCTTGGCATTGTTGTTTCTATTAAAAGGTTCCTCTAGCTTGCCACTGCTTCAAGAAACCATTGCTTACTGGCAATTTCTGCCTAAATTTATTCTTAACTAGTTGAAAACTTTTACATGTAAAGGATGTAAGCAGCGGACATTTACCTGGGGATGGAAAAGCAGGTTCTTGCTCGTCTGACAGAAGTAGAGTCAGCTGATGGATGCCTGAGTCAGCCTTTTAAATACTGCAGGCCTAAACTCCACTCCAACAGGTTACTCATTTGGGTAAAGATTTGGGTATTTGAGTGGAGCAGTTGCTAGTAATTATCCAAGTCTGTCTGACACTTATTATCTTTAATTAGGAAAAAATAAATTTTCCTTGCAGCAGCATACAAGCGTGTAGTATAAAAATCACAGTTTTCTGTCACAAGTGAACAAATCCACTGAGGCTTGCTGAGATTTTATCTGGCATTGGCCACTGAGTTCTGCACAGGGCTGATCAGAAACAGATGCAAGAGGTGATGGACGGCACAAACATCAGCTTTTTCAATGTTTATTGGCTGGAAAAAGAGCAGGTGGCCACATCAGGAACACACAGGTTGTTCTTTACTGCAATAGTGTGTGATGTGAACAAGTATTCAAAAAGAGCTTGTGTGCTTTTAATAGTCATGGCTACATTTCCATGTAATTCAAGGTATTAGGAGTCTAAAATTGGAATGAAGAATCACAGACTCATTTTCCTCACCATGCCTCATCTCCAAAGGGCGCCAGTTGACGTCAAATGCCTCCCAATAAAAAGGTGCTCAAAATTCTGGCAGGATGGGATGAAATTTTTGCCAAGCATACATATTTTATTAATATAACTTGCATAATGGTATGACTGCAAGCTTATGAGTCATTCACAAAATCTACAAAATAAAGTACAAAATCTCTTGTGTAACTGGATTTTCAGCCGGGGTAGTTTAAAAGAAGTCTTAGTATAAAAACTAGTTAAAACAATAGTTTTTAAAATTTCTTTCCTCCTCTTCCTGTGTTTTACAAAGAAACTCCTCTCAAGTTTTTGTTCTGTTGTCTTCCTCTGAAACCCAAAACCATCCGGATTTACTTTTTTTTTTTCTTCTTAATTTGATGCATTCAGTCCCACCCTGTTTTAACACGCCCACAATAACAAAGACCAACAAGTACATTTCATTTCTCCTTTTACTGTTTTTGTTCACCGTGTGTTCAGTAAATGGAAAGTGGTATTTTAAGTTATGGAAATTCTGTTTGTTGATAAGCATGGTTTGATGACATCCTTGCTCTAGAAAGCATTAATGCCAATCCTTACTTTTTAAAAGAAGGGTTTATTTCCATATCTGTGGATACTTCTATTTTTGTACATGTTATAAACATCTTTTATAAGTGGTATGTCCTCTGCTAGTTTAGTGGGGTCTGAAGATTTCCTGCTGGACTCCATCCCCACTGATGAGTGGAGATTTCCTCCCCTCAGAGAGAAGACATAAACTTTGACACCAACCAAGAGAAAATTAGAGTCTTTGGTGAGGTTTGATAATTTGTTATTTTGTAATTGAGGTGAACTTTTAATTAAAAAATCAAAATCATTTTGAAATTAACTTTGCATAATTACTGGAGCCAAATTTGTATGATATGTACGAAAATTTTTATATATCCATATTTTCTTTTGTTACACTGAAATGTAGCAAACCCCAAAGTTTAGTACGATGGATCACATACAACTGTGAGGGGGAAAAAAAAAATGGTATCCTTCATCTTCCCAGACTGTGTTCCACCCCCATGTGTTTGGTCCTCTTGTCTCCCCCCAGTTTCTGCTGGGGGAGCCAAACGGTGTTGTCAGTTCTGGGAGTCAGCAGAAATTCAAGGTAACTGATTTGAGACCACACTATAAATTAATACAAATTTCAGCAAACCACAGGCATTTTTTCTGGACTGGATACAGATGCAGATGAGGTTATGGCCCCAAAGTGAGTCTGAAAGGAAGAGCAGCAGGATGAGTGAGGCGTTGCCCCAGTGCATGTCAAACATTGCAGCTATGCAGGAGTGGCCGACCTGCAGCTCACGTCTGTCTGCTGCTTTATCTACAAAGAACTTACCCAAGATGAGGGGCATTCTCTCAGATGTAAACTAAATTATGAAAGTAAGAAAAATGTATGATCTAGGCCTCATTGAATTTTTTTAAGCCTGATTTGTAAAGATTTTTACATGTGAGAATTACAATACCATTTGTCTTGGATTCTCAAACTGTAGGGTTAGAGTAGTCTGTAGGCAGAAATTGCAGATTGGTGAGCTCTGTGAGAGGTGAGACAGAAAAGCCTTGTGTATTTAGAATATACTTTGAACTCTTTATACACCAGGGTTTCAAAATCAATAGAAATCCATGCTAACAAAATAAAGCACATAGCTTTTAAATACAGCTTACAATGTCAACGTGTAGATTTTTGGAAAATGCTTTGATCTGTGTCAAATCATAAAGTCCATGCAAGAGATTAAAAATTCGGTATACTGCTTGGACATTTTCTCACTTAATCTCCATATGCTACAGAAACAGTCATTGGCTTGAGACTGATAGCATTCCCTCCAGTGCCACAGTGCACTTATCCTTAACCTTCAACGTGAAGAATGTTCCCCTCAGGGCAGTACCCTTCTTCAGGTGAAATTAATCCTGAAGTTCTTGGTATTAAGAGAGGCTCCCTGAAGGAAGGGTTGCGAAAAAGAGCTGCAGTTCTCTGAAATGCATCCAGTAAAAGAAGTTAAAAATTGTCTGCTTTGGTTTGCAAAGATGCAGTGGGTGACTTTTGATCCCAGGGTGATGAAGGAAAGGTTTTACATGTCATCACATCCCTGCTTATGTTTTTGGTTGTATTTTCTTTTTCTCGCTATCTTACCCATGCACAGATAACTGCAATCAAGGTTGAAAAAGCCCATCCCGATTAAAATACAGTTTGTAACTAATCCAAAAGCAAAATTAAAGCCAATGCTCAACTACTTTATATGTAGTGTGCATATACATTCATACATACATAAATGTCTTGCAGCTATTTGGTACAAGTGTATCGTGCAAAGCACTATATCACTAACCAATGTTCCCATGATTCACAGGTAGAATAAAAGACTAATGACTAAACACTGAAGAAAAATAACTCGAAACAGCACTGGTAGGTATAATAAATTTGCACTGAAGTTACACTACAAATTGTTAGTGTAAGGCAGAATTTTGACAGAAACCTTGGACATCATCTAGGGCTAGAAATGTGAGGAAAAAACCTCTTCCACCTGCCTCCACTCAGCTTTTGCAAGGATTATGCAGGGCATCAGCCTGTAGCTGGATATGACTTGTAGCTATCAGTGACAGAAGCAGCACGGAATGGCCATGACCCTGTAATACAAAAAAAAAAAAAAGATGGTCACTTTTCCAGCTGTTCCCTTGGGGGTTTTCAGGACTGTGCTTCTGAGAGAGAACTGGACACTGCTGGTTATTGTAACACACAAAATGCTCTTTTGCCAGGACTGTGAAATATCTCTTTTACTTCCTCCTAGGGTTTTAAAATTCTTCCCTGATCCTTCGTCGTTTGGAGAGTGATGCTGCCTTAGGGCAGGGGTGGAGTCACCATCTCTGGAGGGATTTAAAAGTCATGTAAATGTGGCACTTGGGGACATGGTTTAGTGTTGGGTTTGGCCATGCTGGGTTAACAGTTGGTCTCGATGATCTCAAGGGTCTTTTCCAACTTAAATTATCTTGTGATTCTGTGATTCTTCTCGTATTCTTTCAGCAGCTGCCTGTGAAACAAGATGTCAGTAATTACAACAGTACTTCCATAGGGTTTCCTTCTGCACTTGTGACAGGGCATTAAAAAAAAAAAAACCTCTGGCAAACAAGAAATTCCTGTTGAGAGGGAGGGAAATTACAATGCTGGGCTTTGTCTGCTCAGTAATTGCAGATTTGCCGGATGGGGGTAGGTGGATGTGGAGCATTTAGCAGCCTCGTTAGCATCTGGTTCATCCTTTGTTTAACTTGGTTAGCCAGTGCCTCATCTGGAAGTTACATTAACATGTTAAAAGCTGCATTAATATTAACAACCATGTATCTGCTTACAGCCTGCATCCCTGAATCCATTATGTCCACTGCTCTGCCATTACTTCCCTCTTTCATCTATTTTCTCACTTGCATGGATTAAGTTCTTCTCCATCTTGGCATGATCGCTCCCTACAGACACAGTTTCACAGGTCTCTTCACAGGTTCATACCACACTCGGTGCCTCTTAAGAAGCAAAACTTCCAGTCAAAACAACACGAAGGAAGCCAAGGTTAGGACAGGCCGGCACAGGAATGTTGTATGGGGAATTGCAACGCTGCTTTGCAGTAAATTATTTCTTGTTTCAGAAATGCATGAAAACATGGAGCTGGGATTGCTTGGAAGGGAAACATGGGTAGCATGGAAAGTATTTTACAGCCCTGTGTTGCTCTGGAGGCAGCAGACATTTTTCATAGTTAAAAAAGCAAGCAAATTGAAGGGGCATTGAGCTGAACCATAGATAAGTGAGCACCAGAGCCACAGCACTCGGTGTAGCTCGGCTGTATGAAAGCCTCTGCAGTGCCTTGCCCAAGGACATCCCTTCTTGCAGCAGCTTCCCTTCCTGCTCATCCTCCTCTGAAATCAGACATATGGCATTAATGGAGCCAGAGCGTGGATCGCTTCCACTCTGCACACACTGCTTTCCCTTGGGAGCAGCTCTCAGTTCCTTCTTTCTCTTTTAAGCTTCTGGGTTTGTGTTTGCCCTGAGATATGTGGTGGAGCAGCCCTGCACTCCTGCACTGCAGCAAAACCCGTTTCTGTGCATGTTTGGGAACAAGCATGAGCACAGGAGTGCAGAGAACTTGATTTGCAGTGGAACCACTGGGTAGAGCAACCCAGCACGATTTACATGCGGCTGGCGTGCAGATCATTATAAGCTGTGACAGAGGAGGGTTTTTTTTTTTGCACATCACAAACCCACAAATCTGTCACTTCTACGCAGAGCCACATGCTGTTTCTCCGAGGCAGGCTGATGGGGCCAGACAGCCCTGCGAGCTGAGGTGATGCTCTGCTCCCTGTGGGCAGTGACCACCCCAACGCCACCTGCGGGTGTCCAGTGCCCTGTGCTGTGTTGTGCAGGTGACAGAAACTCCATCTGCAGACACACCATGACTGTCACAAGCGTGGGCATTTGGGGGGGCAAATGTACGGTGGTTCTGGAGTAACTTAGGTTTTGTGTACAGCCCCAAATGTTGCAAAATCTGAAGTAATTCAAGTCACCACGGAGCAGCAGAGGAGTAACAGGAAGTCCTCTGCTTGAGGAAATGAGTTTGTTTTGTGTGGAGTGCCTTGTGATGGCACTGCCCAAGACAGAGGCACCGTGCCCAGGCTTGTGCTGCCAGAACCAGCCTGGCCACCCCTGCTCATGGTGTTGCTGTGCTCTGCCCTGGCACAAGCAGAGCACCCCTGCCCTGTGTCCAAATTCCCAGTCTACTTCTGAATGAGGGGCAGACAAGCTCCCTGGCAGGGGAGTGGGGCTGGACCCCTGGGATCTGTGTGGGGAGGTGGATGACACCCTCACCCCATGCCTGCTGCTCCCCTCACAGCTCTGCTGTGACTCACCCCAGTGAGCTACGTGACAGATCTGTCCTGCTCTGCTCTCCTGAGGCTCTAGGCCAGCAGCACAGCAGCTTTGGGGTGGAGTAATAAGCTAAATAATTAATGTGCAATTATTAAATGTGGCAAAAATAATGGCCTTGAGTGAGAAAAGAAATACATCCTGCTGTTAAGACCATGAAAATAGATGGTAATTTGCAAACAACACAGTATGAGCACAAATGTCCACCTACTAGGGGGACCAGGAGTCAAAATCCTTGTCCACCACTCAGAATTTGCCGTAACTGGAGGAAATGTGGCCACTTGTTCTCGCCAGGGACCTGCTTCAAACCTCACTGCAAATATTGGCTTCCCATTGCCCTCAGTGAGTTTTAGATCAAGTCCAAAAAACATAATTTCTGCAACAGTAAAGTGTGAAAACAGTACTTTGCATGAGCTGGGTTAAGATACCTGCACCTGTGAAAATCCCCTTTCCCCCTGTAGGGGAAAAACCGGGGAAAAAAATGGATAAATCATGACAGCAACAAGACAGTCTGTTGTCTTTCTAAAAAAAGACTCCGGAAATCTCTGCCAGCATTGTGTACTGTTGTCAGAAGATACCCGATCCTTTTAAGTCCCAAACCCGCTGCCAGTGGTTGCAAGCAGGCTGGTAACTTGTGAAGAACAAAGAGTTAAAGAGTTCGGTGCCAGCGTGCCTGTATCTGTGCAGCGATGCCGGCACAGACATTTCCTCCACGTCCTCTGCCTCTGCTGCCCAACTGTGTGGGTTTTACAGCGAGTCGGGGGACTGGCTTCGCATTCCGAGGAGAGGATCCTCGGGGAACCAAGGGCACCCCCTGGGGATGGGAAATACCAGGTACATCCCATAAAACAAAATGCGAACGGGAATTCCACGGGACTGTAGGGGGGCTTGGGGAAACGATGGCAGTGGTGTGAGGCGGGGAGCAGCCCTTTGCTCGGACAATGGCTTATCTCAGGGGACAGGCGCCCTCTTCCCAGGGTTGGACGGGGGCGGGTGCGTGGCTGCCGGGTGATTTTCCTCCCTCTGACCGCAATCCTGCCGTTCCCCGCTGCTCCTCGCTGTCTGCATTCCGCCGTGTTTACAGAGCAGCTCTTTATGAGATGCACAAGGCGTGACTCACCCGCAGCAGTGCCCGGAGTCTGGCAGACCTGGGTTGTTGAAGCTGAAACTTTCCTTTCCCTACCCTGACTCTGCAGATGAGCCGGGCTCCGCTGCACGGACCTGTTGACAAGACTGTGCTTGTACTCTTTGTTTTTCTTGTTTGTCTTGCCAGAAATCCTGTGCGCTAAGGTTCTCAAGAGTCGTTCTCGCTCGGATCTGAACTTCTGAGCAGAGAAACAACATGTTTGGGACAAGTTGGGCACTACTGTGCTTGTGCTGTTGGGGGTGTCTCCCGCCTGCGCTGCCTCCCCTCCTCTCCATCTCCTCACCATGTGGACCAGGGCTCTGTAAAATACCCAAAAACAGCTACACCACACACCCAGGAGGTATCAGATTTTATACCCTTATTTTTCACAGCTGAAGACGTCTCTTAGACATTTCTACACTTTGCCATATATTTTTTTTTTTACTTTTTTTTTTTTTTTTTTTTTTTTTTTTTTTTTTGGTGACTTAGAATTGTCCTGTTGGCAGTGCAGGTTCATTCAAAGTAAATCATACCTAGGTTAATATTTGCTGTACACAGGCTTTTGTCTCCTCAGCCCCAAATCGTCCAGAAAGGGTCCATAGTGTCCCCTGGTTTCTACCATTCCTGGGAATCAGAACAGCATCAACGAAGCATCATTACTTTGGATAAATTATATTATTCAGCTTTTCCTTCTGATACTCTGATGATGTCTGTGAGTCTCAAGCATCTCCCTACCATACTGACAAGTGCTGAAAGATGTGGCAGAAAGACAGAATCTGAGGAATTTAAGCTCTCAGATATACACAGCCCTGTCAGCTGCTCAAAATGGCTCTGAACATCAGTGGCATGGTAGTGGTGAGTTCTCCTGTCCAGCGGTACATGTTGTCCCAGCTTGTGTTTCCTCTTCTTCAGGGTGCCCCAGGAGGACAGCAGGCTTTGATTTCTGCTGCCTCTTCTCTGGGGAACTCCCTTTGCCCCGCTGGGGCCGTGACTCATTTCCTCCCTATGGCTCATCTCATCCTGTCTGCTGCCAGAGCTTACAGCTCCCTCTTCCCCTCTGCAGCAGCAAAACTTGTTACAAAAACAAGTGAAGCTATCACGTTTTTGGGAATCGTGTCCCCTTTCCTGCACCATGTAGAGAGCCTTGTCTGTGAGGCTCTGTATAGGGTGTGACATGGAAGGAAAAGTGGGGAAAAAAATCTAGTTATCTGCATGTAAAGCCGTTTTATATTCCTGTTGTGCAAATGTGGGGGGAGGCTCAGGCAATAATAACTCAAATAGCAAAGTAGCCCCAAGCTTCAGGTCTCAAATTTGTTAATAGAAATTAAAAGCCTGAGTAGTGAATGAAGGCAGAAATAACCATGCTGGCAGTGCCAGATCTTGCAGTGAGAGGCATCCTCAAAGTGAGCTGGCCAGGAAATTGGGGTGCACATTTCCCTGCCCTGTGGGTGGGACCCTTCCCTTGCATGTGCAGCAGAACTTCTGTCTTTATGTTGTTCAAGACAGGTGATCTTTCTTTGCCTAGGAAACGAATCCTTTCTGAGATTGAAAACACAAAAGTTTTAGTTGTTATCTAGCCTTGCCTAAATTTGTTTTCACCTGTCACTCAGATTCAGTTGGTATCATTACTTCTATAAATTTTGGAACAGGAAGCAAACAAAACTGAGTGGTAGGAATCTTAAAGTTCTGCAATCTCCTTTTACCATAACTTAACTCTGGTATTTGGCTTCCTACAACTACAGGGGAAAATAAGGTCTCTTTTGGATGGATTTTTTAAAAAAGTCTTCATCTGCTTTTAAAACCCACTGGTGATGTGCCAGTGAGTGTTTTTGTTTCTGTGAAGAGTTTCTAGACCTTGCCACATCCAAAGAGATGGGCTGATAGATCCTGCAGCTGGAAATGAAGGATTGCCATCATGTTGGGCCTGAGATAGGAGGCAGCAACGCTATGAAAGGTGGAAAAATGGAAATCGTTCTGTGAAATCAGTGTCCAGGCTGTTCTCAGGTCGTGTGGAGAGAGACACATGGGGAAACTATCAGTCCTCTTACAGCTGAGAGAGAGAGAGCAAACTGCTGTGGGCTCTATCAGATGCATCCTATTTTTTCAGACTTCAGTTTTAACAGGTAAAAGGGAGCTCTGCAGCAGTGATGGTTCACTGCTATAAATAAAAACATTAGTGTTCTAGCCTCAGAACTGATTGCAATTAAAATTTGATGCACAAGGTATTCTGCCAGTGTACATGTGAGGACACAGCTGAAATGCCAGTAATAGACAGCCTGTTTAATTTTTAAATTTTTTTCAAAAATGCATTTGATACTAATTGCAAACTAGAGACAAACTGGCAGAGGAGGGATTATAGTCATGGAGCATAGTCTGTTGATTCATTCCTTATTTTCTCTTGAAGCACTTAAAATGTGTGCCACCTGGTGAGGTCATGGGATCTGCTTGTTATTTTAAAAATTTTTACTCGTCTTCCTTTTCCTTCTTCTTTTCCTTTTTCTCTTCCTCTTCCTTTATTTTCCTTCTTCTTTTCCTTTTCTTTCTTCTTTTTCCCTTTCTTTGTTTTTTGCCTTGTTTTTTTCTCTTTTCTTCCTTTTGGAGGCAGAACAAGCAGCTGAAAACTAATCCACGGCCAAGAGATTTCTACATGCAGCTCTGTGCTCACTCTTCACCCCTGACACGATGCTTTCAGTTCCTGACTGCAGTGAGCCAAAAAAAGGCTTTAGGCAGAGGTGCACTTTGGAGTGAGGGAACGCTGAGCCTGCCAAGCCATGCTGGGGAGTGAGACAAAACTCTGGATGTGGCCCAAGGAGACCCTTGTTGTGTGTCAGCTCTTGTGGTGCCCAGGAGATAGAGATGGTGGGGATAGGCACAGCTCTTCCCGAGCCAGCAGCTGGCCAGGGAACGGGGACAAGAGCCCTCTGACGACAGTGAAGTTGGACAAAGTGCTCAGTTCTTCCTTGATTCCTGTAATAGCTCGGGATGACTTCACTTTCCTGTTCCAAAGTTCGTGTGCAACACCTGGGAGCTGGAAGCCCTGGAGTGGGTGGCGGCTTTTGGGGGGGTCAGAGCTTCTCCCGGACTGTGCACTCCGCACAAGGCCCTGCCACGTCTCCCAGGGTAGCTTCGGACTGGCAGCCAGGCCAGATTTAATCTTTTCCCCCTCAAAGCAGCTCACTTTGTAGCCATGGCAACCCGCTGCCAGGCGCAGGCAGGCCCCGGAGCTGGCGCTCTGCAGCAGCTCTGGTCCTGCTCGCCGTGTCTGGCCAGGCAAGGGCATTTCCAGGAGTCTCCTCATCAGCTTACAGTCAGCTGTTCTGGTCTCCCAGAAGACACCTGTGAGGCTGAGATCAGAATGAGATTTTGTGAGCACCCCTTCCTGTGTCACAACACCTCTTTGTGAGGTCCAGCATCCCCTCAAGGTCTGCAGCATCCCCTCAAGGGCCACAACATTCCTCTCGTGTCGAGCTCCCACATCCCCTCCAGGGGTGTGGAGCTGCAGACCTTGGGTGAGACTCATCACTAAATCTGAGCAGGGGGACAGGGCTCAGAAAGGGCTCAGTTCTCCTCAGAAAGGTTGTTTGGGTTTGCTGCTGTCACAGAGAGCCCTGTGCCACAGTGCACCTTCACTCTGTCTCAAAAATTCTCCATTGAGATGTGTATTCTGGAGTGGAGCAGGGATTTGATCCTGCACCAGCAGCAGGCTCTAAGGGGTTAAAGGATGGAGTCACACAGCCTGGGACTTTGCTCATCGACTTCTTGCTGTTGTTTGCTGTTGCAGACATTTGTTATACCCTGCATTAGTCAGGTTGTCCTTTAAGACACCTTCCTATTACAGCAGCAGCCTCCCTTAGTGAACATCTCTTAATTAAGACCTCTTAATGAAAACCTTTAGGTTGCTCTTCTGTATTCACACGGGCAGGCCAAACCCTTTCCTTTAATTGGCCTGATGAGTTCTTCTCCTGAGGGGAGAGAGGACCTAAGAGAAAAGCAAACGTACCACATTCTTTTCATCTCAGCAGCATGATTTTAGGGCTGTGAGGGGAACTAGGGACAGCTCCCTCCAGACATCACCCTGAGGTGATAAGACGAAATCATGGGCACATCTTGCCCGTGGTATGAGGCATGGCTCCACCCTTGCTGCTCAGCTTCTGCAGTCTGTCTCCTGCTACCAGAAGACATTGCTGTAATCAGGAGCTGCAGCTCCAGAAGTCTGATATTGCTCCCTGGGGAGCCATTCTGGCTCTGCAGGAAGAGGCAGCATGGTGCCTGCGGAGCAACATGTTCCAAAAGCCAGGAAGAAGGTGGTGCTGGAGCCTCGGGTCTGCATTGCTCATATCTGCAGTGCTGATGTTTCTGTGTGCCCAAGCACCCAGCCCTGGGTTTCACGCCAAGTGTTGTTTCTAATACAGTGATTTCCCTGGAAAAGGGCAAATCTCCAGATTCACACATTCGTTATGACAGGAGGGACGGGGAGATGGGACTGGCTGAAAAAAAAGGTGACACTTGGAAAATAGAAAACAACCCATGGGACTTTGTTATACCAAAGAGGGGAGGCTGTTGGCAGATTGTCAGTGCCACCATATAGACACTTGTTTGAATCTTGTGAGGATTCTCAAATGAATCATAAGTCGTAGACTGGAGACTTCAGCACTGGCAAACATCACACAATCAGCCTGATTCCAACTTCACAGGAGTCTTCTGGAAGACCAGAACAGTGTAAGCAGCTGAGGAGGCTCCTGAGTCTTCCTTCTCCTCACCAGCCAGCAGCCCACAGTGAGTAGAACCAGGACCAGGGTTGCTGCTGCACTGACCCAAAACAGCCACTGCTGCTGCAGTGCTGAAGGGAGCAGGGTTTCCATGGTGCCACTGCTCCCCTCAATCTCCTGCAGGAGCTGAGTCATCTCCTGATTCAGGTATTCCTCATGCTCCTGCATCCCTTTGGCTGTGGATGCATTGACCTGGTCCTTCAGCTTCAGGCTGGGCAAGATGCCCAGCAGAGCCAGGATGAGAGTGGTTGATGGAGCCATGGCCTGAAGGGAGTGGAGGGAAAGGGCATTCAGCAGGTCTGGCTGGGAGGAAGCAGAGGGCTGGGGGCACCTGAAATGTCCCCAGAGCCTTTCTGGGCACCTGTGGTCACTGAGAGCCTCGAGCTCCATCTGCCTGCAGCCCCAAGAGAGATACCATGCCCTGCCTTGAGGGTACCAGCTCTCAGTCTGCATTAGAAACCCCCTGGGCATCTTCTCCAGCTCCCATCCAGCCCAACATTACCCCTGCATGTGCTCTCACTGGCTGTCAGAATCCACCTGCAGTGGGGCTGTGGCTGGGGCTGCCTGGTGGTGTCCCTGGAACAGATCCCAGTTTGCCACACCCTGCATGATATTGAAACCCTCAGAGCCGGATCTCCCAGCCCACAGGTCCCAGCCTTGGTCCCCACTGCCTGACTCAGCATGTCCTGGGCGCCCCCACCGTGGGCAAACCCAGCCACAGGAGCCCTCTGGGGCTCTCTGGACCAAGGGGGACCTTGACCAAACCCTTCAGAGCTGTAACTGAAAGGAACATGGGGACTGTATGTGGATGTTGCTGGCTTGGGTGGAGAGGTGCGATGTGTCCTGGGCCACATCACCTCCCTTTCTCCAGGATAAACCCTTCCAGCTTCCTCAGCCACTCAAATGACTTCATCTCTAGACCCTTTCCAGCTCCTCTGACCTTCTCTGGACACACACTCCAGCACCTCAATGTCTTTCTTGTCATGAGGGGCCTAAAACTGAACACAGGATTCGAGGTGTGATCTCACCTGAGCTTTTCCTTCATCCACTGAGTAGGTCACCTTGTCACAGAAGATCAGGCTGGTCAAGGAAGACTTGGCCTGTGGTCACAGTTCTCCTCCACAGTTCTTCTGTTTGTCAGTGCATTGAAACTAAATCTGTGTCTAGTTTGCATGGAACAATTTGCATGATGAAACTGATCCTTCCATTCTGGTTCTTTTGTGGTCACACTGGAAGCATCAGTGTCAGCCTGGATTGCAGGCAACTCTTTTGGGTCATATGATAATGGTGTCTGTATTTGCACCTTTCTTGAAATCTACGGTTTCTGATCTTTAGTACATGCTACGGGCTTTTTTTCAAACTCTTTGGATGCTTTGAGGACAAGGAAGGGCCAACATGTGTAAGGATTTTTGAGCTCTTGCCCAGTGTTTGCCTATTCTCCTGGAAAGAGGAACAGCAGAAGGAGAACAAGCCAGCCAGCAGTGGGGAAGGTCAGATTCCAACATGATAACTGCTCTCCTGCACAGCTGGTTCACCCACTTTTCAGCTCCTTACAAGTGCAACCCGGCAGAGCAATACGTGGAGCAAGGGTGACACGCTGTGATGATCCACGAGAAGTACAGGGGCATTGCTGTGGTTGTCCCCTCCACGTTCAGGATGGTTTAAAATCCACAGTAGATGGACTTCATTCACAGTGGCTCAGGCCCAGGTGAATGTCCACCTCCCAGTGTCTGTGACCACCCAGGACCAGCAGTTCCACAGGAACAAGCTCAGTCCCAAAAGCAAGTGAGAAGAAAATATGCTGGCCAAAGCACAAGCTCTGTTCATATTAGCAAAGCTGCCCGTCCTCTTAAGGAAGAGAAAAATAGTTTTCAATTTAAAGAAAAAATTTCCCAAATAAAATCCAATAAAACAGGTTGCTCCATGATCCTAGGAGTCAGTCAAGTTTTTTTTTTCTCAGATTTGTGCCTTCTGGTTCTTTTCTACTGGCTTCCAATAAGGTTGCAGCAGAAGGGCCTGCCTTGATAGATGTTAAGGGATGTGTATGATGAAGGTGTCATGGGATGAATCTAAAGAGCCTTTAGTCTGTTAGATACCAAAAAGCCTTTCTGAGCATCAAAAAAATGTTAGGAAAGAAACCAAGCAGAGCATCCTCTGGTGCCTAATAGATTGTGGACTCTGAAGGAAGTTTTTCCTTTCAAATAATACCAGGTATAACAACAGCTGGGAAAAGTTATTCCAAGTGTGGACCTACCTTCTGCCACTGGGTCTGTTTTCCTTCTTGTACAAATAAAGAAAAAAACAACAACAAAAAAAACCAAAACAGTTTCATAGGGTTCAAAGCTCTTTAGGAAATTAGGCTAAGGATGCAAGATGGATTTTGCTTTAGGAAAATATCAGCCCAGGAAACAAGCACATATAGTAATGATGAGTATCCTGGGCAAGATTCAGCTGTTTTCCAGTATTGCTTTGGGTATTGGCTGTCTTTAAGAGGAAGCTTAAATTGGCATTTTCACCATACATGAACTCCCCATGTCTTTGCTGTCGTGGAGCATGGCTGCTGTGACCAGAGGTCTTGGGGTTAGAGCTGGAATTCAGCAGCCTGAATTTCTGTGAGACCTCTGAGAGCACAGAGAGTGAATGCCCACCCCAGAAGGGCCTTGATTCTTCTCAGCATTCCTGATGAAAAAAGCCCTCGAGCTGTTGCAGCTGGATGATGATAAAGTAGAGCTGCTCCCCTCTCAGAGCAACACAAGTCTGATCTCTGTCCTGGAGCTGCAGCTGAATGATACTGCCTGATTTCCAGCATTACAGACATACAGAGGTCTTACTGACAGAAAAAGGCCATCGATATGTGACAACTCCTTCCCTTGCATAAACTTATTTTTTCAGAGGTTTTACTCAAATCAGGATGAGAAACCTGATACCAGTTCTCATCTTGCTGTCCTTGAAAAAAAAGGAGAATCTTTCCCGCAAAATATGACATTCATAAAGCCTGTATAGATAATTGCTGTGTCTTCACTCTGTGTCTGCTTTGCATTATTAACCATTGCAGGTTTCATTGTGAAGCTTCATTGGTCACTTGCATCTTGCAGAGGCAACACAACCAGAAAGCAAATGAACTTCACCACTGGCTCTGCAAGTGATTTGCATTTTGGAGCTATTGGGATGGTGGTACAGAATAAATTTTATCCTGAAATCCTTTCCTTTGGGCTTCCCCCTGTCAATGGAACCTTTTTCTCTTTCAGCACCAAGTATTTCCCTGCAGATGTTATGCTGTATTTCCTTTCTAACTTCTCATATGCTCCTAATATAGTCTATCATATAGGACTACCCAGAGTGACTGATGCCAAACTGTAAAATTTTTTTCCTTCATCCTGCCCTGGACCTTTGCAAATGCTCCAGACTGTTGTTAGAAATAAACTCAAACTATTCATGTTTTCTTAATAGAAGACGTTACCCTGGAAGACTGAAGCTATTACCTCCCTGCTGGAAAATCGATCAATTTGCTAAGTAGGAGGAAGAATAACCTGTTCTACTCACCAGTCTATTTTAATCAGTGGGTACATTCATGGCTTGTTAGCAGAGCCTTGGCTGCCTCTGCATGCTGCCAGCCTGACACAGCAGCTTCTTCCCCAGCCCTTTCCCTAAATCTTCATGGGAGAGCTGTTATTGAGAGAGGCTGGCTTGTCCTCATGGTTATGTGATGAATTTCTCTGCTGCATGCAAGTCAAGGGATGTGGCTGTTTCACAGGGATGCCTACAGCCTTGGGTACAGCCAGGATGATGTGAAAACAGCTTTTCAGTTAAAAGCAGGCCATTTTTTTCTTCCCTCCCACTATACTGGCAGACAGACCTCTGAAAATAAATCAGAGGAATTTCAGCAACTGGCACAGAGGATTGATAATGCTGGGGCAGCCCTACTTGTGGTCAGACTCTGAGGGCCAAGCTGCTCCTGGTGTCAGCAGTCACCGTGCTACTGGATTTCAGTGGGCACTGGAGGGACTTGGAGAAGCCCAGTGTGCAGTGATGTGGGTTTTGGTCCTCACATCTTGTGTGTAGGCACATGAAGATTTGTATGTGGCACCTGGGAACATGGCTTGGCTGTGCTGCATTAACAATTGGAGTTGATGATTTTGGAGGTCTTTTCCTACCTGAACAATTCTATGATTCCCTGAGTCTGTGATTCTATGTATATACCCACAGCGTGAGCATCCCTGCTGGCTGTGGCTGCATCCAGCCCTGATAAAGGTATCACAAAGCTCAGTTTCCCCATGTGGAGATTATTTACTAAACCCCATTTTCACTATGGCTAAGGTTGGTTTAAAAAGGTTTTCACCAGCTGAACATGGTGAAAATGTTTGCTCCTAAAGTCATGGAGGTATTTTAACATCCTGCTTCAGACCACTGAGATATACCTTCCAGCACTGCCTGTCATCTCTGCTGGTCTTCTGTTGATTCTCCTTTGGCTCCACTTTCATTTAAGGTTTATTCCCCTCTCGGCAGAAAATGCTTCTTCCCAGTAATCCTATCTCATAATCCCTTCCATGACTGTTTGATTTATACTGCCTCCAACCTCCCGTGATCTTCTGCAAAGCAGCAATCAGATCTCTGCAGGCTTGTCCAACCTCATTCTCTCTTCTGTCAAGCTGCAGACATCTCAAAAACACCCCTATCCTTTTATACTGTTCCCAGACATGGCTCAGACAGAGCTGCACACTCTGACAGAGAACAGCCAAATTGCACTGGTGCCATGGAAATGATGCCCAGTGCTTCTTGCTGCATTGTAAACCTTGAGAAAAACTGGCTCTGTGAAACCTGTAACTCACAGCCCATTGCCTTTTGGAAGAGCAGGAGGACCCAACAGGAATTCCTGCTGCATTTCTGCTGATGTTTTCTCAATGTTGCCTCCAAGGCATGGTAATGAAAGACAGTTTTTGGTGTTTTATAGAAAAGTCTATACAAACAAGGTTAGGGAAGTCTCTCTTCCACATGAGAGGATGTACTCTCTGCATCTCTGTTGATGAAAATAGGGCTGCAGCATTTTGCAGACCCTGACCAGAAGACACTGAATTGTTTTACAAACACTAATCTTCCTGATTTGTGCCTCAGCAGCATGGCCAAGCCACTGGAGCTGTCTCTCTCTCCCAGGCTCTCCCAGGAGTGGGAAGAGCAGTGGCCGAGGGGCTGAACACCAGCATTTTGGCCACAGCCCTGGCCCTCTGTTCCCAGCCCAGGGAAGGGGCTACAGATCCAGCCCCCAGTGCTCCCCTAGGATCATCATTGTGCCCCCAAAAGCAGTGGAAGGATTTCTGCCTCATTTGAATAATGGGTTAATTAGTGCTCCTCTGTTTAAAATTGCTCCATTTCCAAGTCCATCAAAGTCTGTGAAAGCTTTGTCATGTGTTTTCTGGGGATTAGGAGGCGGCATAATTTATATAAAATAAGGAAAAATTATACAGGAAAAGGAAGAAATTATTCCAGAATAGAAGCCATTAGCACAAACAGTAAAAATTACTGCTTTTTTCTTTTTAAAATTCTATTTTAAGAATTCAAATATGTATTTTTGGGCCTCATTCTCTCTCCTAGCACCACACAGCACCATGGCAGGACCCAGCTCCTTAACAGGATGCACTGGGCTTTTTGTACACAGCCTTGGGTGACCTGGGAGCATTCCCCTCTTGCAGGGCAGGTGAAAGCAATCAGGAACATCTGGTGGTGGGGGTGGTCAGCTCTTTGAGTTTGTTCTGCAGCATCTTCAGCAGAAGAGAGGAGGAGGAGCTCTGTTTGAAGGGACTCTGTACGTGGTGCGGAGAGAACATCTACATCTTTCTTTTTTTTTTTTTCTGAGAAATAAGTGGAGATAACTAATTCATTGGGAGAAACAGTACAGAGAGTTAAATTTGTTGCCATTCCTCACAGAGCAGGCTGTTAAAACACATGGTGCTTTCTGCCAGGAACAGATGAAAACTTACTGTCTAAATGCATGAAAACATATTAAGAGTCCAGGCAGGGTTTCTTTGCATGAAAATAACTGCAGGTGAAGTCAATAAAATGTTCTGCTGTAGGAAAAAGCTCATGAGGTCATTGCCTAAATGAGGATTGGTTGGTTCAGTCTGAGCACGTGCTGAATTGAGCATTCACCTCGATCATCTCTGTGGGTTCAGAGCCTGTGAGCAGACTGGGAGCCTCACTGCCTCCACTGGTGGGGCAGGCTCTGCCAGGCAGGGAACAAACAGGAGAATCACAGAATGACAGAATCATTTAGGTTGGAAAATTCCTCTAAGATTAGGCTGGAAAAGTCCTCCAAACTCACGGAGTCCAACCACTAGCCCAGCACTTCCAAGTCCACCAGTATCCATATCCCCAAGTGCCACATCTACATGTCTTTTAAATCCCTCCAAGGATGGTAACTCCACCCTGGAAAGCCTGTTCCTACACCTGACAACCCTTTGAGGTTGTCGCGGGTTCGGTTTGTAACCGGGCAGAAACACCAATTTAGTGTAGTGGTTTGGTCCAAAATACTCATTACTGTTTATCTGCTCTGAGATAAGAATTAGGAGAAATGCAAAGCAGGCACCAAACTTGAAAGAATATAAAGAAGTTTATTAACAGACCTAAAAGAGGAAAGAAAAAAAAAATTATACCACCTTCAGAACTCTCCTCCTCCCCCCACCTTCCTCCCTTCTCCCACTGACAATGTAAAAAGACAACCCTTGAGATGTTCAGTCTGTTTACCACTTCCATAATAACCTTGTTCAGTCCATTTAGAAAGAGAAGTCTCTTCTTGCTCGTGCTATGAAAACATTATCACAACGAGACAGCCGCCCACTTCCAAATATTGTTCAGTCCATTTAGGAAGAGGAGTCTCTCTGCCTGCGTGTGAGTCCCTTCCCCCGACTTGCAGCTTTTCCCGCAACTGCTTTTGAGGGTCCACTCTTGAAGGTTTTTGGGGTACAATTTTAAGGTTGAGCCGTTCAGAAACAAAAACAGAGGCCCTTCTCTTTCCCTGCGAGCAAAGGGTCTTCATCATCTTCATCGTTAGGACTATCTCTGGGAGCATCTCTAGGGACTGAGGTTTTCTCCTTTCTCATTTGGAGCAAAAGTCCTCATCTGGTTCATCTCTCCCTGTCCAAACTTCTCATGAAATTACAGCTGCGTCAGCATCTGCCTATCTCAGCGCAGGTGCTTTTGCTTACGAGTTGAACACTCCACCCCCCATATCTTCATGGAATTACAATGGGATACTCTGATATATCATAGCTTCACAACAGAATTTCAGCTTTAAGCATCTCCTCTCTCTCTTCCCTCAGGTTTTCAGCTCTTCACAGCAATAAAAGGGTTAATCTCACCTCAGCCTTGCAGCTTTGCAGCTGGAATGTTGAATTTTTCTTATCACAGTGGAGAGGGGGGAGAGCCAAGCCGCTCCGGCCGCCCAAGGCAAGGCAGTGGGGGGGTTCCACGGCTGGAATAGGTCCATCGACTCCAGGATGGCCGTGGCCCGCTGGCCCCCACTTGGGGCCCGCAGCCACCTGTCCCAGCGCCGGAAACGAGAGAGAGCTTGGGGGGGGAGTTTGCCTATTCTTAAATGTGGATAACAGAGGTGGTCACAACTTTAAGTGGCTTAAAGAATTGTCCATATTCAAACTGGCCAGCTGATAGGTTCTATCAGTTCCCAGAGGAAACTGTAAGCACCCCTTAGCAAGGACATCCCTTCCGGGACTATGCTTGCTAATCTATGACAGAGGTGAAGAAATTTTTCCTAATATCCAAAATAAACTCCACTGGTGGAACTTTAGGCTCTTTTTTCTCATGTCCTTGTTACTTCTGAGAAGATGGCATGCAAGGGAAAGATCTGAATAGCAAAGGGCTCATTGGAAGGCAGTGAGAACCCAACATTGATAAGCACAGATCATTGTTAAAGTCCAGCCACCGATGTCAGGAGAATTCCCATTGATGTGAGCATTCCTGACATTCCTACTGGCCCTTCCCTGTAAAAGTGATGCTTATGGCAGACTCTTGGTGTGGGGTTATCACAGCTTCACCAGGACTTGTGTGAGCTGCTCGTGAAGACAAGAGATGCTGGACACTAATTTACCTCTGGGGATCTCTTGGATCAAAGTCCAGCCCTTTGCACCAATGAGTGGGAGCATGGGCTGTCAGGTTGTCTGGTTTTAAGCCGAAACTTTAAAATGTGCATTTGTCTCGTCTTGCCCATCAATGGCATTTCAATGGAACAGAACTTTGTGAAAGCACCCTGACACCAGTTCTTATTTTAAAAATGGCTCTAGAGCAGCCGAGTAACAGGAACATCTGGGGTCAGCTGGCAATTACCTGTGTTCCCAGGTATTACCCTGCTTCAGCATCTGATCACCACCTTTGCTACTCCTTTTTTTGGCCAAGGCTGCATACTGTTCTAGCTATCCAGGAATTTTGTCATGAGAAGAGATGTCCCCCTGGCAAAAAGATAAGCATATCTGAGTGCATTTTAGGGGCTTTTCCCATAGTTCAGCTCATTTACAGGTGGCCATACAAACCTGTTTGTGTGGTTACAACTGCAGCTCTACTTACCATAGTTACACACGGACTGGTTACAGCACAAAGAAACAGAAACAGGGAAACATCTTGGTCCTGTCCAGGGCATGGAAATGCCCTGGTTTTGTATCTCCCTTCTTTCCTGGCTTTGTGGTGGCTGCCAAAATTGGTACCCTGCACTAAGCATCACCTGTAGGGCTTTGTGAGGTGGGACCCTGGGCTGGTGCCAGATGCAGAGCTGGGAGGATCAGTCCGTTCATCAGAACAAGGCAAGTGGGAGTGAATCAGTCATTCCATCCCCTTGACACAGGGTCAGGAACACAGGGATGATCTCAGGCACCAGCAACTTTCATTACCTTGATAACCCTGACCTGCCAGTCTAAGTCATGATTCCTTGTTTGCAGAGATAATGTCAATGGCTGGAATAATCCATCGACTTGATCCAAACGGAAAAGTAAACACTTTATTTCCATCCAGAGCCCTGTTTTCTAGGCAGTAGTGCCTGTGACACACTGGAGGATGAGCTCACACTCATGAAATATTTCTGTTCCCACTCCTATTGTCCTTTGCAACAGAAGCTTTCACCTCTGTTTTCACTATAAAACCCTTGTAGGAGAGAGATCATCTGCAGTTCTGACTCAGATCGTTAAGGGTGTGTTGAGAAATAACTTTCATTTCCCAGAGGACTAATTTACGTCAGCAAGCAAGAAGATAATCAGAGTCATAAATCTTTGTCCGTGTCCATATCTCCCGATTGCTTTAAAAATATTGGGGCAGTACTTTCTACGCCTTAGCCAAATGCAGAAATTTGGCTTGGTTTTCCTAAGATCTGCAGAGTGTGGTAGTTAGGCTGGTTTATATCTGCCTCATTTCCAGCATGCTGGAATTAAGCATGGCCTGTAAGTTATGCGTGACTTTTTAACATTCATGAATCCCATGATTTTACTTTATTGATTAGTTCTCTACCATAATTGGCAACAATCCATGAGGAAATGGATGTTCTACATCAGGCAAATGGGACTTTTATTGATGTAGTATTGGGAAAGCAATAGGCATGCTTAGCAAGCTAAAATGTTCCTATGCTTGATGTTTGTTTGAGAGCAGTATTGGTGTCCTCCTGCCTGCATTTTACCTGGGGTCTTCGTGGGAGTTAGAAAACCTGCTCTATTTAATATTTATAGGGAAGCTACCTTATCCACCTAGCCCTCTATTAATATTAACGAAGGTAACCATGTATGTTCCTTTCCCTCTGTTAATATTAATGTCAATGAACACAGGTGTCAGTGCACGGATTCCGAAGTTTTTCCTTAAGACTAGCAGCCAATTTTCCTCTCTCCCACTCTCTCCATCTTCATTCCACACACTTCCTGAATAGGCACACATGGCCAGCTGCAACACAAGCCTCTTCTGCTGATCCCCATGCTGGAGGAAGAGAAATTCCTTTCACTTTAGGGGAAACAAACCCACCGTGAATAATCTGGTTGATAAAAGCTGTGTACTGAACTACAGCCTTTGCCTTGTGTCAGTTATAAATCACAGAGGCACAGAATCATTCAAGTTGGAAAAGAGCTTCAAGGCCATCAAGCCCAGACCCAACACTGCCAAGCCCACCACTAAACCATGTCCTCAAGTGCAACATCTGCTGCACCTCTTTTAAATTCCCCCCCAAGGATGGTGACTGCACCACTTCCCTGTGCCAACACCTAACAACCCTTGTGGTGCAGAAGTTTTTCCTAATATCCAATCAAAACCTCCTCTGGTGCCACTTGAGGCCATTTCCTCCTCCTCTTGCTCACCTACCTGTGAGAAGAGGCCAACTTCCCTCTTGCTACAACCTTTTTTCAGAGGGTGATGAGATCCCCACTGAGCCTCATTTTCTCCAGGCTAAAGAAGCTCATCTCCCTTGCCCACTCCTCATCAGACTTGTCCTCCAAACCCTTCCACAGCCCCGTTGCCCTTCTTTACTCATGCACAAGGTTTAAGACATATCAACAGCCAAAAAATGAATATCCAGAGAGGAGACACAGCCATATCTCTGCCATCCTTGTGTTCAGATGATGGGAGAGGAGAAACCAATCCCTTTATTCCAAGAGTAAAACAGCCTTCAATTAGATAAAATAGATTTCTTATTAAAATGGTTGCTTGTTGGACAGGGTGGCATCAACCCTTTTATTGCTCTTAAGAGTGAGGACAGACAGCCTTCCTGGTGGGCCACATAGCAGGGACCTTTAGATGGTTCCCCAAAGCTCCCAAAGAGCAATCATGATAACAAAGCATTGATGGTGACCTTTCATGGCTCCATTTGTACATCTGTGGAGATAAAGATTCATTCTCTACATGCACCTCCTAAATAATTTTGATGTGCAATTTGCACTCCTTGCATTCTGCTTTGGGAAGACACCTGATTGTCTTGATAAAAGTGATTAGGGCAAGAGAGTCAATCCTCTGTCAGTTATTGGGTGCCTGTAATGAGATCAATTTTCTCGTTTTATTTCCTGCTCATCAATCAACCTTGTTCTTGTTGAGTGTAACTGAATTTGCGTCCAACAGCAAAATGAGGATGTTTAGATTTACTCTAATAAAATCTTGTACCAAAGTTATATTAAACTTCAGAGAAAAATGGGAACTGCTCTAAAACATCTTAATTTGAAGTCTGCATATAGCAAAAATGCTCCTTGTTCATGCATAACTTGCCTTTAACTCTTCATTTTTCTCCAAAGTGCACAGTAACAGAAATAGAAAAATGGAATTATCTCGAGCTTTTTTTTTTTTTTTTCTGATGGGGTGGGGAGGAAGGGAAAGAGCTTCAAAATAGTTGATAAAACCCCTTAGTTGTGCTCTCAGGTCTTGGATGGACTCACACCTCATACAAAGTCCAAGTCTCTGTGGTTTGTGTTAAAATTAAAAAAGGATTATTAGGATGAGAAAAAGCCATTGCACAAAAATAATCCTAAAATTTAAGTACAGGGTGCATTTAGTACCTGTAGTGGAAGGGAGAGCTGGTGTAACACATCAGAGAGATAAAGCATTTCTTCAAAGATCATGGAAACCAAGAGCAGATTATAATAAAGTAAAATGGATAAAGAAAATATAGTCTCCAACAAGTCCAGAAATTTTTGTACTCTTTAGCAAATAAAGTCTATAAAGCAGAATCCTCCCTACACCAAAAAAAAACCCAAACAAAACCCCACCAAAGGAGCCCCCCCAAAAAAACAAAACAAAAAGCCAGAGAAGGGGAGGAAAGGAAACAAAAGAAACCCTAAAACAGAACGTGTACAGTCCTGGGCCGAGGGGGTTTGTTGTGAAGCATCCTTGTGAAAGCATCATCAACCTTCTTGGGAGAGCAGCATTCACAGACGGCTTTTTTGGGAGCCAAATCAAACATAGCTTCCTGATATTTAACTTCTTAACCATTAATGAATGGTTTATGAGAAAGCCGTTCTTTATTACACATCCTGTGAGTGAGCATATGTCTTGATTTTTAAGTTTTTGGGAAGCCAGGGAATGCAGTGACCACGTGAATGATTTACTGACTGTTTTCTTGGACATGGGGAATTAAAACACTTCGTTTTTTATGAATAATCCTTTCTTTCAATAGGACTTCCTGATATTACACAACCACAGCATCAGAGTGCACTCACCACACTTTTTCCAACATGTTTGATCTTCATAGTAACTTTGTGAGTATGCAGAACTGTTCATAAATATTTAATTCATATTATTCTGCAGGCACAAGTGCCGGGGAAGAGTCAGAAAGTGACTCATTGTTTCTTAATAAGAGATGAGGGACAAAGGAGATCTGGCGTCACAGTGGGAGAGGGTTCTTGGTGCTGATAAAATCATCCAAGGATTTAAAAAAACCCTGTAGGGTGAGAAAAAGTATCTCTTGCACCATCAACAAGGGTATGTGTGAGAAAACAAGAACAACTGGTCTACTCTAAAATAACAAGAATAATTTTAGCAGTAAAATAATGGTCAAAAACAGTAGGAGTAATTTATTTAATCTTTCAAGAGCTTTAGGCATGCTATCATGGATGGAAATAAGAAATAAAAAGTGTGATCACACACTAAAATAACTGATTTATCATTAAGCACTTTGTGCAAGGTACAGCCATTCCTGTGACCTTCTGGTACAATTTAATTGATTTCTGTATATGTTCACATTTTTCTGAGATTTGTCTTCACTGATTTGGTGGCCTACAGCAATTGTATCGTAACTGGTTAATTTCAGGATGGCTCTGAGACAATACCAAGCATTAGCTTCACCTTTTGAGTTTAGCTGGTGAAATGACAGCAGATGCACTAACAGCTACAAAGCTCCTGCAGGAAAAAATGGTGAAAAGACATTTTCCTTAAGTGAACTCCGCATGAGGTTTCCCATCCCATCCCCTGGCTGAGGATGTTACAGCCCCCATTCACTTGAGCCACACACAGAGATTGCTGGGCTGTCTGTGAAGCTGCTTGGGAAACTTATTTACTATTCATTTTAAAGTCAGTAAGGACCCTTTGTAAAAACAAACAAACAAAAACAGCCAAGCAGCCAAAAAAAAAAAACCAACAGAAAGACCAAACACATCTGCAAATGGCAGCTGGTCAGGGCGTGCTGCAGGACATCAGCCACCAACACAGAGACAGCAAGCTCTGCCTCCTTAATGCTGCCTCTTGTGAATTCTTTAACATTCTTGAAGATGATTTCAGGATGATTTTAGCTATCTTTTTTCCCCCAGAGTTTGTGAAAGTTTCCACTCCATAACCAGATAGAGATTTTATTGAAAAATGACTATGCAAAGGGTATCTGAAAAATGACTAATCATCACTGCGTCAGTCTCCTTGACTTATCCTCATTACCTGACACTTACTCTCTCTGCATGTGAAGGTTTTCCTCTACTTTGCATACTCTGGTATTAAATTCTGCCTTCAAGCAGAAGTTTGAGCAACAGCCCAGGAGATAAATGGTCTGGTGTACCTTGCTAGAGTAACCATATATTTCTATTTTTGGCTGTGCTACATTTTGAGTTGCAGCAGCACCACCCCAAAAGTGATGTCTGACGTGTGACAGTTATTGTTATGAATTGCTTTTGCAGATCTTTCAAGCCTGCAGGATGCTATCAATCCTCAGGGAAAGCACTGAAGGGTAAATTCTACATTGGTTCCCGTTTTAATTTTAAATTAACAGTGTCTTCATTGTGCGCAGCTGCACAGTAAACAAGCATCCACAATTTAATGAAAAATACCCTGTTTTTTCTGGTTTCTGTTGGACCTGCTATCATTTTTCCTGCACCAAGAGGTCAGTGCTGGAGAGTTGAACCCATCTCCTGGGGATCTGCCAAGAGCTGCTCAGAGTGAGGTGAGGGTTGAACATGGGGCTGCTCCCACCTTCATGTGGAAGGAGCAGGCATTTTCTTTTACAGCCCCACTGAGCCACTAAGAGGGTTATCAGTCATCCAAGAAAAGTGTGAGTGCCTTCAGAAACAGATTCTTCCCTATTATCCTCTGCAAAACAGAATGAAAATTGTGGTGCTACAGCTTATGCATGTAACTAGTGTTTCATGACCCTGTCATTAACACAAATAGTGCTCTATAATGCTGCTATAACATCTCAGGTGCTGCATAAAGAGAAGTGCAAATCCTTCAAAGTGGATTAATCCTTTGTGTTCAAATCAATCCTTCGTTTTTTCTATATCTGCTAAAATCCTGGTTCAGTTTTATGCTGTACTATTACCAAGACTCACTGGGTACTGCTACATGACTTTGCTTTGGGCTGCTATGTAACCTTGAAATGGGCACAAAAATTGGAAGAAAGTTGTCCTTTTTTGGGTGCGTTGAAATTACAAACACTTCAGGAGGCAGAGAGGCCTGAGTAGCAGCAGCAGCAGCAGCAGCAACAACAACAACAACAACAACAACAACAACAACAAAATTTCCTGAGCTGTTTTACCAGCCAAGAGGATGGCACCTTTGAAGGCAGATCAGTAAAACCTGAGAGGCTGTGCCAGCACAATGGATGAGTGCTGACAGCAGGGCCAGGCAGGCAGACAGTTTGCAGCCTGTATGTAAAACTCTTCTTTGGTTCAAAAAAGCTCAAACTCCAAGGAGGAGGCAGGTTTTGAGTGGTGGCTTTGGTCCTTCATGGCCTGGAGCTGGCAAGGGAAAGCACTCCCAAAAGGATCCTGGTGACACCCCTGCCTGCCCCACTGCCTGTGGCCTTGCTGCTGTCCAAGAGATGGAAATTGCCTTTATTTCCCCTGGATAAAGAGTACTGTCTGTTTCTCTATCTCACAGCCATTCAGGCTTCCAAACTTCTGCAAAATGAAGCAGTAAAGCAAGATATAAAGTCAAGATACTGCTGTTTTATTCCCGGAGCAATGCCAAAGGAGCTAAAAAAGGCATCATAAATACTGCCAGCAAATGAGAAGGCTGTTGTGCTCAATGCCAGTTTTATGATGCCAAGGTGAAGATGATTTAAGTCACTCCTATAACTTACGTGGGCATGACACAGACTTTTGACATTCATTATTTTTTCACTCTACCAAGAGTTACAATCCTGAAAGTGTGAATCCACTTTCTTTTCCTATCTTTTCTTGGGAAGAACCATAATATGTAAGAGTTCTCAAAAACTGCAGAAGAAAATCTGGGCTTACTTCACCCATAAAATTTGCTAAGTCTTCTGAGCCAAGTTTTGTAGCTAAACACTAGCACTGCCTAATATATAAACAATATTCCCCAAAATGCACAAGAAAAAGCATTTTCCCCGTTTGAAATATTTACTCTGCAGGAGAGGTGTTTACTTGGTGTCAAAAAGATGAAGGTTTGAGTTTTGTGAGCTCAGAATGAACTTCCCACTACCTGCTGTGGGGGCAGAAGAGGGTCCTGGCCCAGCTGGAGCACCCAGCTGCTACTTCCTTCCACAAGAAAATAGTAGAAAGAGACAACTGAAGAGGATAGAAGCTTTTTATTATATAAACAACATAATAAATATAATAAATCTGGAAATGCACAATATTTCACTTACCTTGGCAGCTTTGAAGACTAAGATTTCCAACAGGAGATTATCACTTGTCATGAGGCAGTGTGATTACCAGCAAATTGCATGTGGATAACCCATGCTCTAAAACAATCTAAGTTTCATTTTATTTATATATATATATATATATATATATATATATATATATAGGCACTTAGCATGCTGCACAGCACTACTGGTGTTCTTTCAATGAAGGCAAATACAACATTAATAAGTGATAAAGACATAGATTTCTATCCTGGTGGACAGAACTTGCAAGATGGACAGCCTGTGGGGCGGGCTTTGGCAAATCAGTTTAATTTTCCCTGCCCCTTTATCTTGAGTGATGGATTAAGAAAAAAAATTCTTTTGTAAAATGCCTTGGAGTATTGATTACTCCTCCTCCCTGCTGTAAAATGCACCAGCAAAAGATGGTGTGCTGTTTTCTATGGTCCTTTTTTTTTCTTTCCTTTGCCTGGGACAATCATAATAATTTTGATTCCAAATAACGCTGCTCATTTTAAAGGGTATTCAAAAGCTTCTTTCTCTCATTCTCTACAAAACCATCATTTTAAAATGCCTCTCCCCTTACAACAGGAGATCAGAGTGCTTTGCACACGAAGGATACTATTGACATATTCAGTGGGGTATTTTTAGCATGGTGGGAAAAATAAAATCTTGGGAAAGGTCAGCTCTTTCAGTGCGCTAATTAGATTTCTGCGGAAGGAGATTATATCACGATGGTGACACGCAGGCTCACAGGGACATCACGCAGCAGCCTGCAGCAAGCAGCTTGGGTGAGAGGGGCTGGTGTGAGAGCAGCTGGCAGGGGTAGTAGACCTGACAGATCGCCCCTGAGTCATGCAGCACCAGATTTCCTTCCCTGATGGTTCCATTTCGGCAGGGCAAGCAGGGGGACATCACAAAGAGAGGCTTCCCGTTAGCTAATGGCAGCTCTGTGCGTCCTCTCTAGGATCAGAATGTGCTGAGGGAGGGAAGGGTGCAAGGTGGTGCCGTCAGTGAAGCTGTGCTGTCCAAGTACACTGCCAACACAGCCTGGGATAAAAGCCCTGAGGATTCAGCATGGAGAACAGCAAGAGATTTTCTCCAATGAGAGTGATGAGGCACAGGTTTTCAGAGGAGCTGTGCACACCCCATCTCTGGAAATGCTGAAGGTCAGGTCAGACAGGGCTTTGACCAGCCTGGTCCAGTGGAAGATGTCCCTGCCAGTGGCAGGCAGAGTGCAAGGTTGGATGGTCTTTAAGGCCGCTTCCAACCCAAACCATTCTATGATTCCATGATTTTATGTTTCTGTGACTCTATGATTCTATGACTTGAGGCTTCAATGACTCTTCAATTTTATGATTATATGATTTTGGAGGGGACATTCAAACTTAAGGTCATATTTTAACCAAAATGATGCCAGCATGGTCACAGGCAGAGATGGGACTCGACACATCTACATTATTTTGACTCCTGCCCTCAGTAAAGCTTGAAGAGGACTCTGAAGGAAATCATAGAAATTAGGTTGTAAATGTGCCTAAACAAAAATCAAAGCTGGGTTTGTGCTCAGCACCCAAAACACCACATTCCTGCCGTAGGGATGGCACTAGCCAGGCCGTGTCTGTGCTCCTGTGTCCATCTGCTCACTGTGGCACAGGGAGGAGGGTGTGTCAGTGGCCTGGGCCATCGAGGTCCCCTCAGGTGTGAGCTGTCTCAGACCTCTGAATGTCTGCCCCTTGGCAAGGAGCTGTGGCAGTGAGCACTGTGAGCAGCTGTACAAGCGGTAATATCCCCCTCCTGCACCACTTTGGCTGCGTAAACAGGGCATGGGAGAAGCCTACAAGAGCTCCTTGCCCATCCAAAAGCAGTCTGTCATTTAGGTTATATGTAAGCTTTGTGTTTATCCTAACAAATGGTGTGTCTTCCTTGCAAATTAAATCACCTCTGAACACTTGCAGGAGATAAAAATGTTTGTTGCTTGGTTGTCTTTTGTTTTGTTTTTGCTTTTGTTTTCATTTTTGGTTTTGGTTTTTTGGTTTTTTTCCCCCAAAGTTGGATATATTGCTGCTGTTTAGTGGGCATCTGTTGACTTTTGCTGAGTATCAGCAAAGTGCTCAGTAGATCCTGGGATTTCAAAGCTCTTCACAGTGGTGATTGTTGCTTGTCAGTAAACAGCCACCTTCTCCTCCCATCAGGGGGCAAAACCAACTTGCTCCAGTGGAAAAATTAAGAGCTAACTGAGCTCTTACTAATATTTGAAATAACTAAGCTATTTTGAAAACTGACTTCCAGCGGCTATGAAGAATGAAAACAGCTCTGTGTTTTCTCTGGTAACACGCTGTCTGGATAAGACAAGGCACGGAATGTCTGCATCCTGAGATGATTTGTGTTCTGCAGGACAGTGAGACGCTGGGCAGCAAAGCCAGCGTCTCTGCAGTCACCCACAGCCTGAGAGGTCCTGCCAGTCTTTGGCTCCCTCTCTTTAACTCCTGCCAGGACTTAAAGAATGTGATGAGTTTGTCTCAGAGCACTGTCAGAGAAGAACATTCCCACAAGATGAGCTACCACAACAGGCACAGATGGCAAGCGGGAAGGCGTTAATATCAGGCCTACACGGAGGTGAAAGGTTTGGAATTAGCATGCTGGACACGGTTCCACTGAGCAGCCTGTGGGAAAAGCACGGAAGGAAGAAGAGGAAGATGCCAGGCCTGGTGAGGCAAATCTGGGTAACTCATCCAGACAAAAATTCTCACCATGGCAAACTATGGGAAAGGAAGCAACTGCTTGCACACATTCCAACCCAAGCTGTGGGAACAGATCATATGCCTCATGGACACCTTAGACTTGGTCTGTATAAAACTGGTACCTCCAGAAGAACACTCAGGGATCCCCTCCACGGAGCAGACCAGAGGAAGAGGGGCCAGCAGGACACCACAGGAACCTGTGTGGTGGTGACTATCTACTTAATCTGTCTAATCTGTCTTTCTCTCTCTTTCTCTCCCCGCCCCCTCCCCCAAACTTACATTTACTGTTAAATAAAATCCATACTATTGGCTTCAGCAAGTGGTCTCGTTTGCATCTTAATTCTGGCAGAGGCAACTTTTAATTATCAGACCCTTACACTGTTTCACAAGTGGGATCCTAAGAGCATAACAGCACCCCTGTCATGTATTGACTCTTCCCCAACCTCCACACACCTTGCCACCCCTGCACCCACCAGTGACTGTTGCCTCATCCATCCTCTAGTCCTGCTGTGGCCACTGGTGCCAGCACAGCTCCCTCCATCATTCCCAGCCAGGGGTGAGCAGAGACTTATTTTTCTGAACATGTTCACTGATCTCCTGCAGAGCCCTGTGGTAGTTTAGCAAAACCTTCATGGCTGGAGACAATTTTGGTTGGTTACCAGTTGACGGCACCAGGGCTGTTCACCCTCCCAGTCGAGTGACTGTCACTTCCCCACAAGTGTGAACCTGTCTTCACGCTTCCACAAGCAGATAGGGCAAGTTCCCTGCGTTGTGTCTGTTCAGTGGGGAATCCATCCTCCAGGGTGGAACTGTCACCGTCTTTCAAGGCTCAGATTTTAATAAAAAAAATCTTCACAAAGCATTTTAACTCTGAGCTGAATGACTGCTTTGAATAGAGCAATTAAGAAGATGAAAGGGGGCAGGGCAGCCCTGTGTATCGTGTTGTCATATGCTTCAGGGGAGTTCCTGGGGTGGGTGTGGTGAATCCACGAGCAAAAAGTATGTCCAAGAAGATCAACAGAGTTAAACCTGGGTGCTGCAGTCCTGGACCCAGCAAAGGGAGGCTATGGCTGAGGATCCCGGAGGAATTTGCTGGAACTTCATTTGGGAAGATTAGATTAGGATCATTAATTGCCTATGAAATCCTTGAACACATTGTATTTAAATTCAGATTAATTGCTCCGATCTGCAGCTAATTTCAGAGCTGCTGTCAGTGTGTTCTCACCGACACAGACATGAAGGAGGTTTCTGAATAAAATGTCTATGGCTGAGCTTTTGCCCCACAAATGAGTGAGCAATGCTCCCAGCATCACGTCATTGGCCTCTGCCCCCTTTCTGCAGTCTTTTTGGGTTGGATGTGCAGAGGAATAGCAGCCTAGCATTTCTGAGAATACTTCATGGCAGAGATAATTACATGGTGAAATGCAAACTAACAAGCTGCATCTACTTAGTATTAAGGATTAATGGTCTCAGCTTTAGTCTTTGCTTCCCTGCAGGGTGGCACATCTCATGAAAATCATGCTTCAATAAATACAAAAAGTGTGATGTGCAGCCTATGCAGAGTGTATGTATAGAAATAAGACTCTAACTCTTCTCACCCATCGTCTGAGGCTGGACCTAATGTTCTGCACCTTCACTCGCCCGAGGCAAACCAAGGATGCAGATTATAGAATCATGGAATCACAGCATGGTTTGGGTTGGAAGGGACCTTAAAGACCATCCAGTCCCACCCCCTGCCGTGGGCAAGGAGCACCTTCCACTAGACCAGGTTGGTCAAAACTTCATCCAGCCTGGTCTTGAACACTTCCAGGGGTGGGGCAGCCACAGCTTCTCTGGGAAATCTGTTCCAGTGCCTCATCACTCCCACAGTCAAGATTTTTCCCGATATCTAATCTAACCCTCCCCCCTGTCAGTTCAAAGCCATTCTTCCTTGTCCTTTCACTCCATCCCTTGTCCAAAGTCACCCTCCAGCTCTCTTGGAGCTCCTTTAGGCACTGGAAGGTGCTCTAAGGTCTCCTCAGAGCCTTCTCTTCTCCAGGTTAGACAACCCCAGCTCTCTCAGCCACCACCAGACTTGCCATCCCCTGTGACACAAACCCTGCTCTGCTCTCCCCTCTCCAGGATTATTTATCCCCATTTCCAAGCTGCCTTCACCAGCTCTTTCTCACTGTTCTTTGTACATACTTCATATGGTGACATGATGGGCACTGTGGGCCACACCACACACCCGATGCTTTCCTCTTGAGTCCTCTCCACATTTTATAGCCAAGACGTGGTGCTACACCCACCCTTGGCTGTGACCAGCTGTCTCTGGAGTTTCCCTCTGAACCAGAAAATACTGGATAGCCTGTCTGCTTGTTCTTTTGATCTCATTGGCATACATTTCCCAGCTGCCTGCAGCTGGTGGGCTCTTCTGGAGCACTCTGGAACTTGCTTGATAGGCGGCAGGAGGCAACAAGCTTGAATGGCAGACAGAGCCTGGCACTTGACTGGCCAGCCTGCTTCAGTCTAGCTCAGTTTGTCTTCACATCCTCGTTCTCAGTCTTCTCCAAAGGTACACAGCAGGGGTAATGTTACAGAAGGGAAAATGTGGTTTAGTAGAGCACGTGCAACACAGGTTATGAAAGCAGCTGCCATGTCCATGGAGTTTCTGGTGTACCCAGCTCTCTCATGTTGCTTCTGGTAGGCAATGTGTGTGTAGAGGCTGCTTCGGGTTATCACCTCCCACAGCCAGAGGAGAGAGATCCCATCCCTCACTCAGTTTGAAGAGATTTCACACTTCAAAGTGACCCTCCGTCTCTGTTCGGGGTGGCTTGTGTTGGACACTCACCAGAGACAGCAAATCCATCAGCACTCCCACACACCTGTGTGCTGGAAAAAACCCTTCAGAATGTGAGCTAGAACCAGAAATGAAACCAAACCCTTCAGGTAGGGTTTTTCTGGCTGGCTTTTTTTTGGGAAGCTACTTGAAAACACTGTTCTTTCTTATCTCTCCTTAGTAGCCACTGCATGGTGTGTTTATTTCCATGAGTGTGGACCTGAAGTGCCCCCGTGGAAGGTTGTACATGCATCCAGCTGGCAGATCTTCCCTCCACCAGATCTGTGGGAAATGGTACCTGTTCTCAGACCTACTGACACATCCGGCTTAATCATCTGAGACCAGTTTTAGCAGAAGAGAACCCCACATGGGATAAAGGAAAATTACGTTTCTGTATGCGGAGAGAGATGGGTTGCCTGGGTCATATAGGCATGAAACACCAGATCTGCCTGAGATGCCAGATTTTGGATTCCCTAAATGAGTACCTAAAGCACAAATGGATCCCTCCTCTCCTGGAGCACAAACCATCCTGTCAGGCTGGCTCCCCAGCTAGGATATCTGTATTCCGGAAATACACTGAAGGTTCCTTATTATGTCGTTTCTGTGGCTGGTTGTGTGAGTAAATCTTGTAGTCGGGCGAAGCGTGAATAGTTTGGCACATATAATTTACTCAATGTATTCAGATGCGGTGCCCTGAATACTAAACACCATTCTCCCATTAGTGAAAAAGACCTATTTTAAATGTTGGGGGTTTTTTCCTCCTTCTTGGCAGTCAGTAGGGGTTATATGTAAATCCTGCACTTGTGTGTATGCTTCAAATAAATAGCTCTGGGCTGGTTTTGTTGGTTTCTTTTTTCAGAAAAAGAAATTATCCAGACTTGCAGTGAGACAACTGTCCTGTCGAGTCAGACTCCAAGGGGAAATATGGGAGGAAGAAAAAGGCAGGTCTGGACTGAAATGGAAGGGTAGTCTCTCAAAGAAGGCTTGAGGAAGCACGCCCTGTCCTCCCAGTCCTTGGAGGCAGGACATTCAAGCTTTTCCCAGCCCCTCGAAGGCAGTGCCCAATCTCTATCACCCATGCCTAACGCTGTTGGCCATCATCAGTGACTTCAGAAAGGTTCTGCTCCCATGGCCACATCTGGCAACACTTCTGCTCCCTGTCCCTGGGGAACAGCTGGAAACATGTCTGGGCATCCACACTGAGAAATGGAGGGTGTTTAGTATACATAAAGCTTCCCTTCTATTTTCTTTTTTATTTATTATTTATTAGTTTATTTATTTATTTATTTTCCCTGCCTTTTCTTCTTTTTTAAGTTAGAGAGCCCTGTAACAGTGAGCAGCAATTATGGCGCAGCCTGTCAGCTGTAGTGCTGGCAGGTGGGTATCTGCGGGTTGTGTCTTGGGTTTGCTGATAGGGACCTTACACAAATAGTATCTCCTGCCTTCATCAGTCCCTCTGAACCAGCCTGTCAGCTCAGGAGACAGGGAACAAGGCTCAAGCTTGATTGCAAGCCTCCAGCTTCCTGCTGGGGAGCTGAGAGGACAGGAATCAAACCCTGGGGCTGGTTTCTAATTGGTAAGACAAGGAGACGTTTTAAATGAGATAGCTGCAATTAGGATGAGAGGCACTACAGAGATCAAGAGAAATGGTTCTTCATAAGAACAAGCTGTTGCTTCTCTCGAGGGGAGCAGGCAAGGGAAAGGTAGCCTGCCTGAAATGGGTTAGCTGCAGCAATTAGGCAGAAAACTCAGTATACTGAAAGAAATCTCTTCCTTCAAGCTTGCAACTGATTTCAAAGGAATCAGGGCTCACTGAAAAAATAAATTAATGGTATTAATCTGACAGCTTGCTTAGCTTGGTTGTTTTTCTGTTCCCTTCATGTTGGGAACATTATTTTTAACTACTTCTGTAATTTTCAAGCATGCATTGGAGGAGCACAGGGCTGCTGCAATGTTTGAGAAGAATGAGGCAATATTTATGAATCCAGCAGGGGAAGATAATGGTCTGCCAGGCCACTGGTCACCATGGGGCAGTGGAGATGCTGGCAGTGTCCCCCATGTCCTGTGGATGGTGACCACCACTGGCTGATTCCTTCACCCACACTTTTCCTCTCAAAAGTCATCAACCAATTTGGAAGCCAGAAGGGATGAAAAGTGCTGTATGCCCCTAGAAACAGGGTTAGGAGGACAACTGCAAACTATTTAGCAGTGGCAGATGACAACTGAGATCAGAGCTAACACCAAAATGCCTGGTAAACACACCTCCCGAAAGCAGTGACAGAAGGTACCCTCCAGTACCACGATGCTCTTACCACAAATCTCACTTCACCTTCTTTATTTTCTTCAGTGGAAATTTTAGTCTTCCATATTTAACACAGCCTCTAGGTTTCTGATATCTGTAATTTTCTGGTGGCACTTCAGTTGTAACACACTTTAGATGTGACCTGTTCATCCACAGGAAGCTGGAGATGAAATTTCAAGTATTTGAAGAACTCTGCTTGAGCATATGCTGAACCCAGAGCAGCTGACTTTTCCCTAAAAGTTACTAACAAGCAGCACTAATTATCTTATTTTTCTGAAATTCTACGAGTGATGTCAGCGCTTAAAAAAAACACCAAGACAGTCTTGAGGATAAGGTTTTGCTGGAAATGTTGAGCAGAGCTCAGAGCTGTAGATGATAAGGTCATGGCAAAAGGGAGCACGGAAGCCGAATTTCTTCCGACAGCCCTCCCGGTGCACTAATGCTGAGTATCAGAGAGAAGCAGAGGTTTCTATACCTAATAATAAATTGAAACAAGAGCATCTTGCAGTGTGCTTAGTAGCATAGAGCAGCAGCAGCTGTGGCACTTCCCTTGGTCTCCCCAAGGCTCCAAGTGGGAGGATTCAGGCCACTGCCTTTTGTATATTGTTTAAATTGAAGCACTCAAAACAAGCAGCCAACAAATGTTTTGACATGAAAAACTTGCCTTTAGGGCTTCTGCTTTTTCTCATGCAATTTTTTCTTTTTTTTTTTTCCATCCTTCCTACTTGTGCCTTGTTCTCCAGCCCCCTTATTAGCACAGCAGACAAGGAGCCAGAGAGCAGTCTTGATTCTCCTCTATTTCAGATCAAAGGGAAGAGAAAAACAGGGCAGGACCAGCATTGCCCTGGCAGAGCACAAGGGGTCCTTAAAGAAAAAAAGGAAAAGGCCAGGATCAAGCACTTCTTTATGTCACAGGAGTGCAGCAGACAAAAATGGGTTCACAATGACCCAACTGCGTCGAGCAAAGACCTTTGTCCCCATGCTGCCCTGGCCCTTTGCTGCATCTAGCAGCTGACCTGGGGGCTTCATGAGGTTACCACTGGCAGGTGAGGGGCCACAAAACCCCAAAAACCTACTGGCGTCCTTGCTGCTGCATTCCCAGGGTCTCTGTGCTCTCCTCAGGGCAAGAACCCACACAAGTAGGCAGCCCCTGGGGCCACACAAGGAAAAACGAGGCAGGGTTGCTGTCAAAGTGACACAGGGATGGATTTTCCTGGTTTTAGATAAAAATTTGGTTTAAGAGAAATACACATTTGAAGAAATTCTTCCCTGTGAGGACGCTGAGGCACTGGCACAGGTTTTCAGAGGAGCTGTGCACACCCCGTCTCTGGAAATGCTGAAGGTCAGGTCGGACAGGGCTTTGACCAGCCTGGTCTAGTGGAAGATGTCCCTGCCAGTGGCAGGCAGAGTGCAATGTTGGATGGTCTTTAAGGCCCCTTCCAACCCAAACCATTCTATGATTCTATGACTTGGTGTTTCAATGCTTCTTTAATTCTGCGGTTTTATGATTTTGGAGGGAGAATTCTAAGGTCACATTTTAACCAGCATGATCACAGGCAGAGATGGGACTTGACCCATCTACATTATTTTTATCTCTACCTCCAATAAAGCTTGAAGAGGATTCTGAAGGAAATCCTAGAAATTAGGCTCCAGTAGATGAAATGTTCGCTGTTCAGTTGGGATTTTTCCCCCAAAGTTGGATATATTGCTGCTGTTTAGTGGGCATCTGTTGACTTTTGCTGAGTATCAGCAAAGTGCTCAGTAGATCCTGGGATTTCAAAGCTCTGCAGAGTGGTGATTGTTGCTCGTCAGTAAATAGCCACCTTCTCCTCCCTTCAATGGGCAAAAACAACTTGCTCCAGTGGAAAAACTGAGAGCTAACTGAGCTATTTCAATGCTTTGAAACAGGCTTCCAATGGATATGAGGAATGAAAGTGACTCTGGATTTTTTACGTTAACTCAGAGTCTGGATAAAGCACTGGCTTGTCCCCTGGGATGCTGAGATTTTGTCTGGCTGGCTGCATGGTCCCTGCAGAGTCACGGCATCTCCCTTTTCCTCCAGTTTCCCTCTGAATAAAAGAGAAACAACAATTCTGTTCCGTGTAAAGAGTAAGTTGATGAATCATGCTGTCTTAGTGCTTTATCTCTTAACTTGCCATTCTCCCAAAAGAAATTATGGAACACTGTCAGAGTACATATTAAAAAAACATTGGGATTTCTCCTTATGATATTCTTAGCATTTGTAAAACTAGAACAGATGTTATTGTTTTATTCAGCTGAAACAGATCTATGAATTTTGGCTTTCTTTCCAAACTAAGAGCTGGCATGCTAGAAATTCCGTGGAACCTGAAAAAACACCAAGATTCTTACCCAACACCTCTTAAATTTCATCAGCTTGAGGAGGGAAGGGAAGGCAAAGCAAGGCAAGGCAAGGCAAGGCAAGAGAAGAAGTAGAACATGGATGGAGGAGCAGACACACAAGTGCCCCAAAATCCAGAAGGATGCCAGGATGCCAGAGAGGCCAGAGAATCACATCAGAGAACATCTCCAACCTACTAAAGCTCACAGAAGTCACTAGAAAACTATTAGGTGGCTGACTCCATGTTCAACATATTTTTTTCTCCATTTCCCTCTACACTCCCCCCACCCCCTTTTTTTTTTTTTTTAGCTCAGAGAAAAATACCACAGAAACCTCCACTCAGGAAATAGGGTTAGAATTCTCTCTCTCACACTGGCATTTTGTTCTGAAATTTTCTTCAAGAACTGTTTATTCTGAGAAGTGCAATTTTAAAATTAATGCCACGGTCACTTTGAATTCCTCAGCCCCATTTAACCACCTCTCTTATCTCTGAAATCAGTTGGGTAGGTGATACATGACACTGTGATAGTGCAAACAAACATCTGCTCCTGTGGGTGTGGGCTTGCTCACTCCAACATGCTCTTGAATATAATTGGGAATTTCCAGGCATATATTGCTCACGCTCTTTCCAAAATAACTTGTATAAGTATAAAGTGTATGAATTAATCATCCTTTTAATCCAGCAAAAGCTGCGCTATATCTGCTAAATCACAAGACATTTATTTCTGTTCTGGGTATTCAGGATGGAATATTTTTGGTTTGGTTGTTGAGTTTGGGTTTTTTTTTTCACAAGTGCTAAGAGGAATTTCCAGCTAAAAGAAGTAAAGCAGTTGATTTTTGCAACAGAAAAGAGATTTAGCAGCATGGATGTCAATCCTACTGTCCAGAGGGAGAGGCTGGACCGAGGCTGTTTGGTTGGGTTTGTCCAGAGCTTCACACCACACTGAAGTGCATTTGCAGTGTGACAGCGCAAGTGTCCCTGTAGCTCAGAGTCTGGGTACACACACCAGACAGGCAGCAACATTTCTGTGCCCAGCTGCCTCCTTGGTGTGGCTGAGGATGAGCACTGTGGCCACTCACATACCAGCCCAGGTGTTGAGATGCCACTGACCATTCTGGTCACGCTGTTGCCCATGCTCGACCGTGCAGCTGGCTGTGCTGGTATCAGTTTTGGGAGATCATTTAAGGCATGTCCACAGCTCAGAGCGCAGTGCAGAGAGCAGTGGGCGCAGATGAGCCATGCAGGTCTGTGTGGCACAGACAGTGCTGTCAGTATGTCCTGGTCCATGGCCATGAGCAGGTGGTGCACACCTTCCCAACAGGGTTTCTGAGCATGGGGGGAACGTTCCCTTTGGGTTCCTGCTATGGAACTGTGCCCAGGCAGCAGCTAAATTGTCAGAGGCAAGTCAGTGGTGCCATCTGCACAATGCATAAATGTGAGAGGAACACAAAGTCGCCCGCTGGGTCCAAATATTGATGGCATCAGCCTGGCTGCTTTTGCCCCACTCGCTGCACTGCCAGCTCACGGCACTGCCCTGCGGCAAGTCCTGCAGCTTCCAGCTGACCAGCACCTCTGGCCTGCAGATCAGCCTTGAGATGGCTCTGGCAGTGCAGCAAGGCAGCCCAGGTGCCTACCTGAGCATTGAGGAGGCATCAGCCAGCCCTGCCAGCCGCACCAGTGGCCACAGAGCTGCTGCCTTTCAGACTCACAGCAAAGCCCACCCAGCAGGACAATTTCCAAATTAGAGCTGCAGACCCACTTTCCTGTTACCCTGGTGGAGCGAAAGAAAACGAGGCCTGGAGACCAGTTTTGGACACAGGAACAGAGAATCTGCACATCCCAGAGACTGATGACACAGTTCAAGAAGAGCTTGGCACAACCAGAAATCAGGATACATTTCCCTCACACTTGGCAGGGGTAGCATCCAGAGTCTGCAGGCTCATGTCATTTTTCCAATGGCTCTGTCAATGCCTGTTTCCTCAGGCAAGGATCAAGATGCAGGAAGATGTTTCCAACAGATGACTCATGAAGTATGAAGGTGATTGCAGTACTGAATACATAGTCAAGGTGAGTTTCACAACGAGCAATACTGTCATCCCATGAGCCAGTACCACACAGTGTGCCAAAACAACAATCTTAGTCCAGACCCCATGGAAAATAAACATCTGGAAGCAATAGAGCAAGAGGAAATGGCCTCAGACTGTGCCAGGAAGGGTTTAGTTTGGAATTGGGGGAAATTTCTTCACCAAATGGGTTGTCAAGTGTTGGAACAGGCTTCCCAGGACAGTGGTGGGGTCACCATTCCTGAAGTGGTTTAAAGATGTGTAGATGTGGGACTAAGGGAAATGGTTCTGTAGTGGGCTTGGCACTGCTGGGTCAGAGTTGAAGTTGATGATCTTAGAGGGCTTTTCCAATCCAAATGATTCTATGACCGCAAAGGAGACATGGCTAAAGTTACTGGAACTGTAACATACATCTCATGTGCTGGGCTGAACAGGACATTTCTGCCAGACTCACAAGGATGAGATACAGAGGAAGAACTCCACTCACTTGCATGACTCTTCCTGGCATTTACAACACAGGAGATTGACTGTTCACCAATTGCATTCTATTAACAATATCAAATAAAATAAAATCAATTTAAAAAATCAAATAAAATTTTATTTACTTTACATGGAGAGCAAGCTTTCAAGTGGTTCTTGCAACTGAAAAGAAAGCATTTTCTACAATATAGAATTTCAGCAAAAGTTATTGTAATTTGGCTGGAGGAGAAAGAGCCATACAGATATTGGCAGAGTAGCTGAAGGAATCTCTAATTAAAATTTATCCCATTTCACTAGTTAGTTAGAAAAAGTCATTTAATAATGAAGGCTGTCTTAGCATTTTATCAAAATGGTATCTTTAAGCCAAACAGCACAACATCTTATTTCATATATTCTAGAATATGGTGAAATATAAAAATACTATTCACAAAGTCAAGTCAGATTTTTATGGGAGATAACCATTAAAAGAGAAGCAGTTACAAGAAAGTGAAATGTCTACAGCAATTCAAAGATGAGCTGGTATGGCTTGCCTTCTATATTGATTTTGCTTTCTGCTTAGCAACGGGATCTCATGTGGGTTATATAAAAATACAGAAACATCCAGCAATATGATTCAGGATAACCTTTTCCAGAAATATTACTTGTATTAATCTTGAATGGAGCTGTTTTACCTTGGAAGATCTGAACAATAAAATACAAACCTGAAGTATTTGATCTGTGGGGAGCTAACTGGAAGTGCTTGCTTGCATCTAAAATTGGCTTTGATTTTAATGTGATTAAATATATCTTTATGTGATGTCTGTTCCAGCATATGAGAGGCAACTGAAGACAAAGGAGTTGGGTTGAAGGAAAGCTTAGAAAAGCACTGTCCATAATGGCTTATTTCAGAGAATAGGGCCTGTTAAATATTATGCAAAATTCCGAGAAACCCCAAGTATTTCTATTTATGTAGTTCCTTTCAACTCCCCAGCAATGTTATGGCAGGATACCTTTTGTTGTACACCCAGTCTGGTGGCTTTTACAGGACTACTGAAACATTTGTGAGGGATGACTGAAGTTCCAAATGCACATGCTTTGATTTTGCTAACCTTTTACATCTCTTTTCTGATGATACTCAAGTGACCGTATTCCCCAGAAAGGACATTTTTGCTTGTGGCTAGACACCATCATCTTGGAAGATGCTTAATGTTTTCAGCTGTCACTGGAATTAACTTTAGCTTGTTGGGAGCTGAATTTTCTTTGCTTACGTGGTCAGCTTTGTTTGTCCTGAGAGGTCTTCCCCAATCTTGTGGCTCTGTGCTCTGCCTGAATTGTCTTTTTTAGAGGAAAGGATGGCAGATTGCTCTTCCCTGGATCCAAGAGTGGTAGCTGAGGAAATCCCAACATGTCTTTTCTGTGCAGGATGAATACATTTCTGTGGTTGCTTGGCATAAGAAAGGTGATTTGGGAAATGCTTTTTAAGACATACCTGCTTCTCCTTCTTTTTCTTTTGTGGATTCCCTCAAATACAGAATGAGAATAAAACATCCAGTGCCACATGAAGGTGCTGCTTTTGTAGATGACAAAGGAAATATTTCTTCAGATAGCTGGTAGACACTGTATGGAAGGTAACACAAAAAAACCCCAAAGAGCTGGGCTCAGGTTACACAGTAAATTCAGCAATCCCAATACATGTGCCTAGGGATAGTTTTCATGCCCACTTAAAGCATGCAGCAGCTTGTTTTGTACCCTGCCAGTCCTGCTCACTGCTTCTTGGATAGCTCCTGGTTCTGCACTGCTGTGGGGGATATCAGCTCTCTCATGTGCCAGCACGCGATGCTGAGACAGTACAGCTGGGGAAGGGGTCTTGTGTCTCTTCTTGGCTCCCCTGCCTTTCATTGCAAATGTTATAAATCCTAAATCTCACCAGATACGTTACCTCTGTGATAATTTATAGATGTTGATGACACATTGTAGTGGGCTGACCCCAGCCAGCCCCCAAGCATCCCCCGTGCCTTTCACTCATTCCCTTTTGCTGGGGGACGGGGAGGAAAAATTTCAAAGGGAGGCAAAGAGACTCATGGGTTGAGATAATGGAGTTTATTAAGCAACACAAAAGCTGCCCACGTAAGCAAAGCAAAATAAAGGATTCATTCACTACATCCCACTGGCAGGCAGATGTCCAGCTGCTTCCTGAGAAGCAGAGACTCAGCTTGGTTAATGGCCACTTGCAAAGACAAATGCCATAATCACTAACATCCCATCCTCCTCCTCCTTTCCCTGAGCTTTTATTGCTGAGCCTGACATCATATGGTATGGGATACCCCCACGGCCAGCTTGAATATCTCCATGTTCCCTCCTAACTGCCATACAACCCCCAGACTCCTGGCTTTGGAACAGGGTGGAGGAAAGAGAAAGAAAACCTCAACGTGGTTTGAGCACCACAGTTCACAGCAATGCATCATACAGGGTGCTATGAGGAAAGTGACCTCCATCCCAGCCAGACTGGCATCAAAATGGACTGTGGTGGGTTGGCCACGGTTGGCAGACAGACAGACACACACCCTGCTGCTCTCTCACTCCCCTTCCTCAATGCAGCAGAGAAGAAATGAGATGGAAAAGCTCATGGATCAGTATAAAGACAGGGGTTTCACAAACCCATTACCATCATGGTGAAAATGGACATGGCTTGGTGAAAATTAATTTATCAGTGCCAAGTAGAAATGAAGAATGGTTAGAAACAAAGACAGAAGCTAAAAAAGCCTTCCCCCTTCACCCTTCATTTCTGACTCTACCTCCTCCCACCCAAGCAACATGAGGCCATGAGGAAGGGAGACTGCCATCAGTTCAGAACATCACCTCTAACACTCCCTTCTCCTCACGCTTCCTTCCTGCTCCAGTACAGGCCCCTTCCCTGGGCTGCAGTCCCTCAGATAAACCTGTGCCAGCGTGGGTCCTCTCCATGAGCCACAGTTCCCAGCTGAGAGTGAGCTCCTGCACAGGCACCTCTCCCCACACTGCAATATTCCTCACACCAAAATGAAAGTAATGCCATCGCAGCACCAACAAAAGTGGCCAATTTACAAACATGATAAAACTCCAGTGCCCGGCCCCTCACAACATTGTAACAATAAAATATTCCCCACAATTATCCCGCTCTTCTGGGTGTTTCCAGTCCAAGTTTTTTTCCATTGCCTTTCCCAATTGATTGTCTTTATCTCAAATTCCTGACCAGATCCTTCCTGTTCCTAACTGGAAGGAAAAAGCAAATCCAGGTGCCATCCTCTTGTTCTACCTGCTGACCAGTGGGAGGACATGAGAAGGTGAGATGGTGAAACCACCTCTAAGCTTAAAGGTCACAGACAAAAATTGAAGGGAAGACAGCAGCTTCTTCTTCTGTACTTATTGATGGCATGGGTCCCTGTCTCAACCATGACCCTCTAGTGGTGCTGAATGCTGGGACAGACACAGCCAAGTCCCAGCAGAGTGGTGAGGAGATCTCTAAGAACACCTCTTCATCTTAGAAGTCTCCCTGAGGTCAGCAGGGCCAGAGCAGCTCCATTTGCTGTGGCACAGGACACTTAATCACGGGATCATATATTTCAGCCCATGACGTGCAAAGCACGTTTTCCTTCTTCTCTTTGCTTCTCACCATCCTACCCTTATTTTCAAGCAGTGATAAATTATTGTCAATTAAATTGAATTAGTTAAAAGAAATTAATTTTCCCCAAGTTGTCTCTGTCTAGCCTGTGACAGTAATTGGTAAGTAGTGGTCTCCCTGTCCTTATCTCAACCCATGAGAGGCCACTGTTTATTTCTTTCCCACCACCCTTTTGAGGAGAATGTGGGAGAGAGCAACAGGGTGGAGACCTGGCAGCCAGTCCTGGCCAGCCCACCACACATATGAAGGTATTTAATTACTTTGTACCCTTAGCACTTAATACTCTTTTTATTTAGGGTGACATCTTGGGGGTTTTTGTTATTTTGGGCTTATATTTCCTGCAGTGCAGAAGGTTTTTGAAAACCCCACTAGAAAATCATCTGGGGAAAAGAATTCAGCAAGAGAACAGATGCAGAGCCCAGCACAGCAAGATCCAGGCATCTTTAATGGCATGAGTGTGTACATGATAAAAGAGAAACATACTTGACATTCCTTTCTGGGTTCAGGAAAAGTCTCTAATGAGGAGACAGTGGAGTCCCAGGGAACCTGGAGGTCCTGGATGTACCTTCTATGGGACAGTGTTAGATGGAGGGGTGCATGACTATGCTGATCCACTGTGGAAAACCTCTGAATTTGCTGCTCCATCATTAAAGCATTTTCTAAAATGCATACCCTACCCTTGAAAATTGTGTTTATTTGGCTCCCACAGCACTGGTAAAAATGCTTCCAACCACATGCATGACACACAAACAGAAGGGCTGGTTTTGTGTATTTATCAGCTTTGGACAGGGCTGAGTGGCTTGCTTTGAAGTGCCATTGCTTTATCATAGCTGAACCTGGACTCTAAGAATATTTAAAGAAATCTTTTCCAGCTGTCAGTGGTTCTTCAGTAGCCCAAACTCTTATACCTTTGAAGCTAGATTGTAATAATTTGATATAAAGCAGCACTTGAGTTATTAGATAAAAGTACACAGGCAGCCCTTGGAAGCATCCAAAAGTGTGTAAAAACATCAAAAAGCACCCAAAAGCACGATGCATGGCCCAGTGTAACCCAGCAGGGCAGGTTGTGTAGCACAGATGCTTGAGATATTGCCCCAAGGAGCAGCAAAACCCAGGCACAAGCCTGGCTTATCCGCAGCCTGATGCTGTATTGGCCAAACCAACATGGGGATGTTTTAATTACAGTTTAAGGATGGTTAGACTTATTCCTCATTGGCATAAGCCAAAGTTAGGTGCTTTAAGCAGTGAAACATTGAGGAGAGGAATTTTGTGCTGTTTGAAGACATCAGACCAACTTTAAGCAAGTTTAGGCTCATGGCTGATTGTTGGGCTTGGCAGTGCTGGGTTGGACTTGGTCATCTTGAGGGTCTTTTCCAACCTTAGTCATTCTGTTCTGTTCTGTGATATTTTCCCTTTTCTGTGCACATTATAGACCCAGTGCTGGCTTTCACAGGGAGTTTAGTTTCTCCCAGTTTTCTTCAGCAAGACTACCCTTTCCTCAAAAAGAAAGCTTTCCTGGAATTTGAACCTAAAATCAAAATTTATTGTCATTTTTTGTTAGTCACTTTTTAGTTCAAAAAGAAAAGAGAGAGAAAGATGAGACATTTTTTAAATACAGCTTTTTATATAGCTCTGAGTGGGGTTCAATCTGTTTTTCCATGTATTTTTTTCTCTTCTCTCATATATTCATGCTCTTTGTTCTTTCCGGTCTTTTCTCTGTTTCATCCTACTTGAAATGGAACATGAAGAGGAAGAACACTGCATAAGAGCCATTTAAAATAATTAATCAATGTACTTACTCTTCTAAAAATACTCACACAAAACCACCCCCTTTAAAATAAATGTGTAACTAAAACAGTAATTTTGAATTCTCAGAAATGTTTTCATCAAGGCTAAATATTAATTATGCTGTTATTAAAATAAATCAACAACAAATTCATGAATTTATTCATCCTCCTATAGGGATTTACTGAAGAGCTTGCAAGTGAGGACAATAAAATCATCGCAGTGAGTAAAATATTATTAAAAGTGTAACACAAGTGTGAAGAATTTTTAAATGTCAGGTTTGTAGATAAAGGCATAAAATGCTCCCTTAGAATATTTCCTTTCTTTGATTACCTATCAGGATTACAAAAAAACCCAGACTGTGAACTCCAATAGTGCCTCTTTCTATTGCCACCAGTAAAATACTTGAGTTGGACCTCATCCTTACCAAATAGAGATATTATTGCTGTTTCTCTGGGGTTCTTACCTCTCCTACAGTCCCACCTATGCATTTTCCCAGGGCTTTTTGCTCAGATTGGCTTCAGCTGTAGAGCAAACAGAATTATCCAGGTGGCCACAAATAGGTGGTTGTTCCCCAACTGCTTCCTGCTGGCCCCTGGAGCTGCCTGGTATCATTAGGGCCCCTGTTTAACCACGTGTATGGCTGGGAGGGCATGTTTGTGTTTCATTTGTACAGACATGATTAGCTCCTTCTCAGGGTTCATCTGCTGTAAAACTGGAAATGTGTTATGCGCTATTACCCAAGCAAATGTAATGCCCCCAGAATAAATATGTCCCGTGAGCTCGCAGCTGTAATTGATGGAAAAACAGGTGTTCCCCCAATCGTCTGTGATTGCCTGCACATATGGCCTCTTTTATGCCGTCCTCCAACTGCTTTGTAATGTTGGCTCCTGCAGAAAAAGAAACAGTGTTACTGTAGAAGAGTGGGTTTCAAGAATGTTCTTCGGTCCACAGCCAAATTAAATACCAGCACAGCCCTTTTTAGTATTTAACTAATTAAACTACAGCAGCCACCACAAGCACTTCAGGCATCAAACTGCATTTCCAGCTACTCTCGTTTTAAAATGTGGTGCCCTGACTTAGCAAATTGAAGCTGCATATAACACAAATTCCCATTTGAATGGTGTTAGCATCCTCAAACTGGACATTCCAGATAGAATCAGTGAAATAATATCAGCTCCTGGTTGGTTTTATACTTTACAGGCTGAAGTTTTATGCTGGAAAAAACAGTTAGGTCCCAACAGCTATGTAAGACCTACTGGCCTTCACTGTTACTAACAGGAAGATTTTGGAAGGAGTTGCAGGCAGAAATATCAGTGGTCACTTTATATAACAGGTTTTCTACAAGATTTTGTTCTCCTGGGTGAATGCACTTGGGGAGAAATAAAAGAAGAAAGGTGGCAGAATAGCTGGAGGGCCACCCTTAAGAGGTGAAGGCTGGTGATACTCAGCAGCCAAAATACTTAGTCTAGGACTGAGGTGAAGGTTGATCCCCGGGCATTGATCTGTTCCCCCAGCATGTGTCTCTGTCTCTGCATCACTCTTCCTGTCACAGCAAGGCTTGCAGTGGAGAGGACAAGTCTCTGCTTTGGCTGTCTGTGGTGGTGGAAGATTCCCAGAGTCAAGACCTGATTTTATCTCTCTCTGTCAATCAGGCAGTGTGTGAAGGGACTCAGTGGCATGTTCAGGATGTGTTCCTCCTGCTCCCTAAACATGCCTCTTTCAGCCTCCCACAGAGAGAGCTTATTGTTTGCCCATCAAGAACTGCCAATATTTCAGTTTACGTATTGAAAGGAAGCCCTGTGGGTAGAGAAAAGAAGCTTGGCTTGATCTTACAAAAATCAAATGAGCTGATCAAGATATGACATCATAGATAAATTTTCTCTCTGGCTTTTGCATTGTCACTGATCCAAAAAGAAAATGTCATTACATAATATCTTTCTTCATCCAAAATATACTTGCAACATAACAAGATGATAAAACAGTGGCATCCTCCTGAACCATTTTGAGTTTTCTGCAGATAAACATGGTGCTTTTACCTGCCTTTGGCTTTCCTTATGCCCTGCTCCTGTTTGTCTCTGCTCTTTCCTTAACTGCCTGAGCAAGAAGACAGTTGCTCCTCTTCTACAAAGTGCACAAAGAAGAAGAAATGCATCTTTCTCACTTTATCCCTTCCTGGGGTGCTCTCATTTCAGTGACAGCTTTCTCAATTCACAGCTTGCAGAGTTTCATGGTTTCATGCCTGTGCTTCCCACCCTGTAATAGATAAATTTCACAGGGCTGTGGCCACTATTCAGAGGTGTTGAAGCTCCTGAACTCCCCCAGCTTTCCCCACTGCACAGTTCTGACTGATGGGATGGGTCTGTTTTCACTGTGGACATGGTGAAGCCTCAGGGTACCAGCTGCAGAGTGATCCCCATGCCAGGAACAGGTGTCTGGAGAGATGCCACAGCAGCCAACAGAGAGCTGGGCTCAAGATTACGGACTTGAACTTTGAGTAAGGATTATTAGGTTTAAATGTGTTATGTCTACTAACAAGCAAGGAAATAGGGTGTTGTGTGTTTTCAAAAGCAGCCTGTCTCCCTTTTTCATGGACAAGTCTTTGAAGGATCAGAAATGTGGGTACAAAAGCTCAGCTACAACCTCGAACCTTTGCATGCCTTTTGACAACAAGGAAGAAAAATCCACTCAGTTAAACTCCTGGCCCTTGTGATTTAGGATTTCCTCCTCAGTATTACATGCTGCATTGATGGATATCAGTGTGCAAAGGAACATTTTGCACTAGGTCTACAAGGGGTTATTTCTGCTTGGGAAATGCAGTGATTCCCACTGAGCTACCACACACTGAAAAAAACTTCTGCACCAGGTCGTTACTGGGATGTAGATCCTCTCAAAGCAGCTCTACCTAGAATATCATGTTAAACTGAAGTTATAAAGAAGACATAATATCTTCATAACCAGCCTTGTGCTTGTTTCTGGTTTTACATTTAGGCAGAATACCACTGGGTGCAGTAGGGACTAAATAAATATTTCACTGATAAACAACAAACCTAAATTGTTTATGAAGCATAAAACAATTATCTTTGACTCCACCTGATGCTGCTGAGCAAGCTGTTCCTATTTATTGTGCTATTATTAGACAAGAATGTAGTGCATTGGACAGCATCTTTCCTAAATGGATGACATAACCAAGTACATGTAGCACGGACTCATTCTCTAGCACAATTCAGAACTCTGTACACAGCCCATCATCCTGCACAGAAGGATTTCTTAAAAACCAAACACATGGGAATGTATGAATCATTTATAAAAGAGTACCTAGACTTTCAAAACACTGTGGTGGATGTAGATGTTCTGACCACTGCTTAAAGACTTGAGGATATAAATTGTCATTATGCATACATACATACATATACTGATTTCATTTCTGTAAGGAGACAATATTTCTGTACAGTTCCTGAATAAATAATGTAATAAAAAAGCCATGTCAACTTGCAGTGTCAGTGATGAGAAATGATACGCAAAAAGCACTTTGTGTTTTGAGTAGAACAGTGGTGGTAACATACGCACAGGAAAAATCTGCATGGAATCAGAAATTTCTTAGTGAGATGGCCACATATAAATAAAGCCTCAGAAACAATGCTAAAAATGGAACAGAGGGATCTCTAAGGCATCTGTCCAGGAAAGTGAAGAAAATACGTTTTTGGCAGTGAACATTGAGAAAATCATGCAGAGAGTAAAATAAATTAAAATGAACTGGAACCACATGCCCTGGTGGCTGCCTTGGCTTTGATGAACCTTGAGCTGTTGTTGCACCATGTTGCAGAAAACAAGCCTGGGTGAAAAACAGGATGGTGCAGTAGTGTCATTTTATCAGTGTTCTATTCCATATCAATATTTATCGATATTCTCTTGGCATTTCTTGTGTACTTACTACACACTCACCCCTCCCCTCCCCTAGATCCATTCATATTCCTGTTGTTTGAGGCTCCTAGTCCTATGGCTGGCGCAGCAGTGGCAGTGGTTACAGTCCCCTGATCCCTGTGGGTCCATGGAGATGCTCAGAACTATATCCACTCTGGCATAATGATGTCTGGGGCTGAAACGTCAGACACTGAAACACTGGTCTTTTACAGTATTTTTCTCTCCTCTTTGTTTCATCTTTATATTTTGGTTATTTTCCCATTTTAGAATCCAATGGAGAGTAAGGCAGGCATATCTGTCACTCCATAATAAACAGAAGGAAGCACAGCATTGAGGCACAGATCTAAAACCAGCTTATAAAAATTTACAGTTTAAAAGTTGGAAGAACCAAGCAATGAGATAAAATACATTATAAAGTGAAGCTGCTAAAAGGTTCGGTTTCAGAGGCAAAGAGCATTTAGAAAACATTAGGAAACTTTTAGAAGCATTTTCTAAGACGTGAAAAGACAGTGAAAGGGTAGAGGGAATGTTAAATAAAACTGAAGGAGCTGGGGAAATGCAGATGCAAAGTGAAAATATGGAAGTAAGTGTTTAACAAATGGAAGTAATTGCTGAAAAAGTACAACGTGCAGAGGCAACTGGATGCGATTAAAAGAATAAAAATTGAAATTATTTTTAAATGAGAAATTGTACAAAATGAATGACTTTATTTGAGGAAAAATATATTTGCTCGCCATCATCAGGGTGGGCAGCGGTGCCCATTAATACAGCACATCTGTGGTGTGTCCGGATTGTCGGGGGACAATGCACACTTAATCGGGCTGTGCCGCCCGCAAGCTCCCGGGTTAGAAGCCCAATAGAACAAAAACCGCTGAGTTCGCCCCGCTCTGCCCTCGCTCCGAGGCGAGAGGGAGCGCGGGCTGGGGCCAGAACACTCACCCGCGACGGGATGGGTGCGAGGGGCGGGCGGGGTCCGCGCTCCTGCCGCACCTCGGCTCGGGCTCGGTCTCACCGCTCACCCGCAGTAATGGAAACGATCGCACACCGGCACCGAGCCGGCCCCCCGCGCCCGGGGAGCCGACCCCCGACCCGCGGGGACCGGACCCCGCACTCCCTGTCCCGCCGAGCCGCCGCCACCCCCGCATCCCTCCCCCGTCCCCCGGGACCCGCCGGGCTTCGCCCCCGCGCCCCCGCCTCCATCCCGCTCGCTTCCGCGCCCCCCCCGGGAATCACCCCCCCCGGCTCGGGGGCCAGGTACACTTGACGTCAGGATGGCTGTCGTCGTTTTGACGTGTAAACACTCATTTCCATTCCGGCTCCGGAGGGTCTGTGAGCCTCGGGCAGCCGCGCCGGCAGGCAGGCAGGCAGGGCTCCGCTCCCCGCTATCGCGTAGCAACGCGGCGCCGCATCCCGCCCGCATCCCGCCCGCCCGCATCCCTCCCGCGTCCCGCGGCCATGGCCGGGCGGCGCTGGGCTGGCCGGTGCGCGGCCCTGGCCGTGCTCCTGGCAGCCTGGTCCCTTCCCCGAGGAGGCAGCGCCGGGCGGCTCTTCCTCAACGAGTGGGCAGCGGAGATCCCGGCCGGCCCCGACGCTGCCAGAGCCATCGCGGACGAGCTGGACTACGACCTGGTGGGGCAGGTACGGTCGGGCGGGGGGCTCCGCGCATCCCGCAGGATGCTCCGCGACGAGGCTCCTTTCCCATCCCGCGAGGCTCCTTCCCTCCCCTCTCCCTCAAACTTGTGCCCGGCTGCCGCCCGCGGGCCTCCGGGGAGTTTGAAGCCCCCGGTGCCCCACCGCAGCCTCCCAGGGTTCGGGTCTGCCCCTGGCGCCCGGCCAGGTACGGCTCTTTTAGAAGGGACGGGGCAGGGCGGCTCTGCTCTTCCTCAGAGGACCAGGCGGGGACCTCCGACTCTCCTTGACGGGAGCGGGCGGGGCGCTCCCGTTCTCCTTGGCGGGACTGGGCAGGGTCGGGCGGGGGCTCCGGCTCTCCCTGGAGGGGCCCAGGCAGGGCACCTGAGTCTCCCTGAGGACACCGGACACAGTCAGGCAGGGCACCCATCTCTCCATTGAAGAGACCGGCCGGGCAGCCCGCTCTGCCAGAGGGGACCGGGCAGGGCGCCCGGCTCTTCCCCCCGGCAGTCCGGGCAGGAGGAGGGAGCGGGTAATCCCGGCTACGGCCCCGCGCCGCCTCCGCCCCGCCGGCTCCATCGCCATCGCGGGGCTTCTCTCCAGCCATCCCTCGGGCGCTTTTTTGGGATGCCATGACGTCAGCGTTGTCAGGGATGAGTAACCGCCGTGAGGGAACAGCTTCGTCTCACCTCCCGGCGAGGGTCCTGTGTCGGGCACGGCGTCCGCCAACGCCGGGACCCCGCTGACCCCGGCCCTGCCCCGTGGCCGAGGTCGCGGTCAGCTCCCCTCCGTGCTCCCGGTGCTGTCCATGGGCAGCCCCCTGCGGCCGCCTGCCCAGCCCCGCGTCCGGGCGCTGCTGTGTTCTCCAGACTCCCAAAAGCCTGTAGGTGCGATCCCACCTCTGTGGGTTTGGTCCTTCTCCCTTTGTGGACAGTGCATTTGCCCCCACAGCCTTCAAACAGCCCGTCCTTAGGGGAATGGGGTGTTGGAAGTCAGCGGGGTGCACCCAGCTCTGCCAGTGGCTGCCTACTGAGCAAGTGAAAATGCTGCACAACCCAGCCCCACAGAGGGGTGTCTGAAGCCGTGCAAAGCTTTTCACACCTGTCCAGCTGAAGCCCAGGAAAAGCAGATAAAACTGGTGTGTGACCACAGGTGCAGCCTGTGAAAAAGTGGCCGTGCCAAGGTGTGTCCAGGACTGTAGTGGTCACTAGTACAGGTGCTGTGTAACTTGAGTACTGTAGTAGTAATGACTGCACTTGAGCAGCCGAAATAAAATTACTCCCCTGGCTTATTCCAACATCACACAGGCTGTGAGAAGCACTTGTTACTTGAAGAGTGTTTCCTTGTTTGGATTAAAATATCTAAAGGCTGGTTTCTTGCTTCTTTGTCTTTTAGGCGGTGTGAATTCATTCAGGTTTTGATTGTTGGTACTTGCTCGCAGTGGGGAAATACATCCTAATAATTAAAGCATGCCTGTGTCTTACAGATTGGATCACTGAAAAACCACTACTTATTCAGACATAAGAGTCACCCAAGACGGTCCCGAAGAAGTGCCATTCATATCACTAAGAGACTTTCTGATGATGAGCGTGTGAGTGTTAAATTTATTCGGGGGTTTTTTTTATATTTTTTTTATTCTGTCTCCTTACCGCTAGCTTCGTAATGAGGTCACAGGCAGGCCTTCCTCATTTTGCAAGTCTAAAATATTCAGCCATCCATACTCGTGCTGAATAATACTTGGCTATTCTGTCACTCACAGGCAGAATCTGACCCTCCTGTACCACATATTTTACAAGAGCTTTCCAAATTAAGAGTTGAGATGTGCAGCCCTGGAATTTCAGATGTTGCTGCAAAATGTGAACAGGGAACCACAGGACTGGATTCAAAGTAAAAATCTGTAAATGCACTAAGTTTAATTAGGCCATCTCTATGCAATTACCATGTGAATTAGGTTTGATTTAAAGTGACTGAATATTAAGTAAAAAAAAAAAAAAAAAAAGAAGTAGGGGAAAAGGGCTGAGGTTCTGCTAGACTGGCTTTTACAACAAGCTAAAATCCCTTCTCAAAGGATCCATCACACATTCCAGACTTGCAGTCTTTTGTTAAAATGATATACCACTGCAATCAGAGAACAGGGAAACTGGAGAGCCAGGGGTCTAAGGTACAACCCACTGGTGAAGAAGGCTCCTCGTTTGGCTTTATTTCAGACAGAAGCATTTCTGTTTGTAGGCATAATGAAAAACAGGAGTGCATGACAAATTTAAAGAGCAGACCAGAATGCTGTCAGCCTTTCTTACAAACTATTTTCTGGGAAATGTCACAACAACAACATTTGATTTTAAGATCAACATTGTTGCAGCAATCACTGTGACAATATGAGCTGTCCAAACCATGAAGTAGCCTAGTTGTCAAACCCAGCAAATTATCATATAAGGACAAACCACTTTGGAATGAGTAATTTTCTATCTGGAGGTTTTAGATGCAAATGTCAGCTAGGAGGAAATATCTTGTATGGTGAGACAGGGTGTTTGTTTTGCCTGTTGTGTTTCAAAACTGTACGCTCTCATCTATTTCTTGCAAACATTGGTTTAACAGTTAAAGTTGAAATAATCCTAACTTGGGAATGTTCAAACCTGCAGGTTCAGTGTGAACTGGTTCCAATTTATGCCCACACATATGATCAGATGTCCAATGTCATCGTAGTACGATGTTCAAGATCAGAGTTTTGGGTGCAGTTTCTCTCTTTTTTGGGCTTACTGCATCAAATGAATGTGTTACATGGGGAGGAATGACAGCTTTCAATACACCACATTCTAAAATTGTAGCAGAATGGAAGTGATTGTATTACATAGCTACCAGACATTATTGCATCCTTGTATTCTTAGATCCAGAAACGGGGCTTCAAAGTGCTGCAGGTGATTTGCTAAATTTACTCCAATTTCCCTTCTATTTACCATCCAGTATGCAAATTAACTCTGTGAATAAATGAGATGTAATTATGCATTATGTAAGTGTATAAACACAAAGCAATCATGTAATGCTGTGTAGTTACACAGGGACCTTGTTCAGCAGCAGCCTACTTAAAAAGATTTAGATTCAGCCTTTAAAAAGGGAGAGAAAAGGGAATCCTGTTTTTGTTTGTATAACGCCCTCATGAATTTTACGGTACGTTAAGTGTGAAAGCTGTGGTAAAACTTGGCTCTAATCTGAATATTTATCTGCTTCCTATAGCGTTTGTTGCAAAACAGATAAAGGCTGTGAATACATTGATGGGATATAATTATCTGGTTACCTAACTTCCTCTAGCATTTGCACTAGTTTCCAAGTCTACTTTCTTGCAAGTAGACTTGAATTGAGATTATTTTTACTTCTTTATGTATCAGTGATGGGAGATTTGGTGTGGGGCCTTCAGCTTTTTCTGGAGATGGATGGTTGGAACTTCACGCAGCTGCTGAGTGACAAACATTTGGCCTGTTTGCCTGACATATCTGCTTGGGAGTTCCAGCTCATTTCCCTCAATGCACTTGCTTACCCTGACAAAAAAAAAAAAGCGTGGAAGTTCTCAATTGTTAATTGCTTTTGGGTGGTGAAGAGGTCAAGCTTTGCTGTGGGCAGGGAAGAGAGATAGAGGTAATTGCTCCAACATGTGTGCAAGTATGTATGGCCCTAGATATCAATAGGGCAGTTTAGAATACCTACACTTGCATGGATATATTCATCTTCTATGACCAAGGTTTGTAGGGAGTTTAGGACTAAATATATAGCAAAGAGAATCATAAACAGCTACCATTTTAAAGGATTTATGTTCTTGTAGGGAATTTTCCTAAGGCTTTCATTAGAAAATTTCATTTTAATCAAATCATACTTTTTAATCATAATTTCTCAGTCATTATTATTTCATATATGGTGATAGATGTCAGGATCATAAAGCTGTTCAATCATAGTAGGTAAAAGGAACAAAATTTATTCAGAGCTTGAAAGTAAAAGGTTAGATGCAAGGCACCCTCCATGTGAGGCTTGTCACAGGATCTTGACAGTCTACGGAACCTGAGTTTGCTGCTTGGAATTTGGGATGAAAAGGACCAACCTTATCTGTGTCAGAGTGACCATGCAAGGATCAGCTATAAATAACATTTTATTCCCTCTCCAAAAGGAGCACACAGCACAGAGAGAGGCATCATCATCAGGATTTCATTTGAACTGGGTTCAGTAAAACATTCAAGGGTGATAAACATTTAAAATACAATCCAGTGCCTTAGAGATTGCTGTGTCTGTGCACAAAGGCTGTGCAACTCGTTTGATGATTTATCAAAGCATGCTGAAGCATTTTGGCTTTCAGTTGCCTTAAGTGGAATTATGCCGGTGATGAAGTTAGTGTAATATTCATAGCTTACTAATTGACCACTCTTCAAAACACCACTAGGAAGGAGACTTGAAGGTCCAGCTGGTCTGTGAGTAACAGCATCATTATGATTGCAAGACTAAAGCCAGAGATAATCTTTCTTCTTTCCTTTTAACTCCCAATAGAGAGTGAATAAAAGATAAGTAGGAGAAAGAAGCAGGCCGTGGCTTTCCTTATTTCAGTAGCCACCATTGCTTAGATGACCTTCTAGCCATACTACATGGTTTTATTTAATGTAAAAACTGCCTTGTGGCACTCACAGGAGTTGTTTGTTAAACTGTACTTAATGATTTTTTGTGAATTAATTCTGTAGTGTCATGATTTCACCAAGTTCTCTTCCCCAAATTGCACTGTACTACAGTTTAAATAATCCTCTTCTCCACACCAATGTTGCTCATTTTGCTTTAGGCTCCAAAATTTCTCTGTGCGAGGAACGCTCTCGGCTAAGAAAGTCCCAAACTAAAGAGGTTCACTTGTCATATTTTCACTAATAATTGTAGGTGTCATGGGCAGAGCAGCAGTATGAAAAAAAGCGAACTAAGCGTGCCTCCATGAGAGACTCAGCAGAAAGTCTTTTCAACGACCCTATGTGGAATCAGCAGTGGTATCTGGTAAGAATTTGTTGCCTTGTGGAACTGGGGATGGTGGTTGTGCCATCAACTGCATTATTTGACCGGTATCAGAGAGATTGCACTAAAGGGAATTAATGAAAAGTCCCTTTTGTTAGCACACGCTGTAAAAATGAGCAATCTCTGTGCATACCATTTTCAAGCAACCTTATATCTTCTGTGGAGTGTTGTTTCTACAAAGACTCTAGATGCTAATTCAGCTGCTGTTTAGTATGGGGAAGGTGGTGTCACAAATTGTTAACAGTTAAAAACTAATGATAATTTTCAAGTATTTGCTGTTTTTGTGTAAGAAGTCCATTATCATATCTGAAGCTGGACATGTTTTTCTTTATTAAAATTGGTAGTGCAGAATGCATAGTTCAGATGAAAACAAAAGCATCTGCATGCATATGACAAGCACCTTCAGCCACAGGGACCAGGATTTATATCTAAGAGGGTCTCTAAATCTCACTCACATGCTCAAAACCTCAGGGAAAAAAAAATTCCTGAGCTCCATAGTTTCTGTCTGCATGTGTCAGTTGAGAAATACAGTTGATCATTTAGGTTTTACATGGTTTATTCCAAGAGCATGTGTTTCCACTGTGCATCTAGCTGTACCTTCAGTCTAGGATTCATTGGTTTTACTCAGAATGGGGATGGGATTAAAGGTGGGTATAACAAATCAAAAACAAAGGTCAAGCACAAATGGGGCCCGAGTGGCTGGAAATACTTTTCTGCAGTTCATCTTAGAGAAATCAGACCAACTCTAGCCTGCTTTCCCTCATTTGAGCTAGGGAAGATAAATTATAAACCACATAGCATAAAATATTTTCATGAAGATTCCTGGAGACTCTTTTTCAACAGAAGAAAATAACTGTTATCTGTAAGAATTTAGTTTTTCTTTGAAGCAGAGTATTTGTTTGCTTCTGTGCCTGTATCCAAAAAAGCATGACATTTCCAAGATGTATATTAGACAAATACGGAAACACACACAGAGTTCATAAAAGTGGTCTGGGGGAAAAAACTGGCAATGTTCTGCTCTCCAGGAGATGTAGTTCCTTTCCCCCCTATTTATGGTTTTCACTTCTTTTCCCTCTAGTTTTCACACCTGAGAAACAAAAACAAGCTGCTTACCCTCGTTCACAGTGCACATTGAATTTTTCTGATTAAATGCATAAACGCATTAGATATTTTCTTCCAAAATATGTTTTCTCTCTTGTAGTGAATAACTGACTATTACCTTATTTTTATGATTTGATGGCAACAGTTTTAGCTCTATCCAGTGTACCTTCACACATCACCAGGAAAAAAATATTATTTGGTGGATTTAAGAGAACAAAGGTTGCAACCTCAAATAATTTCCTGAATGGAAGGAGTCAGATACAGATAGCAAAAAAAATGAAAGAAATTTCATCTCCATAACAAATTTCTTTTTCTAAGTCTCATATTTTATGCAGTATTTCTTTGGAAACAAAGACATTAAAAAAACCTGCCATTGGCTAACGTAATTGTGCACAGAGAAACAGAAAGTGGTTCTTTTTACATCTGTGCTTTTATGGGGGCTGTAAGCAAGTTTTCTGAATTAGATGTACATACTGCACATTTAGAGGGGGACATGACACATTCAGGAGATACTCTTCAAAAAACTTGCTGTAGAAGAGAAGGCTATACATGATTCATACTTCCAGCTGATTTACCACAGGAACAGCAATGAGGGTAGTAAAGGGAAAGTTGGTATTCAACACAGTTGTTCCCAACCAAATGACTACCTTAATTGTTTTATCCATTAATTATTTTGCTCTGGCTAACTTTAATGTCAGAGGAGAATATACACTTGGAGGAAATCCAGCTCACTGTACTGCAGGCACTGTCTTGGCTCCTCATCAAATGGAAAGAACAAACATTAGCAGGTCTGATTATTAACCCAGCGTTCCAAGGTCCATTGGTGCATCCCCACCACTCCTTTCAGTTTCTGCTGCCTACTTAACAAAAATACAAGATGTTTTTTGTACAGAGGCAATCTTCAGGGATCTTCAAGCAGTGGGGTAAATCTTTCAGTGCTACAAGGATTTGTTGAAACTAATTTTTGTTTTGTATTTGCAAAGTTTGAGCAAAATGCAAAATGCACAGGCTGAGATTGTTTGCAGCATCTTTGAAATACGACTTTGGACCTGCTTCGTATAAACTGGATAAAATGCTGACATATTTTAATCCCTTCTGTCCCACAGCAAGATACAAGAATTACTCCATCCCTGCCCAAACTGGATCTCCATGTTATTCCTGTGTGGCAAAAAGGGTTTACAGGCAAGGGAATTGTCATCACAGTCCTAGATGATGGACTGGAGTGGAATCACACTGACATCTATGCTAACTATGTAAGTTTGAGCATTAGAATGCTATGGAATAGATTAACCAGTTGTAAATTTGATAAACAGACACTCTTCCCTAGCTCATTTTCTGTTCTGTAAGTCAGCTCCTGCAGTACAGAGACTGAAATATTTGCCTTAGGCATGATTTGGAACCTGGTCTGTGTCAGAGGAAGCTGAATGTCACTTAGCAATGGTAGCGGGGCGGGTATTTTGTTGTTTTGTTTTTTCTTCAATAGATTTAGTTCCCAGACACATTTGTACGTAGTGGTTTAATGCTAAATTATTAAAGCTCCATGAAAAAATTATGGAATTGTTAATGGCCATCAAATTCCACCAACTTGTTTGTAAATAAAGTAAGTAAATACAAACTTCAGAAGCCATTTTGTTACACAGTTTAGAAGTGCCTTTTCTAGTTATCTGAATTAATTAAACATTTCTTTTTTTACATGTAGGACCCAAAGGCAAGTTATGATTTCAATGACAATGATCATGATCCCTTTCCTAGATATGACCCAACAAATGAAAACAAGTGAGTAACTTCCAAGTTGTCTGAAGAGAACAAAGCAGTACTGTATTAATTTGTGTGTTATAAGATAAAAGTGTGGAAATTTCTATGTATGTCTCCTCTGGCAATCATTTAATAAGAGGAAGAATTTGTGTAACAGAATCACAGGATGGTTGAGCTTGCAAGGGACTTCTGAAGGTCACCTGCTCAAGCAGGGAGGTCTAGAGCCTGTTGCTCACGATGATCCAGGTGGCTTTTGAATATTTCCAAGGAGGGAGAGGCCACAACCTCTCTGGGCGACCTGTAGCAGTGCTCAGTTGCCCTCAATGTAAAGAATCACTACTGGGTGTTCAGATGGAACTTCCTGTGTTCCAGTTTGCAGAAACATTCTCACATAACATTGATAGAAACACTGGGATTAAATTCCCAGATGAAGAACTTTATAATTGTAATCTCCCTGTGATGTCCTGAATCTGCTTGTGTCCTTTTGTGTGTGTTTGTACTGATATGTTCCTGCAAGATGAAGGCAACGATCTATTCATGTGACTCTGTGTGTTTCTGGAATGATACCTCCCAAAGCATATTTTTCCTTCAATTCTCTGCTTTGCAAGGGGAATGTAAGAAAAAAAAAAAAGTCTCCTGATGGGTCTGTCAGACCTGGTGTCATCCACTGTAGTCCAATTATGGATTTTTTTCATAAGAAAGACACCAGGAGGGACCTCCTTAGAAGCTGGTACACAAAATAAGTCCATTTCTTAAACAAATTAGGATGCCACTATTCAGTACAGATAGCAAGAAACTGATGCATTGTTTCCCTGTTTCCTATCAGACAATACAGTAGCAACATAAATCACTACATGGGGGAAAAAAAAAAAAGATCAGTCAGAGGATAAAAATCCCATGACTAAGATGTTTGAAAAATTGCATTTCTACATTGTTACAGTGTTACTTAAGAGAAAGAAGCCATTATCCTCTTGTTATGATGCCATTATCTCTTAAATCTATCTGTATTTCCTCTAATCTTTATTAATAAGAAAATGGAATTCAGCCCAGAAGCATTGAAGCATGTCATTGAATAATTATCTGTAGCATTACATAATACAACTCTCTTATCTTGACACTCATGTGAAGGCTTTCTGTACTGTGGAATTAGAACCACCCATGGCAAAAAAAAAAGATTTACATAGAAAATAGTTGTAACAAGAAAAAATTAGCAATGGGGATACTTTAAAGGCTCACTTTCTGAAATCCTAAATAAATGCAGTCATATAAAAAAAAAGTATCTCAATGTGTGATTAAAAAATACTTATATCGTATATCAGTCTGAAAACAGCTTCATTGCCCAAATTTTACACTGCTTTTGCACTCTACTAAAATACTGGTATCCACAGTGAGATTTAGGAAAGCATTTATCATCTCATTAAAATGTTCCTTTGATCATTAAGTAGGTAAAATTATATTTAATGAAGCTTATGAGAAGTAAGTATTTTTGCATCATATAGATATAATTCAAATGCTCTTCAATAACTACACTGCATTCAATTAAAGGAAGAATTTGAACAAATCAAGGTCCCTGATGAGTCTTTCTGTACAATACAACAAAGATGTTATGATTTGTTCTTTATTCTTGCTGTATTTATTCAGGCATGGGACACGGTGTGCAGGAGAAATTGCCATGCAAGCCAACAACAGAAAATGCGGAGTTGGAGTGGCCTACAACTCCAGGGTTGGAGGTAAGGAAACAAAAATAATTAGATGTCTAATAGGAATGGAAACAAGACAGATGCTGAGTGTTGTTAGAAACCATTAATCTGAAATATGAATGATTGGTCATTCTTGGAAAACATGCATCTTGCAGTATTAAAAGCTTCAAAATCCTGTCTGGCCACAGTGCTGAGTGTCACCTCCATATGACAGGATTTCTTGATTAAAGTCTGGAATTTGGTTATGAATAGATAGGTAGACTACGTAACAACAGCAGCAACAGTATAGGCAGGGATGATGATGATTATGATAATAGTAATAAAGTAAGTAATCATAATGTTAATAATATTAACTCTTATTATAATTAATAATAATAACAACAACAGTAACAACAATAATAGCAACAACTTATATTGTACCTAGAGTTAAGACTGTATCTTTTAACAAATGATGGACCAATTACTTATTATTGTTTATCCAGAGGAGGAGAGGGATTGAGTAAAGTAGGAGTATACAAAATTATACCCACCCATACTTGCAGCATATTGTTTCCATCCACACAATTACATTCAAAAGGTCATGTCAGTCAAGTTATTCAAACCGCTGTCCTTTTTGTTTCGACACGTTCCTTCTCTACTATCACCATAACTTAAATTTGAAAACAAGTAGAGTCTTGCTTGCCCATCAATCAATATTGTTGTTTTGTTTTCTTAGGTTGGTTACTCAATCTGTTAGTTGTTTATTAAATAATCATGATGCACATATCAGTTGCAAATGGTCATTTAGCTCAGAGGAAGTTATTTTTCCATTATTCCCTCTTTTTCCTTTTAAATGATGGGACGATGAGTGGCAATTGACACCCATAACTGTTGTTCCCACTATTTCAGCGTGGTGTTTTGTCAGTTCCCAGTTACTCCACTGAGCTGTCATGGATGTCATCTTTGCAGTTTGCCTTTGCCATAATGCATTATGCTGTCATGATCTGTTTAAATAAAATATCTCACTCATGATATGAAGACGTCAGATTTTCAAAGGAAGGCAAAATGGATGAAGCTGCAAAGATGTCTGAACTCCCACTGTGCCCATATTTTAAGACTCTTGCATCTACAGAGGAGGTTTTTCCACAGCTATTTGCATCTGATCTGTGCTCATTTGCAAATGCAAACTACATATCTGTGTGGGATGACTTATCTAGAAAAGGGAAATAACAGCAGGAAAAGCAGTCCAGCAATCCACATTACCCAGCAAGAAACATACACTTGGGTGGGGGAGGAGGAAGAATGGAAAAGTTGAAAGAAATTGTAAGCTGTTAGATGTGACCAGACTGATTAAGATAGGGGTGTAACAAAAATATGTTCAAAGAGCAGTGGAAGATAAGAGAAGTCTTCAAAAGATTCAGATAAATTTGGAGTTGCTAGACACTGGAAGATTTTTTTGGTGATCCAAGCTCTATGGGGTTCATTTCTCCAGAGGCTGTTTTGCTACTTTTTTTTTTTTTTTTATATATATCCATGAAATGACACACTGCACACTTCTACTTGACATTAGTTCAGGAGGACTTCCTTAAGTGTCTGTTTGCTTGTAGCTGTTGCTGTACTGGACAAATCCTGTGGTCCACAGCCAGGTACTCCTCTTTCATAGTCAGCAACATCTGCTTTAGGGAAAGAAACCCTGACATGTGGAATACCTGGTTCTCCAACCTTCAGCATCAGAGGTTGCTTTAACTTTGCCTTGAAGGGTAAAACAAAACATTCCATTATTTTGTTGCTGTTGTTGTTTTATGTGAAAGTACTGAGTTTTAACAATCCTGGGTGTTCTCACCAGTCACATCAATGCCTGGCCCAATTCTGAAAGCTTGACTAGCCTCTCCAGCACTTTGTGGCTGTAAGTACCGTAGGCTTTTCTGTGCACTGTGTGAAGAAAAATACTCTTAATGCCAGTTTTCAAAGAGACACTTCTCAGTGCCCTTTCACATTCACCTCTTGGTCCATGGAGAGCTGAGAAATGGGTATCGATCACCTCTGGAGTAAAGCAGGGTGTGTGTATTTTCATGCATACCTAACCATACCACTGTGTTATGATATTTCCATGGTGCTGCCATGGAAATTAAATGATTAAGAAGCTCCATTTTACAAAGGACTGGGCTGAGAGTTCATGCAGAGTGACGTGTTGCTAAAAATAGCCTTCTGCCAGGCAGACACATATATGTGTCTGAAATTACCTTGGGCATTGCCTGCTCTTGATTTTGTGGGACCGATGATGGGAGCAAGAATAGAAAAGAGTTTATGCAAGAGGACATAATTGGAATCTGCTTAGGGGAATATCACTGCAGTCATCAAATCCCTGAGTTACTTGAACAATCAGAGTTTTTGACAATCAGGAAGGCAAGGCAGCGATTTTTTTCCTTGAACTGTTTTCATCAGTGTGGAGTCATTGTTCTTGGGGGTATTTTCCCTTATTAAATTATTTATCTGCAGAGTTGTCTTTGTCTTTTTCTGTGGGAAGTATCTGTGCATTACTCCTCACATTCCCAGTATCTCATTATGTGTTGCAAGCTCTCACCTGGGGCTTGCAGTTGCTTTCACGCAAGCAGATCTTTCCTCACAGTGTGCTGGCTTGAGAGAATCTGGCAATTCTGAGCCAACTGAAAAAAGAGTAATCAAACCACTCTCAGTTTAAGACAATCCTGGGTAAGCGATGTTTTTAGTACCTGGGGCACAAGATATATACCTCGGTGCTTTTTCCAGCTTTGTGAGTGATAATGGAGCAGCTGTGGTTGAGCAGATTAACTCCTTTGTCTGATTTTACCACTAATGAATATGAAATAATAAAGCTCAGCTTTATCTCGGAGGTATTAGGAGTATTAAGAGGTCAGCCAATTGGGAAAAGAATTATGCTTGCAGTCTTTTTTTCCCTTGATAGCATAAAATAGAAGAACAAGACACTAAGCTGCAAGGATGAGGTTGGAGGGTTTTTGTTGGGTATTTTTGGGTAGTTTAGGGTTTTTTTTTTTAATAGAATGACAATATTTTGCCTGCTGTGCTCCCCATTTTGTAGAAAATACTAGAAAATGAGTACTTATAATTCACCAGCAATGGTGCAGCTGCTGGAGTACTAACCTGCCAAATCCAAGGGAACCCAAACATTTTTATTGCTTGTAAACACAGGCTGAATCCTGACTGCTGTGGCTCTTATACTGCTGCTGTTGCTGTAAGAGCCATGCCACAGTGGGAATTTTGCCAGATTTCTGCTTTTTCTGCTGTCCTTCAGCACTGGACAGAGGTAGCAGCCCCACTGCAGAGATGTGGCTTTGCACAGCAATGGATCCAGTGCAGATGAACCACTGCCTGCACCTGAATTTTAAGTACCACTGAGATCAGCCTTGCTCTGAAGAAGATTAGATCATGCAGCTCCTAATAAATTGTTAATGGCTAGATATCTCTGGATTGCTCACAGTAGAAAAAAAAAGGTGGCAGTAGAAAAACAGGGAGATTTTTTTTCTGTGGTGTAGATTGAAGAGCTGGTGAAAGTGCAGCATCACAGAGACAGCAAAACCTTTAATGATTGTGAGGACTTAGTGGTTCAGTCAGAACGTTCAGAACTACATCTTTGAACTAAAACTCTTAGAAGTCCTAAAGATAAAAGTAATGTTGATAAAACCTCTTTAATTTCAGTGGCATTTTAGCAGTTTGAGAAGGCTGTGTTACAGATGTAGGAAGAAGGAGGAAGAAAGAGAATGCAATGAGAAAAAGCAGGAACAGTAAGCAAGACATCATCTTCTTGGGTGTCTGTAGAAGGAGAGAAAGAAATAAACAGGAGGCTAACAAGATTTTAAGATTTATTTTTTAATGGTTGTAGAGAAACACTCAGCTCTGCAAATAAACTCTAACTGTATTGCTTTACACTGACAGGAACTGTCCTCAATATTGCTTACCTGAACAGCAGTCAGCTGTGGCTGCAGTAGTTATGGCTTAATTTTACTGGAAATGTTCAAAACAGCTAACAAAGACAAGGAGGAGGGAACAGAAAGTAAATCCAGTCTGCTTCTTTTTTTTTTCCTGTGAAGGTATACGAATGCTGGATGGAATAGTCACTGATGCTATTGAGGCCAGCTCAATCGGTTTCAATCCAGAACATGTGGATATTTACAGTGCAAGCTGGGGCCCTAACGATGATGGTAAAACTGTGGAGGGACCTGGGAGGCTGGCACAGAAGGCTTTCGAGTATGGGATAAACCAGGTACAATACTTCAGGGAAAGATAAAGCAAAAATGTGGCAGAGAAAAGAATTTTAAGATGGTTAATACCTGAGAAAAAATGAAAACAGTTTGTGCTGTCTTCGATCAAAACATATTTGAAATGGACACGGTATATTTTAATAGTACAGGTGAGAGAAATTTCCAGCCAGAAAAGGACTTTTGAGAAAACACCATTAGGGCTGTCTAAACTGGTTTTAAGTTGCTAATCTCCATAAATAAGCTTTCTTTTTGCATCCTTAATTTTGCTGCCTTTGTCTCGCCCTACACCCACCCTTTTCTGCTGCTTGTTTCCCCTGAACAGTAATCAGATTTCTGCATTGAAAGCCCATAAAATTTAACACAAAATTCCTGCTTCATGAATATTTTGCTGTGTGAAATAGTGATACATTTTAGCACCCTGCAGATGAGTTTATATTGTGCTAATTGCATTAATTTGTGCATATCGTGATCCAATTAAAATGAAAATAGTGCAAATGCATGATGGAGAGTACTGGGAAAAATATTTTTACTGGAGTTTTTTCATGTTACCCTCTTTAGATCTGTTTGGACAATAAATAGGGTGCAAACTGAGAGCTGCCATGTATTTATTAGTAAACTACTCTAGCTTTTGCCAGTGAGGTGAAAAGATATCTAAAGACAGGTACTAATAAAGAGAGGAAGACTGAATCATAGATGAGAGAAGAGAGAAATGGCTTGAAGGACAAGCAAAGAGAAAATTTTGGATAAAGGGCAATTAACATCAATAGGCAGAAGGAGAAAAGGAGAGAACAATGCAAATGCTGACAGCTGACAAAGACACTCTGAGGGAATAATGGAGACTGAGAGGAGAGAGCTGATAACAGGTTAGATACCCAAAGGTAGGCAGCAAGAGCAGAGGGAGAATTAAAGGTGAAAATTAGGCAACAAATGTTCGTTGGTCTTACTCTGAAAAACCAGGTTCTTTGGTGAAGAATGTGTCCTTTTAACAGCTTGTTTTATTTCTCCTGGGGAACAAATTAACCCATTTGCTTGTCAGGATTCCAGGATTCCTTTTGCAAAGGTCTGTCTGGTCTCCATTCTGCTTAAAGTCAGCCAGTGTTGGAACTGACAACAACTCTAATCCCTGGATCCTTCACTGCTGCTCTGGTGAAGCACCCGAGCACAGGCTCAAACTGAAGAACTGAGGAAGTGTTACTACCACTCTAAGTGAAATCAAAGCAGGTGTTGGGATACACCAGTGCTTTTCTGGACTGCAGCCTTTGGTCTCAAAGATACTACATCATTTTCTGTAGTTGTCGTGGCTTGTCCTTCCTAATTTAAAAGCTGTATCACAGAGCACATTTTACTTCTCTTTGCTTTTAATGTTTCAAGTGCTGAAAATGTCTTAGCATTTGCATAAATAATTTCAAATCTCACCCGAATGGAGTGCTAAAAAAAAAATTGTATTTCAGCTACTGTGGAATATTAAATGTGCATATATTAATAATGAACAACATAAGAAATTTTGCTTGTCACACAAAACATATTTTTTTCCTCTGAAAAATTAGTAGAGCTTAAGACTGGATAGTGATGTGTGTTACATGGTTATGCCTGGAGGCTGGAGATTCTGACCCACAGATCTGTGACAGAAGGGAGGGTTTTAAATGTGTCCGTCATTCATGCCCCTAACCCATACCTCTGTGAGTACAGGAAAGGCAAGGGAAATAAACCCTGATAAACTTGCCTATTCTTAGAAGAAAGAAGGGGGTTTTTTATAGAAATGGTGAGGACCAAACAGCAGCATGTGGAAAAATTTACACCATTGAACACAGACTCTGTTTTTAACTTGAAAACCTGAGGAAAATTGCTGTATCTGGAACACTAAACCTAGGCCAGCCAGACTGAGAGATGGGCTGTAAGGTGAGCTGTGGGATATTTCAAACAGCTGCTTTCTTCTGTCTGTGTCTTCCACAGTGCTTCTGGAAATTTCTCCTCTTCTATGTTTGCTATATGAGGCTTTTTGGGGAAAGGAATTGTTAAGGATACATTGTGAGGTCTGAAATCGCTTTGATAACCACTCATTTCTTTTTTTTTTCTTTTTTTTAGGGCCGAAATGGGAAAGGCTCCATTTTCGTGTGGGCTTCAGGGAATGGAGGTCGTCAGGGTGACAACTGTGACTGTGATGGTTACACTGATAGCATCTACACCATCTCCATTAGCAGTGCTTCTCAACAAGGGCTTTCTCCCTGGTATGCAGAGAAGTGCTCTTCAACTCTGGCCACAGCATACAGCAGCGGGGATTATACTGACCAAAGAATTGTAAGTTGCTTTTACAGGTTTCAGAACAAATAGAAAGGTATGATATATGCGAATAATAAATGAAACCTCTTAAATGCTTGGCTTTGAGTGCCTGCTTTATGTTGTGTGTTATGTGCTTAAGTGCTTTTGTCTGGAAACTTTAAGGGATTTGTAATCCTGTATTCTTCTATCTAAAAACAAAATAATTGTGTTGATGCAGTTAAATCAACATGCTGAATTTGTCTGTGGTTTGTGAGTGCTCTTTGTGTATGAAAGCAGTCTCTGCATGGTTTGATATGGTCTCATTCTTCAGAAAAGGGCAAATGAAGAGAGATCTAGAGTAAAAAGAAAACCTGTGATGTCAAGGCCTCTGTTATACCTTGCCATTACCTTCCAAATCTCCCAAACTCAGAAAGCAGGCATACCAGTCTGTGTGCCTTCCTGTGTGCCTGAGGAAAATTGCTGTGGCACAATAATGCTGAAATACCTGTAATTGCTGTCCAGCCCTGGTGGATGCTAATTTTACAATACACTGCACTGATGTGGATTAAAACAGTGTCATTCCGTGTTAGCCAGGGGATGAGTCCTTACTAAGTGGCTTCTCTTTATAGTCAAGATTTAGATACATGGGCTGATGAGTTTGGTGTTTAATTTCCAAATACAGCACATGTTTCATTGCAAATTATAGTTCTTCTGCTGAAGAGGGAGCAGAACACCAATACTAATCCTATGAGTAATTTCCTAGTAAGCAGTAATTTTGAATGTTCTAGGCCCAACACAATGATCTGTTTTCATGATTCACCAGTAAGCCTGAAATACTTATTGTGAAACCTTAGACTAAAATAAGATTTCAGTGTGGGAGTATTTGGTTCCAACACAAAACGTTTTGATACAAAAATTATAGTTGAAGTAAAAAGAGTGGATTGAAGTATGAACAGATTTAAACACTCATCACTTTTTCTGCTGGTGAGGAGTGTATTAATACGCACCAAGTAAAGGACACATGTTTGTGAGTATGGATGTGACTGTATTTACACCTGTTTGTTCATGCAATCTGGGTTTTTTTTTTCCTTTATTTTATTTTCTATCAGACAAGCGTTGATCTTCACAATGAATGTACAGAAACTCACACTGGGACCTCTGCATCTGCACCTCTGGCAGCAGGAATTTTTGCTCTAGCACTGGAAGCAAAGTAAGACATCACACAATTACCTTTGTAACTCCTCTCTCTCAGTCATCTCACCACCTTCCCCAAAACGCCTGTTTTAAGTGGCACCACCTCATGCTGCATCTCCACTTTTTGTCAGTCAGACTTGGTCAGGCTGATGACAAAAAATAAGCAGCTGTTCACCCCAACTCCTTCCTAGAAGAGCAAAACAAATGTGAGTAACTCATGATGACTGAGGAATATTTTGTGTATTGGCAACAGGTTTTACTGATTTCTGGTCAAATGCACTTAAAATTGAGGGTGCACACGGATTCAGGAGAATGTGATTTGAAGACAACAGGCTGCAGGAGTTTAAACTAAGCCTCAGCCAACTCAGAAAAGATTTTCTGCCAATGATGAGGCATAAAAGGGAAGGTGCCCAAGCTTATCTGTCAGAGCAGGCAGGGAGCAGCCGGGTTCAGATCCTATAGGGCAGGTAGTCAGAGTTTAGGACTTGGGAAAGGTAAGAAAGGACAGGACAATGGCTTTTTCACAGAAAGCATTTTAGGCAGTAGTGCATAGGTTTAATAACTTGGATGGTGTGGATTCAGCTCCATTTTCTTCTGCACACCCCTTTGGTGACACGAGTGAAGACTCTTAGATAATTTAAAGGGTAGACTAAATCACAGACGGAATCAAATACTCAGTTTTCAATGTCTAGGTCCTACAAAGACTGGTGGGAAATTCTAGTGTAGCTAGCTAACTTTAAATGCCTGACTAGTTTTGGAGGATTGGACTCTACTCTTGCTGGAGACCTGTTCTTCATGGACACAGAAATCTTGTCTGCTTGGAGAAGTATTGTGAGGATAACTGGAACATGATATGTGTTTTAAAACAGTGGGATGCCATACACATTTGAAGTGTGTTCTGTTTCAGTCTAATAATTGATAGAAAATGGTAGATAGCCTTGAAGAAACTAACCAGGCACATTTTCTCAACAGCCCAGATCTAACGTGGAGGGATATGCAGCACTTGGTGGTGTGGACCTCAGAATATGATCCACTGGCTGGAAATCCAGGATGGAAAAAAAATGGAGCAGGACTGATGGTCAACAGCCGATTTGGGTTTGGGCTACTCAACGCCAATGCATTGGTGGATTTAGCTGATCCCAAGAGATGGAAAAGTGTACCAGAAAAGAGAGAGTGTATTGTCAAAGACAAGAGCTTTGAACCCAGGTAAGGGTTTGCATCAGCAGTTACCAAGCTGGTGTCTATTGTAATAAAGCCTGAAGAATCATTCACAGATTGCTCTGAACGAGACTAAGGGACTTCTTTTGATTCATTTAGTTTTGCTTAACTGTATTCCCGAGAGGCAGGCAACCAGCATTTGCTTCTTGGTTTGTTTTTTTTAATGTAAGACTGATGGAAATTACTAGCATGAAGTCTTAACAAAGACTAAGATTATTACGTCTGCTTGTGCAGACTGTGTATGAAAGGATGATACCCTGAGGCTGAGCCCAATCAGCAAAGCTGTGAATTTCTAGACAACCATCAGAAGACAGATAAAAAGATACTGATGTCTCACAAGAATTAAAAATATATATATATCTGTAATGGGTCTTAGCAATTATTCTCTTGTGACAGGCTTGTATATGTTGAAATCAAGGTGATATATTGAGTCATGTCTGTAGCATTTCTCTTATGAAACACAAGTGTCTCAAAGGCTCACTGAAAAGTCTTACCAGCCACATGCCCACAGAATAGTGGGCCTGAACAGACAGATTAATTATCATTAGTCACTGAGCTGATTAATCAATAAAGATATCTAGACTCTTTTTGTCTCCACATGTTCACATGTGGATACTTATCCAGAAAAAATTATCTACTTCAAAGGCTGAAATTATACCATGTGAATGCACCAAAGGTCTGTCTGCAGAAATATATTGCAGTGTTTTGAAGTCACTGCTTGCTTACCTTATTAATTATGCTATTTTACCATCAAATTGGTTTTATGGGCTCTGTCTTTTTCACAGAATGTTGACCCACTACTGATGTATGCCATACTTGCTGTTTATGTATTTTTATTGCAGTCCTGTACATTACATTATAGAAAAAAAGATCCTATGATCCTGAGTTAAGAATTATTTATGTGGAGAGTTAGATACCCATTTTCTTCAGAAGTAATGGGAATTGTGCAGAGAAAGCTATGCAGAGTCTCTCTCTGCACAGATCATGAACAGAAGACATTACCTTTTTTTTTTGTTGAGCTGGCATTGACTCTTCCTTTCTTATCATTCTGACACGGCTGTTAAACGTGTCATTCACACATCATGACCCAGAATCAAAAGTTCCAGTGAGTAACCAAAGAAATACTGCAATTTTAACAGATTATTAAGAGCAAATGAAGAAGTCATCATTGAAATTCCCACAAAAGCCTGTGAGGGTCAAGAGAACTCCATTGCATCTCTGGAGCACGTGCAGCTCGAGGCAACAATTGAGTATTCCCGAAGAGGTGATCTTCATGTCACTCTGGTTTCTCCATCAGGTGAGGGAGGCAAAGACACACTTTCTTTGTGTTACTGTAGTGTGTAACATTTACTTCATGATAAAAATGTGGTTTTCAGTGCTTAAAGAGAGCTAAATATATTATTGGACAAATCCAATGTGAGGATAAAGCACCCTGGGAACTATAGAGACCCATCTTCAACCTTCACCCATTCTGGGTTATTTTTTTGAAAAGAGGTTTGAAAATCATACTTCAAAAAATGAAGACACAGAACGTTTTCACAGAGGCAACAGGACCTATGAAAACTCAGGGTTCCTGGCAGACAACAAATTATAGATCAATAATTCTTATCAGACTTCCTGTAATTTAGCAGACTAATGGGAAACGAGGGATATCTGATTCCTTAGGTTTCATTTCATGCATCTTCCCATTGGTGTATTAAAAAAACCCAAAGTGTTTCTGTTAGGCATCTTAGTACAGCTATACTAAATGAGCTAGAATATGGCAAGCTGTCTTGACAATGCCCTGAAAAAACACAATAAGACAAAAAAAAAAAAGACTTAGCATAAACAACTAAGAGTAAAGTCTGTTAAATCAACTGGTATTAATAGGAAAAAAAAGACAAACTTTCAGATATGAATTTGAACATCAGGCTGATCTAATTTTTCTATTTATAGGTAGCAGTCATCAAGTACTGCTGCCTCCACTGCAGTATCATTTTGCTTTCATGGTTAAATTGCTTTTCCCTTGTTCCTTGCTGCTTTTATACTTTCCTGCAACACATTAGTAGCAAATGTATGTCATTCCTTTTCTATATTTATGGTGTTACCTTTAAATATATTTGTAAATTGTGACAAGGCTCCTTGGGGCTTCACTTTTCCTTATTAAGTAAATATTGCTCCCTTGTTTTTTCCTTAAATGCAAACAAGCCAAACAAATTTCCTCCTAAGAAGTAGAATCTCTTTTGCTGCAGAACTGCTTTGTGAGCTGCAGCATTTTTTTAATAATAACAATGCAAATGCTTTTCACACTGTCAAAGGACGAGGCTGTAAAAATTTACATCCACTCGCCAAAAAAAACCCCAAACCAGTGATGAAATCACGATAAGGCCGTGGTTTCATAATACTGCATGAGCTGGTCTGCCTTCAAAACTTCCATTTCAGAAGTTTCTTGAGCAGCTCATCGGTGGAAAAGACTGGTTGTGCCTGACACCTTCTCCTTATGCTTCTTTTATGTGTATTCACTACCTTTTTGTGCTAGAACACTGAACAAGATGTACCTTCTTGGTGTGACCTAACAGCTAGTGTGCTCCTAAATACTGCTGTAAAAATAATTACAGGAGCCACTGCTAAAGGAGCCGCTGCTGAATAGTGTATTTTCCAGGTCACCTCTGCTCCAGGCAGTGTGCAAGCTGAGAAATGTGAAAATCTGGGAGCAGGCAGTGTATGGACAGTCACAGGGTTTATCTTGCACCCACACAGGGACCAGCACTGTCTTACTGGCTGAGAGAGAGAGAGACAAATCTCCCAATGGCTTCAAGAACTGGGACTTCATGTCTGTCCACACATGGGGGGAAAATCCAACAGGCACCTGGATTTTAAGAATTACTGATATGGTAAGTATGCCTGTATGCTAAGTAGCTGTGTTTGGGAGCTAACACAGATAAAATGATCACTCATCACTACAAAGCATGTTGAACAATGAGCCTGCTCATTAAGCAAGCTAAATGAAGGGGTATTTAAGATACCCAGCTGGGCTGAAGATTAAAGAAGAAAAATAAGAGTCACATTTTCGTGTTCTTTACCTAAATTCAAAGCACCTCTCTCACGTCATTGACATGTACCTGTCAAAAAAATTTCATGCCTGTGTTTTTCAGACATACATCACTGAAACGAATCACTTAATAAAGTTTTCTTTATTAGTGGAGATTCATGGAGAGAAATAAGCAATCAAATTACATATGGTTAACTGGAAATTTTTTCTGCAGAAAAGAACACAGCTTAGATCTAGGCTTCTCATGGTCCATGTGCAGTTTTCATTAACTGAAAACATTTTGAATTAATGATTTTTGGGGGGATCTCAGTGACCTATTCTGATGTATACATTTCCCTAATTTCTCTCTGAGAATACTTACTGCTGAACAATGTTTAAGGATTAAAGCCAACTAGTTTACAGATACAAAATAAATCAGTTTACTAAAGCCACCTGGGGATATGGATTACAACAGCAAGACACCAGAATTAAGTTGCTTGGTAGGCAGCTGAAAAATAATTCCCTTCGAAGAGAGGGTGATCAAGCTCACTCATCTCATTGAAGTTGTCTGTTAATAAGCTTGTCCTTAGGGGTCAGATCTTGCCAGAAACTGAAAGCTTCCTGTTAGACACTGAGACTCCAGCCCCTGCTGGCATCAAATTGTAAACAGGAGGGTATTGCCAAGAGCTGAGCAGATGGATACAGCACTAGGAGTAAATATTACTATCAGCAGTCTAGTTTTAATGCTGCAGGCTTATAGATAATCCCATGGTTACAGATACCCTGCTCTTTGAAAGCATTTTTGTGGAACAAAGTTAAGAGAATTTCATTTGTAAATTAGCTCTCATTTCAGGTGAAAGCTTCCTGAAACTTACAATAAAGCAAGATTTTTGTCCTCAAGACACGATACACTCTTTCCTCACCCTGTTGGTTTTTGTGTTTTCTGTACTTGTCCCTTCCACTTTCTACTTCTGAAATACTGCCACCAAAATTTATAAATAAACATTTGCTGCCCTCTTCCACACACTGCATTTCAGATTGCTGTTGTACACCACGTAATAGTAAAGAATAGTATTTCACATTATCATTTCTAATGGTAATTTTAATAAGGAAATTACCAAGGAATGGCCTAGTGAACAAATTCTATAATGCAAAATACTACTTCAGTAACTTCTAGCATTATGACAAAATTCCACTGATGCTTACACAATGAATTAATAATTATATTACATCCAAATGTGAATATTTGGAGCGGTTAAGCTATTGTATTAAATCCCATATTCTGATATACTCTGTCTCCACTAAATCTGGGGCTCTTGTGCTTATGAATCACACTCTATAGGTAGGTATTGAAAGCCTGATAATTTGTTTTGGGCGCTTCTGTGTACTTCGCATTCAAGTGGCTTTTTTCATCTTTTATGTCCTGAGAACCTATTCTGATGCCACGCTTGTTTTTCAGTCCAGACGAATACAAAACGAGGGAAGGATTGTAAACTGGAAATTGATTTTGCATGGCACTGCTACCCAGCCTGAACACATGAAGCAGCCACGTGTGTATACATCCTACAATGCTGTGCAGAATGACAGACGAGGAGTGGAGAAGATGACGGATCTTGTAGAGGTAGAGTTATATTACATTTATTCCTTACCTGTTTTTCAGTTTATAAGAAAATTGTTGGGGTTTTTTTTGCCTAGTAAGAAGACACATATTCATTTTGTATTAATTTTATCTAACCCCTGATTGGTTTTGAGTGTATATTGTAATTTTGCTCATGTCGACAACTGGTATTTTTATTAGTCTCTGTTTTCAAATTGCAAAATATAAGGGGTTTAGGATGATAACAGGAAATTGCCCCTAAAGCAAGGAACTCTATGGCCAATGCAGTTTCGTGGTAGAAGGAGGGAGGAAGACACCTCTGACAGACACACAAAATTTATGTAATTCTACCGAGAACAAGTGTCACATCCCAAAGGAACTGTGCCTGCTGGAGTGTTTCCAGGGAGTTTGAAAGGAATTTCAGGAACAAAGAGCTTGACAAAAGTCAGGGACTCATTAATTCAAAAGGTTTGGCTCGGTGGATCTGTTGCTGCCAGATCCTTTATCACCCCCTGTTTACCCTGCAGATAACAGTGCTCTAAAAATACAAGGCAGAGTGACCCTGGGTTTCAGGATGCAGAGGATGGTAGTAATGTACAATTTCATAGTGCTTGATTACGTCAACAGCTTCAGAAAATAATCCCATCACATCAAATTGTCTCCCCATTAAGTAATTAGGACATCCATAAAGCACAGAGAGTTTAACCTTCCTCAGACAGGTTATGAAAGGTGGGCGTGATAACAGTCTATAAATCCATTACATAAATATCCACAGGTCTGGCAGCCACAGGCAAGAAAAAAAAATTGGAAAAATGTAAAAGTGGATTCAACAGGTTCTGTAGGAGAAAATGGGTGGACATGGTAAAAAATACATGAAGAAAAAATGAGTGTTCAGTTAGAAATACAGTTCTAGGTTAAATGAGGAAGCTCTGCAGGCATATACTAGCAATGAAACAAGATCATGCCTCTCACCAACTGCTCTGTGGATCTGTGTTTGGGATTGGTCTTCCAAGGTCTCCTAGATATGTGTTATGGCCACCCGTTAGCCATACTTCACTGTCTTTTCCTCAGGTGAGATCATCTACAGAGAAGGATGGAAACAGTGGTTCAGCCCTTTTCCTAAGCGGACAAGGCACAATCAGAGCAGCCATCACCACTGCATATATGTTTCCTTCATTTAGACTGCTGTGTCCTGTGGCACAACCAGAAATGTCTCCTAAGACTGGGACAAATACTGGTATAAAATGACGTGTTGTATCCAGCCAATGTGGAATCTGAATTTATAACTGCCGATATTGTGGGGGGATTTCATATTTTATACAGTATAGTCCATTTGATAGTTTGTTTTGGTTGATAATGGTCTGGTTGTTTTCTAGATGCCCAAGTGGCTCCTTGAATGATACAATAACATTTGCCCACACATAGATGGAGATCACCAACCAGAGCAAACACTAATCCAGTCAGTCTTTCATTGACGCCTGATCTTTTTTCATGCTAATCTGTGTTCTAGGACCACACAACACTGGAGAGCCTGAGTGAAAAACCCAAGGCCACAGAAGACACCAGCACCAGCAGTGACAAAGCAGAAGATAAAATCCCATCAGAGGCCATGCTGCATTTGCTGCAAAGTGCTTTTAGCAGACAGATGGATCAGAAGCAACTGCCAAAGAAGACTGCAAGTGAGAAGTTAAATATTCCATACGAACACTTCTACCAAGCCCTCAAAAAATTGAACAAGCCCTCCCAGTTGAGAGGCTCAGAAGAAAGTCTGTACAGTGACTACGTTGATCTTTTTTACAATGCCAAACCTTACAAGCATAGAGATGATAGACTGCTGCAAGCGTTGGTTGATATCATAAATGAAGGAAATTAACTGTAGGGTATGGCACTGAGTTGGAAATATTCGTTCTCCCCACCTGTAGTTTTTTTTCCAAAGTCTGTGTATGCTCTAGTTGTGTGACTGCTGCTTTGATTGCTTCATATTTAATACAAATATCAAGGAAGGAAAAAAACGGGTGTGAGGGGATAAGGCAGGAAAATTACACTTTTTAGTATTATCTTTTTTCAAAGCCTTTCTTCAGAGTAGATTTGCCCCCTCAGGCATGAAATGCAATAGTACTCCCCTGAAAACCCTAATACTCTATTTTAAACAATTTTCACATTACTTATTCTTCCACCCTCTTCACTTAAGCATGCAGTAGGATTCAAAACCTGAATCATTAAGCAGTTTTGAACCAAACTGCCAAAGCTATGGGGATATATTCTCATCCATGGATTTGTCGTGAATATTGCAGTCTCTGTTATATTTGTCATTTTTCCGATTTAATACTTGCAGCCAGTACTGCTTCTGTCACAGGTGTTTTGTTCCTTCTCCAAACAATGCTCCCTCACCCTTCTGTTCTCCTGTAAAGGAACATCTGGGAGGCTGGGGTTGGACTGGGGCATCACTGAACGCTGATGAAGTTATTCACAATTTAGACTACAGACAGACACACACTAATAAAAAAGAGCCCCCAGCAAGGCATCCCACACCATGGGATGGCATTCTCTCCACCTGGCTTGGACCTACCTAAGTGAAGTGCCTGAAATATGAGCCTGGTCTTTCTAGGCCGTATGTGTTTAATGAGGACAAAGTCTCCTAGAGAGGGCACTTCAGAGCACTTGGCTTTCTTTCCACCGGTTATGAATCACCTGACAGAGTACTGATCTACTTGTGTTAATTGTATGAGCTTTGGGCTCCAACCTCTTACCTGTGGAGCCTCAGTTAGGTCTCTAAAGTAGTATAGCTGCCCTTCTGAGAGGCCTACATCTGCAAGTAGTTAGGCCAAGTAGAACAGAAAGGGGAGCTGTTGCAGAAAAGTCCACCAAAAACTGTAAAATTCCCAAAACATCTAGGAAGAAAAGGCAAAATTGTTCAAGATTTAAAAAAAAAATACTGTAATAAGGGTGGGCATGGAATGTGGAGTGGAAGGATGAGGATGAGGCAGAGGTGGCTGTCAGAAAGCAACTAGGGTGAGCAACACCCTAACATTAGCAGTTTTCCATACATACCTCTTTAAAGAGAGCCAAAATGATATATTATTTTGCTTCTAAGGATTGGGGAAAAAAAAAAAAAAAAGCCATGTTGGATGCTCAGAAAAGCTAGGGGATCTAGAACAAGGAAATGAAGATTCCCAGGGGATAGTTAGCTCATTGAAGTGCTAAAGAAAATTGAAAAAATTGCTGACTGCTTTTCACTTTTCTTCCTCTTGTTTACTGTTGAAATGTGTTTTGCAGATGCTCTAGAAATATTTGATTAGATTCTCCTTCACTGTCTATTCCTTAAAATGATGCAAGAGTCTCTAAGACAGGAATTTTACACTTTGCTAACAATCTATCAGTTCAAATAAAATTTTTTCTCACTTCACACTAAATTCTGTAATTTAAAGGTAAATCTATTTTCTGTAACTAATTAAGTCTTCTGTGTAAAAAAGGACTTCTCTAAAGACAACCTTGAAAATTGTCTTACCAAATGTAAGATTTAAAAATCATTCTTTGTGGTGGCTTTATGCCTTTCTTGGGCTTAGTCTGCCTTTTTGCCAATTGTAAGAATTCTTCAATATTTTTCTAGCCAATAGTTGAAGGATAACATCTCTATTATTGAATGTCTCTTGTATTGAATCCTTCCCTGTCTACTAAGAAATTTGCTTAGGAAGAGAAGTCATTAAAAAAAAAAAAAAAGATCCCTGCAAGTGGTGCAGATCAGAAAGCTCTGCCTTTGCTGTCCTTTCCACACAAAAGCTTTCTGGCAATGCATAACTAATGAACAAGCAAACCATGAAAATTTCTAACTGCTGCTATTACAGAATGAGAGCACTTACTTTCGCTAATGTTTAATTTTCAGAATAGACTCATCTGATGAGGTAAGGGCCACTTTTAGTCCCGTGCTAAGAGGCTGGTTCCCTCAGATGACAACAAATGTAGGCAGTCCTCATTCAGGTATGTTACAGTGAGGAAAGTACTAACAACACTCCATCAGGCCTTGAAAGAAATTTTCAGGTTAAAAGGGTGGGAAACAAAAGACCCTCCTTTGTTTTAAGATCCATTCCTATGCTGTAGCCAAAGTTTCAACAGAGGACAAGTTTAAAATCTCTCTTTTGAATGTTTCCAACCCAGATCAGCTTGTACAGGAGTAAATTATTTTTATCGTTAGTCCTTCCTTGGTGCCTGTGTGGGTTTTGTGAAAAATGTAAAAGTTGAAAAAAAAAAAGTTTTCTCTCAGAATTTTAAATTATATTTTCTTTACAAGTATTTATAATATAGCAAAGATTTTATTGAACAGACAGAATTTTAAAAGGCATAATAAATTATATTGAAGAACCAGATTTTTTCTTGAGAAAGAGACAATTTCATCCAATAAAGGTATTTTTTAAAAGGCATGTTACAACAGCAACTGCAACATGTATGTGATGTGATGTTAAAATTTGTCTACTAGTAGCATAATACAATGTGTTAGCAGAGCTCAGTGTGTGGTCTTAACATTTGTGAAGAAAACAGTAAGATAAAGTCAAGCTATTGAATTAAAAGAAATGGGAAATTGAGTTTAGAATGAAAAATAATGTCTTGGGGAAATAACCAGGGGTTGGGTGGAAAAAAATGTGAAATGTATCAAAAATGAGGGCTTTCAAGGGATTTCTTCACCAGTAACACTCACTTGTTCCCTTCTCACAGCTGCAGCAAGTAAGATTTGAAGTGGACATCACCGACAGTAGCAGTTTCTGTAATTCAGACAGTTAAAAAGATTCTGCCTATCTAATACACAGATGCACTAAAACGCAATAACGGAGCAGAAAGAGTCAGGGAGTGAAGGTAAACACATGGGTCGTCACTTCCTTGCATGAAAACAGTTGAAATATGTGTTGTTCCCTCTAGCACTACTCACGTTTCAAGCCAGCAGAGAAACAAGCCCTTACACCCCTATACACCGGAAATAGTGTAACCAACTACCTCTCAATTACAAAATCTGCTTGTCAAATGCCCTAAGGATAATTAAAACACTTTAAATGTGCTTTCAATGGATGCATTCCCATAGCAGAAATACTTATAGTAAATGTACATAGAAAATGGATTTCTGAAGCAGCATTAAAAAAAAAAAAGAGGGAAATCTCAGTCTAAATTAGAGCAAACTACCTAGCTTCCACACTAAACAATGGTTTTTTCTCTCAGGTTGGCTGGGTTTTGAAATGCTGCATTTGAACTGTCTACCTTCATCCTCTTTGAGTTATCCACGCAGAGTTTCTGGTTAATCCCATCTTGTAACTCCAAAATTGTTAATTCAGTTTTCAAATGAAGCATCCTTTTTCTGACTTCTCCCTCTCCTCTTCACTCTGAAAACAATCATAAGCATTTTCAGTAAATAGAAGGCTACTTTAAGAGAGAAAAGAGGGGGTCTTACAAATAAAATGCTAGCTCTAATATTTATTATTGCATTATCTTAGTGTCAGAGATTAAAAGAGGACGTGGTCTGTTTGTTAAAAGAGTACATTCAAGGGTCGGGGAAACACCTGATTGTTGCTTTTTTCGTGTGCAGATTACACAGTGACAATCACAATTAACTCATTGTGCATCAGAGCAACAAGAACTGTAATGTCCCTGAGAGTCGCCTTCTGCAACATTAAGCCAGCCTCTGCCACTGCAGTTTTCCAAACATTACAAACCTAAGGAAAGTTGGCATCTGAGTTAGTTCATCTCTGAAAATAATTATAGATGAAAAAATACAGGGAAAAAAAAGAGATTTATTATACAAGACAGAGTACCTGCACAGCCTAAACCCTTTCTGTTTGATCAAGTATTTAGTTTCGAGAAGTCTATTTTCAAAGCTCTGAGGAGCCATTCCGTTTGCAAGAGTGTTTTAGAAAACTCTAGAAATGTGTATTTCGTTTGGAATCAATTGACTATCTAATATTTCTAACTGCAGACTGAAAAGGTTCAAACTTCAACCTCACTAGGCACTAATAAAGATAATTTCTGTAAACATTCTTCTATTTAATTACACAAGTACCCATTAAAAAATATCACTTCTCCTACTGCAATTTGTGAAAATATTGTAACCAGAAAGAAGGAGAAATTTTACTTCCAGCAATGCAGTAAATGCCTACTGGAAAAAAAACCAGATCTAATATGTTCCAAGTTCCACTAAGATACCAGAGAAAAATAAATAGATAATATGCGAAAATGAGTGGTTATCAGGAAAATATATCTTAATGGTTGTATCATTTCAGCTATTTGACTGCCTCAAATCAAATGTAGCTAAGCATATACCTCTTTCTTTCTGATGTCACATTCTTTCCCTAAAACAAATGAATTGGTTGCTGTTGCATGTAGCACTTTGTTTGACTACGGTCACATTATCAGCCAATGTTTCAAACCATAAACATGCAGCATAATGCAGTGCCATATATTCTGATAAGGAAATGCACTTAGGACCAGGGACGTGCAGCTCTGGGTGTGCTGCTGCACGAAGGGCTCATGTGAAACAGATCTATAAAGACTGGACAAAGAGGAGAGCCCTATGCCAGCCCCATTAGACACAGAGAATAAATCCCCTCTTCAGAATAATGATGGAGCAATGCAGAGCGTCACAAACATCCAGGATGTCAAGACAAAGTTCAGTTTCACAGTTCAACAGGAAGCTCAGCTACTTCCATCCTAATTCACTGTTCATGAGAGACATGCTAAAAACTGAGGATTTAGAAAGAACTCTCAGCTATGAGTTTCTCCTCTTTTACACTCTATTTCTGGTACCCCACTTCAGAGAGGTGCACCATCCTTGAATGAAACTTTTCTGAAAATACCAGTAGACATTAAAAACACTGCCTCATCTGTAATTTCAGGCATCAGGCTGTCTGAATGAAGTTCATTTCTTACACTTTTACATAGAAGAAATACACACAAGTGTACATGACTCCATGTAAAGTCTCTTTGACAGTAGAATGTAGCAACTCTTAGCAGGGACATCAAGAAGGAAGAAGCTGCAGCACTAATTTGCTAAAGGAAAGTTTAAAGCTAAATTTCAGCTTGGATTTTCCATCATAGTAGTATTAATAGTGCATGTTGTTTTAGAGTGGGACAGAAGAGGAAGGGAAATTTGCTTGTTTGGCAATCCATTTAGCAACCGGGGGTGAAGAATTTGCCGAAGATTTTGCCAAAGAATTCTGTGTTTCTACAATTGCACTAATGGAGAAATAACTCTACTCTTGTAATGCAAAAGATAGCCATAACTCTGTAGGGGGCTTTGAACAATTTAGAGAGTTAAATATTTCTGGTCTTGTAACAAACCAGCGTGTATTGGGCTCTGCAAATGCTGGATCTTGGGTCTCTAGAAAAAACATTGCAGTCAAAATTCCTTCGAGACTTTGAGCATCAAATTTGAAGCTTTTTAGGAAGGGGCATTCATAATACCTTGAATATTTATTTATATTTACTTTAAAATTAATAGACATAGTCTCCTTTAGAGCATCTATAAGTTCCAGAGGTCATTCTGAGTCACACTACAGAGGAGACTGACTGTCTCCAGGTCAATGTAGCAGCTCAGTTGTGAATCATGCTCCTTGTTCAGGCACTGAATTTATGTGTCTAACGTTAGACAGTGTTATCGTTCTCATGTCTTCCCCCCTCTTACTCTCAGGATGGTGCTGAGCTGTGCTGAGCCCACATTTTGTAAAGCTGAGCTGAAGCTCTTGCCCATGTGTTCAGACAATGGAGCACTCCAGCCCACTGATGGCTGCAGAAAATTTGCAGGGATCTCCCTTTGCTGACCAAGATTGTCCTCTGCAATTGGATTGTTCTCTTTCCTCAACCCCCAGACTTGAGAAAAATCAATTCAGAAAACAAAAGGCATTCTTTGCTTTAGTGAGTTGTTTAAACACAGGCTGCATGTGATGTAAAACCATTAAACCTACGCTTAATCTTATTTACTTGCTTAAATCACTCTCCTGTCCTGTTTAAGTGCATATATGGGATCAAGTACCTCCCTGAGCACTTGGCTGAATCAGAAAGGATTGCTCCTGCATGGTATTTCTGCACACAACGAGGGGATATGATGCTAAAGTTCTACTCAGTTATTGCAAATACCCCCTTGCAATCCTATCTTGAGTGTGTGAGTCATGCCTGGATTTCCATACACTGTGCCACCAAGTCTCATGAGCTGCTTACATTGCTTCGTACTGGGTTTCAACCTGGCATGGTGAATCACTTTCCCTCCGGCATATGCGTGCAAAACCTTCTTTATTAGGGAAACAACATTTGCAGAGCCCCTAACAGGCCTCATACATTTAGAGAACTTCCTTCCATGCGGGATAGCTTCATGTCCTTAATAAACACATCAGGTGTTCAGGTATTTCACACCTGTGTGACCCTACTCTTCTTGGGAAGCTCAGGGAATGCTCTTCATTTATAAGAAGCTAGACCATGTGTAGTGTATTAAAACAATCTTTATTTTCATATTATGGGGCTGTACACATCCATCGACATCGAATAACAGTCAGAAGACAGATGCTTTGTTATGGATTTTGAGTAACTCTGCAATGCTCACTCTGAATGCGTTCACATACCCGAGAGATGAAACAGATGAAAATTATTTGAGTTGGGTGTTATTCCACAGCAATTGAAAAGAAAGACATGGCAGGTTGGAAACAGAGCCGGGCAGGAAGGAATGCATTTTGTGCATGTTGTGCTTTTCCATTCTCTTTATTCGAGCAGCTCTCAGTTACAGTACCCTGGCTTCAAATGACAAATTTTAGAGATCTTCCTGCTGCTGATGAGTCAGATATGGTTTGTTTTGTGACAGAATTAATTGCTTTCTTGATCTCTCATGTCTCTCTTTCCTATCAGAACTCTAATTAAAAAATCCAAAGCCCAGCATTTCCAGCTATTCAAGGTTCATCAGCTTCGCAGCTTGTGTTAATGAGCTCAGTTCTTTGAATTCACCCCTGCAATTTTATACTAGCTGAGAGCCTAAGCCATTATCCATTTTTAGGAACAGTCATCAACATGTACTTACCTTTAGAGATGATCAGAGTTTACTCTTCTCAGAGAAGCTAATGGCAATTTCCTCAGCTCAGTTTGCTGCACTGCTCAAAAACCCTTCAGATACCTATCAGAAGCATGACCACCATACACCATTCTTGCTAATGGAAGGGTCTGTCTTTACAGAAACTTTTAAAGGAAGCAGAGGGAAGGAGGGGACAACTTCCCTCAGCTTTCAGTGGCATCGGAGAAGTTAAATCCCTTCAGATATATTTTAAAACCCAGCCTATATTGCAGCTCCCTCATGCATGGATTTACAACTGTGATTATGCATTAAACTACTTGAATATTATCATCTTCTGCTAGCTCAAAGTCAAGGCTCAGCCTCCAAATGTCTTGTGTTTGCATCTGCAGTACGTGCAGTCATACAATTAGTTTCTCTGTGTGTGGGAGTAAGAGTGGAAGAGGAAGAGATTTGATTTACTGCACTGCATGTAGCATTGCACCTGATGTCTAGATCACCCTGCCCCACCATCTCCTCCTTTCCTGAGTCACAAGTGGAGCTCATCAGCTCAGGCACTTTGTTTTCATCAAGCAATACTGCCATCCCTCAGTAATAACCAAATCATGAAAAAGAGTTAACATGCTCATGGGATTTAGACATTTAAAAACAACAAGGATTTATCTTCATGGAGGCAAGCCCTTTGCCCTCAACCTTCTTGGCCTTCACCCTCAGTGAAGGGCATTTTTGGTGGAGTGAAATTAATGACACAACACAGTATATCTCACACATTTTATTCTCATTGCCATCACTTGGATCTACACATGGTTTGCATGATTTGCAGGTCCCATAACACATGAGAATATACTGGTTCTCTTGAAAGTACCAAAGGAGACTCCAGACAGTAGCTAGCCTGAAAAAAAAAAAGATATACTCAGGACCAGAAAGCTGTAAATCAGCCAAGAGCTGTTAGATTTGAAACAGAACTACCCAGCCTGAAGGTAGTGGTCATTGTTCTCTAGAATTACCAATATCATACACAAACAAGCATGGATATATCTCTACATAAATCAGTAGAAACCTTACAAAGGTAGGTATCACTAACTGCTCTCGAGTAGCATTAATTTTCCTTCGGTGACAATGCTCCACATTTTTTTGTAGACAGCAAATGGAGTGCCAGAGCCCTCCTGTTCCAGCAGCTGTCATGGTTTTTAATTTTTTCCAGCCCACAGGTGGCCAGGAGAAAGATAATAGAATTATAGAATCATGCTGAGTTGAAAGGGGCCCATCAGGACCATCGAGTCCAAGCCCTGGTCCTGTGCAGGACACCCTAAGAGTCACACCATGTGTCTGAGCGTTGTCCAAATGCTTCCTGAACTCTGTCAGCTTTGGTGCCATGACCACTGCCCTGGGGAGCCTGTTCCAGGGCCCAACCACCCTCTGGGGAAAAACCTTTCCTGATATCCAAACTAAATGTTCCCCGGCCCAACTTCAGGCCATTTCCTGAAGTCCTGTCACTGGTCTCAGAGAGTGACCAGATTGGTACCTGTCCCTCCACTGCTCTTTGTGAGGATGTTGAAGCCCCAGAGAGGTCTCCCCTCAGTCTCCTCCAGCTGAACAGACCAAGTGCCCTCAGCCGCTCCGCATAGGGCTTCACCTCTAGGCCCTTCACCATGCTCATGGCATCCTTTGGACGGTCTCTGACAGTTTAATATCATTTTTATATTGTGAGGCCCCAAACTACACACAATGTTCCAGGTGAGGCTGCTCCAGCCCAGGGCAGAGCAGGACAATTCCTCCCTGGCCTGGCTGGCCATGCTGGGCCTGGTGCCCCCAGGACAGGGATGTCCCTCCTGGATCCAGAGCACTGCTGGCTCATGTCCAGCTGGCCATCAACCAGGGCCCCCAGAACTATCCCAGGGGCAGAATCCAGCACTTTCCCTTGTTGAACTTCACACAACTGGTGATTGCGCAGCCCTTAAATTTGTCAAGGTCTCTCTGCAGGGCCTCTCTGCTTCTGAGGCAGTCAACAGCTGCTCCCAGCTTAATGCTGTTGTCAAACTTAGTATTCCTTCTAGTTCTTCATTCAAATCATTTACAAAGATGTTGAAGAGAACCTGCCCTAAGATGGAGCCCTGCAAAACCCCACTAGTGACAGGTCACCAGTCTGATGTTACCCGATTCTTTATAACTCTTCCCAGCCCATAAGCCAGCTGCTCACCCATCTCATGATGTGTTTATCCAGCTGTGGGATGAACATTTTGTCCAGAAGGGTCCTGGGAAAGACAGTATGGAAAACTCTGCTGAAGTCCAAAGAGATTACATCGGTTGGCTTCCCTTGATCCAGTAGGTGGGTTATCTTGTTGTAAAATGAAATCAGGTTTGATAAGCAGGACTTTCCCCTCATAAAGCCATGCTGGCTGTGACTGATGACTGTGTTGCCCTTCAGGTGTTTTTCAATACCTCCCAGACAATCTTATCCATTATTTTACCAGTCAGTGAAATGAGACCGACAGGCCTGTTGTTTCTGGGGTCCTCTTTCTTGCCCTTCCCGAAAATCAGAACAATGTTCACTGGCTTCCAGTCGTCTGGGACCTCTCCAGTTCCTGACTGGTCACAAGTCATTGAGAGAGGCTTTGCAATGACATCAGCATCTGAGAATTCTCAGACAAATCCCATCAGGCTCCACAGATCTGTAGGGATCCAGCTGGAGCAGCCGGTCCCACAGAAGGGTCAGCTGGGAGTTAATTATTCTTGCAGCTGTGGTCTTCCAGCTGAGGGCTCTGAGACTCCCATGGTCCATCATCAGTGTTGAAGACAGCAGTAACGAATGTGTAAAACACCTCTGCCTTGTCTGTGTCCCTGTTGGCGAGGTGACCGTCCTCATATTCCATCCTGGAATGGGGCAGTGTTATTTCTACATTGTCTTTTGTCATTAATATATTTGAAAAAACTCTTTTTAGATGAGTACTAGCACTTCAGGTAACCAGAAAAATAACACAGGTGGGGAAGGATCACCTTTTGTTTGCCCTGGAGAGGGGAAGGTTGAGTCATCTTCTGATACATCTCATGTTTAACAGCTTGCTGTGCCATTGGTGTGACTACTGTTCAAAAACCTTCTGATCTGGGGTAATGCTTGGCATACCCTAAGTACTGCTGCTGACAAATAGGGTTGCCCAGAAGCCCCTCAGCCAGATTAAAAGGTTATACTTGATTTTTTTAGCTTCAGGTAATACATGAATTCCCAGCACTGCTTTTCTCTGCTCGATAAAACTCTGGCTTTATCCTGATAAACACTCTCCGAACCAGATGAAGCTGGCTGCAGGAGACAGCTGGCAGACAGGATTTGTGTGACAGTCCCTGCACTGAGCAGACCAGAGCTGGAGCAAAATGAAGCAAGAAGAAGAGTGAAAAGGGTCCAAGAGACCTGCAAGGAGGAACAAGGAACTCCTGTCATTATGCAAGAGTAAACAGGAAATACACAGGAGACGAAAGCAGACCACTTGGAATGAACATAAAGAGGTTGTCAGAGTAAGTAGAAATGAGACAAGAAAGGCCAAGGCCCATTTGGAATTAAAACTGGCCAAGGATGTCAGCAACACTCTGAAATTCAATAAGGGCAAGTGCAGGGTCCTGCACCTGGGCAGGAATAACCCCAAGCAGCAGCACAGGCCTGGGTGATCTGCTGGAACATGGCTCTGCAGAGAAGGACCTGGAGGTCCTGGAGGACAAACAGCTGTCCCCGAGCCAGCGGGTGTCCTGGGCACAAGGAGGCCAATGGGATCCTGGGGTGCACTCAGAAGGGCATTGCCAGCAGGTCAAGGAGGGATCCTGCCCCTCTGCCCAGCCCTGGGAGGCACCTCTGGAGCGCTGTGTCCAGCTCTGGCTCCTCAGCACAGGAGGGACACGGAGCTCCTGGAGCGGGGCCAGCAGAGGCTGTGGAGCTGAGGAAGGGCCTGGAGCATCTGCCTGTTGAGGAAAGGCTGAGGGAGCTGGGGCTGTTCAGCCTCAAGAGGAGCCCCAGCTGAGAGGGGCCCTCAGCCCTGGGTGTCCCTGGCTGCTCCCAGCAGGGCCCAGGCTCTGCTCTGTGGGGCCCAGCAATGGCACCAGAGCAATGGGCAGGAACTGATGCCTGGGAAACTCCCTCTGAACATGAGGAAGAACTTCTTCCCTGTGCAGGGACCAAGCACTGAGCAGATTGCCAGGAGAGGCTGTGGAGTCTCCCTCACTGGGGATATTGCAGAACCCTCTGGACACAATCCTGTGCCCTGTGTTCTGGGATGGCCTTGCTTGAGAAGGGAGGTGGGACCAGATGAGTCACTGTTGTCCCTTCCAACCTGACCCATCTTGTGATTCTGTGATTCTGTGAACGACTTGCTTTCTTCTGCTGTAAACAGAAAGGATGCAAGCATTGCTGGGAGCTGCCAGCTTCCAGAGCTCCTTCTCCCTGGATGCTGCTCAGCAACTTCCTTGACACAAGTCTGCTTTCTGCTCAGGATGAGCAGAGAAGCCCACATCCCAGTGCTGCCCAGACACAGAATAATCCTCACTGCCTTTGCTGCTCCTCTGCAACAACACTCTGCAGTTTTGAACAGACAGGTCCCTCCACTGGGGGGATTTTATAGGTTTTCTCTTTCATTAAAATTTACTGAGTGGTCTTATATTCTGAAATGTGGGAATTTCCATGTGCACTATGGCCCAGATACTTTGGAAAGGGTCCCATCTTCCTTAGTCAACAGGCAAAGCTGTGGTTCTAGTGTTCTCAGCTGCCTTTTGCTTTCCTATGCCTCCTTCCTCTGCCAGTGATGGATGTGCCTCCCCATCACCTTTTCCAAGCCATGCCTTTCCCAATCTGTGCTACTGCAGTGAAGCTGCAGCACTTGCAGGCTTTTCCGGGAGATCGAGCCACCCAGCTCCTTTCCCACCGCTTTTATTGCTCTTGTCTGAATTCTGGCAGCAGCAGGGACATGCAGGGCAGGGCAGCTGAGCACAGTGGTGGGAATTAATTCCCAGTATGGTGCCAGGACCCAGAGGTGTTGGAGCTCCCTGCTCGGTGGTGTAGCTGTATGTGTCCCCAGCTGTCACTGGAGCATCTTCACAGCACAGCCTGGCCTATGATAACTTGTCAGGTCTCCTGCTGAAATCACTTCCCATATTACCCTTTCCTAGGTTTCCTCTTGCTGGATTGATGTTTACTCTGCCTGCAATTCTCCCAGGTTTCTCTTTATTAAATTTTGCTTCCCACACGTGTGCTCTGCGCCTTTTGCTTTTCTGTGCCTGTGATTCTGGTGTCTGTTGCTTTGCATTAATTTGCAGCTCTCACCCATTCTAACTAATCCTCCCAAGTATCAAACCTCATCTCCCAAGTATCAAACCTCATTACTCTCTGCTTGTTTCTTCTTCTGAATCACTAATGAGGGTGTTAAATAGAACAGCTCCTGACACTTACCCTTGTGCCATCGTATTATACAAACACTCCCCAGTTTGCTATATTGTCACCTATCATTTTGTTCCAGTCCTTCAGCCAACTTTGAAATGAGAATGTTCCTTCCAAGCCTGATTTACATTGATTTATCAGAGAGAAATTACATCAGTGTGTCAAGTGTTTCAGTGCAGTCCAAATCTGGTTGGTTTTGTACTCCTGCAACTGTGCCCTCTAGTGCATTTTTTGGCTTGCATTCTTTCAGAATAAAAACATCAGTAATATTGCCAGGCAACACTTGTTGCTTGCTGCTCAGGTGGTTTTGGCCATCTGAATTCCTGGTGGTACAAAATAATGCATGTAATCTGTGTTTCACTTCTGTGTTAAGACCCAGACAGTCTTTTCAGTGACAAAGTTCATCTGCTAAAATTATCAGGTACACGGTATTTTTTCTTAAGCATAACCTACTGCAGATGTAATATTTTCCAGGAAGCTTGGAAGCAGATGAAAACATGGATTTCAGACAGCTGTTTGGTTTTCATCTTGTTCATCTTCAAACCCTTAGAAGTATTCCTTGCTGTTTCAGGTAACAATGCAAGAAAAGCTGGGGTGAAAATGGAGAAAGGCAGGCTGGAAAGTGGCTGCTAAGTACAGGAAGCTGGTAAATAGAGGTAAATTAAGAAAGGTTTTCTCTTTGCAGCTCACAGGTCAGGTTTGGTGAAGGTTTTCCTGGTGCTGCTGGTGTTACTTGTAGCCTTGTGCATTGCAGCTGGCTGTAACAAGCCAGTTCCTTTCTCATCCTGCTGCTGGTGCTGAACTTGCCAGTAGCTCATCTGATGGGAGTGACCATGCTGTCAACAAATTCTTCCTCTGCTCTGGGGAAGCACCAGCCTCCCCAGGGGTTGTCATCTCTATCAGTAGAGTCTTTATTTGTGGATAGACACGTATGCAGTGCATCAGTGGTACCAGATTTAACACTGCACCCAGAATCATCACATTTTTGGTGATAGCTGTCCCCACTGAGTGACACAGAGCTCTTTCAACTGGGCATCATTTTGTGCCCTGGTAGGCACTAATAAATAGCATGGTTTTTGAAGTGGAAAGGGAATTGGGTAATGTTTGTTTTGTGTTCTGGTGTGAGAAAATGTGATGTCTTTTTCACAGTCAGCAGTAAAAAACACCCTCAGGTCTTATTTTCCTAGTTAGCAAGAAGACTGTGTATAAAAAAAACATTGACAGGTGCCTTCCTATTCAGCATGCTGACACACCATGCAGAGCACTCGGTCTGCCTTGAAGCTCATGGAACTTGTTAAAACATAAAAATTGTACCAAATAATTGAACAATTACAAATTCCTGAGAACATCCTTCATTTTACCAGCAGAAAATTACACCCTTAACTGCCTAGGTAATTTTGATAAAATCAACACTCTGGGCTAGGAATTTATCAAGCAAATAAAGCTTGATTACCATTACTTGATAAAAGCATCAAATTGTCAATAATAACATACTATCACCATGAAAACCTCTTGCTCTTTCTATTTACCAAATCACTTTATCTATTCGTGCAGCAATTGCAGCATACAAGTTGAAACAGTAGTCTTGATTTTGCCATCTGTTAAACGGAGGAAAAAACCAATATTACTGTGAAGAGCTGAAAAGCTGATTTGTAATTTTCATATTGCCTTGGGACCTTTGGAAGGAATTGCTCTCTTGCAGGAAAAGCACTGCACCTTTTTCTTCAGCTCGTCTAGGCCGTATGTTTCATTTTTAATTAAAGCATGATCTTGCAATGAGGATGGCTGCCACCTCATCATTAGCTGCATGAAGTGTTCCCCCTGACTTCCCTAGGTGAACCAATGCCATGATTTATGCCATCCTTTCATATGTCTCTATGGCAAACAAGTCTCCCTCCAGCTGAAAACATTTTCCCTCAGCCTCTGCTTCCCCAATCCTAAATGGAATTCCCTCCCATAACAGTAAGATAGATATAGTCTGTGGTGTTTTACTGGGCAATGTATCATCACAGACTCATAGAATCACTGAGGCTGGAAAAGCCCCCTAAGATTCTCAACTCAAACCTCTAAACCAGCACTGCCAAACCTACCACTAAGCCATGTCCCTGATCGCCATGTTTACACAGCTTTTAAATCCCTCCAGGAACAGTCACTCCAGCACTGCCCTTGGCAACCTGTCAAAGTAGAGGCAGGTACTGAATGAAAAAGCACTTGTAGTAGAGCACAGGCCTTGTGATTGGAGATAATGTCCCATTTGTATTGACATGTGTTTTACTTCCCACAATTTTGGCTTTGTCTGAGGTCAAGTATTTCCTATGCATCACTCAAATATGAACAAAACAGGTAGGAATCTTCCTCATCAATAGGGAGTATAAACTCGGTGACAAAGGGCAAATGCTACTAAAATGCTGACATTTAGGTAGAGACCACTGGAGGTGGTGCCTTCTGATCCCAAACACAGCAGGCTCAGTGTGCCAGCCAGAGGCATATCACCTCTCCAAACTGATTCCAAAGGGCTGGGATGTGGAGCTCAAAGCCCACCTGCAAGGCCTGGGGCCACCAGAGAATCCCTCGGAGCAAATCTGCCTGGAGCTGCCAGGACTGAGCCTTGCAGGTGACACAGGGACTGAGAGCACCTGTAGCGCAGCCCAGGGAAACACCGCAACCGCAATCTCCCTCTGCGGGAACAAGGACAACTTCTGCCTCTCCTCAGGTGACATCGGGGTGACAGCAGCACTGCTGCCCTCTACCTTAGGAGAAAAACAAGCAGAAAGGCTGCTGAACAAAACCATCCCTTGCAAATGTGGGCAAGATCATTCTAATGACTCACTTGGTCTCCAGGCCAGCTGAAGATACTGGGAGTTGTCTGTGCCAGGGCTGCAGGAGGGACATTGAACTTCCTGACACACTTCCAGAAACTGGAGAATGGTAGAATTACCTCAACATCTTCAGCAAAACCCTGGCAGTTCTTGACCATGCTTCTGCCTGGGTCAATCTCCATTCACTGTCATTGCCAACCATCTGTGCCCACCCACAATCCCTGCCTTTGGCAGCTTTCAGCAGGGCGATAGAGTGAAGCTGCCCTGATGCTCCTTGCTCGCAACTGGGCCCCACTCTCTGGTCAGACTCCCAGGTTGGTATTTCTCACCCAGCAGGGCCCGTGGCTGGACAAGAGAGCAAGCCAGAAAAGTCAGAGAAACAGATGATTTCAAATTGATGTTTGAAATAAGCACTCATTCAATAAGCAAATGGATTACACACCCACAGTTCTGCAGGAAGGAAGATGGGGAAAAGTGAGTGCAAAGAGCAGGAGGAACTGTGCTCACCCAGCTCATCCTCAGGCTCAGAGCTCCATCTCGTGGGTGCTGGCCACCAGCAGTGGCCACTGGCCAAGGGGGCAGGGGTCCATCCAGCCTCTTGGGGACCTGGAGCTCAGCAGGGCCATGGACACGCCTTCCAGTGGCCTTTTACTTATTGCTTTTTAATGCTGAGAAATGCAGGGTGGGTGCCATCAAATCTCTCTTAAATGTCCACGTTGGAGTCACTGATGGACAAACCTGCGTGTCTGTCAGGCCTGTCTGTGAGTTCCTCCTGCTCTGTCATGGTTCAGGGCTGCTTTGTCTCAGCACAGTAGTGAGCGGGCAAGCATTTGTCATCTTCAAGCTGAGATGTTGCCCCGATCCTTCCAGAGACACTGGGTCAGCTGACTCAGACCTTCTGAAGGTGTGCAGTGTCCGTATGTCAGCTGCGAAATACAGTCCACCATAAATGTCAGTGTTGTACCCCATCAGCTACAGCCTTTGCTTCAGTGGGAACCAGGACAAAGCCATGGGAGAGTGGGATGGAGCCTCTACCAGGTGTGTGCACTGAGAATAATGATGGGGCAGAAGTCAGTGGAAAGCTGCTGGAGAAACAGAGTATCATGGACTCTGATTGCACATCTCCTGCAGAAGAAATCCCTTGATAAAAAGAGATGTAAAGAGCTGAATTGATGTCCAAGGCAGTAACACAAAAGCAGTGGTGAGCAATGCTAATCTGGGGACATTATGGACAAAGTGAAGAAACCCTGCACTGGAAAAAAAAAGGGTGTAATTTAATCTTCTGGATGAAGAATACTTCACAGTGAGTACTTATTCTTGAAGCACAACCAAACAAAAATGGTTGTAGCTCTTTAAGGACCTTTAGATCCACACTAAAATATTTACAAGGAAAAGAAAAAAGAAAAACTAAAAAGCCATCCCCCTACAGCACTGATAAATGTGCAGAAGCTAAAGTTTTTCAATTAAAACATGAGTTAATGGCAAGTGCCTAGGAAAGATTCAGCTGGCAGCTTCTAACAGTTCCCTGGGTACAAGGGAGAAGATGCTGGAGCAAGGTTCACACACTAAAGCTCACATATGCTCCCTGAAAGCAGAGCTGTCATTTTGCCACATCACACAGATGTGTGTGGCTGCCAACACAGCCCTAAATAAAGCAGCCAGCTGGACCCTTTCCAAAAGCCTGATGGGACCTGGATACTCCTGGTGGGAGGAGTTCAGGCATCACCCCAAAGCAGACTCACCTGTAGATGTGCAGGACCAGGTGGAACATTTTGGGAAACAAAGTGGAGCCTCTTATTCCCCAGAGATGCTCAGAGTATAACTACAAGACTAAGGAAAGGGATATAAAAGCATCTGGCTAAACCCAAAATAAAATCAGCTGGGTGGAACCCTGGACAAGGAAGGCAAGAAAGCGGAAGATTGTGTTATAGAAATACTCACGTTTCTTAGAGCTGTAGTTTTACCCTACAGGAGATACATACCTCAAATCAGAGAGAGATTAATTATTTTCTAACAAAAACCTTACACCATGTGCTTACACCTTAAAAAAATAGCATCTTGAATTTCAGTAGTAGTCAGTGATGTTTAAGCTGCCTTTCTGCAGCTGAAAATCTGGCTGATGAGACCAAACCCAAAGTCATCTTCTCCTGTACCAGCACCTGTGACAGAGATGACAGCAGGCTTGCAGGCAAGGCATGTTTTTTAACAAGGAAAACAGCTCCTTTCCCCACATGCACCAGGGTGTGCCGGTTTGGCCAAATTTAGAAATATATCCTCTGAGAGAAGGCAGGTCACAACCATCCCTCCCCCACCAGGTTCGGGAAAGAAAAATTTTCCTCGAAGGAAAGTGAAAGAGATAAAAACTATTTATTTAACAAACACACGGGAAAAGGATAATAAGCTAAATAACAAAATCTCTCACTGTGGAGGAAAAACCTGGGAAAGTGTTAGAGTCCTCCCTTTGGTCTCCTCGGAGCTGGGACTTGGCCCAGGGCCAGGCCCTCTGTGCTCGGTGGAAAGTCCTCCCGATGTGTTCTGATGTTAAAGCAGTCCAGCAGAAAAGGGAGAAAATCCGAAATTCCAGGGAAGAAAAAAAAGTCCAACTCTCAGTATCTCTCTGGAGAAAAAGGAACTGAACAACTGGCCAAAAGCTGACTGGCAAGCAGCAAGCTGGGTGCTTCCTCGGTCTCCTGCCGCAGCTGAGAAAAAGTGTCTGTCTCTGTGTGACCTTGAACAAGCTGCAAACTGCTTTGAAGAAGTTTTGCTCAGGTTTTCCTCCCCCCTCTCAGGCTCAGTTTAAAGGCATAGAAAGGCACAAAAATTAATTTCTGGGCATAGGGCAGCGATATGGGATACACATCACAAAGTAACCCCAAGGGAGATTGAAGGCAGGGTTAAATGTCTCTAAAGTCTTCGGCTGCAACAGAGGTTTAATCCCCAGAGAATAACAGGGTTATTAAGAAAGAGGTTGTGCTCCCAGCAGCAGGATTTAAGGCTGAACCCTGTCCAGCATTTTCTGCTTGGTGTAACAACCCCAAAATCTCCAACCTCTCTGTCCCAATTCTCCTCCTGTCTGTAATTTTGCACTGTGGTTTTGCCTCAGGATCTGATGGATGGAGAATAAACTGCTGAACACTTCAAAACCCAGCTCCCTAGGATCAGCTCTAATTTGTCCAATTTATAACTACCTTGCTTTCATGAGGATTTCTCTTCCCACGAGCTAGCTGGCTCAGAACAAGACAAATCATTATTATTCCTGCAGAATTCAGAGTGGCCACTGGAAGAAGATGATTTTTTTCTGGCATGTTTTCTTTCTGAAGGATATACTCAGTGTGATAGGGCATGTGCTTTCCGGGCTCCAGGGTAATGGTGAGCTGCCACAAACAGATCTGCTGACTTCCAAATCCTCAGTAGCTGGGTCTTGCTGCACATACAATACATGGTCTCACATATTTTGTATGCAACAGTGGCTGTCCATTTGCTCTTGATTTCAGTCTTCCTTGTTTGCACCTGTGCTTAATAGCGGCATTTTTTACTTCACTCCATGTATAGAAAACTTCCATAAGCTTCTAATTGTTCTTATTTATGAAACTGGGGCGATCTCCAGGACATTTGCAGGCAATTTAAAAAAGGACTTAGAAAATGTAATGAATAGGAACAGGCAAACAGGAGCATGTCATGGCTGCATCCTCTCTACAGCCGTGTGCTGTGTTATCCCAAAGGGACCCTCTCCAGGACCAGGTGAACATCCACGAATTAGTGAAACAGAAGATCAGGAGCCTCCTTCATGCTCCCCCTGCTGATGTGGAAAACAATGAGGACAAAGCAGAACCGAAGGCCTGCTTTATGTGTTCCGAGGAGATGTGACTGCAGTTTTGGCAGCTAACAGGCTTGAAGATTTAACCCAGTCTTCTTGTTCCCTTTTCACCTGGACAAATGGCTTGAAAGGAGGCACTGGATTTCGAGTGTGTGTAGGAGAATCCAAACACAAGCATAATCTTCCAGTTTGTGAAGAGGAAGAAATTGACTGCTTTGAAGCACTCAGCTGGTTTCCTGGTTAATTTCCGTGCTGCAATCATCAGTTCCATGACTGAATTGCAGAATATTGTTAACCAACCAAAGTCCTGGCTTTGTGGACGCTTACAAGTAGGTGCAGCCAGAAACTCCTTTTCAGAGATTATGGACAAGATGAATGTAATAATAGGAACAGTTCCACTAATCCGCAGCAAGTGCACCACTTGTCTGGAGAAAGGCTCCTCGTCTGGACTGTGGATTGTGTGACAGACTGTCCAGTATGAAGAACAAAGCATCCTTGCAGAAGCCAATATTTGAATTTACAGGAAGGCTTCATGCAGCACAGATGGAACACCACTCACTGCACCTACAACTTGCAGAATTCAAATGGAGTTTCAGTGAGATGAAAAAAAGAAGCTGACAAAGCCCAGAGCCTGTGAGAGCAATTAATTATGCTTCAGCAAAAATTACTCACTTGTGAGAAGTTTGACAGTGTAGGAGGATTAAATAATGCATTACATTGGAAGCAGCAGGCACAATCACTTTTGAATGAACAGGAGCAACAGCTACAGGAGTAAAATAAAAAACTAGAACTGCACTCCCGTGAAGAAGGAGATAAAAGCCAAGTCTTACATGAATCTCTAAAAGAAGACACACAGAGAGCATCTGGCTGTGGACCGGACCTGGCAGCTTCTCTTCACAGAAGCAAAGAGAAAGCAACTGTGAAAAATTCTATATTCTCTAACTCAATCTTTATTTCATATATCCAGATTTAAACTTCATTTTTCTGTGATTTGTCCATGGAGTTAGTTTATTGTCTTACTCTCTACTTTTATTTGTTTTAAAATCACAACCTTATGCATTACAATCTCTTGGAAATAATAATGAAAAAATGAAACAACACCCCCTCTTATTTCATCTGGCACAATATATTTAAGATAATTACGTGATGCAGAATTAGCAAAACCACGGCCAAAAGCCATTTATAGAGATCAGGTCACAAAGGAGAAATGAAGTTTTGAGACTTATCGCAGAGGGTGTAAAATGTAACGGAGTTTTTGTCTCTTGCAATTAAAACCTTCAGTCTTGAAGGATATATCCCGGGCATCCTGATGGATGTGTGCTTAGGACACCGTGGTTGGTGCCAACAAAGAGTTAAATCATCTGCACGCTAAGAGTGCAGACAGAGAGACTTTAAAAGGAAGTTTAAAAACGGAGCTACAGGAAGTACACCAGTGTTCGGAGGAGAAAGTGCTTTTCGAACTTACTGTAGGGTGGATTTTTTCAGTTGTTTGCCATATATGCTCACACCTGGGGCTCGGAATCTCTCGACTTGAGAGGTTTCACAACAACCTTTCCCTTTGCGCAGCAAGGCAGACGCAAGGGGAGCGGTGCTCTCCCTCATCTACGGAGATGTGCTCCTGTGCGCCAGAGAGCCGCCTGCTTTGAATTTTGTCCACAGACTTTAATATCTTTCTAGCTGTTTGCTCCTCTCTATAACCTGGGTGAAGGGTGTACTGCCCTGAGGACACCCACATCTCAGTCTGGCTTTCGTGTCAGGGGGTCGTTTTAACTCCTGCACTTTTATTTTACTGTCCGGAGCCCGGATGCCTTAAAACATGGCTGGGACGGCGGGAGAGGGCGGCGGGAGCCCGGCGGAGCCCCTCGCTCGGGTCGGGGCATTGCGGCATCACCGTGCACGTCCCCGGCAACCGCGGAATTCCCGGGCGCCCGCCTGGGGCTCCGCCTTCGTCCCGCGAGCGGCGGAGTCCCAGCGGGGCCTGGGAGACAAATTCCTGCGGTCCCGGGAGCCGCTGCTTTCCGATGGTGCCGGGCTGTCATGCTGGAGCCGGAAAGCCATCTGGAGAGCTCCCGACTCCGGCGGCGGCCTGTCCGGTGAGTTTCTATAGTTCCACTGCGGATTTGTTACTTGCTCCAGGCTCTGCCTGTTTTAAATTAGTGCGTCTTCAGATCACGGTTAGATTTATTCTTGACTGGTCTCTGTCACCTTCAGATATCGTGGGACCTTCAAATATCGTCTTGTTCCACCCCCTGCCAAGGGCAGGGACACCTTCCACTATCCCCGGGTGCTCCAAGCCCTGTCCAGCCTAGCCTTGGACACTTCCAGGGATGGGGCAGCCACAGCTTCTCTGGGCACCCTGTGCCAGGGCCTCCCCACCCTCACTGGGGAGAATGTCTTCCTCATATCCATTTCTAAATCAGTGGCCTATTCTGAAGTATTCAGCATGTATTTAGACATTTGCAAGTAGAATCTGACACAAGTTTTTAATGACACATCAAACATAATTCCTCAAGCAAAAGCATCCTCGACTGTTATGTTTAATTATGTTTAATTTGTTTAATTATGTGTAATTTGTTCAATTATGGAGCTCCCACAAGCCACTCCATGGCACTGCAATTTTTTTTCCTACGTGAAATAGCATGCTTTTAAAATTTATCCTTTTGTGCGCTAGTGAACTATTGATACGTATTTTAACAGAGGCATAGTGCATATTCAAAATCATTAGCATTCCCAGGTGACACTCCTCAGATTCGGTTTCTTCTTTTCCTCTATGTGACTTCAGAGTAATTTGAAGAAGTTTTAAAACTTCAGAATGATGTGGATGTGACAGAAAACATTTTGATTCTGTTATGAAACATAAGGTTTTCTGGTGTTTTGCTGTTCATTATGAGATTTTGGTGTAAGTTGCAGTAATTTAAAAAATGGTGTTATGAAAACCTTGTTTCTTAGTTCTCAGGGTTACATCTTAATGCAAAAATTCTGTGCAATTTGTGAAAGACTTAGCAGCCTTTATCACAGGGAGTCTTCTATTAGACAGCCAACCTTGGATAAATCACAGTACCTACATTTATCTCCCTTAGAATTGTTTTGAAGAGAGGCGGAGTTTGTAATCTGCTTAGGACAATGCGGCTCAATCTACGCAAACATAACATTTTTTTATTGATGTTCTGAATCGACACTGGATATTCTTCTATATTTATTTATTTATTTATTTATATATATTTATTTCTTTGCAATATTCAGGCTTAGAGGACTAGCAGTACACTTCTGTTTTCTAAAGCTGATGTCAAATTGCAGTTGTAATTCCTCACATGACATGGTAGTAACACTGTTGTGCCAGTGTTCATGAGTGATTAAAAAAATTAATATTTTAGTAGGTTGACAAATAAACTAGAGCATGTCTTTGCTAGAGGCTTTAATGATTTTATGATAAAGAAAAGACTAATCTTTGAAGCTCATGAAGTAGAAGTTTATATGGTTAACTATGATATTCATTATCCACAGTTTATAGACTTAAAAAACTGCATTTTGGGCACCATGAGTTCATCCACTTTGGACAACGTCTCTTCCTGGGAAGCTGATCAGTGAGATCCAGTTCTGGATTTTTAAGTCTAGTAGTTTAGATCCTGCTTTTGTGGCTTATTTATTTTCTAGATGCCTGAAATGATGCAATTCAGGCTGAGGAGGAACCAGACACAGTGTGATACATGCAAGCTGTCGCAGAATCGCTAGGAGGTAGAGATAGCTTCTGCCAGCATGTAGGAACAGTGCCCAGCAGGCACAAGAGGGTTTTCCACATTAACTCAGGAGGTAGAAGTTGGCTTTAAGTGTTCTCCACCACCCCTGTGTTTTATAACCTGATATGGGTTTGACCTTTGGGCCAAACTATTTGTCTTGCTTTAGTCTGTACAAAACTGCCAGTTCCATAGGAACAGCAAAATTCCACAAACATGGACTTTGGTTAGAAAATCAGACTGCAGTCTGCTCCTTCAGCTCCAGAAGTTTAGCAAAATTACACTGCTAGGTAGAAAGTGAAAGAAATTTTCTCTCTGTTGCAAAATTACCCTGCATTTTCTGCCAGCTGTGGAATTGAAGCTAGTTAAAAGCTGGTTTTCTGCAGTGGTCATTGTTGACTGTAACCAGCTGACCTGTGAACACTGAGAATTTAGGTTCTGAGCTACAAAATACCTTCTGCAACATAGAACTCAAGAGCTATTTTCACCTGCTTATATGCTTTCTTGAAGATTCTTAAAGTCCTGCTGAAAATGGTGTCTTAGATAAAAGCTGTAGTTGGTAAAAAACATATTTGAGTTCAAAACCAAGGATTGATGAACTAGTAATACATGAAAATGGAAGTAGAAAACATTCTCTGAATTCTGTTAGACTGCAAAGCATGCATGCTTTGAAACTTTTCAGGACTTTGTGTGGTTCTGCCTTTGAATCTTCTGAGAGCTTTATGGTTGTAGCACTTCTATTTGTTATATGAAGATGGAAGGAAGAATCTCCTACAAGTGGTAATAGGGAGCTTTCATAAAGTATTGCATGTGTTGGCTATGCTGTGACAAAGAAAGTATCACAGAAACAAAAATTCTTAAGGCTAGTTTCTATTTTACTTGAAAATGTTGAAGTAGACAACCAAAATGAAGTGGTTAACGTAGTAGTAGTCCATCAGTTCTGTTACTGGTTGGCTGGGGGTCTTTTTTTGTTTGTTTGTTGGTTTTTGTTGGTTTGGGGTTTTTTAGTTCTATACTAAGAAAAATTAGGGTTTTCTGATATATATTTTTAAGTTTCCACCAATTGCATTGTGAGTTCAGAAGCTGTGCATAAAATGCTATTTCAAAAAGGTGTCTAATGTTTTTTTTTGCCAGTACTTAATATTATGTCCTCTGTTTTAATGCTCTAATACACATTTTTCATTTCAATAGCAACCTTAATTTGCTAATGCATATGGTGTCATACAATTTGTGCATGGTATGGTTTTGGTGGGTTTTTTTATTTCTTCCCCACACATACACACACACACTGAGGTTCAGTTAAGCAGAATAGTTAATTGCATAGTCAGTTTCTCCTCTGAGTAAGCTTTAAAGTGTAGATGTTTCCATTATGATTTTTTTGTTGGTGGATATTTAATAGGAGAGCTGAAAGAAACAGATTTCTTTAACTCTGACTGTCATACAAACCGGTGTAATTTAATTAAAGACTTAAAGGTGTTTCTTATTTACTTTACAAAAAGGGATTATTCTCTTGCTTTCATTCCATGTGGTCTCCATGCAAAAATATTAAGTCTCACCAGGTTTAAAGAAGCCAAATGACTCCCCTGCTGCCCACAGACTAATTAAACGGTTATCCTTTCCATGAGCCTTTTTTTCATAACCAGGTCTTACCCAGTTTTCAGTTTGGGTTCTGTTTTTCCCCCATTGGTGCTTCTGGCTTTTAGCTGTCTTCAGCTAAGATTGATACTTCATTCATCATCTCTGAATAAAATTATTTGCCCTTCTTTCTTCTGTCTTTTCCCCAGACCAGGAGAAGCAAAGATCTCTCAAACTTCATTACATGGTGTCCACAAACAAGATTTTATTCAGCTTATAGATGCTCTGGCTGTTCAGGTTTTACTTATTTCCAAATCTTCTTATTGCAGCAGCTGAGTTGCATTAAATAAAGTGATTTTAATTGCTGCTGATCTCTTGCCCTTTGAGTCATGTTGGTTGCTCTGGCAGTAAGTACTGAAAGTTAATCTTGAGCTTGTGGTTTCCTTGCAGTACATGCAGGTTTTAAAAATTCTCATCTCCTACACTTTTTAAATATATAAAATGTGTTAAGAACATGGCACCTTGTGGGACAATTTCTGATGACATACAACTGTTCTGATCTCACAGATGAAGTCTGTCTTCTTTTTAAATGGGAATATACTTAGCATTTGTTCAATTATAAAATATTTTTAGTCTGCAGCTAAAAAACTGAAATTTCATCCTTTAATAGCAGTAATGCCTTTAAAGGGAAGATTTAAACAAAGTTACTGATCCCCTCATTGATGGCATTTGTGTCTTTTTTGCCAGTCAAAAAAACTGTGTGTGAGAAAACTGTGTGAGAAAACATAAGTCATCAGGTAAATTTTTGGTCATGAAAAATGTTAATTGTACCTGTGCACAAATGTAGGTGTATAGTGGTAATTTTTTATTTAGCAAAATCTATTCATTAAATGCTGGTATGGTGTCATTTCAATAAAAAATATTTCATGTAGACAAAGGTAATGTATTTTAGTACTTACAGTTCTGTATTATAGGATACCATTTTAGTGTTTAATTTAAGCATGTTTCTTTTTACAGTATATTTCACATTTATTGCCCATGAACTCTTGCACTTTTGTGCAGAGAAAATAATTATTGCAGTCTGACATGCTTAAAATAATGTGAAAACCAACATATATCCAATAATGTGAACACTGATTTTCAAGTACTGAAATAACTTAAAAGCTGTCTAGTTTGAAATTTTAATAATTTCTCTTAAAGTTATTAAGTTAGTTAATAAATATGTGTTTTAATATACATATTTGTATAAATATGTGTTTTAATATACATATTTGTAAGTGTATGTATAGATATAAATTTACATATTCTGTATATAAATTTCTCACTTTATATATAGAAGCTTGGTTTTGACTCTTTTATTATTGCTTGTGCTACTCAAGGGCTGCTTCTACTAATTGCCAAGTAGATTTTGTTTTAACTGCAATAGTAGTGGAAATTAAGATAAAACAAGGTAGTTTAGAGGACTAAACCTTTAACTAGTGTTGTGTTTGTGATCAATTGTGTGTCTGTAGTTTAATGTATGTATCTCTGAAGACAAACTGTGTAAAAGAGAGGTTTTTTCCACATCTGTGCATTTGTTTCATGACAGAGATGGTTTTGAGATGGTAACCCATGTTAAAAAATGAGACCTACTGTGGAGACAAAAAGCTTGCCAGTTATTTGAGCTTACATGATTGGAATGATGCTTTTAAGCCTTCTGGAAATTTTTAAGCCTCCTCTGCATCCCCTTTGGATCCCCATGGGCTGCAGGGGCACAGCTGCTTCACCATGGTCATCACCACGGCCTGCAGAGGAACCTCAGCTCCAGCTCCTACCCCTCCTTCTCCACTGACCCTGGTGTCTTCATGTTGTCTCTCTCACATGTTCTCACCTCCCCCTCTTCTCTGACTAGAAGAAAAATTGTGTGCCCTTTGTTTTGATTTTCATCTTAAATATGTTATCACAGAGGTTTTACCAGCCTCTCTCATTGGCCCAGTTTTGACCAACAACATGTCCATCTTTGGAGCCATCGGGGATTGGCTCTGCTGGACATGGTAGAAACTTCCAGTAGCTCCTCACAGAAGCCACCTCTGTGGCCCCCCCGCTACCAAAAACCAGGCCGTGCCAAACCAATACAATGTGCTAGGCTTAAATCAACTTTGTTAATCCAAAGTGCATCTCTCTTTTAAGTTCCTGATGCTACATCTCTCACCCCTTGTACAATAAGCAATTCTATGTAATCCTTTCTTCAAAGAGCAATAGTAAGATGAAAACTGCACAAAGTACTTTTACTTATGTGAATGTTTAAATCTCTGGGCCCATGACTAGGTAATTGAAGTAAAGAAGCATTAAAACTTGAAAGGAATATCATGTTTTTTGAAAACGTTCTTATTTTTCAGCTCAAATAATGATATACAAGAGTCACAGTTACCTCAGAATAGAAATCCATCAGAAATGGACACTGTTGCAGATTTGACGCGGAAACTCCGTCAGGCTGAGAAACAAAATGTAGAATTAATCAACGCAATCGTGAAGTACAGACATTTTTTTTTCTTGTTTGCTTTATTTTGCCCTTGGAACAACTGTAATTTGTTTCCTTAAATGTAGTCTTTGGTCCTTAATCCTTTCATCAGCTGGATCAAAATCACAGTCACTAGCTGGAAAATAACCAAGAAGTAGCATTGTCCAGACCTCTCATACCTGTCCATAGGAACTGATACCTCTTTTACTGTCACTGACAATAGTTGAAAGTGTGTGTAAGAAACTTGAGCACTACACAACAGCAAAGTCACACAGAGGAATAGTTTGCATCCCCAGCTTTCGAATTCTCAATGTAAGACAAGGTTTGTTTGTTTGAGTGTTTTAATCCTGGTAATTCCAGGGATCCATTTTATAGAATCATTCCACCAACAGGATGATGGAGCAATGGGAGCATGACAAGAGCAAGTCACCGAGGAAGAAGCAGGAGTCTCCAAACAAATGGATACAGAACAACAAACTTGGTTTGTTGGCGGTATTTAATCAAAACCAGAGGAATGAGCACCCACACCAGCTGCCCCTAACAAACTGCTGAGAGCAGAATTGTTACCTACAGCAGTAATAATAATTCAAACTAAAGAAAATTTCAGTGAAGTATTTTCCCACTGCTACTTCGTTTAGGTATTAGTTTGCCACAAGAGCATCAGGGAAAACATTTGTAATGGGAGTAAATTATTTCCCATGAATGGAGCTCCTATTGATAAGGATGCTGCTGCTTTGTAGGTGCTCTGAAGAAATGCATGTTTTACTTTCCACCTTCTTGTGTTCAAATGGCTTGAATGTGACTTCCTGGATTCAGTTTCTGTCAGCAGTGACTGGACTATCTTTCTTACTCCGGATAAGATCCCTTTTTGAAGCATTTTATTTGTTTTGTTTGTTGTGTTTAATAGCATTCTGCCTGACTGCTGAACATCATTGTGTTTACACAGTGAGTTACCAGGTGTCTGATAGTCTAGTATCCCAACATGGCTGTTTTTCTTGGTGTTAAATATAGTTACCAGAAAAATTGCCTGGAATATAATGTTTCTGTTGCTGCATTTTTTCCTCTAAGGACCAGGAAGAGGACAGTATTATAACTTTCGTTTTCTGAAGGCAGAGTATGTTTGGAAAAACAGAGGGATATGTTTAAGGTCCATGAAATTTATCTAGGAATAGGATCAGTTTGCATAAAAAACCATAAAAGTATCTAAAAATGCATAAATGTGCAGTTTCAAGACTGTATTTCAAATTCAGATGGGATAAGATGGCAGCTGTGAATGCAATTTCTGAAACAAATTTATTTTCTAGATGTCTCGCTATGAAAAAGAGATCATGAAATTACATTTGGAACTTGAGAGAGGAGAGGTTCTTTGTCAAGCTCTGCAAAGAGAAATATCAGTCACTAAAAAAGCGGCTTGTATACAAATGTATTCTGCAGAGGACGAGCTATGTGAGCTAAAAACCAAACTTGTGGAACTTCAAGGTAATTATAAAAAAAAAATAATTGTGGACCCGAGGCTACATCAGTCCCAAGTCATTAAAACAAGCAGAGACTTAATACCAGTTACTGTGTTTTTTGGAATTCTCTTCTCTTTCCCGTGTCTTCCTCATCTGCTGTTGTAAGCTTACAAGCGTTTACAAAACCCTTGCTGTCTCATGTGAATTAAACATAACCTGCTAAGATTATCAACCCCTTTTTGTCTCTTGCTCCTTACCTTCTGTTATTCCTTCCCTCAGTGTGTACAGAGTTGTAATTGAGGCGTCCCTCTCCACATCCTGCTTATCAGTATGTCCAGAAGTTCTTCCTTTTACATTTCAGGGGGAAAAAAATAGATCTAGTCCTGTTTGTTTACGCTATTTCCGATGACTTTTTTTTCCCCCCAGGAGTTTCATCATACTGCTTTTTTCTTTTTTCTTTCATCTTTTCAAATGTTTCTAGCTTTTCACTGCTCATGTTTGGCTTCTTCATGTCACCTTTGTTTTTCTTTTTATACAAATAACATGTGCTATGACACTAGTATGTGGAAAGGAGGGGTTTTAGCTAGCCTTTTTTTCCCCTACTAGTTTCACATTCAGAAACTCAGATTTTTCTTAATCCTTCTCAAACAGAGAGAGTTTCTTGTACTTAAAAGCCAGGGACATGCATTTTTTGTTACCTAAGTTAGTATAATACCCTTTAAACTTCATACAGGAGATGTATTTGTGAACCTTTGATGTTCACTGAGAAGACTGGAGCACTCCTCCTGGAGTTTGTAACCTTACAAGGATGGAAGGAGACACTGAAACTTGCAAGTGCACTTATAGTGCCAGATATTTTTTAAAGATAATAAGAAAAGCTGCACTTTCACTCATCTGGACAACACACAAATGATAAAAATCTTATGGTTAGTTGATATTTCTCAAACTGTTTTTTGTTTGTTCATTGGGGTTTTTTTCTGTTTTTGTTTTTATTGTGACAAAGGTCAAAGAAGCCAAATCATCCTGGTGTTGCTTCTCATTTCTTTTGCAGTTTGTAACTTACTGGCTCTTTTTCCTGGTCTCTTGGAGCCTTGCTCACCTTGTGTGGTGCTTTGATATGATCCCAACTTAGCTCCTTGGACAGAGAACCTCTCTTGTGCCCTGTCTTTAGTATTTTCTCCAAACTGTTTTTCTGCCGTTCTTATTGAGGCTTCACTTCCTGACATCTGACAGGTCTTCCCCACTGTTGTGTCCACTAATTCTCTGTGTTTTCCCAACGTGTCTTTTCTGTTTGTTTCATCCTTCTCCAGCTAAGAAGGAATTTCAGAAGAACGGGATGAATTTGAAGTAAAAATCTATTAGAAAGTGGTGATGACAAAAATGCTGACATAGGTAGTTGTACTCAGTAACATAAAAAGCTAATACAAAAGATTTTGATCCAAAAGCCAGTTTGTGAAATGAAGCAAAGTTCTTAGTAAAACTGCTCATAGGAAAGGAAGTCTTCCTTGGCATTTAAACTTTCACAGAGAAAAGTATATGCAGTATTTCCCTATCTTGAGGCATTTGCTGGGCTGAAGATTTAAATCTCTTGAGCAGTAGTAAATTTCCCCAGAAAAGCCAAGCCTTTGCTCACTAGCCCAATCTGCCTTAGGTTTTCCTAGAGTCCTTTGCATGTGGCAGGCATCTGTCTTCACCGTTACTTAAATTGAACTCGAAATGAACTGAGAGACTAATGTATCAAATGGATATTTGGAAATAAGCCAGGCAAGTGTTACAGAACAGTGCTATTAAATTCCCCATGCTATAGAGGCCTCACTTGAAGCAGTTGACTTGAGTTCTTATTCCTTTCCAAGAGGAGAAGACCTTTAATTTGTAAAAATCTCCAAAGCATTTCTATGTCCTTGTGTGAAAGATGCTATAGGAACACAAAATATGATTGTTTCTATGTACTGCAACTGGAAGTGTTAATGTTTCACAGGGTATCACAATCCACAGAAGAACTTATGTTCCTTATACTTTTTTTTTTCTGAACATGCTTATTTGCAGTGCTATTTATCTTTTTCTCTTTCTCTTTCTCTTTTTTTTTTTTTTTTTGGTAAACAATAGTACTGAATGACAAACATAAACAGAAAGCAGCTGAGACTGAGAAACTGTTTAAAAGTGCTCAGTGGGAATGGGAAGAGGAGCAACAAAGACTTTCAAGGGAAAGGGATAATATTTGAAGACTATACTGTGCTGAAATGGAATTCCTCATCAGAGAAAAAACTGAAACAGAAAAGGCCTATCAGGTATGATGTACTAATAGATGGAAAATTCCATGAGATGCTGGCTGGAAGTTTTTTTGGTGCAAAGTGTGTGGTGGGTTGGGGTTTTTCTTGTTTAGAGGGAAAAAATCCCCCAAATAGCTAAATACTGCAGAACAGTTCTGAAGATTATAGCTTTTTAAAGTTACACTTAGTGTGTCATGCTGGTTTTGGGCTTTGATGGAATGTGTTGTGGCTATTTGTCATGGTAAACACCCAAACCAAGTTATCAGTACCTAGTGTTAGTGAAAAACAAAGGAGTTCATGGACAGGACCTAAGGTCCTTCTCAAAACAAGCAGAAACACAAGTCAATTTTCAGTCAAAGCTGATTCTTATAAGGGTAGGGCTGGATATAGGCTGTGAAGAAGGCTACTTTTAGATACAGTTTTCTTTTCAAAGTTCCCACGTGCAGCAGGGTAAGCTCTGAGTTCTGGCTAACAGTAAGTGGCTTGAGTTATTTTGAGGAGGCTCTGGAAGGGCCTTGCCTTCTGTTGTGTGCAGTGGTTTGTAGAAGCTTCCTTCAGAGTGTTTAATACTGCACCAAACGAACAGTGTTGAGAAAGTATGCTATGCCCTGTCAAATGATGTTTGTCCTCAGGAAAGGAGAAAAGGAGCAGTGGATGGCTCAGGACGTTGTGTTCTCTGTCAGTTCCCTGTCAGTGTTCTCTGCCAGTGGTTGTAGAGGAAGGTTTTCTGTTGGTCAATGTATTAAAGCTACAAAATTGTTGGAAATCTAATTAACATGAACAGACTAAGATTGCCATGAGTACATCAAGCTCATTAAACAAGTCAGTGTGAGCTGTAGGATTCCAGAATCTTGAAGTCTCTGATTTCAGAAGTCTGTTAGAAGTCTTCCAGAACTTTCAAAACTCTTTGAAAGGACAATGTGATTCACTACTAGGTGCCAAACCCTAACCTGCCTTCATTAGTAAAAAATGTTCCATTTTCCCAGTTTGCTTTTGTAGCTGTTCCCCTGCCTATCACCCTACAGTTACGTTATGTATAGTTATAAAATTACAGGAAATAAGAAATGTTAAATCTGAACTTGACTGCATTAGTTGTTGCTTGAGAACTTACTTAAACTTGTCGATAAATATCAGAAATATCTGGGTTTATAAATTATGACTTTGAATGTGTTGCAGTCTTTTGTGTTGTGTATTTACAGGCCTGGTTTAAATCTTCTTTATTTATTCTGAGTTATAAAATGAAAGCCAGGGAGATTTAATTGTGGTCTTAATACATGCAGAGAAGTGGGATTCTGAGCACATGGGTGAATCCTGTCTGGAAAAAAATGCACTTCATGAACCACAGTTCTGAACTTGGCTGTGAAAATGCTGATGTAGGCATAGGGGTGGCATCACCTTGGAGTATTGAAATGTGTCCCTGGGACACGCAGGAAAAGCCACCCTCTCTGCTTTTGCAACAGGTTTGTGGTGAGCTCTGTTGGGTGTATCCTGGTCCAGGATGAGAGGTGTTGGGAGTTCCATAGGAAAGGCAATAGCATCACCTCGTGGTTAGGCAGGAGATCATATCCCTTCATGATTCTTTCCTTAGAATACTTGTGGGATTGTGTCGTTTACACATGGTTTAAAAAAAAAGAAAAAAAAAGACCAGCCGTGTTTTTCATGAGCAAATATATGCAAGTGACTACTGGGATGATATTAAACAATACTCAACCACTTCTGAAAAGTTCAGAAACTTCAAAATTCTGAAATCCTATGACTCATGTTGATTTGTTTAATGAGCTTGATGTATTCGTTGACAATTTTAGTTTGCTAATGTTAATTACATTTCCAGTATAAAATGTTTTAAAGTCTTTATGTAGTATTTTACAGCAAATGATCTGTTACTTATGTCACATTTTCCAGTCCACTTTGTTAGTATCTGGAAGAGTAACTTGAAGAAATAAATATTTCTATATCTTTCCAGGTATATATTTCTGTAGAAATGGTTGACTTTGTTTCAATTTTTAAATGTATTTATTTATTTATTTATTTGCATTCTGAAGGGAAGAAACCTGTCTTGGTGTACATGCAAAGATAGAGGATTAGCTTAAATTTAGTCCAAATTTAGTCCAAATTCATATGGGCTTTGGGGATTTTGTAGCAGTGACTTCCATAGAGCTGCAGAGTCCAGTAATGTCAGTAATTCTCCCAATCTGTAGCATACTTCAATTTCTGTATGCAGAAATGGAAGTGGGGACCAGCTTAGCTATTTTATTCTACTGAGAACTTCATATGTCATAATTTTTCAAGTAATTCAGTTTCTAGATGGAAGAGAATCCTTGTCAGAAAAGCTGAAATTAAAAGTATTTAGTCTGTGGGAGTAACTATTTCTGAAAACATATGATTTGAAGTTTTAGCAATTAAAATCAAAACAAAATAGAACTTTTGTCCCTATGCATCATTTCACCAAATGCACCCTGTTTCTATCATTGCCACTGAGCTGGGAGAGAGAATAGATTGGAAGGGCTGTATTCTTTTAGGGAAAGATTTCCAGGGGAGATCTGGCTCTGATTTTAGTCAGAAGGTCATGCTCACAGTGATTTTTGGGCCAACACAGATTACTTGGTGGTGAATGAAAAGCATGTTTGCTGTTGGGTAAACACTTCTGTTGACATGTGCTGGCATCTTAGATGTTAGGATTTTAACAACCTCTACCGACGCAGTCTCCACTCCTCTGTTGAACGATCTACTGCAATACTTTATCTTAGAAAAAGTACCTCTTGATGTATTTATTTATTAATTTACCTATGTATCTTTAGGAAACGAATGCTGCCCTGAAAAACATGCGCAGGATATTGAGAGATATGGAGATAGAGCACAACGGCTGCAGTGAGATGCTGAGGCTCCAGGCCAACTATCTGGATTTCAAAGCTAAACAGCAGGAGAGGCTCATGAGGGAACTGGAGGTAAAGCTTTCTGCCGGCTGCTGGGAGTCTCAGCAAGCACTGGCACCTTGAGCAGTTTCGTTTTTGAGGGATGGAACCTCCGATTTAGGCTATGAGTGCCTTGTGTTTGAGTAACAAAATGTAGAGCGTCTGTTTCTCAGGACAGGTGGATTCACAGGTGAATGCTGTGAGCCCGAATTGAGACTGGTGTTTGAACAGCAGATGGGAAAAGTTTTATGCCACTAGGAAAATACTCTTAGCAATATGGAGGTATAGGGGGAGTATTTGTGCAGGATTTGGATATATTTCTTTTAATTAACTATGTTAAGCAGATAAATCTTGTGGGAGGAATCTTTTGGCTGATATTGCAGAGCAGGTTTGGTAAACTCTGTGCTGTTGCTGACTTTCTCTTTAATAGGCTTTCCATGGATCTCTGTGTCTCAGTTCTTTTCTTTTGTGAATGTATGAGATTATACAGAGTTTGAATTTATTGCCAACAGCTTTTAAAATTTTTATTTATTTATGTATTTATTTTTCTATTACTGTTACCCTCACTGAAGTGCTTAGAGTCAAGATTCAGTCTCACATACTTGCTACTTTGCTTTACTTGTCCAAAATCAATGACTTCACTTCTATCTATTTAACCTTAAGTGTGTCTGTCTTAAATGGCTTTTAGTAGTAACGAATTTTTCTTGACCTTTGTTGCATCACTTGAAGGCAGGAGTCATTTTGGGGTTGTCTTGGTTTTGAAAGACAGGTGTCTGCTAAGGAAGGCAGAAGCCTCCTGAAGTGGCAGATACAACCCCTTTCCCTCTGAGTTATTATATTTTGAAATCAAGGGCCTTTAGGCAAAGATGTGGGAAATAGGAATAACAGTTCTTTACTATATATATATATATATATATATATATATATATATGTATATAACCAGTCCAACAAAAACAACAACAACTCTGGCAGTAACAGCAATCACAAACCCAGTCCCAGCCTTCTCGGCTGTCAGGCCCTTTCCCCTCGGATGCAGTTCCGCTCGCAGCCGGCAGGGGCGCTGGCGGCTCCCGGTGAGCAGGGCAGGTGCGATGGTTCCCCCGCGGCTGCAGGGGGCGCTCCGGAGTGAGCTCGGGGAGCACGCGGCACTGGCGGCCTGGGATCCCGGGAAGGGATGGAACAAAGGCTTCACAAACCGCTGGGCAGCTGATCCCGGACTCTCAGGAACAGCAGGCTGGAACGGCAGGCTAGAACGGCAGGCTGGAGCGGCGGGGACGAACGCAAATCCCGGGTGGCAGACGAGATGTATCCAAAAGGGGAACCCCCCAGAGGTCCACGCAGGCAGGGCGAGCAGGGCTACAGCACAGCGAAAGTTCGAAGCAGCAGCGGGGCAGGGCGGCCACAGCCCGGTCTCCAGCAGGGCAGGGAAAGCGGCTTTTGGGGTCCCGGCGTTGTTTCCAGCAGGAAGAAAAACAGCCGAAAAAAAAAGAAACAGCAGCTCCTTTCTCTGCAGCTTCTCTCTCCAGACGCTCAGAGCGAACTGACCCCACACCCAGGTGTAAACAAAGGAGTTGCCAGGCCCACCCCATCCCCCTTTTTGTCTTTCTTAAGTACAGCTATTTGTCTCCTAGCAACATGCATATGGGAGAAAATTCCTTTAACAGGAAAAAACTAAAACTAAACTAAAACCCCAACAGGGGTGTATTGTTCTTTTCAATTCAGTCATCAGTCAAAGTGAAAAGATATTGTTGATAGTAAACAGTGTAGTTAAAATTGCATGCGAATTTCTATTATAGCAGTTCTATAGTTACTGCTTTTGCTAAAAGCATTTTTTCAGATGAAATTCCTTGTCCAGGTCTTTATCTGGAGATAGGTATCTGTGACAATAAAAAATGCAGCAAGAACATAATCCTGCATCAATTTCTTTTACTAAACAGAAAATATTATTTTAGTATTCTGGATATGTAATTTTTTTCTTTTATTTATTTATTAATATTATTTATTTTTATTTATTTATTGGTACGAGTTTTTGCAGTTCCAAGGTGCAAGTAGTTCAGATACCACAGGCTGGTTTATGGAGCCCTAATAAACTGAATACATAAAGTTGTCTTTGTGTGGTGTTAACCATCTTTCTGGACTTAAATATTTTCAAAATGTACTTTTAGGCAGCTACAGTGAAAACAAAGAAGCTGGAGGAAAACACTGAAGCAGCACGAGTAGCACATTTGCAGTGTAAATACACTACAGAAATCATGCAGGTAACTTTTTATTAAATATTTGGTAGAAGTTTACAGTAAAACAGAAGATGAACTTGCAAAGTACAATCTTCCAAAATGCTAAGACTTCCTTGCTTAAGTGAAAACACCAAGTAGAGTTTTTGCAATGAGTTTCAAAATGGTAAAAGGTAACAGAAAAATATATATTTTTAAGGTAACTTCCAAGTTATTAGAATAAATATTAAAATGAAATATCACATTCTTATGTTTGAGAATTCAAAGTAGCATTGAAACAGTGAGGGGAAGGGAAATGTTTCACAATAGTTAGACTGTTAAAATGTCCTGTGCTGTATCTTTGGAATGAGCGCTTAGACAATTTTGGAGATACAGCGCATACATCCAACTTCTCTAGGTGTGAGAGTGAGAGATTAATGCATCCTGAGACTGCAGTTTCCAATGTAATTAGTCAGAGTACATTTCAGCTTCAAAGTTATGACATCTGCAGTTACCAGTGAAGTTTGAAATTGTAATAAAATGTAGTATGTGTACTTGAATATTAAATTCTTGTAGTATTGAACTGTATCACACAGGGTTTGATCCCATAAAGCAGTTGGGGTTTCTTTTGAAAAACAAGTGTGAAAAACCTGTGTGATGACTGCTGAGTGATCTCGTGCTGACTAACAAACTCTTCACATTGGATTTTTGAAAAACGAAGTGAGAAAACAAAGAGGAATTTCATCTTTTTTTCTTGTGTTCTGAGGAACATAAGTAAGCATTGCCACTTCTTCAGTCAGTTATTTTCTTATGACCTGCTCTGAGTACAGACACTTAGATTTCTGAAGTGATGATTAAACTAGCAGTGATGATTTAGTTTTCTTGATTCCCTCTCTACTTTTACAACATACAAAGGAACTGGGAGGGTAACATTCCTTGAAGTTAGAGATTTCTCTTTTATGAGTGAAGAACTGGTAAGGTTTTCTTCCTTGTTTATGTACATGAACAAGCTCCATATGAGCTTTGTTCTGAGTGCAAGTGTAGCTTTTACTGTTAATCTCACCCTTTCACGAGTCTACTTAAAAAATAGAATTCCCCTGGAAATTCTCAGTAATCTAAATAATTGAAAACAGGAAAATCCAAACACAATGAAAGGACAACAAAATGTGCTTTTGGTCAGCATATCTATTTCTCTCTGCTTTGAACTTTATGTATTACTACATTTTTAGATGTGTTCAACACTTTCTAATTCTATATGGAATTAATAGAATATATTCACCCGTAAAAAGCAGAACAGGACAGTGTCTGCATTAAAGACCTTGAGAGTCTTTCCTAACTTCCTTTAACTGCTTTCTTATCACTTGGTAGTTAAGAATTCAAGAACTTGAAGATGCTTTGAATGGAGAGAAAGGTGGCAGCACAGAAGCTCTTTCAGTGCTAGCAAATACCCGGAAAGATTCCAGAGAGTCAGAAAATGCACAAGGGAGAGAAAAACATTGTGTAAGTTTCCTTTTAAAGCCATTGTAAAATGGCAGTAGGCTGCTTAAGTACAACTCATAGTTTACATTCCCTACAGTTTTCAGTCAGCAGAAAGTCCAGTGCAATGCACCAAACCAAAGGTTCAGAACCTGGCAGTCCTTTAGTAACAGGTCCATATCAGTAACCACAGGTATTGTGGATAGGTACAGATAATAACTGGCCTGTTACAGATTATTTGTGGAAGCAAAAATTTTGAAAATCATAGTTTGGGTAGGGTCCAGCCTCCAGTAGTGGTTGGGGTGAGTGTGAGAAAACATATCTGGCAGGTGTAGAAAAGATGGCTTTTCTAAATACGCTTATATTATTATGGAAACACTGTTTCCCACTTCAGGGAGCTAGATGAATCTCTAAGACTCCTGTCAAGAAGTTGTGTATCATTTATAGTGGGTAATCTTTGTTTTCAACTTTTGAATGGTTATAGAAAGCTTTAATTGGTAAAAAATATTGAAATGTGTGAGAGCAGATGAAATCACCTGGGATACGTTTCCTGCCCAGCACAGTCTGCTGTGTCTGTGGTAACAGAACTTGGGTGACCTCTCAATCAGTCTACGACTGTATGGGTCTGTACACACAGGTATTCATGCTGACTTACACAAGGAGTAGTGGAGATCAGAAGAAACTGGTTTTCCTCCAAGAAAGGAAGTTTGTGGCTTGAGCGACTCATTGAATATTCATGGTTGTGGAGGTGTTTTTAGTAAGATACTAGAACCTGAGCTATATTGCAAAAACCTTTGTCATCCTTTGCAAACATCAATTTTAAGTGAGCTTAAAATCAGGCTTTCCTGATACCATGCCTAAATACTCTGGCAATCTTTTAAAATTCTTCTTTGGATTCTTCTGTCTCCTTTACACTGTTGTTTGGCCTTGTAGTTTTCTCATCCAGTGCCTGTTTAGTCACGCCAGGCTCTTGATATACCCGTTTTCCTGATTGATACAGTACAAGAACTGATTAAAATTCTGGGTGGTCTGCTTTAGAAGTGATGCTAGAACAGAGTCAGGCATGTGGAGACCTTAGGAGCAAGAACTGTACTGGAAATCAGGGTTGATGATGCAAGATGTGACCCAGTCTCTCTGAAGAGAGCTATTGTATTAATTAAAATATGATTAATCCTGGTTTTTTTATGTAATTTTGAGGCCATATCCAAATCACCAATTGAATTTCATGACACGAGGCTTGGTAACAGAACATAAGCACTTGAAAAGTCTTTCTTAGGAGGAATATACATTTCTTCATTTAACAAAAAAAGGCAAGCAGCTTCAGAAGCCCTATTCATTGATTATCCCTTAAAAGAACATAGTGCATTTGACAAAAGTAATTTTGTTTAAAATGTCTTATTGAGGAAACTTTCCAGTTTACAAGGACAGCATATGCAAGGGAGAGAGGGGACAGATGAAAAGAAGAATATTGGAGACACCTCTGGAAGATTAGTGGGTGCCAGAACCAGCTTCAGCCTGCAGGAAGGCCCACTGGTAAGGAAAAAAGCCTGTGGCATGCGTTGTTTAGGTTTTCTTAAACATACTGTCAAAATATTTGAAGTGCTGAGGGTTTGCAGTGCTGCGCTGCGGAAGAACTCTGCCATTCTCTTACCTTGTTTGTTATTATGTTACCTTTTTTTTTAAAATGTGAATAAATGTAACCAACACTTTGGAGAAGCTAATTTGAAAATGTTTTTAAGAGATACCTGTCTGTTTAACTGAAGGATTGTTTGCAGGAAACAGTTATTTTAAAAGTACGGGTAAGTTGTACCTGGATTCCTAATCAAAAAGGCATTTTGTAGGTATGGAATATGATTTCTTGTGAAGAATGTTCTTTCTACCCAAAATTTTGTCGAGTTTTATTAGCTACCGTTGTAGAAACATTTATTTCTATTTCATACAACCTTTTTGTTTTAGTGCAAATATTTGACTGTAAAAATTGCTTGAAATTTGCTTGTTTGAAGGTGGCAAAGAAGAGGGAATTTTTTGTTGTTTTGTTTGTTTGTTTGTTTTGCTGTGGATTTGGCACATTGGATGTATTTCACTGGATTATTTTTTGAAATATTTCTCCTCTTACATGACCACTTTCGACCTTTCTACTGTCTTTATCCAACTACACCTTGAGTAACAATTTTGCCATCTTTTTGCATAGCAGCAGGGACAAAGGAAAGATCTTAGCATATCTAGAAAATCTCTCCTTTCATTGTGTGGTAACATTTGCTCTACTTCTACTCTTAGCAGTATAAACTTCTTTTTGGTGCTGGCTTGGAAATTTCTCCTCTTTCTCTCTCACAGCTCTGAGTATGGAAGGTAAATATGGTCTGTTCCCTGCTGACAGGAGCAGAGACCTGCGTCAGAGGGTCATCAGATTTGTGGGTGCCTTTGTTCAGTTGATGGAGTTATTCCACACTTTGTCTTAGTGTTATCCATGGCCCAAGCAGATCTGTAGTTAATAAAATGAAAAAAAATGAAATCATAATCTTGTTTTTTCTTTCTGGGAGAATAACAGCTTCTTCTATGCAAGCATTAATGTATTAAAAGACATTTGCTGGCCTAGTTAGCCTGAAAAAATAATTTCATCAGGCACAAAAGGAATACAAAGAGATAAGAGCAACTGTCTGCCCTAACTACAGGCAGTAATGATTGTTATTTATAACTACAAAACACAATTACAAGCTGAAAATGTTCTGCTAGAAACCTTAAGTGCTTGCTAGCTGTTGCTGTGGTAAGAGTTTTCCCTTTTGATTTGTATTCCTTAGTAAAATATATGTTATACGTGACAAGAATTCAGGACAAAATCCCATTCATGATCAAGATCTGTTCTGGTAATGGAAACAGTATTTCATGGTGTACTCAAAATTATTGTTATTGTTACTGAAAAGTAAAAAAAATAATATCTATACAATCCATGCAAAACAAATTTTTTAAAGAATTGAGAGTTTGTTGTGCTGCCAAGCCAACTGGACAATTTTCTGTGCGCTGCACAGGTGTTGGAAGTGGGCACAGTTTGAATGCACCTGGAAGTATTAACATGGGTGAATGAATTGCATCCACTAAGAGCGTGGAAATTTTTATATGTGTCAGGTCATGGTTGTGGCCCCTGCAGGACTGGGATTTATTTCCATGCTTTATTTACATACTGTGTCTAATGAGATACATTTTGTGAAATCTGTTTTCTTGTTCTGCTGTAATATTATGCAACATTATGACTGACATTATTAGAAATTAATTGAGGAAGCTTGTAAAGCTCTGAGAATGAGCTTCGAGGGTTTGTTTTCTGCTGCACGTGGCACCTACTACTACACGTATGATGCATCTCTTTTGATTTTAACATTGCCCAGATACAACAACTGATGTTTCTTTGTGTTCCAGGAGCAGCTGCCCATCCTCCTTGACTTATACTGGAGTATGGCACACAGCTGTGCGCTGGCCAGACAGCCAGACCGTCCCCTGGATGAGTTATCTGTGACAGAGTTTTGCACACTTCTGTGTGAGAATATTGAAGCCCTGATCGCGAACTTCCACAAGGCTAACGAGAGGGTAATGTCCCCAGGCACCAGCGGCCTCTGCTGAGCTCAGAGACGCTTGCTCATGTTAAAAAGGGCTGATGTTCATCCCTCCAAAAGGACTTGGACGTTAACAAATGAATACTATTAATTATGGCTTGTCCACTGCTCAGTTTGATGCTGTTGCCGTGGGCATTTAGATGTGACTGGAGTGCGTATCAAGTCTCTCAGTGCCCTTTTCTGTGCAGGACATTCAGATAGGACAATCCGATATCAGCCACAGGGTACTAATTAAAAGAAAATAAATTCATTGTAGTGATGAGGAAATTCACAGAATGTAGCCATTTGCAGTCATAAAGCAAGTCTTTATTTTACAATAATCCAGAGGCAAAACACACTTGCTCCAGGAATACCATCTTTAAATTCTGAGTTTATGATTCAGATGTACTATTTGAAAGAATGTCAGTGTGGGGGTTTTCTGTTTAATTGTAACTTTTGGATTATGGCTTTTGTATTCAGAAACACAGTAGGAAATACCTATCATAAAACATGTCAATATTTGGGTGAAGGAGGAGCTGTACGTTTCTGAGTGATCCATCTGGAAGTATCTTGCAGATACTTTCTAGTAACAAAGTGTAGGTGTGTGCATTTGGAGATGATTGTTGGCTCGATTCATTCCTCCATGTAGTTTGCATGGGAGGTGCAGTGTTAAACCACAAGAGTGAATCCCTTCACGCTTGTTGAAAACACATCGTGAACTTACGAGCTACTTGTAAGGAAAAGATTCTCTATGCTAAAGTTCCCTGAAACGGTTTCAAAACTTAATAATAATTTGGAATGCCTTGGCTTTTCAACAACAAAAAAAGCCCCCAACAAATGAACAAAAAAATTAAAGGCTGTTTGTAAATTCTTGTTTGCAATCATTACAAACTTACAAAAGACTGGTGTACTTGGATTGCTAATTTGCGAATTTACTAAAATTTAATACAATTTAAAAAAAAAAAGTGTTCAGGTTCAGGTTTCCTAGAAAGAAGGTGACAAACATCTGCAAGGAGGTATAAGGATGGCCTTATACCGTGACCAAACAAAATACTTTATTTCAAGATATATTTAAGTTTTGTTTTGAGATACAAGTAATTGATCTGTGATGAAGGGGTTTTACTTAGTTTTAATAAACATATTGAAGAAATGACTATGTAGATTTTATGCTGGAATAGTCTGTGCTTAACTTAAAGTGAAAAGGTAAATAATAATTTCTTCTCAAATTCTTGTCACACAGATAGCTCACCTAGAATATATCTGTAAGCACAAGACTACCACTATGAACGATCCTCAGCAGAATCAGGAGGGTACTTTTGAGAAAATGTCTGAACAGTTAAAAGCACAGGAACACTGATGGCAGAAAGAAAAGCAGTATCTTGAACAGCAGTACTCAAATCTCCTTGCAGAAGCTCATGCAAGAGCACAGGTATGGTGCTGTGAATTCGTAATTTTTTCTTTTCTTGTAAACATGTAATGGATTATTTTAGTAGTTTAAGCCCCTTAGCAGGTGAAGGTCATCTGGGAATTATAATATTTTTTTAAAGTAAAGAAAAAAATACAACAAAGCAACCCAGCACTGTGCTAATGTTAACATCACTTCAAATAAGAAATAAATTACTTTTTTAAAGAGTTCTGAAGAGAATTTGGTCTACAGCCCAAATTCAGAAGCCTGATTTGGTCTACAGTTGGTAGTATTTTTTTTCCTGAGAACGTTAAAGCTGTAAGATTGAATTTGCTTGTTTTAAGAATTACTGGGAGCAGCAGGTATTTTTTGAGCATCATGATTTGCAGAGATTGTATAGAGTAACAGTAATGTGGTATCACCTGCAGATAAATTCAGTTACTATTAATATATGTACCAACCTTAAGAACAGTGGTAGATTTCAACAGCGTTAAGCGACTCTGTTTTACTGATACTACGGTGAAAAGGGATTTAAAAGTGTAAAGGTGTCACTGCTTGTCAGATGAGTTATTTGCAATCCAAAATGTTCCCTGTTATTCCACAACCACCATTCACTGTCTTTAGCATCACATTCCTTCACACCTGTTTCAACTAGAAGTGTTGTGAATAAAGGAAATAGATGGGCCTTCTTACTTGTGACTTACTGCAACTTACTTCCTCAGAATAATGCTGTTGTATTTGATGCGGATTTCAGGACTAGAAGTCTTTGCACGCTGAAAAATGTATTTATTCTATCTAGTTTCATGTTTGTTTCAGCCTCCTTCCTTTTTTTCCTCTAGTTTACACTGACTTTCTGCTTGGTAGAGCAACATTCTTTCTGAAATTGGAGGATGTAATTAGTATTGTTACATCAAATCATAAAACTGTATTGTGGGCACACAGGTGGTGTTGGACCTTCTGTGAGCTATCACATATTGGTGGATTGTTGTCAGAAATCAGGAGTCCATTTGCAGTTGATGATCATGCAGATTTTCCTCATCCTGTTCATTTGGTTTCATACATCTGATTCTGTAACTGTTCACTAGAAGAGATGCTTTCATCACCATCATTGCTAACAATTTTTGCTCCTTTAATGCATCATTTGAATGGGAAGAGTGACCATTTTCTTCTAGCTGTTGTCTAGGTAAAAACCATCTAGTTAATATTTCTTCCATTTTTGTTTGGTTTGTTTCTCTTTCTGTCACAGGGATGTGAACAAACAGCACAGAAAAACAGGCAAAAACTCTATAGCCTTGAGCAAATCTGGGAGAAACTGGTCCATGAGAATGCTTCTGTGAGAAATATGTTAGCAAAGGCTCGGAAGGAGTGTTCATCTCTGCTGGCAGCCTGTGCGCTGCTGTCAGGGGCCCTGTGTCCTCTCTATGGGCAACTGTGTGTGATGTCTTCCCAAAGGGACCTTCTCCAGGACCAGGTGAACCTCCATGGCTTAGTGAACCAGAAGATCGGGAGCCTCCTTCGTGCTCTCCCAACCAGTGTGGAGAACCATCAAGATGAAGCAAGGCTGAGGCAGAGAAGAGCCAAAGTCCTCGTTTATGTGTTCTGAAGAGCCGTGATTGCAGTTCTGGCCTCTAACAGGCTTAGACTTCTAGCCCAGCATTCTTCCTCCCTTTTCATCTGGACAGATGGCTCAAGAGGAAGCACTGGAATTCGAGTTTGTATAGGGGAATCCAGAGGCAGGCGTAATGTGTCACGTAAGTGAATTGTTCTTAATTACGTGGTCAGTGAATAACAAAGAGCATTATCATTATTAATTGGTATTACTCAGGCATAAAGAGATATTTAGTGACATTTTGACAAATATAATTTATGGATTTTTGTTTTTATGTTTCTTGACAAATGTATTTCACTCTAAGAGGAAATGCCTAGTCTGTTAAACGTTGCAAGTAAAATTGCAAATACACACATGAACTCTCAGTATCTGATAGCCTTGAGGTTTGCAATATGGATTTCAGAACTAGGTGCTACTGCATCTTCTTTGTGGTAATATCTGGCAATGTTCCCAAACGATTAACCATCAACTTTTTTTAAAAAAGGTATTTCCTCTTATTAATAATTTTTAATATTTATTTCCTACTAAAAGCCACAAAAAATTGCTTTCTGATTCAGGTAAAATATTACCACATATATTATTATAATTTACTTTAGAGATTATGTCTACTTGTCCCTTTCTGCTGCCAGATCAGTTTATGCTTCCCCCTAGAAGAATAAACGGTATCAAAAATGTTTCGCAAATTAGAAGATTCATCTACTTTTTTTCTCCCCCAGTAGTTCTGGAAGGATGTTTAATGCAGTCTAAACTGTCCTGATTAATTTGTGGCTTCTGTGCTTATTTTTGGTGAATTCCTGAAAGAGCTGGAGATAGCAGTGTGCCATATCTTAGTGGTTCAGTTATCCTGCTAGCTGCAATTGTGTTCCACAGGTTTTGAAGAGGAAGGAGGTTACTGTATTGAAGCACTTGACTGGTTGACTAGCTCCAACCTCTATACTGCAATAATCAGCTCTGTCTCAACTGCAGGATGTTCTCAACAAACCAGGTAATTTTAACAGTGTATTGTTGTAGCAGAAATATATTAAAAATAAAAAAATAAATCAGGGTGATCACATAGTTTCCATTTTTACAATTTTATCTAAACTATTCTGGATCATATCTCTGAATAGATATTTCTGAATATTATGATAGACATCTTTCACTAGAGATGATATCCTGAGCTAGTCAATCCAAATTTTAGTGGGGCTGTTTCCCTGAAGGAGTAACGTTATGGCAGGGGAAAGTAATAACCCTCTTCTACAGTCTCTGAACGATCATATCCCTTCTGTTGGAACAGATTCATTTTCTTTAATGGCTGATAAGATATTTTATCCTTTTGGTATATAGAGCCATGGAAGCAGAAGGCTGGAGAGTGTGTCTGGAGTTTATTTGCGGTGAGAACTGGTATAGGTTCCCTTGGTTCATCTGCATTGCTGCCACCCTTGGTTCTTTGTTAACCTGTAGTTGTAGTGTCCAAACTTTTCTGTCACAGAAAAAAGGATATTAGAGGAGGGATAATTTATATGAATAAAGGGAAATAGCAGGACAGAGACGAGGTGATGCATTTTCCAGAAGGCTAATCACAGAATCTGTATAAAAGTTGCCAATGAATCAAATGTGTTTAGGTTCGGTTCCAGGCACTTTCTTTTTTGATCATGCTGTTTTCAATAACTTGAGTTCATATCCTTACAGAGCAAAGTTTGAACTGTGTTTCAGATTCGGTGTTCTATGCTTCAGAATATTTACAGGTTCCATCCTGTATAATTGAAAAAGAATCGCATATTACAAGACACTGAAACTAATAACCTGCTTGATGTTTCCTTTTTGTTGTTGTCTCTTAAAGATCCAGAGTCCTGGCTTTCTGGAGACTCACTTATCAGTGCAGCCAGGAACTCCTTTGCAAAACTGATGGGCAATCGGAGCATAGTGATGGAGGCAGCTCAAGTGAACCCTTGCAGGTGCACCGCTTACCTGGAGAGGGACCCCCTGATACAGAGGCTGGCTTGTGGACTCCACAGAGTAAATGCCCAGGCCCTGGAAGTTGGATTGTATGACAGACTGCCCACTACAGTAAGCAGATTTACAGTTCTCCTTCATGGAAACAGAAGGCTTACAGTAACAGTGAAGCTGTCTTGATAGCACCATTTATTTAGTTTCAGGCTGGTTATGAGTCCTTGACAATGAAATACCACTATATGGACACTCAGAAGTTGATTCTCATACATTAGGGTGTGAAGAGGTCTTTTATTGACAAAGAATTTTTGGAAGAGGTTTAGTGTACCCAAGTAAAATATTTTTTCAAGTTCTATCAGAACTGTATTAGGTTATAAGAACAAATTTTCTTTTGGCTTGATGTAAATGTTAGAGTTGTTTTTTATTATTCTTTTCTATTTTCTTGTGTTTACCATCCTTTCTTTCAGTAAAGATAACCTTCTTGCCTTTAACCAAAATGAAAGGATAAACTCTTTCTCTCATAACCCTGTCATTTATTGTAGACTTCAGGTGAAAATAGTACTTCCTTGCAAACAGAATTTGCAGTAACCCTTGGTAGGTTCAAACTTTTGCCCTCGCGTACGTCTTTCAGAGAGGGAGGAAAAAATGATAGTTTCGTCTGAATTTTCTTGGGTCTCAAATATGATTTATTTTATTGCTAAAATAGCAGATTTTCTATCACATGAATTTGTTTGTTTGCTGACAGAGAAACGTAGCAATCTTGCAGCAAGAAGTATTTGAATTTTCACGAAGGCTTCGTACAGTGGAGGTGGAGTGCCGCTCACTGAATGTGCAGCTTGCAGAATTCAAATGGACTTTCAGTGAGATGCAAGAGGATGCTGACAAAGCCCACAAACTGCAGGAGCAACTAAATGCACTTCAGCGTGTAAGTATATTTGATTTGGAGACTCTCTTCCTTAAAAGAGATTCTGCTTTCTATGCAATTTTTGATTTGTGTTCTTCTGAAAAACAAGCATAAAATTATTAACAGAATTTTCCAGTAAACTTACCTTGTAAATGTAACTAAACTAGCAGTCAGTTGTATTTAGAAATACCCCTTTTCCACAGGAGTTTCCTTTTGATTTGTAGAAGGAGGTATCCTGTATAAATTACAGTTTGTTCTTCAGCAATCCAGGTTCTCCATTTGTTGGAAATGTTGATGTGATTTATGTATCCAAAAAGAAGATCTCACTTCAACCGAATAAAGTCAGCTGGAATGAGGGTATTCAACGAGAATGTTCATGAGAAGTTCATGAAACATAAATACAGCAATTTGAACTCTGCATGGATATTGATGAATGTTGTGATAAATAAAATACAAATTGTTGTGGGTCTGGTTCCCTGAAGAAGTAACTTTATGGCAGGGAAAAAAAGCCTTTTCCTACATTCTCGTTAGCACAAATGCACCAAATTCCCCCGAGTCTTTTGCTGTTGCTGATTGATTTACTGAAGCACTGTGGATTCCCTAATCTGAAGCCTAGTTGGTAGAACCTGTCAGTGTGTCCCAATCCAAACACTTCCAAATAGAGATTATCTGCTAGATGATGTCCCGCCCATCATCCTCCCTGTTCCTAGGTGGTAAAATGGATTTTTTCTTTTTTACTCAAAAATATCTAATCATCTTCAGTTTTGTTCTCAACAGGTTTTATTCCCTTAGAGTTTTGGGACAGTTAGATGAAAATTGTCACAATTTAGATTGCAGTTCAAATGCAGGTGATGACTTTTCTTGAAGAATTATTTCTTCTTTCTGGAGCAGTTTTTGGAGGAGAAAAAGAGTCCACAAAGGTGTTTTCAAGGGATAATAAGCTATCCACTAAAATTTTGGACATTGATCTGCATATTTTTCCTTCTAAATACTGAAGTTTTGCATCCTAGGGTGCTAATTTGAATAGAATAATGAACGGCAAGACTTTACATGAATGTTCTTTATAAAAAATACAGTAATTAACAGGTCTGCCATTCTGTTGTTCAGTGATCTGTCTTCATGTTAAAAGGCCTCAATACTAATCCTGAGCATGCGTTTGTTTTAGAATTTGGTATGTTTGCAAGTGGAACTCAGAAAGTCGGGTAGGGAAACCAGTGAATATAGTTACAGGATCAGACACAACTTACTTATCTTTCCAGAGAATAATCACCCAAGACAATATACACGAGGAATTAGATAATGCTTTGCAGCGTGAGCATGAGGCAAAACTACTTTTACAAGAACACGAGTGATGGCTTCAGGAGTTAAGTAATAGACTAGAAGTGCACGCCACTGCAGACACAGATAGAAGCCAAGACTTCAATGTGTCTCTAAAGGTAAGATTATTCTGAAATAGTCACCAGAATTTTACCTTTTGTTAAAGAAGCCAAAGAGTGCAGTCCTTGTGCTAATAAAATCATGGGAGTAAATACACACGTACTGCTCAGTCTGCTGGAATTTTAGGCTACTCGGAAAACACTTCAAAGATTTTTTTTTTTTAGCTATAGATATTTTTGTTTTAAAAATTTAAGAAAATCTTCAGTGAGGTTTGTGGGTTTTTTTGCCTACAATAATTTTGTTTTCTAAAACACCCTTGTACATGGCAAACATAATAAAAACTGGGGGTGTTCTGAGTCAGTAATGCTTTTGCTACGAAATTCATAAAACCTTAGTATGCAGTGGCCCAAATCTACTTCACAGTCAATCTGTCTTTCACACTGGTCAGTAGCCAGTGGTATAAAATAAAGTTTATTTGGGCTGACAAGTAACTCTGCTCTCTGTCTGCTGGCAGAGCCTCTCTGAGGCATCGGAGGAGATGAGGAGAAGAGACAGACTTCTGAATCACCAGAAGAGACTCCTTAAAGACGTGGTGCAGGACCGGCAGCGGCTGCTGGAGTCTCTCCAGCAGGCAGAACGTGACCTCCACAAGACAGCAAAGTGAGCACTGGGGCCTGGGGGACGTCACTTAAAATGGGTAAAAATTTCAATGCCTACTTCCATGGGTAGGGTTTTAGATCTGGCCAGTGTAAGGCTAGAAGACAAAAGTATATCTGCCACTTTTTTTGAAATCCAGGGATAGTCTTCTTAAGAGAAAAGTGTTAGTTCAAAATACTAGGTGATGAATTTTCTGCAGTTATCCCATAATAGTGCTCCAAATTCTGGGTGCTGAAATAACGGGCAAACAAAATGCCTGTGCTGTCTTACTGCTCTGACAACATCTCTTTGGCAGATCCTTAAGGTTCTGCTTATTTAAGAAATGATTGATTGTTCTCTCTGTTTCCACACCATCTTTTTATAGACAGATACAATTTATTTATAGTAAATACAGGAGTATCAGCTAGGTGACAGGTCTTAGCTGCCAAAAGAACTGAAACCCAGGACCTAGCCTTTCCTGCGGGACAGGATAGATCTTACAGCTGATCTCAGAGAGTTTTGGATTTAGACACTAACCCCACGCTATTTACGCAATAACCTGGCGTGGAAGGAAAGGCTTAGGCACCAGTCTTGAAAAGATTGGTAGTCAAAAGGAGCCCCCTTAATTTGAAGGAGCTTATTACTAACCTATTCTTACAGTTATATGATCAGATAAAAAATTAAATCCTTGCAGACTTTGTTTTCTAATACTTACCATACTGTGAAGTATGTTTTATGAATATTGTTGGTCCATGGCTAGGATCTAAAAAAATTTTATTTAATTAAAATTTCTTATTATGCCTGGAATCATTCAACCTCTGAAGAACAACATCTGAGGAGCTTTAAGGGTTTTATTCACCAGGGAAATAATGCAATTCGTATAGTCCTCAATGAAATTTTTAACAATCTAATTAAAATGACAAAAGTTATTTGGTATGATTAGATCAAAGCAGGTGCGACCTACAGAAGGATTTGTTCTAGAAAGCTTGCCCTTTTCACCCTGCCCCAATCTATTTTGGACGCTTTAGTAAAGATCATTCCTTCTGGCCATACATATATCCAAAAAAGGTTATTTTAATGTGAAGTGGCTTTTTCTCTCTGTATATAGCAGTTGAACATTAACAAAGAAATCTTGTCTTCCCTTCATTGTTCTAGCAACTCTTCACAAGAAATGGGGGTTTTTTTCTGCCGTTGGAACATATAAGTGAAGTAGGTGAAATAAACAGAATCTGTCAGTGTTTTCCAATACAAGATAGCACCATCCTGCTAGAGTCTTTTTATGCCCTCTATCTCCAAGCCATGATAGTTGTTCATTGATAGGCCTGTAGTTACATCTATTTTAATTGCTTCTCCTCAACAGAAGCATCTCTAATATGGAAATGCGCCAAATAGTGGTACATGAACTATTTTTAGGGTTTGCATTGGAGATCTGAAAGAGAGACAGAAAGTCCTAACAGTTTGAGTTACCAACAGTTATTTTTCTAAGACATGACAATCATAAAGTAGCAGAAGATTAATTTCTACTGATGCCTTAGGTTTTAACTTTTATATTTTTCAAATCCTGTACTGCTTAGTGTGTAAGTCTGAAGTTTCTTGTAACCTGTTAATTTCTGCTCTCTCATGCTAGGTAGACATAACATAGCCTCTTCAGACTTTGTCTTCAAGGACATCCAGACCGTCCTAGGCCCAAAAAGTATAAACCAAAAGCCCTTGAGAGGGGGGCAAGCTGAGGGGAAATTACATCATTAAACGAAAGCTTTAATTGGAGAATTAACCCTGATATACAAATGAACCAAACCTATGAAAGTGTGAAGAGCTTGTGACCTGTCGTCCAGCTTGGGGTCCATTTTGAGAATAGCCTCTGGCTCTGTAGGGTATACTTTTGAAGGCTTTTCAAATAAATAGCTACCTTTGTTCCCTTACTCCTGTCTAGTCTCTGTTTGTAGGTGGCCTCTCAAGGCATCAGTTCTTTGGCACCCCAGATGAAACAATGAGGCTTCTGAGGCTTCACTACATTGGTAGCACTTCAGTTCTATAAAGTTACTCCATTGTTCTTGTTTTTTTTTTCTTTTCTTTTCTAATAGAGACAAAGAGTTGCTCATTGATCATATGAAAGCTGTGCATGCCACCCTGACTGAGGTAAGAATTTGAAGTCTTCCCTTTGGTTTGTGTTTCCAAAGACACCAAAGCCTTAGAATTGCTTATTCGCAGGGGGGGAGAGAAGTTGTTCTAAAGCAACTTCCTTTCCTTAGGGTTGAAGTTTCCTCCCTCAACTTCTTCCATCTTAAAAAACCACAGTGAAATGAAATGCAAGTTAGTAGTAGACAAACAACTTATTCTGAATGTAGAAGTTATGACAAAATTCACTTTCCTTCCCTCACTGAGCACTATTTCTGGTTGCTAAGTGAAGACTAATGGAACACACCAAAAATTGGCAATTGTTCTGGAGTTCACTCCCTACTGAGTAAGGTGAGGTCACATACATGGTGGCCATAAAACATTTGGCTTTGTGTCTGCTACTTTGACCTCTAAAACATCATAAATAGGAAGAGAAAAGGCAGTAAGTCATAATCTGTGGTCAGAAACTTTCATGATATTTTTTTAAAGCATATTTTAAATTTAGTAATAATCTCAAGTTGTCTCTCTGACTTGTACAATTGTGCCCTAATGTAGGACTATTCGAAGGTCCAACAAAGTTCTATGTATTAATTATTTAGAAGAAAGGACTATTTTCCTTTATAGCTCTAATGGCAGATTGTTTTATAACTGTTTGTAATCTACAGCAGCACAGAGCAGAAGAAGTGTTTTCATTACCTTGGAGTGTCAATTTCCCCTACTACATCTTTAATTCCTAGCTACATGGGAATCTGTCATAGGTTAGCAAGCATAGTCCCGGAAGGGATGTCCTTGCTAAGGGGTGCTTACAGTTTCCTCTGGGACCTGATAGAACCTATCAGCTGGCCAGTTTGAATATGGACAATTCTTTAAGCCACTTAAAGTTGTGATCACCTCTGTGATCCACATTTAAGAATAGGCAAACTCCCCCTCCAAGCTCTCTCTTGTTTCCGGCGCTGGGACAGGTGGCTGCGGGCCCCGAGTGGGGGCCAGCGGGCCCGGCCAGGCCATGGACATCCTGGGTCGATGGACCTGTTCCAGCCATGGAACCCCCCCCCCCCCACTGCCTTGCCGTGGGCAGCCGGAGCGGCTCGGTTCTCCCCCCTCTCCACTGTGATAAGAAAAATTCAACATTCCAGCTGCAAAGCTGCAAGGCCAAGATGAGATTAACCTTTTTACTGCTGTGAAGAGCTGAAAACCTGAGGGAAGAGAGAGAGGAGATGCTTAAAGCTGAAATTCTGTTGTGAAGCTATGATATATCAGAGTATCCCATTGTAATTCCATGAAGATATGGGGGGTGGAGTGTTCAACTCGTAAGCAAAAGCACCTGCGCTGAGATAGGCAGATGCTGACGCAGCTGTAATTTCATGAGAAGTTTGGACAGGGAGAGATGGAAGTGATGAGGACTTTTGCTCCAAACGGGAAAGGAGAAAACCTCAGTCCCTAGAGATGAACAGATGAGGACTTTTGCTCCAAACGGGAAAGGAGAAAACCTCAGTTCCTAGAGATGCTCCCAGAGATAGTCCTAACGATGAAGATGATGAAGACCCTTTGCTCCCAGGGAAGGAGAAGGGCCTCTGTTTTTGTTTCTGAACGGCTCAACCTTAAAATTGTACCCCAAAAACCTTCAAGAGTGGACCCTCAAAAGCAGTTGCGGGAAAAGCTGCAAGTCGGCGGAAGGGACTCACACGCAGGCAGAGAGACTCCTCTTCCTAAATGGACTGAACAATATTTGGAAGTGGGCGGCTGTCTCGTTGTGATAATGTTTTCATAGCACGAACAAGAAGAGACTTCTCTTTCTAAATGGACTGAACAAGGTTATTATGGAAGTGGTAAACAGACTGAACATCTTAAGGGTTGTCTTTGAACATTGTCAGTGGGAGAAGGGAGGAAGGTGGGAGGAGGAGGAGAGTTCTGAAGGTGGTATAATTTTTTTTTTTTTTTTTCTTCTTCTTTTAGGTCTGTTAATAAACTTCTTTATATTCTTTCAAGTTTGGTGCCTGCTTTGCATTTCTCCTAATTCTTATCTCACAGCAGATAAACAGTAATGAGTATTTTGGACCAAACCACTACACTAAATTGGTGTTTCTGCCCGGTTACAAACCGAACCCGCGACAGAATCTCTTCTTTATTTTAGTTTCTGTGTTCACCAAAACTGTTGTTAATTTAATTTTCAGATACCTTTTTCAAATCTCTTTCCTTTAATGTTCATGGAAAGACAGAACCTAAACTGCATATTTCACCTGCAGGAAGCTGTGCTGATAGAAAATTTGATTTTTGCCACCACCATCTTCATACTGGCTTCTTTTGGACTTTTGGAAGTGGATGACATAGAGCAAGTGCTGTGTTTTTACAGTACTATGTACATGTCATGTCCTTGGCCTTTCCTTTTTCAGACCAGGGCAAGATGCTTTTTTTTTTTTTTTGGTAGCATTCTCTCCCAGCACTGTGAATTAGAGATTTATTTGCAATGAAAAATCAATCAGTCATAATTTATTTATGGATGTCAGGTCCAGCAATCAGTGCAAGTCCACTGAATGGGCTCAGGGGGACCCAGTTCATCCCAGCTGGTGTGTCTGAAAGAGAATTATTACTGATGCTGGGGGATTTTTCCCTTTAGGCCAGAGATCGGTTCACGTCATCAGGTTATGGAGCATCCACGAGTCAGTCCTTCGTGCTGCTCCCCAGTCTGAATCTGGAGACCCTTTCAGAGGAAGAAATCAGGGGCAGGCCAGAGGCTAGAGCATTCCAGGTTAGAGTCTACAACCAATCCTGTTTAATTTGTTTTTAAATTTTCTTTCACTTCCCAAACCCATCTCCTCACAGGCTCAAGCAGGATTCCCCTGGTTCCCAGAAATATGCAGAAATAGGGCTGAGAAGACCATCTGGACCTATGTGTTCATGCCCAGGACCTTGCCATCAGAGGCGAACGTGGCCCATAATCCCATTAATCCATTCATCAAGATGTCTTCAGTTTGCTGGGATTTTTACTCTGCTAGTTCTGTGGGAATGCTGCTTGCTGTGCAAGAGCTTTTTTCTTTTCAGGAAACTCAGAATACTTGTTTAGGTTCCTCTTTTCTACAGACACAGGCTATTGTAGTTGTTGAAAAGGATGAGGAGCACAAACCATTCCTCAGGAAACTCCAACATGTCTAAGAAATGTTGATCCCAATAAAGGATTTAGGCCCTTGTTCTGCCAATTGACAGGGGCGTTTTAAAGGGCACAGACACCAATGGAGAGAATGGTCTTCTTTTACTGTGTGTATTAAGGCAACACAAAAGTAAAATGATACATTCAATAAAACTATGCTCTTGGCTTTAGCAGTAAGCGAAAACAAGCAAGGTAATCTCACGACTATACAAGAGAAGAGATAGTGATTGAGAAGGATCCATCACCAATGGCCTAAATACTTTACCATCATCCAGAGTCCACAGACTCTGGGGAGCCCCGTTTCACAGAGAGGACCTGGAGAACTCTTCCCAACAATTGGGAAGATCCTACGTGGTGCATTCATCCGTAGGTGAAGTCTTCAAATTCACCCTGAAAGTGGGTCCAGCTTTATAGGCCCAAATCACAAAGTCACACTGACTTTATGGTGTTTTTAGCACAGAAACATCTGGATCTGATGGCACACCTCCTGACGAGCAGGGCCCAGGGTCTGGGCAGAGCCCAGGCCTTTTCTGGGAGGGTTTTTCCCTAAAATACCCTGCAAACAAGCCTCTATTCATGTCAGTTGGGAAAGTTTCTTAAAATAATACATTTCTTGCAGATAACTACACAAGACTATGTGAAAGTTTCTAAAGCAGCTGGTTTGGTGTTAAAGAGCTAGCATAAGTGTCTTGGTCATCTATTTTTAGCTAAGTAATGCTGATGGTGTTAGTCACATAATGCCCAGGGTTCATCTGGTAGGTCACCTCTCGCTGAGGCCTGCTGCTCAGGCCTAAGCACATCAGCCTTCCAACTGGGTTCACTTCCACAAACAAAAGTTGTATTTGTTTAAATTCAAATTGTAATAAACTGTATTTAATGATATTAAATTTTGTTCTATTAATTTAAATTCTATTAAACTTTATCAAAATATATTAAATTTAAGTTGTAAGCAACAAAACCAGGCCCATATTTTCTGTCCTGTGAATATTCTGCATCCAAACCCTGTAAAATTCTGCTGGCTTGCCCAGGCAGCACTGAACACAGAGACCCCTCCCTGCTCAGCTAGGCAGAAGTTACTCTGGGCCTGTAGCAATGGTTACATCTTTTACACCTTCTGACCTCTTAATTCTGGTACAAATTAGTAACTAAATAACAGATGTTGAATCTGGCCTTTCTGTTTGGTGATTTTCTCAGACTGAGACAAAATTAGAGTTGTCTACTCTTTTTCTTACCCTATGGTGTTGAAGAAAGGGAAGAATATGCACATTATTTGCATTTGAAAATATGCAAGAAATTGGCAAAGAATTTGAGTTACTCTGTCTCACAAAAGATGGGATAAGGGTCATCATCAAACCCACACAGAGCATATCTGTGCTCATTAACAGATTTTACAAAACAGTTACTAGTACTTGTTCAGTGTTCTTGGCTCTTCCTTTAAAGGAAGCAGGTTCTTGAAAGGTCTGGAGTGAATATTCAAACATTAGAACATCAGGCATTTAAACATTAGAATATTTAAACATTAGAACTATACGAGATTCCCAGAAAGCCAGTGGTGAGAGTGATAACTTTGCATTAAAGCTGATTAGCAGCTGAATTTTTCACAAAGACATACTGAGGAGACTCTAAGACGGAATTATTTAAAACGGAAATTGCAGACACAACTAGATTAAAAAGTCAATGAGCTAGAAGCTCAGCTGGTACAAATCAGATCTACAGCATCATTGAATTCAAAACCCAGCTCAGTGCTTGCTGGAGGGCATCCATGACCTGATTCTAAAGCGTCTCACAGAATTTGTGCTGTGCCATTTCAATGGTGCCAGTGAAAATTATGGTCTTCCTGTAATCAACTTACTAACGACTACACAACAGAATTACCGGATTGTGTGCAAACTCTAGAGTTGGGGGTTTTTTTCCCTTTTCATTGCACTGTTTCTGTTTAGCTCAGATAACAATAAAAAGTTTTTGAAAGGATATATTGTTTTGTAGAAGGTACATTTTAATTGCTGGGTTTATGATTACTTTTCAATAATTCAGCCTTATCTCCCTGCTCTGAACAAGAATATCCATTCCAAAACAGTGACATGGGGTCTTGTGAGCAACACAGTGAAAGGTGAAATGGCTGAGGACATGCAAATGTGTGAAAGGTTTAGGTCATGCTCTCTTCCTTCAGGCAAACATGGATCCTTCTCTTGTCCCAACAAGGTTGGTCCCTCAAATTATGACATATGAATACTTTAATTTTACTTCTCAAAATCTATGAAGAGAGAGGTAAATATTTTTTACTTCTCAGGTAGGGGAAATACCTACATTCGGTGTGTAGAGAGAACAGACAACCCTTTCTTTCTGTGTTTTATTTTAAAAAGTGGGCAAAGACACTGACATTTTGGTAAGAAAACAATTAAGCTGAGAGTACAGAACTGCTCTTCTCTTTAAATTGTTCCTATAAAACTAACATAAATTATGTTCAGGTTGAAGCACTGATGAAGAGAGGTCATTAGTTTGTAAGCAATTGTCCAAACTTTGCAGCTACACAGAGTGCTGGAGGTCCTTTGGCATTAAGCATTTCTAGAGCAGGTCCCTTCCCACTCAGGTCAGTCAGGAAGAAGCATATCCTGCTTTGTCCAAGGGAAACTGCTAACCACACACTGTGTCATCAGTCCCTTCCGGAAAGAAGGAACACTGGATGATTTACAAACGAGCCATTGAGCCTGAATGGAGCCTGAGCAGTGGAGGACAGAGTTAGCACAATAGGCAAAGTTCTCATTGCAGAAATAATTGCTCCTGTTTCTCTGGTGCCTGCTGGAACAGTGCTCCACTGCCAGAAATTCTCGGTAGAAAAGTATCACTAGGGATAATTTCCATTTCAGTTTCCTTTTGTTATTTTTATTTTTACTTCTATTATTCCTTTTCCATTTCCATTCTTGCTCCCTCCAAACATCTCCTGAACTGTTCCAGCAACAGCCAAGGTCACATTCACTGAGGGTAAGTTTGTGCTTCCACTGAAACTGGACAATGGTTCTCCCTGCAGGGCTCTGTTCTCCCCCTGCTGTTCTTACAGACTGGAGAGGGTCCAAAGGAGGGACAGAGGTGATCAAAGGGCTGGAGAACCTGTGCCGTGAGGGAAGACTGGAGCAGCTGGCTCTGTTCTCCCTGGAGAACACGAGGTTCATCACATTCTTCCAGTACTTTCAGCAGAGATACAAAGGGGACAGAGCATCTCTGCTCACAAAGAGCCACGTGGGGAAGACAAGGAGCAACAGCACAGCTAACACTGGGAGGGGTTTTGTGTCAACGTGAGAAAGCACCAGTAGGAGCAAGCATTTGCTGGAACAACCTCCCAGGGGTGTGGCAGAGTCCCCCTTGCTGGAGGTTTCCAAGATGCAGCTGGACAGGGTTCCAGGCAAGCTCTCCGGCGCTCCCTCCCCTTCCCACAAAAAGTTGGACCCTCTGAGGCCCCTCCCACCCTGGGCTGCTCTGTGGTTGTATCCTTGGAGCAGAGGGCCACCTTCACCATCCTATTTCCCAGGCTGTTTCTCAGTTCCCTCAGTGCCCAGCTGTGCTCACGCCGATGCAGATCCAATGCAGGGCAGAGATGGGAGCGAGTACCTGGGTGCAGGAAAAGCACACAGAGCCTCCTCTTTTGTTACACCTGTTGGTAACTGCTGGCTGTTGGCACGTCTCAGCAGCGCCCATCTTTCAGCTTGACTCGTCCTTTGACCTATGGTGAGTCATTCTGAGACTCCAGGGAAATTCCTCTCTGGATCCAGGGGCCGCTTTAGGACTTAGATGCTCTTGCACAGGTTTTTGGTGTCTGTTACGGTTAAGCTGCACTGGATTCAGTATAACTGACCCAGCTGCAGTCAGAATTACAGTCAATTCCCCAAAAAAGAGCATTGGGGAATTCCCAATATTTCATAGTTCGGACGAAGTTTTGCTGATAGCTGTTGGACATTGGTACATTTGGTTGACAAGTAAGGAAACTTCTCTTGGACAGTCAGACTTCCAGCAGATCAGCTGTGAGGACACACAAAGCAGAATATTGGTCACCAGTGCTGCCTTTTTAATGAAGAATGGAAGCCTTAATGTTTGCCAGCAATCAGTGTGCTGTTCTCAGACAGCAGTTTTCATTTGTAACAGAGCATTCTCCTTCGGCTGCTAGGTAGAACTCAGAGTGCACTGAAAGCAAGACGGACCCCAAAAGTAGCTGTACTCTTGTGTCGATGGTATGATTACAAAACCTTCTGGGGCAAATTACAGAAACATAACTCAGTCTCTGATTATTTCCTGTTACAGCAGAGTCAGGGCTTGCTTATGGAAGGCATTTACCATAAATACTGGTATCCTTGACAACACCAGAATACAAGAAATGGCTTTGGAATGAGCTACTTTTCAAAAATGCATTCCTTACCTTGGATGTTTGTATGACAATAAAATTGTACTCGGCCATTTTTGGAAAATATTCTTGGTGCTGTCACCTTAAAATATAACACTGCTAGACATATTAAAGTGTCTCAGCTTGCTACCAGGCATACAGCATGAAATATCAGGCTGAAGTGGTGTGAAACCTCCTCTGGTTTTTGTTGTGTTTGATTCTATTTTCTGCAATATGGCCAAAACTGTGCCTCAACAGTCACAGAATCACAGGATCATTAAGGTTGGGAAAGACCTCCAAGACCATCGAGTCCAGCTTTCCAGGCCTACCATCAATTAGAGCAGTTGACACTAACATGACATGGATCCGCACTCTGCCCACCTTTTCCAGGTGTGTTCCTTGCACATGGACACATCTCCATTGAGGTGAGGTGAGCACAGAGTTCTTGATCAGCACTGACACGTGAGGCTGTGTAAACACAACCCCTGAGATCCCATGGAATTGGTGCGGCGCCGTTTCACATGCTTTGGGTCAGCCCTCCAGCCAACAAGTTCATAACACAGCGCGAGAGAAGCTGATCTTGGCTTTTGCTGGAGAATCCCCATGGAAGGGGAGTTGGGGTAAATGCCCCAGTTCAGGAGATTGGTGACAGATGTGGTTTGAGGTGCAGCCACCAGTTCCTGTGCTTGCATTTCTCTGGAGGGCAGAACAAAGGGTCAGCCCTCATCCCATTTCAGTTTCAGGACACTGGGTGAGTTGCCTTCCCAGCATTGTGTCTGATGAAAACCCGACGGTCACGTGGCATCCTTGGATCTGCTCCATGGAAGCAGCACATGGCAGAAGGCTGAGGCTCTTTCAGAGAACATTCCCAGTGCTGCACTCAGCTCTTCCCAGAAAACGCCAAGAGAAACAAGTGCTGCTTGCAAGGTCAACAATAGCCAAGCTGTCCCCCAAACCCAGCCAGAGCCAGCTTCCTGGAGGTGAAGAGCTCCAAGTCCATGGGTATGTGCTGGCAGACAGATGATAGAGAAACAAGCCCGGCCACTGATGGGGGAGAGAAAATGCCTGGCTTCTTACAAAAAGGCAGTGATACTGAGATGAAAGAGATAAAGGAAAATCTGGCCAATTTGTTCTTCAGATTCATGAACCATTCAGACATTCCCTTGACATAGTCATGATCTTTCATAGTATGAAAGGGCTGCACTGTGCACTAAATGACATTTACATGATGCCTTTATATAAGTCACAGCACAGTCAGAAAATGATAAATGAAAAAGAGATATGTTTTACTTAGATCTCATGTAGTCTAACAAATTTTTTTTTGTTCAGAAGGTTTCTATACTTTGGTGTCAAAGAGCAGAATGGGTTAAAATGAAAAGATTGGTAAACATTGTTGGTAAATGTTAAGAAGATTTGGAAAATCTCCTTTATTTTGGAATAAATGGTAGGCAACTCAAATTTCTCTACAAACATGAAAATAAAAAATATTAATTGACTTCATTTGGGAATGCATTCTGTAATTATGGTATTGGCTCAAAATTTACCGCCAACCTCTTCCTTCAATATGCTCGTTATAAAATGTCTAAATCCAATAAATCACCATTAAATCCTTTAAATTCATTACTATCAAAAAGAAAAAGGAACTGCCTGATAAAATGCCATGCATTTGGGTTATGAGTGTGTGCAGGAGCTGTCATAACACACAGCGATGGTGTCACCCCTGGAGCCCTTGTGCCAGTCACACACCCCTGGGGTGAACTGATGCTGAAGAGCCCCAGTAGAGCAGTGAGAACTGAGCACAGAAACACCCTCAGCACCTCTCTGTGCAGTGCTGGCCCTTCAAACACTTTCCCAGGTCCCACAGCTTGCAGCCACAGCCTGGGGCTCGCACGGAGCCATCAGTGTCCTGGGTCTCTTGCTGGGAGGTTTGTGATAGTATTGGTGGGGGTTTCCTCCTCTGCCTCGGGAAGGGGTACACACTGATGTTGGTAACCCCTTCCTACCTGGCCTTGGGTCCACCTGAGTTTGTTTTTACAGGTTTTCTCCTCAAAGTCTGCCCACAGGCTCCTTTTTGTCCTCTTGGTTCCCAGTTCTGCAGTTTTTCTGGGGATTTTATTGTCTCCAGAACTGTCTGTACCCAATGAAGCTGAGGGACCCTGCAGTGACCTGTGCCCAGGTTGGGATCTTTTCACACCCTAGTCTCAAATTTCTGGCACCAGATTCTACTCTAAACCACCAAATTTTCTCTGTAGTCTGAAGAAGAGAACAAATAAAATTTCAAGAACAGGTCCTTAACTTAAGACAGAAACCTCTTTTCCTGTAATCTGAAATCCTCACTATTAATTGCAATAACTTATTTCCTTCTGATTAGCTTTACATCAATTCTATATGCTTTATGAGCTTTTATGCCTTTTTATCGAAATATGTTTAATACCACTGTCTGCTTATGACACCATTCCAGGAATCCCTTTTGACTCTTCTCTCCAGATTCCTGAAGAAGGTCAGGTCACTCTGGGTTTTACACCAATAAAAATCCCAGTTGTTCAGATCCTAGGCATGATGGGCAAGCACAACTTCCCTGCTGACACAGAGATTGAAGACAAACCCCTCTATTGTCACTGGAAAACAAAAGAAAGGAGAAAGTCCGTACCTATTGGAAATCTCTGTTTACCTGGAAGGACTCTGCCTCTCCCTTTCTCAGCAGCAGCTCGGCAGCCGGAGGCCAAGAAGGACAAGAGAGGGAGGGGTGGCTGATTTGTCTGACAATTTAACACCACTTGTAAACAAGAGCTGAGTCTGCTAATAACATCTCTGCAATGGCAAGTCCGTGCTGAGGACGAAGAGCTGGGCCACTTGGGCTTAGTTTGCATCAAATTAATGGCACGCTGGGTTTTCATCCTGCAGATGTGACCTCTGTGGCAACAGTCTCTTCATCCTTCAGGGAGGTTCATACCCACAGGGACAGTGTTGCTCTTGCCAGCAGACCCCAGGTTGTCCTCATGTCAAAAAATCCAGGCAAAAATTACTTCTTAAATGAACATTTTCCTTTTGCTCTCAAACCAAAGATTTAGATGTAATGGTATGCTGAAAAAAAATTTGCCTCCCTGTTGTCTGTCAGGACAGGTGTAAAATCCTACCACATCCAGAGAGCGAGGCACTGATTCCACTTCCACTGTGGCAATGACTTGCAGGAGCAAGTAAAGTAAAGGAAATTCTGTGCTGGAAGAGTGAAGTTCTGTCACTCTAAATCAGTGTGATGCCTGGAGGGTTTTATACCAGGTTTGCACCTAAGCTGATGCTACAGAAGTACATAAGGCCCAACATAGACCTAAGGTTTGCACAGCCGAGTTTAGGCTGACAGCTAAGGGAGCATAAATTAAATGGTCTTTCCAAGCCAAAAGGCTAATGAGAAATGTTGGTATTTCCGCTCTCCTTCATTGTTTACAGTATAGAAACATATTTTCTGAGATTTTGGAATTGCAGCTAAAAATCATGGCCAGGTTAAATTATGTAAGTGGTTGTTGTGCGTTTATAATTGTGCAGGTCAATATCAGTGTAGCTGCTTCTGGTAATACAAAAAGCTCTTTCAAGATACGTCTTAAGAAAGAGAAACGGGTTTTTCCTTTTCATTCTTAACTGCAAAGCCTTCTCCAGGATGTACAGCAAACAGGTTATCTAGATTGTCTTTTCACAGCAACAGAACACTCCCCCTTTAATCTGCCTGGATTGCACAATTCTCATCTGTATTAAGGAATTTCATTTAGTCTCTGCTGTAAGTAAGTGATTTCTGTGCAAGAGGGTTGATAAAGGATAAACCCAAATTAACAAGAGTGGTATTTCTTAGGGCTACCATTACTCGTCACACACTTTGAACAAGCCATACCATCAAGCCCAAAGCTAATATGGCTCCTTGTTAAATATTTCTGATGGATTGCACGTCCTTGTGTGAAGAGGGAATTCGGACTTAAAGCCAGTATTTATGCATACATAAGCATTGTGCATGAACATTGCACGTTCAGAATGAAAACCAACTATCACCTGTACAGGGTAAACACTGCAATAACACCAACACACTTCTCCCATCAGGTTCACAGGCAGCTTAACCAATTCTGTGCTTGCAAATAGCCTGTTCTGGCATCTGTTGTCGCTCGGAACCGGGGAAAGTCACACCTAGATACTGCAGGACCATGAAAATCTCTCCAAATACAAAGCAGTCTCCAGGTGACACAAGTGACTACAGCAAGCTCCAATAACGTAGCAGGGGAACGCAGATTTGTTGTGTTCTCTTTGTCATGATGGGTTTATAATTCACAGACTCAGAGAAGGGCTTCAGTTGGAAGGGACCTTAAAGACACTCTAGATCCAGCCCCTCTGCCATGGGCAGGGACACATTCCACTAGCCCAGGTGGCTCAGACCACATCCAAGCTTGGGCAAATACCCAAGGACACCTTCTCTGTTTTACAAGGTCAGATTTTCATGCTCCTATTCACAGATGGCTCCAGTCGCATGCAGAGGATTGCTGGCTTGGTCACTCTCATCTCCACAACCCAGCAATGGTCCTAGTTTGGATGGCTCTCACTGCTCCCAAGACCCCAGGGAGCAGCTACTGCCTTTGCTCCTTCCGCTTTCCTTTCCAGGATCAGTGATTTACCGCTGCTTCCTCCACGTCTGAGACAACTGGAAGAGATAAGGGACTGCGGATGCAGCTTCTGACAGAGAGCTGATAACAGTCAGCTGAGTATTTTCTTCTGCCACTACGCTGTCAGGCTGCCTACACAAAGTTCCTCCTGCTTGGAAAGGGGCTGGTGTGAGCAGCAGGAATTGATGCTGGCTGGAACATTTCCAAGAACTGGACAAAAGCAGCGTTCTGTGGAAGGCCACCAGCTGCCCTTTGCCAGCAGCACAAGGTGTGAAGGCCCCTTTGAAGGCCATCCCTGCACAAGGACAGCCTGGCCTTCCAGTACCTCTGCCAGTACCCAGAACACCTTTCAGCCTTTGGGGCTGGCCCTGTCCCTCGCTCTGGAGAAGCAGCTTGCTGTTAGAGCTCCCATATCCACAGTTTTGCCATGTTTTGCCACAGACAGCCCTTCAGACAACAGTACACAGAGGCTCAATCTGCAATAAAAGGGGATTTTTTTCCAACTTTTCCCTTGGACCAGTGTGCAGCAAGCACACCTGAGCCTCATTCAAGTCTCTGTGGGGGCCGGTAGTCAGCTTCTGTTGGGAATTTAAAGCTTTTACTCTACTTTCCACAGCAAATCGTGAAGCAAACTCAGCTGCACCAAACCCCCAATTTCACTTTAAAAATTACAATTTTCATTTTCATCTACTCAAGCCATGAAGAAAACAAACTTTACTTGAGTGAGCTGGAGGCACAGCATCCTCCCAGATCCTTCATGAGCAGAAAAATACGCCAGGGGAAGAAGCCAGAGTTTCCTGATACTTCGGAAGCTTTGCAAAACCTTCCCACCTGTGGTGGTACTGCACCCTCCTGAATTCCTGGGGCTCTCACTCACCTCAGGTAGAGTTCGGACAGGAAGGGGCAGGAGGAGGGAAGACTTTGCAAACACTGTCACGAGGCCAGGGCTGTTTTCATTTATGGTGACACGTTGTAGGACGTAATCTTTTAATTAATGTGAGTGAGGGAGGTGCTGAAGGGCAAAAATTCTCAGTAACGAGGACATCTTCCACTTGCACAGCAAGGTAAATGAAGGGGAAAGTGCAATCCTATCTTTCATGGAAGGAATTTGATACACATTCTTGTTGCTGAATACATGCCTAGACAGCGGTGATTTAGGGCATCTAATCAGGCTCCCACAGTATCATCCCATCTGTTTGGCCACATTTTCTTTCTTGTGCTCATTGTGCACGATTTCTCCTCGCCGGGTGGCTCCTGGCTGCAGTTCTACGCTCAGGGGAGTCCCGTTTTCTCAGCAGGCCTCTGCAGCGAGTCTGGAGCCAACGTGTGGCTCTGCTGCCATCCCAAATGTGCCGTTCCCTTGGCCAGCCTGGCTGCAGCTGGGGCATCTGCTGGGCACGGCTGGGGATTTTCACGGCCAAAAGCCTCCAGCGTCCTCACGTCTACATCTGCCCATTGCTTTGGAGAGCACAAATCACAGAACACTCATCTCAGTTGACAAATGTCATTTATTGCAGATTGCTACACCCGCGCTGACAATATAGAACTCTACAGATCTAACTTTAAGTTAAAAAAAGTTATTTATTAGATTTCTACAACAATGCAAGGTAAAAATATACAAATACCAACTTCCGTTAACAAGAATTAATTTATTGCCAACCTCTACAACAACTCACTATACACAAAGATCAACTGAAGGTTAACAACTTAATTTATTGCATACTACTACAAGCGTACAGCCCATATATCAGTACAAAAATATCAATATCCCTCTCTAATTAGCCCTATGCCAATAACTCAATAAACAGCATATTTAATAATTCAATAAGCACATATTTAAATAGAAAATTCAATATTTAATAACTCAATAAACACATATTGAAATAGAAAAAAGGACATTTATAACCACCACAATATACAGATAGAAATATAGATTAAATATTAGATATTACATACTATATCTATAAATAGATACATACAACAAACCTATCTATAGGCAACCATACCAATCTACATATCCATACAACTAAATCAATACAAATATATAGCTGTACATCTCAACACATATGTAAATATAGTTACACCTAGAAATAGATCAATATACATAGAAAAATATAAAAATAGACATATATACCTAACCAAATACTACTATACCTATTTAAGTAGCCATATACCTATAACTACATCAATAGAAATAGATACCTAGAAAACAGTATACATAGGAAACAGAACTTAACACAGATATAACAACATACATATATACTTAGATAGATATATACACATATATATAATTACAAACATATATGTATATATATACATAGCATACATCCATAAATATAACAACATACATATACAAATATACCTATACAAATAGCAACCTACATATAAATATCCATGTAATGGTCACTATCTTATGAGCAAGTCCATACATCTTTAAACAGAGATACAAGAAGAGGGATTCCAGCCGCCCCATCATCAAAGCCTCTCCCTCGGTCTCTTCCTCCCGTGCAGAGCAGCTCTCCTGGACGGGGACAGCAGATGGGACACCTGGCAAGCAAAGGGAACACCGAGTCAGGATCGGGACGTTTCCCTTGGCAGCACCTGCGCTTCCATCGGGGAAGAGGAAATCTCAGAGCCTCCCCAGGAGGGTTAGAAAGAAAAAGCAGGCCCAGCGGGCCAGGCTGCGGCGAGCGCAGCCCCGGCCGGACCGTCCCGCAGCCCCCGGCAGCGCGGCACAGCCGGCACCGCTGCCGGGCCCTGCCGGCACAGCTGCCTTGCCCAAGGACAGCCCCTGTGCCGCCCGGGGCAGCCGCGCTGAGCGGCCCCAGCACGGGCAGGGCCCGCTCCTGCCCAGCCGGCCAGTGCCCGCGGCCAAAGCCCACGCCACCCTCACGCCCACCCTGCCTCAGCGGCCCTGGGGCCTCACCCAGGGTCTCGGGCGGCAGCAGCAGGTCCGTATTCGCTGCTCTTGCTGTGGCCTTCTGCTTCTCCCTGCTGGTTCTCGTCACTCTCCGGCTCTTCTCAAGGTCTTCAGGGCAGCTGTGGCAAAAGTGGAGGCTCTGGAATTGGTTCCAAGGGCTGGCAGAGCCGCAGGCCCAGACCCCTCCGTGCTCCCTGCTGGCCCCCTCCATCCCCTCAGCCCTGCCATGCCCTTGGCAAACGCACAGCTGCCTTCAGTTTCTTCAGACCCCCACAGTCCTCTCACGCCCCTCAGTCCCGTCAGATCCATCCCGTCCCCTTAGACCTGCCACCCCCCTCAGCCTGTGCCACTTCCCTGTTACCTCAGTGCCACTTCGCCCTCTGCTCCCCCAAAGCCCCCAGTCCCACCAGCACCTCAAGGTCACCGTCCTTTCAGTGTCACTGCCTCCTCAGCGCCCTCAGCCCCCTCTGGCTCACCGTCCTCCAGCAGCTCCTCAGGGCACAGTGCCTGCGGCCACCGGCAGCTCCCACCGCTCCAGGGACACCGGGGCTGCAGCTGCTGCTCCGCCCGGCCCGGCCGCCAGCTCGGAGCCAGCACAGGAAGAGGGGACAGAGGGGGCACAGGGGCAAAAGCAAGAGATTAAAAAGGTGGCTGAGGGCAGAAAGAGCTTAGAATGCAGCCTAGGCCTATATAAACATCAATCTATGTATCTAAACATCCAAATACCTCTAACTCTATAACTCTGTACATTTATAAATACAACTTATATATATATGTAAATTTTTCTCTACACATATATAAATATAACTGCAAATCTATAACTCTAACTGCCTATGTATAAATATAATTACATCATATCTATAACTATATAAATTTAACTACACAGATCTATAAATACATGCACCTATAAACACAACTGTATACATCTATAAATACTATATGTAACTAATAAGTTGAGTATAAATACAATAAATAATTATATGGATATATAAATATAACTATAGACATCTATAAATCTATCTACAAACAGAGGGATTCCACCTGCCCGATGGTCACAGGCTCTCCCTCGGTCCCTTCCTCCCACGCAGGGCAGCCCTCCTGGAGAGGTAGATCAGATGGATATCTGGGAAGCAAAAGGAACACTGAGTCAATATAGGCCTTCAGGCATCTCTCCTTTTGGAAGTAATTGCCTTTCTATCAAAGACTGTAAAAGGTGACCTGAAAGGCAGACTCTCACTTGGGAGTTTGAAGGCTGCTCTTTAAAGAACAGGGAGCATTCCAAGTTTTCAAAACCTCCAAAGGTTTGAAGTCTCCCAATAAAGTCTCAGCACCCGCAGTGCAAATGGCACCAACGAGAGCCTGAAGCACAGACAGTCCCAGCTCCCACACAGAAGCCCAGCCTTGTTCCTCCTCTGTGCTGACAGAGACACCTCAGTCCTCACTGAAACGGCTGAAGCTGAAGGGTGCTGTGAGCTGGGTTATGAACCAGCTCCATTACCTGGGACCTACAAACTGCCCTCTGCAGTGAGCAACAGCGGCTTCAACTCGACCATCAGCTCTGGCAGGAAGAGCTGGGAGGGAAAGATCTCCCCATGAGGCCTGCAGGCTGCACCAGCCTTGCTCAAGAATGCAGATCCAAGGTGCTCTCTCTCTCCTGTTAGTTCTCGCTAATTTGGGGTAAGTTAAGTTTTTCCTTTCCAAATCATAAATCCTTGTGGTTTATGATTTGTTTGGCCTCTGAGCTTCTGCTGCTTGTATTTTTAACGTGGCTCACTAGGGCTACCAGCAGATTGGTCCTACATTGATTTAATGTGCTGAGACAAAAAGCTCAGACTTCTACATTGACTTTTTGCTGGGGTTTTGCTCTCTTGCTTCAAGAGTCACTCAGTGTTGCCTCCAGAGCACTGTCACCTTGCAGCAAACTCATCCACGGACTTCAGCTCAAAATTGGGACACCCGGGTTGGTGACACAACTCCCACAGGGTCAGGGTTATTCACGGCTCTCTGGACACAGCACAGCACTCGGTGTCAGTGCCTCTGGAGAAGCGTGGAGGGCAGGATTTCAACGAAAGGCACCAGGGAGCACCAACCTTGCAGACAAGAACTCAACTCTTCTCATCTCCCTTCCTGCCAGAGGCAGGCTCAGAGCAGCCGCCTCAGAGCTCTCTAAAGCAGTGTGGGCTCTCTCCTTACCAGGCTCCTCGGGCTCCAGGGAACTCTTTCTGCAGCTCATGGTGCCAGGCAAAGCTCCCTCTGCTGCAGCCCTGTTCCCAGCCTCCCCTCCTGAAGACTCAGGGGCAACACTAAGATTGACCTGAAAAGAAAACCAGAAAGAAAGAAACCCAAAGATCACTCACTGTTTTCTGCAGGGACACAGTAGATCAGAGCCTGCCACATTTTCTTCTCTTGAAGAAGAAAATGCTCTTCAAAACTGCTGTGTCTGAGTTTACAGAAGACGAAAGCTCATCACACTTGGCAATGAGAGATTGGGATCCCAAAAATCCCACTCGCCACCTGGACTCATGGTCCCTGACTGAACTGCTCTTCCACACAGAAGAAGCCCCTGGGCTTCAAGGAGTCCTTAACCCTTTCATGTCCAGCATCATCATTGTCCTGCTCACCAATCACACAAGTCATGGGGCCTCAAAACCAACACTTCTGCCCCCTAAAAGCTCCACTGCTCACACACTTTCATCCCTTGTTCCTAACAAAGTCTGGGCCCCAAAGGCCTTCAACAGTGGAGAAGATTGACTTCTCAAACACAGTCCAAAAGCTGCCAGAGCTGACAAAGTTGACACTGAACACATGCAGTGGGCACTAAGGAAGGAGTCCTGCCAGCTCCTGGCACAGGGATGTGCCCCCTCCCTCCACAGCCCTGAGCAGAACAGCAGAACAGTCTCATCCAGCTGCAGCTTTGCAGGGACTGCATGGGAGCACACATCTCTTCCCACAGAGATGCCCAAGAGGAAGGTGCCTGAGCTCTGGAACACGGAGAGCAAGACTGGCAAGTTTGCCCAGCTGAGGATTTGCCAGATAGAAACTGGAATGGAGGCACCAGGCTACTGAGAGGACAAGAAAGCTGCAGCTCCAGCCCATCCCCAAGCACGGCTCTGGCAGCGCCTGCACGCTCGGCACGGCTCACACAGCAGCAGCAGCAGCAGCTGCAGCCCAGCCCTTGCTTTGCCTTGGCCTTCCCACCCAAAACAGGCAGAGCCCACGTCTGCTGCTCTAACAGAGGCACCTCTCGCATGCCCCTCCCTGCAGGGGACACTTTGCCTTCAGTGGCAATTCTCCCCACACTCTTCTCTTCTTTCCCATCACACAGAGCCTCTTAGAACCTACAGAGCATCACCACAAAGGCCCCTGCACCAGGGATTCTTCCCAGCAAAAGGAGCACCCAAACCTGGCCAACACAGGCTCACACCTCTCATCCTCACTAAGGGGGGAGGGAAACTTTCTCATCCCTCTTCTTTTGGAAGCTTGCTTGACCAAGCAAATCCTTCCTTGTCCATTCAAAGCTTAATCCCAAGAAGCCTTTGCTTCTCAGCCATGCAACAACATTCACAGCTCTCAGCCCAGCCCCTTTCATTCCCACCCAATGGAGTTACCTGAGCACAGGGAGACCTTTCAGGCAGGGATGGTGACAGCATCTCCTCCAGTGTCTCAAGAACAAGGTTGAGATCCAGGGGTGGCAATTCCTCTTGCCCAGGACTATTCCAAGCCCAGCTGGAGGCCGTCCATGCTGCCCAACCAGCACTGCCAGGTGGAGCACTGGGGGCTGAGCTGCCCGGTGTGGCTGCAGGAATCCAAACACATTGGTCAGGCTCCAGAATGTGGCTTTGGGACACAGAGCTCTATTGCTGCCTTGCAGCAAACATCACAGGAAGCACACAGCAAACTCAATGCCAGAAATGTATTCCAACTTCCCAGGGGATTGGAAGACTGATTTCTTCCTCTCAAACAGTGTTTCTTCTAATTGATGATAGGTATGTACATTAAAGGATGGATTGTAAAACTGATCTACACACAAAGACTTTGTAATCTCAGCCTTTTCTATCTCCCCAGCAGCTTTTGGATGTGGCTGCTTCTGAGTTTCTCATCCCAACAGACCACAGAAAGTGGATGCACCCAGGAAGAGCCCAGATCTGCAGACACACATGCTAAAATTCAACTGTGACTGTATTGTAAAAAGCAACCTTGTGGGTGAGGCCGTATTCTGCAGCTGCAGCAGTTCTGGGGACACACAGAGCTCCTTGAAATTTAATAGCCTTCTTTGCAGGAGAGACAATCTGCAAACTCTGCAGTATCCTGTCAGCATCCTAGTTGGGCTTCATTCCAAGGAAGATGGGGGTGCACCTGACACTGACCGCTTGTGGACCAATGTTTTTTGCCTGTCCCTTTCATCCCTACAGAGAGGCTGCCTGGAAAACGGCCAGAACACCCTCCAAATCTGGAGGAAGGACAGCAAAA